>NC_141021.1:37442500-38112500 GCF_052040795.2 Danio rerio
ATTCCGCTGTGGCGACCCCTGATAAATAAAAGACTAAGCTGAAGGAAAATGAATGAATTCAGCGTTTGGGACAGTGGTGAGACAGTATTCATGATTTAAAGCTTCAATTTTGGACCAGTCACATTGTTAAGCTGTGTTTTCTGATCATAAAGAAACTCTTTCAGGAATAGATGTGTGATCAGATGTTTCAGTATTTGTGAGATGCACATACCTTTTCTATTCTTGCAGACACAGTAAAGGATGAAACCAGCAAACGCTATCATCATTATTATCACTCCAGTAATCAACACAATGAAAGATAGACGAGGGGCGGGTTTTAGTGATATTTCTTTCTCTAGAATGTAGAAATCTGTAATAATTAGTTAAATAAGGTTTTATATACAGTATTTTGTACACAAAATAGATAGTTTTTTTGTGTTGTAGGAGCAGATCTTTACCTCTACAGAGTGGTTTAATCTCCATTTCCTTTTTTTTCCAGCTGACAGGATTGCTGTAGTTACAGAAGATCGATTCCTCACTGCAGAACAGGATAAGGGTGTTGATCTGCTGTGATGTCACTTCCTCTGGTGAGCATTGGTTGTTCTGATAGCTAGAGTTATTAATGATGAGGTCTTGAGCTCTGCATGTGAAGTTAACAGTACAGGAGTCACTGCTGATTGAGTTTACAGTCAGAACAGGAGCCTCCACTGCGTCTGAAACACACATTTACACTTACAGGATCACAATCAGCTGAGTGATATGATATACTGTCACAGCTGAAGACCAAACCATTTATACACATACAAGAATATTAACTAGTCAATTATAACTGCAGTAGGAGATAAAATCCTGAACTAAAGACAAAGTGGTGTAAGCTGATTTAAATCTGCATATCTGAAATGAAAAACTGAACATAAACTACATTTATGAATTATGAATAGTCTTTTATGGAGCAAAATGTTAAATCACACACAGAAATGACACTCAGCTATAACAGACACTCTGTATACAACATGTCTTTGTTGTGTGGGAACTCTATTCTGTTCTGATATGACGAGTAAGTTTTAATCTTCTTATATTCATTAGAAAATTTAACTATATTTTCATATTTATCATTTATCCAGAATAAATCATCAAACTCTGGTAGTTGTTGTGTCTGTAAATCCAGCTGAACAGAATCAGTCTGCACAAACACAGTGATTTCAGCACTGAACCCTGAGGAGAGAGAAAGACGCCGTTCAGTAGATTCACTTTGCACTTTCATCTTATTCCATCAACTTTCACATTTAATTAAACAATGAAGTTAAAGACATTTCAATTATTGCTTTTTCTCCCAAAGTGTCATTTCCTATCATTTGTCATTGTCCTCATACAAACAGGATCACTTTAACATTCACATTTATTACATTTTTTAAGGAAACACTCACAGGACAAATTTTATAACAAATTGCGCAAAAACAGAACTTTAGAAAAGAAAAACCTGGAAATAATCATGATCTATAGAGAATAAAGTAATCAATTAATCAATCCACAGATAAACAGATATTCTGTTTTGATGACAGATGGTTGTCAACTTATATTGAGCAAAACAGTTTAATATGAAATGTAAAAAACTTTAAGGGCTGTACATCACCTCCAATATCTTTATTCTTTAATTCCCACAATGCCAAGTTTAAGAGCCGAAAGACATTTGCGTTTTTCTGTAACATTAAACGTCTTTTATTAGCATCTAAATGCCGGATCAACTAATGCTGAATAAAAATATTAGCTTAGCTTTAACCTCGTCAGACATTTAACACTGAAATGACAAAACACAAGACCATTACATTCTTCTACATTTGTTAATCAACTCTCTTACCTGTTTCAGAGATGAGGACGAGAATGAAGGACACAAGAAGACGATCGACTGCCATTGTAACAAACGTCAAGATGATTGATGGTGAGTTTTTTAAACAGGAAGTCACTTAATATGTGTGGAATGAGTTTGTCAACTGCTGGATTAATGTTAGCTAGGTGTAACACATTTAGCATGATAATATAACGCATTTAGCTTTAAGACTTGACACTAAGGTTTGAGGCTTAAATCCCCATTTCATGTGCAATGTTTGGACGGTCGTGTCAGAATTTGGTGCAAATCAAATGAAAGCATGGATCATCCTGCCTTGTATCAGGTGTTCAGGCTGCTGATGGTGTAGTGCTGTGAGGAGTTTTTCACTTTGGGCTCTTCAGTAACAAAGTGGCATCATTTAAATGTCACAGACTTCCATATGTAATGTAACTGAGCATGTCCATTTCTTAATGAGCACAGTGAACCAGTCTCACGAAGGTGATTTCCAGCAGGATAATCAGCATAACACAAACAGGGCAACAGTAACAATACTAATAAATGGCTATTTTAATTACACTGGACAACCAAATGCATTTGAAGTGTTTTAGCAGACTTGCTAATTCTCAACACTTGTCCACGAGAAGCTTGGCATAAAATGAAGATAAAATAGATCCATATACACTATTATAAACATTAAAACACATTATAAACACACTAACATTATAATTCTTTACATCAAATTGCTATTGCTAATTAGGTTTTTTGCCCTTCCTTTTAACACATACAACTTAGTGTTGTGCAGGTATTTTGCACATTTTTTTATGTAAAACTTTGTGTTGTGCAAACCCCTTTGCGTACAACATATTTTCTTTTTTGCACATTAAATTTTGTAGGCTAAAATGATGCATTTTTTGAATCAGCACTGTTTATTTTTTGCACAAAAATATTTTAGGCCAGAAAGTTTTTTTCAACATTTTTATTTCATCTCTTTCTCTTTCTCATTCATACTCTCCCCAGTCGTCTCCTTTTGCTTCTCATCCTCATCATCCTTCTGGTTTTCATGCTGTCTCTTTTCTTGATTCTTTTTTTCTTCTCCTCCTTTGGCTTTTCTTCCTCCCCCTCTGTTTCTTCCTCCTTCATCTCCTCTTCATTCATATCCTCCTCTTCATTTTCTTTCATCCTCTCCTCTTTTATCTTCATCTCTCCCTCAACCATCACCTCCTCTTTCTTCTCCGCCTCTTTTATCCTGCTATTTCTCTTTCTCTTCCTTTTCTTCATGTTTTCCTTCTCTTCTGCTTCATTTTCTTTCATTCTCTCTTTTAGCTTCATCTCTTTCTCATTCTTATCCTCCTCCTCATCCTCTTCATTTTCTTTCAAACTCTCCTCTTGTATCATCATCTCTTCTTTCACCACCTCCTCCTCTTCCTTCTCCTCCTCCTTCATCTTGCTATTCCTCTTTCTCCTCCTCCTCTTCTTAATCTTTTCCTCCTTGTCCTTCTCATCATTCATCCTCATCTCCTCCACCTCCTCCTCCTTGTTCACATGCTCTGTGTTGTGTGTCTTCATGTCATCTTTCTCATCCACCTGCAGAACAAAACCAAACTCAAGTCAGTTCACATGTAAGCAGATATCATTCCTCGCACTGATCCTGAAACAGACTCTTGATATATTAGTAAAAGCATCAGGAGAACATGCATTAAACAGTTGGTCATCTTTATATACTCACCTTTAGGTCGTCATTCACACAACTCTCTTCATGATTATGAGTGATGACAAGAGCAACCTCTAGACTCTGGTCAGACTCAGATGGGCAGAGAATGTCATCTGTCAATAGAGAAATGATTGCAGTTACACAGTTTACACAGTCATTCATTCTCAAGGCGATGTTAAACTTGGGTGAAGTGTAATTAAAAATACTAATTATTCATCACATCATAGGTAAAAAAAAAATAGCATTAAATATAATTATTTACCATCAGAGTCTGCAGAGGCAGAGAGCTGCTTCTCAGTCTGGCCAAAGCAGGACATCCTGAAGAATTTTCTGGCAGCTTTGAGGAAATTGGCCACTTTACTCTTTTTCCTCTTTGTTGTACCCTCGTCCTCCTCCATCTCATCTATTAAGAGAAATGATTGTAGTTTACACACTTTTTAGATCTCGACATGTAAATCAAGGAAACTCATACTCATTTCACAATATAAATATGACTTACAATCATTGCCAATTTCAGGCGTTTGCTTAAACTGCGGCGTCTCTTTCTGCCTTCGGAAGATCTTGTTTGTCCTGGCAGGTTTCAGGAAAGAGGGCAGTTTTAAGCGCCGGTTTTTCTTTGGCTTCTCCATCACAGTTGTACTCGTGATCTCCATATTCAGTTCGTCGTTCGCCATATAGACACAGTTTGTTTGCTTGGACAGAATCAGTGATCGTTCTTGCTACTGTAAACCAACAATGTTAAATGTGTCTGCTGCAAGTACTCTGGTGTAATGTAGAGATTCTATACGCATCATCAGATTTTAAATGTTCTAAAAGTGATCTCTGCCTCAGTGTTTACTTTTAAAAGTAAAATGACTCAGGATAAATGCATGTTAGCAAAGACGATATGGAATACACTTAAAGAGACTTTGATATTACATAAAATCAAATATGATCAGCTCAAGAAATCTAAATGATCACAAAAGCTGTTTTAAATGCAATTTATATGTTCAATTAATTAAATGGAGATTTAAATGAAGACAAATTGTTGAGCCTTCCTTTGAAATTTTAGTTTCTTTGCAAATTGTTACCAAAGCTTATAGACAGAACCTGCAGAAATAATAAATAAATAAATAAATGTGCAAATAAACACATAAAAAATTAAATAAAAACACAGATTCCTGCATCAATAAAACATAAATAAATAAATAAATATGCAAGTAAAAAAATAAATAATTAAAAATTGCCTGCATCAATAAATAAATATGCAAATAATTTAATATATATACACAAACACACACAAATTCCTCCATAAATAAATATATAAGTTAATAATAGTGTGGGAAGATAAATAATTAAATCACTTGCACAAACATTTCAAATGTTTATTAATTTGCTTATGCTTTATGCTTTACATATTTAAATAGCAAAATCTGCTTTTTTTTTATGTTGAATTAATTATAAATGGCTATACATTTATTAATTTTCCTTCGGCTTAGTCCGTTTATTCATCTGGGGTCGTCACCGCAGAATGAACCGCCAACTATTCCAGCATATGGTTTCACAGTGGATAACGGCTATACAATTGAAGACAAAATACTAAGCCCACCTGTGAAATTTTAATTCTTTTGTAAATATTTACAGAGTTTAATGTTAACAGAGCAAGGACATTTTTCCACAGTATTCCTATCTTATATTTTTTGTGGGGAAATTTTTTGTTTAGTTTGGGTCGAATAAAAAAAAAAAAGTGTATTCATGAACAGTTTAAAATAGCTGGGGACATTATTGTTAGCCCCTTTTTTTCCCCCCCAATTGTCTACATTATAACTTTTGTCCAATTATGACTTTAATAGACCATTTTGAGGGATGTAAACAAAAACAATGGTCTTAACGGAATTCCTGTTGTACATTTATTATTTTTATTGCTTCTGAGAATCCGAAAAGAGCCACATATTGACAAATAATGTTATGAGAGCTATTTTAAGAGTAAGTTATGTTTGAATTGCTCCTTGTTACCGGAAATAGTTGTTATAAAATAGTTTGATAACAAGCAAGAAACGTTCACGGGCCAATGACAAGACCACATTGAAATGGTCTATATAACTTATTAACTCAGCTAAGCCTTTAAACTGCACTTTAGTAAAATAGTATACACTGTCATCATTGCAAAGACAAAAGAGTCTTTCCCTAGTGTTGTTTAACGGAGATAATATAAAAAAAACATTTGAAAACATGATAGTTTTAATAACTATACTTAAAATTAACTTTATAATTAATAGAAAATCTTATTGCAAGTGAAACATGTTTAATTAAAAGTAAATAATAACAAGAATAATAGCAAGGAAGGGCAGCGCAGTGTGAAGGCTGTCGTCTCACAGCAAGAAGGTCGCTGTTACAAGCCTTGGCTAGGTCAGTTGGCATTTTTGTGTGGAGTTTGCATATTCTCCCAGTGTTGGCGTAAGTTTCCTCAGGGTGCTCCGGTTTCCCCCACAAGTCCAAAGACATGCGCTATAGGTGAATTGGGTAAGCTAAATTGTCCGTTGTGTATGAGTGTGAATGCGTGTGTATGAATGTTTCCCGGTGATGTGTTGCAGCTGGAAGGGCATACGCTGTGTAAAACATATGCTGGACAAGTTGGCGGTTTATTCCTCTGTGATGACTTCTGATTAATAAAGGGACTAAGCCGAAAATAAAATAAATTAATGAATGAATAACAAGGAACGAATTAAAAAAAAAAAAAATGATTGTCTACAAAACAACTGTTGTCCAATCATGACTTGCATAATTAATTTAACTTAACCTAATTAACTTAACTAAACCTTTAAACTGCACTTTAGTAAAATATGATTCACTGTCATCATGGTGAAGACAAGAAATGAGTTATTAAAACTTTTGTGTTTTAAAATGTTAAATATTTATTATCTCCATCAAACAACACAGGACTATTTGAAAAGAAAACAAATATTAGGAAGGCTTATAATGTTGTCCTTATTGTAGATAAAGGATTCAATAAGAGTTTTCTGTGTGATACTCAAAACCACAAAACTGACATTTGTTCACTTTAAATTAATGTACTGTATTCGTAGTTTAATGTGATCCGCCCTCAGGAGTGTGATTAATATTGCCTATTAATTGACTAATTCATCTTATTGGCAAGAGTGTATAGATCATTTGTTTGCATGTTCGCCCTATGTTGGCGTGAGTTTTCTTCGGGTGCTCTGGTTTCCCCCACAGTCCAAAGACATGTGCTATAGGTGAATTGGGAGAGCTCAACCAAGACATATTTGTTTTGAACAATGTAAAATTATAAGGTTTTTCACACAGGCCAGTGCATGCATATTAAACAGAAACTCGATGGGCTTTTTACTTTCATGGACTTCTTGGCAAATAATTTATTTTTTTATTGGGTCAAGTGATAAAATTTAGATGTGGACCATTACCTTAATTTTTTTTTTTATTATTGGATAATTTAAAGCAAAATTTGACTTTTTGTTTTGTTTAAAATAAATATGTTCTGTATGAATAGAAGTGACATTTTGTCCTGTGATGCAAAGCTGAATTTTCTTACGTGATCATTCATAAATGCTCTTCAACTGACAAAACAAACTGATCTTTTATGAGTATTTTGATCAACTAATTGTGCCCTTGGTGAGTTTGCAATTTGAATTATTCCTCCCAAAATTAAACAAAACTTTTTTTAAGAACACCATAAAAAATGTATTTTTGTCTTCGAAAAACAAATAAAAGCTGTTTCAGGAATGCTCTGGAGTTTAAGTCCTGTTCGTTAACTTTCTGCATTAAATGTATATTTTTTGACATCTCTTATCCCCATTAATTTACATTATATGAGTTTACCTTATTTGGCTAATAGTTGTAAATTAAATAAATAACTGCATGTATTCTGTCTCTTTTTCATTACAGTAATTCAGCAAATGCTGTCTGTGACTTGCCGAATTATGCTTTCTATTATTATCTGGCATCTGTGTGAAAGAGATGATACCTTAATGGCTATAAATGACAAATAAAAGAGTGCAGCATTATATAGATGCTTTAAGATATTTTATTTTTTTTAGCATAGAATACATTTGGACAGAGTAAATCATTAAACCTTATTTACTGGCTTTAAAAGTAACTTTGTCTTTCCATACTTTGGCAATCTTTTGTTCAAAACAAAACTACTTCTACAAAATAAAAAAAATGTATATAGTTATATCATGTAAAAAATGATAGAATAAGTTTTAACCTTGAACAAAAAATTATAAATTAGGGATGTAACGGTATCAGAATTTCACGGTACGATAGTACCTCGGTATGAATGGCACAGTACGGTATTTATTGAACATTTTACAGGAAAAACAAAACTAATAAAAAGACTCAAAAAAAGTGCCAAAAGTGTTTATTTACCTAAGCACTGAACATATTAATGACATACAAATTAGCCATCTATCTGTAAGTTTTGAAACAGGAACTTCAATTTTTCAATTTTAATAACAAAAAACTATTAAACCATATTAAAAAAATAAAGTTTCAATTTAGTATTGTTGACAACTCATCACATTCAACATTTAATCTCTCACTCACTTAGATAGAGATGGGTTTTTTAAGGAAAATTATCATATAACTATAATCTGGTTAAAGCTTGGATCTCTGGGCATGTCCCCTGCAACAGAAAAAACCCCTCTCATTTGGGACTGAGGTTTCTGGGACAGAGAGATATGATTTAGCCAAGGTTGACAGCAGTGGGTAACGTTGTGCATTGTCTTTCCACCACTTGAGAGGACAAGCCATGAGTGAGATAGAGGTCTCTTTGCGATACAAGTCAATGTCTGCATCAATCTAACAGTGTGCTGTGTTCTGCAGCCCCCATGACTGTTTTTAGTCGTATTCCCCGACTTATATTTCACAACAGACTGGCAGTGCCTGCAAACTGTTTTTTTCTTTGTCTGTCACCTTTTCTACTTTTTCGTATCTTTTTAGAAAGAAACCGAAATGCTTCCACACATCTGATTTAAAATCCTCTTTAGGTTCCATCATTTCCAGCCCTTTTTCTTCCCCGCTACTAGCAGCACCTTCCATTTCCGCATTACTGGATCTGTAGTGACAACAGACCGCAAACGATGATGGCCACGCCTAGGCTAATGGGAATTGTAGTTCCCGCTACCTCCTGTTCGCTTCATTCTCCTAAGCAAACTTTTCTCAGAAATATAGTTTTATTAAGTCATGCGCCTACGGTAATATTGAAAAAAAATTACTATTTTATACTCCTATGCACTTATGTATATGTATATATATATATGTATACTATATATATATATATATATACTCCTTATGCACGTCTGTCTAGTGCGTTTACACTGAATAAGTAAAGAAGTGTTCTGTCAACTTCAACATGAACAGTTTAAACATAGAGGAGTTCATGAGTAATTAAGATGAGTTCATGATGATGTGCCCCTTCAAGTAAAGTCACAACATAGTAATACATTAACAGCTCATGAATTCATGTTGGTTACATTTAGCTTAAACTTAAATGTTAATTAATACATAATTAGCTACATGAAACAAGTATTTAAGGTAGTCGTTGTTCACACATGAACTCTTGTGACTTATGTTGTAATTAAAATTTGTTCATGATTAACTCATCTTTAGTTCATAATAAAGTAGTTTAGTTTAAATATTAATACATAATCATTCATGTGCTGTCATCGTAAAGTGTTCAACCCAGGCTCATTCTGAAAATGTACCTCTAAATACATTTCTGGAGAGTGCCAAATATGTCCCAGGAGCTACGTTTTTTGCAGTTTTTGTTTTCATGAATCCACAAGAGGCCGCTGTTTATGTTATTTGAGATCTCAAAATCTCTCGTGAGTGCCATTAGTGCCTGCTGTTCTTACGTAAACCCACCTAAGGCCACTATCGACTGACTGTTTGACTGACTGACCGATCGACTAACCCACCCTCCTCCTTCCCTAAACCCAACCTATTGTATTGATTGACCCACCCACCCACTTCCTTAAACCCAACCAAAAATTTACAAAAGCCGTTCATAAAAAAAATAGAAAAGCCGTCATCTTGATTTTTACCATCTTTTCAGATTTTACCACTGTAGTAAAGTTCATTGTTGTGTGGGAAGAAGAAGACAGGGTCGGCGATATAAGGTAAGTAACAGTTTTTATTTTGCATATAATTGCACAACACCAGTAGCTGTGTGTAGGTGTGCTCTCTCCCTCTTCTCCCGACTGCTCCTTCTCTTCTCCTTAAGAAGGGTGTTTCTCCGGCTCAATCACTAGAGTAAACAGGTGTTATTTATTATTTCTGATTGGCCTGCTGATTAGCCGCCAGGCTCTGAGGATGCTCTCCCCCCTTATTGGGTGTTCAATCATGCTTACCTCTCCACAACCACATTCTCACCCTGTTATTTACTTGTTTATTTTATTTTTGCCGTTGATTTTTGTCTTTTCCGCTTTCTGGAATTGTTCTTCACCAGACTCGAACCCCATCATCGTGGTCAACTCCTCACTGCATCTTAAGTCTGCCGATATACATGGCGAGCTACTGGACAAACTAGTAACAGCAGAAAAGCCGTCCATATGGAGGTAAGCGGTCAGCTGGTAGAGCAAAAAGGTCCAACATCATACCGCCCCCTAGCCTTCATTTTAAAGATAAAATGCAGCCATACGTACTTCTGGCTACATAATTCGCAATCCCCAGAAACATATATAGGGCTACGGTTTCAGAATGAGCCTGTGTTCAATGTGTTACCAAAATAATCGTACATATTGTGCCTTTAACTGAGTTGTGTGACAGCTTTATAAGATGTTTGCTTTCTTCCTACTGTGAAGTAGGTAACGCTGCTCCACGTGTCTCCAGTCATCTTCTGCAGCAAAGTCTGAAAGAAAAACCCAAACCATCATCACAGATAGTACTGGGTGACATTTATTATATGATGTTCACAGGAAGAAAACAAAGAGTCTCACCTCAACATCATCATAGTCTGAATCTTCCACCTGTTTGATACCTGAGAGGTCAGAATATGTTCACAGATCACAGTTGTGTAGACGAATGTTAGTTTGCATTTGACTGCTGTCAGCTTTTCAGCTCTAAAAGTTCTCTGATATAAACTTGTGTATCAGCCTACAGCTTTGTGCTGATCTTTGGTTTTCAGAGTCTCTTTAGAGATTCATTATAAGTCTAAAGAAACCAAGTGGTCGAACTGTAAAAATGCTACAAATGACTTCAGCACTGTCGCTTCACAGCAAGAAGGTTGCTGGTTCGCATCACGACTGGGCAAGTTGGCATTTCTGTGTGGAGTTTGCATGTTCTCCCCGTGTTGGCGTGGGTTTGCTCCGGGTGCTCCGGTTTCCCCCACAGTCCAAAGACATGCTCTATAGGTGAGTTGAATAAACTAAATTGGCCATAGTGTATGAGTGAGTGTGTGTGTGTGTGTGTGTGTGTGTGTGTGTGTGTGTGTGTGTGTGTGTGTGTGTGTGTGTGTGTGTGTGTGTGTATGGAGTTTCCCAGTACTGGGTTTTTGCTTGGTTTTCCGCTGTGTAAAACATATGCTGGATAAGTTGGTGGTTCATTCCGCTGTGGCGACCCCTGATAAATAAAAGACTAAGCTGAAGGAAAATGAATGAATTCAGCGTTTGGGACAGTGGTGAGACAGTATTCATGATTTAAAGCTTCAATTTTGGGCCAGTCACATTGTTAAGCTGTGTTTTCTGATTATAAAGAAACTCTTTCAGGAATAGATGTGTGATCAGATGTTTCAGTATTTGTGAGATGCACATACCTTTTCTATTCTTGCAGACACAGTAAAGGATCAAACCAGCAAACGCTATCATCATTATTATCACTCCAGTAATCAACACAATGAAAGATAGACGAGGGGCGGGTTTTAGTGATATTTCTTTCTCTAGAATGTAGAAATCTGTAATAATTAGTTAAATAAGGTTTTATATACAGTATTTTGTAGACAAAATAGATAATTTTTTGTGTAGTAGGAGCAGATATTTACCTCCACAGAGTGGTTTAATCTCCATTTCCTCTTTTTTCCAGCTGACAGGATTGCTGTAATTACAGTAGATCGATTCCTCACTGCAGAACAGGATGAGGGTGTTGATCTGCTGTGATGTCACTTCCTCTGGTGAGCATTGGTTGTTCTGATAGCTAGAGTTAATGATGAGGTCTTGAGCTCTGCATGTGAAGTTAACAGTACAGGAGTCACTGCTGATTGAGTTTACAGTCAGAACAGGAGCCTCCACTGCATCTGAAACACACATTTACACTGACAAGATCACAATCAGCTGATTGAAACGATATACTGTCAAAGCTGAAGACCAAACCATTTATACACATACAAGAATGTTAACTAGTCAAGATAAACTCCTGAACTAAAGACAAAGTGGTGTAAGCTGATTTAAATCTGCATATCTGAAATGAAAAACTGAACATAAACTACATTTATGAATTATGAATAGTCTTTTATGGAGCAAAATGTTAAATCACACACAGAATTGACACTCAGCTATAACAGACACTCTGTATACAACATGTCTTTGTCTAAATCTCTGTTTATTCTTGCTGTGTATCGTCCACTATCTGCCTTCTGCATGTTCTTCAGTGTCAGAGAAAAGCTTGTTTCATTAAACTCTATTCTGTTCTGATATGACGAGTAAGTTTTAATCTTCTTATATTCATTAGAATAGTTAACTATATATTCATATTTATCATTTATCCAGAATAAATCATCAAACTCTGGTAGTTGTTGTGTCTGTAAATCCAGCTGAACAGAATCAGTCTGCACAAACACAGTGATTTCAGCACTGAACCCTGAGGAGAGAGAAAGACGCCGTTCAGTAGATTCACTTTGCACTTTCATCTTATTCCATCAACTTTCACATTTAATTAAACAATGAAGTTAAAGACATTTCAATTATTGCTTTTTCTCCCAAAGTGTCATTTCCTATCATTTGTCATTGTCCTCATACAAACAGGATCACTTTAACATTCACATTTATTACATTTTTTAAGGAAACACTCACAGGACAAATTTTATAACAAATTGCGCAAAAACAGAACTTTAGAAAAGAAAAACCTGGAAATAATCATGATCTATAGAGAATAAAGTAATCAATTAATCAATCCACAGATAAACAGATATTCTGTTTTGATGACAGATGGTTGTCAACTTATATTGAGCAAAACAGTTTAATATGAAATGTAAAAAACTTTAAGGGCTGTACATCACCTCCAATATCTTTATTCTTTAATTCCCACAATGCCAAGTTTAAGAGCCGAAAGACATTTGCGTTTTTCTGTAACATTAAACGTCTTTTATTAGCATCTAAATGCCGGATCAACTAATGCTGAATAAAAATATTAGCTTAGCTTTAACCTCGTCAGACATTTAACACTGAAATGACAAAACACAAGACCATTACATTCTTCTACATTTGTTAATCAACTCTCTTACCTGTTTCAGAGATGAGGACGAGAATGAAGGACACAAGAAGACGATCGACTGCCATTGTAACAAACGTCAAGATGATTGATGGTGAGTTTTTTAAACAGGAAGTCACTTAATATGTGTGGAATGAGTTTGTCAACTGCTGGATTAATGTTAGCTAGGTGTAACACATTTAGCATGATAATATAACGCATTTAGCTTTAAGACTTGACACTAAGGTTTGAGGCTTAAATCCCCATTTCATGTGCAATATTTGGACGGTCGTGTCAGAATTTGGTGCAAATCAAATGAAAGCATGGATCATCCTGCCTTGTATCAGGTGTTCAGGCTGCTGATGGTGTAGTGCTGTGAGGAGTTTTTCACTTTGGGCTCTTCAGTAACAAAGTGGCATCATTTAAATGTCACAGACTTCCATATGTAATGTAACTGAGCATGTCCATTTCTTAATGAGCACAGTGAACCAGTCTCACGAAGGTGATTTCCAGCAGGATAATCAGCATAACACAAACAGGGCAACAGTAACAATACTAATAAATGGCTATTTTAATTACACTGGACAACCAAATGCATTTGAAGTGTTTTAGCAGACTTGCTAATTCTCAACACTTGTCCACGAGAAGCTTGGCATAAAATGAAGATAAAATAGATCCATATACACTATTATAAACATTAAAACACATTATAAACACACTAACATTATAATTCTTTACATCAAATTGCTATTGCTAATTAGGTTTTTTGCCCTTCCTTTTAACACATACAACTTAGTGTTGTGCAGGTATTTTGCACATTTTTTTATGTAAAACTTTGTGTTGTGCAAACCCCTTTGCGTACAACATATTTTCTTTTTTGCACATTAAATTTTGTAGGCTAAAATGATGCATTTTTTGAATCAGCACTGTTTATTTTTTGCACAAAAATATTTTAGGCCAGAAAGTTTTTTTCAACATTTTTATTTCATCTCTTTCTCTTTCTCATTCATACTCTCCCCAGTCGTCTCCTTTTGCTTCTCATCCTCATCATCCTTCTGGTTTTCATGCTGTCTCTTTTCTTGATTCTTTTTTTCTTCTCCTCCTTTGGCTTTTCTTCCTCCCCCTCTGTTTCTTCCTCCTTCATCTCCTCTTCATTCATATCCTCCTCCTCATTTTCTTTCATCCTCTCCTCTTTTATCTTCATCTCTCCCTCAACCATCACCTCCTCTTTCTTCTCCTCCTCTTTTATCCTGCTATTTCTCTTTCTCTTCCTTTTCTTCATGTTTTCCTTCTCTTCTGCTTCATTTTCTTTCATCCTCTCTTTTAGCTTCATCTCTTTCTCATTCTTATCCTCCTCCTCCTCTTCATTTTCTTTCAAACTCTTCTCTTGTATCATCATCTCTTCTTTCACCACCTCCTCCCCTTCCTTCTCCTCCTCCTTCATCTTGCTATTCCTCTTTCTCCTCCTCCTCTTCTTAATCTTTTCCTCCTTGTCCTTCTCATCATTCATCCTCATCTCCTCCACCTCCTCCTCCTTGTTCACATGCTCTGTGTTATGTGTCTTCATGTCATCTTTCTCATCCACCTGCAGAACAAAACCAAACTCAAGTCAGTTCACATGTAAGCAGATATCATTCCACTCACTGATCCTGAAACAGACTCTTGATATATTAGTAAAAGCATCAGGAGAACATGCATTAAACAGTTGGTCATCTTTATATACTCACCTTTAGGTCGTCATTCACACAACTCTCTTCATGATTATGAGTGATGACAAGAGCAACCTCTAGACTCTGGTCAGACTCAGATGGGCAGAGAATGTCATCTGTCAATAGAGAAATGATTGCAGTTACACAGTTTACACAGTCATTCATTCTCAAGGCGATGTTAAACTTGGGTGAAGTGTAATTAAAAATACTAATTATTCGTCACATCATAGGTAAAAAAATAGCATTAAATATAATTATTTACCATCAGAGTCTGCAGAGGCAGAGAGCTGCTCCTCAGTCTGGCCAAAGCAGGACATCCTGAAGAATTTTCTGGCAGCTTTGAGGAAATTGGCCACTTTACTCTTTTTCCTCTTTGTTGTACCCTCGTCCTCCTCCATCTCATCTATTAAGAGAAATGATTGTAGTTTACACACTTTTTAGATCTCGACATGTAAATCAAGGAAACTCGTACTCATTTCACAATATAAATATGACTTACAATCATTGCCAATGTCAGGCGTTTGCTTGAACTGCGGCGTCTCTTTCTGCCTTCGGAAGATCTTGTTTTTCCTGGCAGGTTTCAGGAAAGAGGGCAGTTTTAAGCGCCGGTTTTTCTTTGGCTTCTCCATCACAGTTGTACTCGTGATCTCCATATTCAGTTCGTCGTTCGTCATATAGACACCGTTTGTTCGCTCGGACAGAATCAGTGATCGTTCTTGCTACTGTAAACCAACAATGTTAAATGTGTCTGCTGCAGGTACTCTGGTCGGATGTAGAGATTCTATACGCATCATCAGATTTTAAATGTTCTAAAAGTGATCTCTGCCTCAGTGTTTACTTTTAAAAGTGAAATGACTCAGGATAAATGCATGTTAGCAAAGAAGATATGGAATACACTTAAAGAGACTTTGATATTATGTAAAATCAAATATGATCAGCTCAAGAAATCTAAATAATCACAAAAGCTGTTTTAAATGCAATTTATATGTTCAATTAATTAAATGGAGATTTAAATGAAGACAAATTGTTGAGCCTTCCTTTGAAATTTTAGTTTCTTTGCAAATTGTTACCAAAGCTTATAGACAGAACCTGCAGAAATAATAAATAAATAAATAAATAAATAAATAAATGTGCAAATAAACACATAAATAATTAAATAAAAACACAGATTCCTGCATCAATAAAAAAAAAATAAATAAATATGCAAGTAAAAAAATAAATAATTAAAAATTGCCTGCATCAATAAATAAATATGCAAATAATTTAATATATATAAACACACGCAAATTTCTGCATAAATAACTATATAAGTTAATAATAGTGTGGGCAGATAAATAATTAAATCACTTGCACAAACATTTCAAACGTTTATTAATTTGCTTTTGCTTTATGCTTTACATATTCAAATAGCAAAATCTGCTTGTTTTTTATGTTGAATTAATTATAAATTTATTCATCTGGGACGTCACAGCAGAGTGAACCGCCAACTATTCCAGCATATGTTTTCACAGTGGATAACGGCTATACAATTGAAGACAAAATATTAAGCCCTCCTGTGAAATTTAAATTCTTTTGTAAATATTTACAGAGTTTAATGTTTAACAGAGCAAGGACATTTTTCCACAGTATTCCTATCTTATATTTTTTGTGGGGAAAATTTTTTATTTAGTTTGGGTCGAATAAAAAAAAAGTATTTTCATGATCAGTTTAAAATCACTGGGGACAATATTATTGCCCCTTTATTCTTTCCCCCCCGATTGTCTACAATATAACTTTTGTCCAATTATGACTTTAATAGACCATTTTGAGGGATGTAAACAAAAACAATGGTCTTAACATAATTCCCGTTGTACATTTATTATTTTTATTGCTTCTAAGAATCCGAAAAGAGCCACATATTGATAAATAATGTTATGAGAGGTGTTTTAACAGTAAGTTATGATTGAATTGCTCCTTGTTACCGGAAATAGTTGTTATAAAATAGTTTGATAACAAGCAGGAAACGTTCACGGGCCAATGACAAGACCACATTGAAATGGTCTATATAACTTATTAACTCAGCTAAGCCTTAAAACTGCACTTTAGTAAAATAGTATACACTGTCATCATTGCAAAGACAAAAGAGTCTTTCCCAAGTGTTGTTTAGATAATGTGTTTTAAACATTTTAAAACATGATATTTTTAATAACTATACAGTACTTAAATTAACTTTATAATTAATATCAAATCTTATTGCAAGTGAAAGATGTTTAGGTAAGAGTAAATAATAACAAGGAAGGGCGGCGCAGTGTGAAGGCTGTCGCCTCACAGCAAGAGTTTGCATATTCTCCCCGTGTTGGCGTGGGTTTCCCCCACAAGTCCAAAGACATGCGCTATAGGTGAATTGGGTAAGCTAAAATTGTCCGTAGTGTATGCGTGTGTATGAATGTTTCAGTTATGTGTTGCAGCTGGAAGGGCATACGCTGTGTAAAACATCTGCTGGACAAGTTGGCGGTTTATTCCTCTGTGGTGACTCCTGATTAATAAGGGCACTAAGCCGAAAAGAAAATAAATGAATGAATGAAAAAAAAAATTTAAATGGCTGGGAATAATATTTTTAGCCCCTTTTTAGATTGTCTAAAAAACAACTGTTGTCCAATCATGACTTGCTTAATTAATACAACTTAACCTTATTAACTTAACTAAACCTTTAAACTGCACTTTAGTAAAATATTAATCACTTCATAATGAAGACAAGAATTGAGTTATTAAAACTATTGTGTTTTAAAATTATAAATATAGGCTATATTATCTCCATCAAACAACACAGGACTATTTGAAATTAAAAAAAAAAACATATATTAGGAAGGCTTATAATGTTGTCCTTATTGTAGATAAAGGATTCAATAAGAGTTTTCTTTGTGATACTCAAAACCACAAAACTGACATTTGTTCACTTTAAATTAATGTACTGTATTCGTAGTTTAATGTGATCCGCCCTCAGGAGTGTGAATAATATTGCCTGTTAATTGACTAATTCATCTTATTAGCAAGAGTGTATAGATCATTTGTAAAATCATATCTTTAGTTGGCGGCATGGTGGCTCAGTGGTTAGCACTTTTGCCTCACAGCAAGAAGGTTGCTGGTTTGAGTTCCGGCTGGGCCAGTTGGCATTTCTGTGTGAAGTTTGCATGTTCGCCCTATGTTGGCGTGAGTTTTCTTCGGGTGCTCTGGTTTTCCCCACAGTCCAAAGACATGTGCTATAGGTGAATTGGGAGAGCTCAACCAAGAAATATTTGTTTTGAACAATGTAAAATTTTAAGGTCTTTAACACAGGCCAGTGCATGCATATTAAACAGAAACTCGATGGGCTTTTTACTTTCATGGACTTCATGGCAACCATTACTAACTATTAATTTTTTTATTGGGTCAAGTGATAAAATTGAGATGTGAACCATTACTCAAATTTTTTTTTTTATTATTGGACGAATTGTATATTGACGGTTGTTTAAAATAAATATGTTCTGTTTGAATAGAAATGAGATTTTGTCCTGTGATGCAAAGCTGAATTTTTTACGTGATCATTCATAAATGCTCTTCAAGTCCTCATTGATAAACTGACAAAACAAACTGATCTTTTATGAGTATTTTGATCAACTAATTGTGCCCTTGGTAAGTTAGCAATTTGAATTATTCCTCCCAAAATTGAACAAAACCTTTTTTAAAAACACCATAAAAATTTATTTTTGTCTTCTAAAAACAAATAAAAGCTTTGTTTGAGCAATGCTCTGGAGTTTAAGTCCTGTTCGTTAACATTCTCCATAAATGTATATTTCTTGACAGCTCTTATCCCCATTAATCTACAATATATGAGTTTAACTTATTTGGCTAATAGTTGTATTTATTAAATGAATAACTGCATGTATTCTGTCTCATTTTTAGTATTTTCAGTAATTCAGCAAATGTTGTTTGTGACTTGCCGAATTATGCTTTCTATTATTGTCTGGCATCTGTGTGAAAGACATTACATCTATGTGGCTATAAATGACAAAAAAAAAGAGTGCAGCATTATATATATGCTTTAAGATATATATATATATATATATATATATATATATATATTTTTTTTTTTTTTTTTTTTTTTTTTTTAGAGAATACATTTGGACAGAGTAAATCATTAAACATCATTTACTGGCTTTAAAAGTAACTTTGTCTTTCCATACTTTGTCAATCTTTTGTTCACAACAAAACTACTAATACAAAATAAAAAAATGTTTATATTTATGTCATGTAAAAAATAATAGGATAAGTTTTAACCTTGATAATGTTTTTTGAAAAAACAATTATAAATCAATAATTGCAGTTCTAAATATGCTGTAATAATTCACATGAAGAAATAACAAATTAGACAAAGAAAGTGTAAATAATCTTATTAGTATATTACCCAATAACCTGAAATCAAATCTGAGTTTAACCGGACTTCCGGTTATGAGGCGTGCAGGGTAGTCGCATGCTCCGCTTGCTCCCACAGCTTTACTTATAATTATCTTAATAGACATCGTTTTTTTTTCAGTTATTGGGCTAACGACAGTTTTCATAACTTACTGCAGTCAATTTGATCGCGTTACCATGTCAAAGGCTAAAGGAAAGCAATCAGAAAAAGACAAGGAACTTTCGTCAGTATCTAGCATAACTATGGCCGACATTAGCGCGCTCCTGGAGGAACACAGAGAGGGCCTGTCAAGCGATTTTAAGTCCTCGTTTGAGTCCCTCGCTTCAACGTTGGACAGCATTAATTCCACTATTGCCGACCACGGACAACGCATTGGCTCTCTGGAAACAAATGCCACGCTCGTTGACCAGCGGCTGCAGCAGCTGGAAAAAACTTGTTCCGATTTGCAGAAGGATAACGAGCAGCTCAAACTTAAAGTATCTGACCTGGAGGGCCGCAGCAGACGCCAAAACGTACGGATCAATGGCTTACCTGAATCAATCGAGGGTCCCCGCCCAACCGAGTTTTTTTCCAAACTACTTGCGGATGTTTTTGGCACGGATGTCCTTGCTTCACCCCCCGAACTTGATAGAGCACATCGAAGCCTTGCTCCGAAACCAGCTCCAGGAGGAAAACCACGGCCAGTAATCTTACGCTTTCACCGGTTCCAAGTTAAAGACCTGGTTATCCGCGAAGCCCGTAAACGGGGAACCTTGTACTACAAAAGCCACCCGATACGCCTTTTTGATAATTACAGCCCTGACGTTTTGAAACAGCGTGCTGAATACAGAGGTCCGATTGGCGAGCTATACAAGCGGGGGTACAAACCAGCGCTCCTGTACCCAGCGAGACTGCGCATCACTCTGCCTAACGGGGAAAAGTCATGGATCCAGTCCGCCTCGTCGGCTGTGAAATTCGTACAGAACTTGAGTACGAACTTGTAAGCAATTAAACGGAAACCCTTCTCGTTTACATACATATACCTACATATGCCTAGTAGGCTGTCTCTAAAAAGGTGATGTTGACATTATTGTAAATAATTTTGACCCCATTTTTTGTTTGTTTTTGAACTGTGAATTCTGGGATAATTTATAAAAGTACATAATACTTGTTTTTTTTTTGCAATATAATAATGATTATCTATAGAAATAAGTTTGGGGCTTTCTTTTTCTTTGTTTTTTTTTTCAAGCCCTCATCTCTGCTTATATGACTATAGCTTTTGAGATGTCTGAAAGTTCTATTTGTATTTCATTATGCTGTGGAAGCTGCAAGTTAAATATAAGAAAGTTGTGAAGTTTGCAGATCATTGTATCAGAGAATGTTTGTTGCTGTTTATGTTCGTTACAGCAACTGATTTAAATGTTGATTTGTTTAATGTTGTTATTTCTCTTCCTTTTTCTTTTCTTTTTCTCTTTTTTTTTCTTTTGTTTTTGTTTGTTTTGATTTGTTATTCATCATCTCATTTTTGTGTGCTACCGGGGGCACAATTGAAGTGTAAAGCAAATATGTACAGATTCATGATCTCTAAAATGATTTTATGTCAAGTAATGTAAGAACAGTACCAAGTGGTACACTGAGACTCATTAGCTGGAATGTGAAAGGGTTAAATTCGCCAGCAAAATGCAGCAAAGTGTTTGACCACCTGAAATCTTTAAACACTAAAATCGCCTTTTTGCAAGAAACGCACTTAATACCAGCGGACCATCTTAAACTTCGTAAAGGATGGGTGGGCCAGCTTTTTCATTCTTCATTTTCAAATAAGGCAAGAGGCACCGCTATTCTTGTGCACAAGTCAGTACCACTCTCGGTAACTAAAATAATCTCTGACCCCAATGGTCGCTTTATTGTTGTAGTAGGGAAGCTCAATGGCAACAATTTAATTCTTGCTAATGTATATGGCCCAAACTGGGACAACATGGATTTTTTTAGTAAATTCCTGTATTCTCTTCCAGATATAAATTATTGCCAGCTAGGGATGTAACGGTATCAGAATTTCACGGTACGGTAATACCTCGGTATGAATGTCACGGTACGGTATTTATTGAATCATTTACAGGAAAAAAAAAACTTTTGAAAATACTCCAAAAAAGTGCCAAAAGTGTCAATGACATACAAATTAGCCATCTATCTGTTAGCTTTGAAACAGGAACTTCAATTTTAATAACAAAAAAAATATTAAACCATGTAAAAAAAATAAAGTTTCAATTTAGTATTGTTGAAAACTCATCACATTCAACATTTAATCACTCACTTAGATAGAGATGGGTTTAAAGAAAAATTATCATATAATTATAATCTGGTAAAAGCTGGTATCTCTGGGTATTTACAATGTCCCCTGCAACAGAAAAAAACCCTCTCATTTGGGACTGAGGTTTCTGGGACAAGAGAGATATGACTTGGCCCATGTTGACAGCAGTGGGTAACATTGTGCATTGTCTTTCCCCCACTTGAGAAGACAAACCATGAGTGAGATAGAGGTCTCTTTGCGGTACAAGTCAATGTCTGCATCAATCTGAGCAGTGCTGTGTTTCTGCAGTCCCCATGACTGTTATTAGTCGTATTCCCCAACTTGCAGGCACGTGCACACATAGGGCTCAACCTGTGCAGTGCACATGCCCTTTTTAGTCTTGGATAGAAAATGCCCTTCCAAAACGATCAAAAGTGCCCCCGCGACGCGACACAACCTCCGTCCAGTCCAGCCCTTCAGTAGGCGCGCGACAACACCTCTCTTGGTGTTGCGACTTCGGTAATATCGAAAAAATTTAATATTGCGGTATGACGGTATTTACAATACCGTTACATCCCTATTGCCAGCTTATCCTTGGTGGTGATTTTAATTGCTGCCTAGATCCTTTATTGGATCGTTCATCTACCAGGCCCCTTTCTTTGTCTAAGTCATCCCAAGTCATAAAGCTATTTATGGAGCAGCATTCAGTCTCTGATGTATGGCGCTTTTTCAACCCTTGCGATAAACAGTTTTCTTTTTTTTCCCCCGTGCATGGATCTTTTTCACGAATTGACTATTTTCTCATCGACAAGAAACTACTCCCCTTTGTAAAAACCTGTACATATAATCCTATAGTTATTTCAGATCATGCTCCTGTCACAATGGACATATCTTTTCCGGGTAGTCCTTCAACACGTTCACCATGGCGTTTTAACTCACTATTACTCACTGATCCTGACTTTATTCAAACCATTAATAATCGCTTAGATATTTTTCTTTCTACTTATATTACTCCAGATGTGTCCGCATCAACAATTTGGGAGGCTTGTAAGGCTTACCTGCGTGGAGAGATAATATCTTATTCTGCCCACCGTAAGAAGCTCACTGCAGAAAAAAGCACTACCATTTCTAAAGAATTGGCAGATTTGCAATCTAGATGTGTGGATACACCTGACCCTGAACTCAATAAAGATTTACTTATGAAGAAGGCAGAATTTGATATCTTGATGGCCAATAAAGCAACTGAAGCATTACTTAAATCACGTCATAAGTATTATGAGTTTGGAGACAAACCTGGCAAAATTTTAGCCCATCAGATTTGACAATATGCTTCAGCGCAACACATAACACAAATTAACACTGACAATGGTATTTCAATCGACCCTAAAAATATTAATAAACAATTTAAGAATTTCTACTATTCATTATACAAGTCTGAGTGCTCATCTGATGAAGCTCAATTAGATAACTTCTTTCAGTCCCTTAACATTCCCTCAATCGACTCTGAAACCTCTTCCAGGTTGGATGTGCCCTTTTCAGTAGAAGAAGTTAAAAAGGCATTGTCAGCTATGCAGAATGGGAAATGCCCTGGGCCCGATGGATTTCCTACTGAGTTTTTCAAGGCCTTTGCTGATAAGCTTTCTCCACTACTCTTAAATATGTTTAATGACTCCTTAGAATCTGGCACACTGCCTCTCACTCTTAGACAGGCCACAATTTCTCTTATTTTAAAGAAAGGAAAGGATCCCCTTTCCTGCAGTAATTATCGCCCCATTTCCCTGTTATGTGTGGATGTTAAAATCCTAGCTAAGATGCTGTCAAAGCGTTTAGAAGATATTTTGCCCTCAATTGTCTCCGCCGATCAAACAGGGTTTGTAAAGGGGTAGACATTCTTTCCACAATATTAGACGTTTATTTGATATTTTATACTCTCCCTTACTTCAAAATACCCAGAATTGGTTATTTCAATGGATGGAAAAGGCTTTTGATCGGGTGGAGTGGCCTTATTTATTTTACTCATTAAAAAAATTTGTATTTGGAAGTAAGTTTATGTCATGGATTAAACTTCTTTATGCCCTCCCCCTGGCCCGTGTCCGTACTAATAATGATTATTCTGATTATTTCCCTTTGGAGCGTGGCACTTGTCAGGATTGTCCACTCTCACCCCTACTGTTTGCCATTGCTATTGAGCCACTGGCGATAGCTCTCAGGTCCAGCCACATGAAGGAAATTATTGGAGGAGACTTAGTGCACAAACTGTCCCTTTATGCAGATGATCTTTTTCTTTTCGTTTCTGACCCGGACCGATCTATACCTTGTGTGTTGAACCTGCTGAAGGAATTTGGGCTAGTTTCAGGATATAAACTAAATTTTCATAAAAGTGAACTTTTGCCTATAAATTCTGCAGCTGAAGCATACCAACTTTCTAAACTCCTATTCAAAATATCACTTGATAATTTTACATATTTGGGCATATGTACAACCAAGAATTACTCAAATCTGTGTAAAAGTAATTTCTCTTTTTTGATGGATAGAGTGTCTGAAGATTTTCATCGTTGGTCTCTGCTGCCCCTATCACTTGCTGGTAAGATAAATTGTATTAAAATGAACATACTGCCCAAGTTTCTTTATCTTTTTCAATGCATACCAATTTTTATTCCAAAACATTTCTTTAATTCTCTTGATAGTGCCATCTCTCATTTTATCTGGAATGGAAAAACTCCTAGAATTCGAAAAGGCATATTACAAAAAAATAAGGAGTTGGGTGGATTAGCATTACCAAATTTCCTGTTTTATTACTGGTCTGCAAATATCCGCAACATGCTATTCTGGCAACTTTCTAATGCTGAACCTCCTGCTTGGTTAAGGATTGAGGAGGCTTCATGTGGCACTCCCTCACTCACTTCTCTTTTATGCCTACCCATGCCATTTTCACCATCACAGTATTCTAAAAATATTATAGTTAAAAATTGTCTTAAGATCTGGGTTCAGCTCAGACGTCACTTCAATTTACAGATCACACCTCTTCTATGTCCTGTTCACTCTAACCCTATTTTTCCTCCCTCGCTTAATGATAAGGCTTTTGTAACATGGGTGAGATGTGGAATTGTTTCTATCAAAGACCTCTACATTGATAATATTTTTGCGTCATTTGAACAACTAACTCAAAAGTATAGTCTACCAAAGTCACAACTTTTCAGATATTTTCAGATTCGGGATTTTGTGCGTAAATACTTTCCCGGTTTCCCTACTATACCACCATCTACCCTGATCGATACCATCTCTAATATTAATCCCGGTCAAAATGGAGCCATCTCTAAAATATACAACTCCTTGCTCACGTCTCATACTTCTACATCTGATAATTTGCGTTTTATTTGGGCTAGGGATCTTAACATAGACATAAAAGAAGATATTTGGTCAACAATTTTACAAAAGGTCCGTACATCATCTGTATGTGCTCGCCATGGGATTTTACAGTGCAAAGTAGTTCACAGAGTTCACTGGTCTAAGTGTAAACTGGCTCGCATGTTCCCTGCTATTGATCCAACCTGTGACAAATGTCATGCTGAACCTGCAAATCTAGTTCACATGTTTTGGACCTGTCCAGCTTTGTTTTCTTTTTGGGAGTCTGTTTTCGATTCATTTTCAGCAATTACATCTATTAATATTGCTCCTTCTCCGTTAATTGGCCTGTTTGGAGTTCTTCCCCCTGACTGTGAGTTACCATTTTATTTTTCTGAATTAATAGCTTTTCTGTCATTATTAGCTAGGCGGTGCATCTTGTTGCAGTGGAAGTCTCCTCAACCCCCATCCCATACTCGGTGGATTAAAGATGCCTTATTTTTTGTTAAATTAGAAAAAATTAAACATAGTCTTCAAGGTTCAGTGGTCAAATTTTCTAATATTTGGTTGCCTTTTTTGGAACATGTTAAATCTCTGAGACTTGAGGCAATTACTGTGGAGTGAATGGTTGCCATTCTTGCATTGTTGTTTTGATCTGTGCTTCCAGTTGAGTATTAGTGCTGCTGATATAGCACGAACATACAACTTTTTTCTTGACATAAAACCACAAGTTAAGAATGTGCCACCCCCCAGCCTATTTAGTTTAATACATTTTCCCTTTTTTTTCTCGCTTTTTTTTTTAAAATTTATTTTCTATTTTTTTCAGTTTGTTTATTTTATTTTATTTTATTATTACTGTTTATTTTACTTAATACACCATGCTGTCAACCTCAACGTCTCGTACAGACCTGTTTATATGCTCAATTTGAAAATTGATTTATGCACATCATATAGTGTTTATGCATGTCATATACTGTGTCGCACAATATGAGGGTTATAGTGTGGTTTTATTTATTAATTTTTATCAATGTTGTACTGTTATATATATATTTTTTTCTGTTTGTACTGTTATTGTCTCTTTTTACTTTGTTTGTTAACTGTCAAAAAAAATCTAATAAACAAATCTTAAAAAAAAAAAAAAAATCTGAGTTTAACCCATTCTCAACTACTCATGAATTCCTTATGCATGTCCGTCTAGTGCGTTTACACTGAATAACAATAAAGAAGTGTTCTGTCAACTTCAACAAGTTAAAATGAGTTAACGATGATGTACCCCTCCAAGTAAAGTCATGACATGGTAATACATTAACAGCTGAGTTCATGCTGGTTGCATTTAGCTTAAACTTAAATGCTAATTAATACATAATTTGCAACATGAAACACGTATTTAAGGTAGTCGTTGTTCACACATGAACTCTTGTGACTCATGTTGTAATTAAAATTAGTTCATGATTAACTTATCATTAGTTCATAATAAAGTAGTTTAGTTTACATATTAATATGTCATTATTTATGTGCTGTCATTGTAAAGTGTTCAACCCAGGCTCATTTTGAAAACGTATCTCTATATACATTTCTGGAGAATGCCAAATATGTCCCAGGAGCTACGTTTGTTTTTTTTTTTGTTTTTTTTTTTGTTTTTTTTTTGTTTTCATGAATCTACAAGAAGCCGCTGTTTATGCTATTTAAAATCTCAAATTTCTCTCGTGAGTGCCATTAGTGCCTGCTGTTCTTGCCAAAACCCACCTTAGGCCACTGTCGACTGACTGTTTGACTGACTGACCGATCAACTGACCCACCCTCCTCCTTCCCTAAACCCAACCAATTGTATTGATTGATCCACCCACCCACTTCCCTAAACCCAACCAACAATTTACAAAAGCCGTTAATAAAAAAAATAGAAAAGCCGTCATCTTGATTTTTACCTGTTACCACAACTGGGGTGGAGTGACAGGAGACAACAGGAGGTAAGATCCAATATGCAGTTTATTCAATGTCAGGCAAGCAGTGGTCATCAGGTGCAAACGGGTATATTTAGGCAGTCCAGAATCATAAACGTAAAACAAGCAAAAGGTCGAAAGGCAGGCGGCTAAACAGGATAACTAGGAATGCAAAGCTAGGGTCTAAACACGGATAAACAAGACAGGGAGAAACGCTTCGTAATGTCACACTGGGAAAACAAGACTCGGCCCACTGGTAGCGTGAGAGAGTGGCTTATGAATGGAGTGAAATCAGTCTGTGAACAAGGTCCAGCTGGTGTTTGCAATCAGGATAGATGACTGAACAGACGTGCGTGTTTGGGAGCAGTGCATGTATGAAAATGTAGTCCTGGGAAAAGCAGAAATGTAGTTTAGAGAGTTCGTGTGAAAACCAGCGATCCTGGAAAGCGATCGCTGGTTGTGTGACATAGCCCCCCCTCTAGGAGTGGATTCCAGACACTCCACTATGTTCAGGCGGGAGGCGGAGCGGAGGCGGAACAGGGGGAGGGATGGAGGGCCAGGACCATGCAGCTGGGGCGTCCCTGGGGCGTGGAGCTGCGGAGGGCCTGGAGACTGGAGCTGCGGAAGACCCGGAGAGTGGAGCTGCAGTGGTCCTGGATCGTGTGGCAGTGAAGGACCTGGAGTACCGCGAGGAGCCGGCAGGGTTGGAGGCTTGTAGGGAGCCGGCAGGGCGAGGAGCCAGGCTGGGATCGGCAAGGCGAGGAGTCTGGATGACGCCGGCTGGGTGAGCTGTCTGGATGGCACTGACAGGACGAGGAGCTGTGGCCGTTCGGGAAGCTCAGGCGGCAGCGGACACTCGGAAAGCTCAGGCGGCGACGGCGGCCACTCGGGAAGCTCAGGCGGCGACCACTCGGGAAGCTCAGGTGGCGGCGGCCACTCGTGAAGCTCAGGCGGCGGCGGCGACCACTCGGGAAGCTCAGGCGGCGGCGGCCACTCGGGAAGCTCCAGCGGTGGCGGCGGCCGTTCGGCAAGCTCATGCAGCGGTGGCTCTGGCTGAGGCGCTGGCTGCGGCGTCGTCTCTGTCGCTGGCTGCTGCGTCGGCTCTGGCTGAGGCGCTGGCTGCGACGTCGGCTCTGGCTGAGGCGCTGACTTCAGCATCGGTTCTTGCAGCGGCGGTGGCAGCTCTGGCGGTGGCAGCTCTGGCAGTGGCAGTGACTCTGGCAGCTCTAGAGGATCCGCGGCAGTACTGGACGGTCTGGCAGCTCTGGAGGATCTGGCAGCACTCGACGGTCTGGCAGCACTGGAGGGTCTGGTAGCTCTGGAGGATCTGGCAGCTCTGGGGGATCTGGCAGCACTGGACGGTCTGGCAGCTCTGGAGATGGCCTTTCAGGAGCAGGAACATACTTTGAACTGGAAGCCATCTTGTAAGCTGGCTGACTGGGAGCGGCCATCTTGTGAGCTGGCTGTGGACAATGGGTCGCAAGCCCCGTAGCCAGCGGGTCTTGCTCTCTACAGCCCCCCCCCAAAAGATTATTTGGATTTTCGTCCCTCTCGCCAACGGTGAAGGAAGATCCACTCATTTGAAGAGCCAGATAAATAAATTGTGCTAACGTCCAGTGGGGATTGTGCAGTGGCATGTAGGAGTACAGTGGTTCAGCAAGTCCTCCGCGAAAGAAAATCATTAAACATAACTCACTCATGGATGTCAGATGTGACAGTTCAATGAATTCCTCCACGTACTCCTCAATTGACCGGGCATCCTGACGGAGGCGCATGATTTGAATACCCGCTGGATCCATGTTCTGGCCGAGTCTTCTGTTACCACGACTGGGGTGGAGTGACAAGAGACAACAGGAGGTAAGATCCAATATGCAGTTTATTCAATGTCAGGCAAGCAGTGGTCATCAGGTGCAAACGGGTATATTTAGGCAGTCCAGAATCATAAACGTAAAACAAGCAAAAGGTCGAAAGGCAGGCGGCTAAACAGTATAACTAGGAATGCAAAGCTAGGGTCTAAACACGGATAAACAAGACAGGGAGAAACGCTTCGTAATGTCACACTGGGAAAACAAGACTCGGCCCACTGGTAGCGTGAGAGAGTGGCTTATGAATGGAGTGAAATCAGTCTGTGAACAAGGTCCAGCTGGTGTTTGCAATCAGGATAGATGACTGAACAGAGGTGCGTGTTTGGGAGCAGTGCATGTATGAAAATGTAGTCCTGGGAAAATCGGAAATGTAGTTTAGAGAGTTTGTGTGAAAACCAGCGATCCTGGAAAGCGATCGCTGGTTGTGTGACATTACCACGTTTTCAGATTTTACCACTGTAGTAAAGTTCGTTGTTGTGTGGGAAGAAGAAGACAGGGTCGGCGATATAAGGTAAGTAACAGTTTTTATTTAGCATATAATTGCAAAACACCAGTAGCTGTGTGTGGGTGTGCTCTCTCCCTCTTCTCCCGGCTGCTCCTTCTCTTCTCCTTAAGAAGGGTGTTTCTCCGGCTCAATCACTAGAGTAAACAGGTGTTATTTATTATTTCTGATTGGCCTGCTGATTAGCCGCCAGGCTCTGAGGATGCTCTCCCCCCTCATTGGGTGTTCAATCATGCTTACCTCTCCACAACCACATTCTCACCCTGTTATTTACTTGTTTATTTTATTTTTGGCGCTTGTTTTTGTCTTTCCCGCTTTCTGGAATTGTTCTTCACCAGACTCGAACCCCATCATCTTGGTCAACTCCTCTCTGCATCTTAAGTCTGCCGATGTACATGGCGAGCTACTGGACAAACTGGTAACAGCAGAAAAGCCGTCCATATGGAGGTAAGCGGTCAGCTGGTAGAGCAAAAAGGTCCAACATCATACAGCCCCCTAGCGTTCATTTTAAAGATAAAATGCAGCCATACGTACTTCTGGCTACATAATTCGCAATCTCCAATAACAGTCTGAAAGAAAAAACCAAACCATCATCACAGACACTACAGGGTGACATTTATTATCTGATGTCCACAGGAAGAAAACAAAGAGACTCACCTCAACATAACCATAGTCTGAATCTTCCACCTGTTTGACACCTGAGAGATAAGAATATGTTCACAGATTACAGTTGTGTAGACTCATGCTAGTTTGTTTTTGACTGCTGTCAGATTTTCAGATAAAAGTTCTCTGATATAAACGTGTGTATCAGCCTACAGCTTTGTGCTGATCTTTGGTTTTCAGAGTCTCTTTAGAGATTCATTATAAATCTAAAGAAACCAAGTGGTCGACCTGTAAAAATGCTACAAATTATTTTAGCACTGTCGCTTCACAGCAAGAAGGTCGCTGGTTCGCATCACGACTGGGCAAGTTGGAATTTCTGTGTGTAGTTTGCATGTTCTCTCCGTGTTGGTGTGGGCTTGCTCTGGGTGCTCCGGTTTCCTCCACAGTCCAAACAAATGCACTATAATTGAATTGGATGAACTAAATTGGCCGTACTGTATGAGTGTGTGTGTGTGTGTGTATATATTGTAGAGAGGCAGAGGGAAAACACAAACACAGTAGCAAATAGTGCTAATAGTGCAAATACGGTGCTCTTCTTGGTGTTGGTGCTCGAGTGCTCTGGGGAGAAGGTGAAGGGTTCGGGTGTTGGATCGTTCACAAGCTGGAGTCCGCTGTGGGAGAGGCAGAGAGACACAAGCGTTAGCGCAGGGAGTCATGTGTAAATGAAGCTCGTCTTCCTCCTGTGTGGGGCTGGCTTTTATGCCTCTCCGGCTGATGAGGTCCAGCTGGGGTGAATATGGGACCAGGCCGACGTGTCATCAGTATGCTGCCTACAATATATATATATATATATGTATGTATGTAGGTGTGTGTGTGTGTGTGTATGGGTGTTTCCCAGTACTGGGTTGCGGCTGGAAAGGCATCCGCTGTGTAAAACATATGCTGGATAAGTTGGTGGCTCATTCCGCTGTGGCGACCCCTGATAAATAAAAGACTAAGCTGAAGGAAAATGAATGAATTCAGCGTTTGGGACAGTGGTGAGACAGTATTCATGATTTAAAGCTTCAATTTTGGGCCAGTCACATTGTTAAGCTGTGTTTTCTGATCATAAAGAAACTCTTTCAGGAATAGATGTGTGATCAGATGTTTCAGTATTTGTGAGATGCACATACCTTTTCTATTCTTGCAGACACAGTAAAGGATCAAACCAGCAAACGCTATCATCATTATTATCACTCCAGTAATCAACACAATGAAAGATAGACGAGGGGCGGGTTTTAGTGATATTTCTTTCTCTAGAATGTAGAAATCTGTAATAATTAGTTAAATAAGGTTTTATATACAGTATTTTGTAGACAAAATAGATAATTTTTTGTGTAGTAGGAGCAGATATTTACCTCCACAGAGTGGTTTAATCTCCATTTCCTTTTTTTTTCCAGCTGACAGGATTGCTGTAGTTACAGAAGATCGATTCCTCACTGCAGAACAGGATGAGGGTGTTGATCTGCTGTGATGTCACTTCCTCTGGTGAGCATTAGTTGTTCTGATAGCTAGAGTTAATGATGAGGTCTTGAGCTCTGCATGTGAAGTTAACAGTACAGGAGTCACTGCTGATTGAGTTTACAGTCAGAACAGGAGCCTCCACTGCATCTGAAACACACATTTACACTTACAGGATCACAATCAGCTGAGTGATACGATATACTGTCAAAGCTGAAGACCAAACCATTTATACACATACAAGAGTATTAACTAGTCAATTATAACTGCAGTAGGAGATAAAATCCTGAACTAAAGACAAAGTGGTGTAAGCTGATTTAAATCTGCACACCTGAAAGTGAAAAACTGAACATAAACTACATTTATGAATTATGAATAGTCTTTTATGGAGCAAAATGTTAAATCACACACAGAATTGACACTCAGCTATAACAGACACTCTGTATACAACATGTCTTTGTCTAAATCTCTGTTTATTCTTGCTGTGTATCGTCCACTATCTGCCTTCTGCATGTTCTTCAGTGTCAGAGAAAAGCTTGTTTCATTAAACTCTATTCTGTTCTGATATGACGAGTAAGTTTTAATCTTCTTATATTCATTAGAATAGTTAACTATATATTCATATTTATCATTTATCCAGAATAAATCATCAAACTCTGGTAGTTGTTGTGTCTGTAAATCCAGCTGAACAGAATCAGTCTGCACAAACACAGTGATTTCAGCACTGAACCCTGAGGAGAGAGAAAGACGCCGTTCAGTAGATTCACTTTGCACTTTCATCTTATTCCATCAACTTTCACATTTAATTAAACTATAAAGTTAAAGACATTTCAATTATTGCTTTTTCTCCCAAAGTGTCATTTCCTATCATTTGTCATTGTCCTCATACAAACAGGATCACTTTAACATTCACATTTATTACATTTTTTAAGGAAACACTCACAGGACAAATTTTATAACAAATTGCGCAAAAACAGAACTTTAGAAAAGAAAAACCTGGAAATAATCATGATCTATAGAGAATAAAGTAATCAATTAATCAATCCACAGATATACAGATATTCTGTTTTGATGACAGATGGTTGTCAACTTATATTGAGCAAAACAATTTAATATGAAATGTAAAAATCTTTAAGGGCTGTACATCACCTCCAATATCTTTATTCTTTAATTCCCACAATGCCAAGTTTAAGAGCAGAAAGACATTTGTGTTTTTCTGTAACATTAAACGTCTTTTATTAGCATCTAAATGCTGGATCAACTAATGCTGAATAAAGATATTAGCTTAGCTTTAACCTCGTCAGACATTTAACACTGAAATGACAAAACACAAGACCATTACATTCTTCTACATTTGTTAATCAACTCTCTTACCTGTTTCAGAGATGAGGACAAGAATGAAGGACACAAGAAGACGATCGACTGACATTGTAACAAACGTCAAGATGGCTGATGGTGAGTTTTTAAAACAGGAAGTCACTAAATATGTCTGTAATGACAGTTACACAACAGCTCAGTTCACTGTTTGTCAACTGCTGGATTAATGTTAGCTAGGTGTAACACATTTAGCATGATAATATAACGCATTTAGCTTAAGACTTGACACTAAGGTTTGAGGCTTAAATCTCCATTTCATATGCAATATTTGGACGGTCGTGTCACGAAATACAGGGAGACCCAATTGCAAGTAAAATAATTATTTATTGACTCAGACAGAATGACAGAAGGAAGAACGCAGGAAGATGATGAGTGAGTTAAGCGAGCAACAGGAAATGTAAACCGAACAGGGAGCACTGAAGACAAGATCAGAGAGCCGGCAACAGAAAGGTACAAGAGTCCAAACACAGAGCTCTCCCCGCGACACACGACCAGAACTCAGCGACCGGAACCTGACAGGACACAGACAAACAGACGTGAAGAAAACGAACTGACACTGTGAGACAGAAACGCTGAACATATATAGGCGCGGTAATGCGCTGCACCTGTGATCCACTGATTACAGCTGAGCGGTGCTGCGCACGGCAAGGCTGGTGACAGCGTACACGTGACCACCCAGCTGATAAGGTAAACACAACTGACAGCAACGCGACTCTAACACAGACACACCCAACACACACACTCATACACGCATATACGTAAAACGCATAACGCACCACACCGTACACACACACACATACACACACGCAGACACATCATAGAAGAACAGACAGATCCACAATCGTGACAATACCCTCTCTCCTAGGAACGCCTCCTGGCGTTCCCAGACGAGCATACCTGGCGATTGTAATCATCGATAAGAGAGTGATCCAGTATGTCCCCGGCCGGAACCCAACTTCTGTGCTCAGGACCGTAACCCTCCCAGTCCACCAAGTACTGGAATCCTCGTCCCCTCCGTCTAGAGTCCAGAATGCGCTTAACCGAATAAGCAGTCTCCCCATCTACGAGACGCGGCGGGGGGGGAACTGGTGTGTGCGGATTAATTGCCGTATGAAAAACGGGCTTTACTTTAGATACATGGAACACGGGATGAATTCTCCTGTACGCTGGAGGTAATTTGAGGCGGATTGCCACAGGACTAATGATTTTAGTGACAATAAATGGGCCAATAAATTTAGGAGCTAGCTTATTACAAACGGTGCGGAGCGGAATATTCTTAGTTGAAAGCCACACTTTTTGACCGACAACGTAAACGGGAGGCTTAGACCGGTGGCGATCGGCTTTAGCCTTGATGCGCACACCCACTTGGAGGAGGGTCTGTCTGGCCCTGCTCCAAGTGCGGCGGCACCTCTGGACAAAGGCGTGAACGGAGGGGACCGCGACTTCAGATTCCAGACTGGGAAAAACTGGTGGCTGGTAACCTAGACTACACTGAAACGGAGAAAGGCCCGTGGCCGACACTGGTAACGAATTATGTGCGTACTCCACCCACGAAAGCTGCTGACTCCAGGAGGAGGGATTCTGTGAGACCAAACATTGCAATGTGCGCTCAAGATCCTGATTGGCTCTCTCGGTCTGACCGTTACTCTGGGGATGAAAGCCAGACGAAAGACTCACAGTAGCTCCCAATAAACGACAGAATTCCCTCCAAAATTTAGAGATAAACTGAGGCCCCCTGTCAGAAACCACGTCCGTCGGGAGGCCATGAATGCGAAAGACGTGATTAATGACAGCAACCGCTGTCTCTCTGGCTGACGGTAATTTGGGCAGAGGGACGAAATGAGCAGCCTTTGAGAACCGGTCCACTACGGTTAAAATCACCGTGTTGCCGTTGGAGGGAGGCAGCCCCGTAACGAAATCTAGCGAGATGTGGGACCAGGGTCTCGAAGGTACTGACAGCGGCTGAAGGAGTCCCGCGGGTGGCCGATTGGAAGTCTTGGAAACAGCACACACAGAGCAAGCCAATACAAAATCACGCACATCACGAGCCAATGCTGGCCACCAGAATCGTTGTTTAATAACAAATGATGTGCGACTCACCCCAGGATGACAGGCTACTTTGGAGGAATGTCCCCATCGAATAACATCTGACCGAAGTTTCTCTGGCACGAATAACCGACTCGGTGGGCATCCAATCGGGGGCGTTACCCCATCTAAGGCTGCGCGAACCTTCGACTCTATCTCCCATGTGATGTTAGAAATAACAATCCGCTTAGGCACTACGGGTTCGAGTGACGATGTACGCTCCGAAGAATCAAAAAGACGGGATAACGCGTCGGGCTTAATGTTCTTAGATCCCGGTCTATATGAGATGGTGAAATTGAACCGTCCGAAAAATAACGCCCACCGAGCCTGCCTAGAGTTTAATCTTTTGGCGGATTTGATGTACTCAAGATTCTTATGATCGGTCCAGACGATAAAAGGGACCCCCGACCCCTCTAACCAATGACGCCACTCCTCCAAAGCAAGCTTGACGGCCAACAGCTCTCGATTACCAATGTCGTAATTACTTTCTGCGGCTGATAACCGATGAGAATAATACGCGCACGGGTGGATCTTGCCATCCGAGGAGGAGCGCTGGGACAGGATAGCTCCGACCCCGACCTCTGACGCGTCGACCTCCACCACAAACTGCCGGGAGGGATCAGGGGTTATCAGGATTGGAGCTGAAACAAAGCAGCCTTTCAGTTTTGAGAACGCAGCTTCGGCTGCGCTGGACCACCTGAACGGCGTTTTGGAGGAGGTCAAGGCGGTCAGAGGTGCGGCGAGCTGGCTGAAATTGCGAATAAATCGCCGGTAGAAATTGGCAAAGCCCAGAAACCTCTGCAGGGCCTTACGGGAATCAGGAGTTGGCCAATTTACCACAGCCTTAATCTTCTCTGGATCCATGCGCAACCCCTCGACTGACACGATATGCCCTAGAAAGGGAACAGACTGTGCATGAAAAACGCATTTCTCCGCCTTGACATAAAGACCATTCTCTAACAGCCTCTGAAGCACTCGCCTGACGTGCTGAACATGTTCCTGGAGAGAATGGGAAAATATCAGTATGTCATCCAGGTAAACATAAATGAACTGATCTATCATATCTCTCAGCACGTCATTGACGAATGCTTGGAAAACAGCCGGAGCGTTGGAAAGGCCGAAGGGCAGAACGCAGTACTCAAAATGCCCTCTGGGGGTGTTAAACGCTGATTTCCACTCATCCCCCGCTCTTATGCGAACCAAATGATAAGCATTGCGGAGATCTAATTTTGTAAAAAAGTTCGCCCCCTGCAGACGTTCAAAGGCTGAAGACATCAACGGCAAAGGGTATGTATTCTTGACCGTTATGTTGTTCAGCCCTCGATAATCAATGCACGGGCGAAGGGAACCATCCTTCTTTTTTACAAAAAAAAATCCCGCCCCCGCCGGTGAAGAAGAGGGGCGAATGATCTTGGCTGCTAGAGAATCAGAAATATATTTCTCCATGGCCTCCCTCTCTGGAGCAGAAAGCGAGTATAATTTGCCTTTAGGCGGAGACGTACCTGGCAATAAGTCTATTGCACAGTCATAGGGACGATGAGGAGGCAAAGAAGCAGCCCGGGACTTACTGAACACTCTCTTCAGGTCATGGTACTCACGGGGCACGTTTGACAGATCCATCTGCTCCTCCTGAAACACAGAACGAGAAACAGCAGAACAAGCAGACACTAGACAAGATTTATGACAGCTCTCACTCCAAGAAAGCACAGTATTATGTCCCCAATTAATGTGAGGTTTGTGCAAAACCAACCAGGGATGTCCCAAGATCACAGGAGTGGCAATAGTCTCTGTTAAAAAAAACTCAATAGTTTCGGAATGGTTACCAGAAGTAATGAGTCTTATAGGAGCAGTGGAGTGTGTGATGGTGGGGAGAGAAAGACCGCTAAGAGCGTGCACTGCGATAGGAAGAGAAAGGGGAACAACAGGGATTTTCAAACTGTACGCCAGCTTAGAGTCAATAAAATTCCCCTCGGCTCCGGAGTCGATGAGCGCATGACAGTGGTGCATGATAGAGTTAAAAGATAGATTGACTGGCAGCATGGTTGTGTTAGGGGACTTGTCAAGGGTGATTTCACCAGCCAGTAAACTCTTACCCGGCGACGAATTCTTATTCTTGGCTAGACACGAAGCCACAAAATGTCCAGCGACTCCACAATACATGCATAGTCCTTCCATGCGGCGACAACGCCTCTCCTCCGTGGAAAGCCGAAATCTGCCCATCTGCATGGGTTCCGGCTCGAGATCAGATGAGGGGGGTTCAGAAGATGCAGCGAAAAGAGATTGCGTGGGAAGAAGTGGAGTGTGCAGTTTCTTGTGGGAACCTCTCTGTTGTAACCGAGTGTCCACTCTGATGGCTAAATCAATAAGCCCATCCAGTGTCTTAGGCAGATCCATGACGTAGATTTCATCTTTAATATAATCTGCTAGTCCGTGCAAAAACATGTCCCACTGAGCTTCGGCATTCCATTTACATTCGGCCGCCAGAGTACGAAAGTCAATGGAATATTCAGCAACACTCAACTTATTCTGTCTGAGTTCAGCGAGCTTACGAGCCGCCTCTCTGCCAGAGACCGCTCGGTCAAACACAGTTTTTAACTCCTCTGAGAAAGCTTTAAAGGAGTTACAGCAGGGGAGTTTACGCTCCCAAACAGTGGTACCCCAAAGTGCCGCTTTACCTGTCAGCAAATTGATCGTAAACGCCACCTTACTCTCTTCGTTAGGGAAAGACGAAGGCTGTAGCGTGATGTAAAGTGAACATTTTGCTATAAATGACCGGCACAATTCTGGTTCGCCGGCGTAACATGCTGGTGGTGGAAGTCGCGGTTCAGTGGATCTGGGGGTCTCTTCTAGCGCATGAGCTGCTGGTGGAATGGTGGGAGGAGCTTGCTGGACAGCTTCAGTACGAAGCTCAGAACCCAGTCTCTGAGCCTGAGTCGTGAGCTCAGAAACTTGAGTGACCAGCGCCTCAATGGCCTGGCCGGTCACTGCCATTTGTTTGTCCTGATGATCCAGTCGGGCTGAATTGTGGGCGAGGAAATCCTGGATCTTGGTAACACTTGCTGGGTCCATCTCAGTGGTCAGTTCGTTCTGTCACGAAATACAGGGAGACCCAATTGCAAGTAAAATAATTATTTATTGACTCAGACAGAATGACAGAAGGAAGAACGCAGGAAGATGATGAGTGAGTCAAGCGAGCAACAGGAAATGTAAACCGAACAGGGAGCACTGAAGACAAGATCAGAGAGCCGCCAACAGAAAGGTACAAGAGTCCAAACACAGAGCTCTCCCCGCGACACACGACCAGAACTCAGCGACCGGAACCTGACAGGACACAGACAAACAGACGTGAAGAAAACGAACTGACACTGTGAGACAGAAACGCTGAACATATATAGGCGCGGTAATGCGCTGCACCTGTGATCCACTGATTACAGCTGAGCGGTGCTGCGCACGGCAAGGCTGGTGACAGCGTACACGTGACCACCCAGCTGATAAGGTAAACACAACTGACAGCAACGCGACTCTAACACAGACACACCCAACACACACACTCATACACGCATATACGTAAAACGCATAACGCACCACACCGTACACACACACACATACACACACGCAGACACATCATAGAAGAACAGACAGATCCACAATCGTGACAGGTCGTGTCAGAATTTGGTGCAAATCAATTGAAAGCATGGATCATCCTGCCTTGTATCAGGTGTTCAGGCTGCTGATGGTGTAGTGCTGTGAGGAGTTTTTCACTTTGGGCTCTTCAGTAACAAAGTGGCATCATTTAAATGTCACAGACTTCCATATGTAATGTAACTGAGCATGTCCATTTCTTAATGAGCACAGTGAACCAGTCTCACGAAGGTGATTTCCAGCAGGATAATCAGCATAACACAAACAGGGCAACAGTAACAATACTAATAAATGGCTATTTTAATTACACTGGACAACCAAATGCATTTGAAGTGTTTTAGCAGACTTGCTAATTCTCAACACTTGTCCACGAGAAGCTTGACATAAAATGAAGATAAAATAGATCCATATACACTATTATAAACATTAAAACACATTATAAACACACTAACATTATAATTCTTTACATCAAATTGCTATTGCTAATTAGGTTTTTTGCCCTTCCTTTTAACACATACAACTTAGTGTTGTGCAGGTATTTTGCACATTTTTTATGTAAAACTTTGTGTTGTGCAAACCCCTTTGTGTACAACATATTTTCTTTTTTGCACATTAAATCTTGTAGGCTAAAATGATGCATTTTTTGACTCAGCACTGTTTATTTTTTTTGCACAAAAATATTTTAGGCCAGAAAGTTTTTTTCAACATTTTTTATTTCATCTCTTTCTCTTTCTCATTCATACTCTCCCCAGTCTTCTTCTTTTGCTTCTCATCCTCATCATCCTTCTGGTTTTCATGCTGTCTCTTTTCTTGATTCTTTTTTTCTTCTCCTCCTTTGGCTTTTCTTCCTCCCCCTCTGTTTCTTCCTCCTTCATCTCCTCTTCATTCATATCCTCCTCCTCATTTTCTTTCATCCTCTCCTCTTTTATCTTCATCTCTCCCTCAACCATCACCTCCTCTTTCTTCTCCGCCTCTTTTATCCTGCTATTTCTCTTTCTCTTCCTTTTCTTCATGTTTTCCTTCTCTTCTGCTTCATTTTCTTTCATTCTCTCTTTTAGCTTCATCTCTTTCTCATTCTTATCCTCCTCCTCATCCTCTTCATTTTCTTTCAAACTCTCCTCTTGTATCATCATCTCTTCTTTCACCACCTCCTCCTCTTCCTTCTCCTCCTCCTTCATCTTGCTATTCCTCTTTCTCCTCCTCCTCTTCTTAATCTTTTCCTCCTTGTCCTTCTCATCATTCATCCTCATCTCCTCCACCTCCTCCTCCTTGTTCACATGCTCTGTGTTATGTGTCTTCATGTCATCTTTCTCATCCACCTGCAGAACAAAACCAAACTCAAGTCAGTTCACATGTAAGCAGATATCATTCCACTCACTGATCCTGAAACAGACTCTTGATATATTAGTAAAAGCATCAGGAGAACATGCATTAAACAGTTGGTCATCTTTATATACTCACCTTTAGGTCGTCATTCACACAACTCTCTTCATGATTATGAGTGATGACAAGAGCAACCTCCAGACTCTGGTCAGACTCAGATGGGCAGAGAATGTCATCTGTCAATAGAGAAATGATTGCAGTTACACAGTTTACACAGTCATTCATTCTCAAGGCGATGTTAAACTTGGGTGAAGTGTAATTAAAAATACTAATTATTCATCACATCATAGGTAAAAAAAAAAATAGCAATAAATATAATTATTTACCATCAGAGTCTGCAGAGGCAGAGAGCTGCTCCTCAGTCTGGCCAAAGCAGGACATCCTGAAGAATTTTCTGGCAGCTTTGAGGAAATTGGCCACTTTACTCTTTTTCCTCTTTGTTGTACCCTCGTCCTCCTCCATCTCATCTATTAAGAGAAATGATTGTAGTTTACACACTTTTTAGATCTCGACATGTAAATCAAGGAAACTCATACTCATTTCACAATATAAATATGACTTACAATCATTGCCAGTGTCAGGCGTGTGCTTGAACTGCGGCGTCTCTTTCTGCCTTCGGAAGATCTTGTTTGTCCTGGCAGGTTTCAGGAAAGAGGGCAGTTTTAAGCGCCGGTTTTTCTTTGGCTTCTCCATCACAGTTGTACTCGTGATCTCCATATTCAGTTCGTCGTTCGTCATATAGACACAGTTTGTTCGCTTGGACAGAATTAGTGATCGTTCTTGCTACTGTAAACCAACAATGTTAAATGTGTCTGCTGCAAGTACTTTGGTGTGATGTAGAGATTCTATACGCATCATCAGATTTTAAATGTTCTAAAAGTGATCTCTGCCTCAGTGTTTACTTTTAAAAGTGAAATGACTCAGGATAAATGCATGTTAGCAAAGACGATATGGAATACACTTAAATAGACTTTTATATTACATAAAATCAAATATGATCAGCTCAAGAAATCTAAATAATCACAAAAGCTGTTTTAAATGCAATTTATATGTTCAATTAATTAAATGGAGATTTAAATGAAGACAAATTGTTGAGCCTTCCTTTGAAATTTTAGTTTCTTTGCAAATTGTTACCAAAGCTTATAGACAGAACCTGCAGAAATAATAAATAAATAAATAAATGTGCAAATAAACACATAAAAAATTAAATAAAAACACAGAGTCCTGCATCAATAAAACATAAATAAATAAATAAATAAATAAATAAATATGCAAGTAAAAAAATAAATAATTAAAAATTGCCTGCATCAATAAATAAATATGCAAATAATTTAATATATATACACAAACACACAAATTCCTGCATAAATAAATATATAAGTTAATAATAGTGTGGGAAGATAAATAATTAAATCACTTGCACAAACATTTCAAACGTTTATTAATTTGCTTATGCTTTATGCTTTACATATTTAAATAGCAAAATCTGCTTGTTTTTTATGTTGAATTAATTATAAATGGCTATACATTTATTAATTTTCCTTCGGCTTAGTCCGTTTATTCATCTGGGGTCGTCACCGCAGAATGAACCGCCAACTATTCCAGCATATGGTTTCACAGTGGATAACGGCTATACAATTGAAGACAAAATACTAAGCCCTCCTGTGAAATTTTAATTCTTTTGTAAATATTTACAGAGTTTAATGTTAACAGAGCAAGGACATTTTTCCACAGTATTCCTATCTTATATTTTTTGTGGGGAAATTTTTTTGTTTAGTTTGGGTCGAATAAAAAAAAAAAGTGTTTTCATGAACAGTTTAAAATAGCTGGGGACATTATTGTTAGCCCCTTCCCCCCCGATTGTATACAATATAACTTTTGTCCAATTATGACTTTAATAGACCATTTTGAGGGACGTAAACAAAAACAATGGTCTTAACGGAATTCCTGTTGTACATTTATTATTTTTATTGCTTCTGAGAATCTGAAAAGAGCCACATATTGACAAATAATGTTATGAGAGCTATTTTAAGAGTAAGTTATGTTTGAATTGCTCCTTGTTACCGGAAATAGTTGTTATAAAATAGTTTGATAACAAGCAAGAAACGTTCACGGGCCAATGACAAGACCACATTGAAATGGTCTATATAACTTATTAACTCAGCTAAGCCTTTAAACTGCACTTTAGTAAAATAGTATACACTGTCATCATTGCAAAGACAAAAGAGTCTTTCCCAAGTGTTGTTTAACGGAGATAATATAAAAAAAACATTTGAAAACATGATAGTTTTAATAACTATACTTAAAATTAACTTTATAATTAATAGAAAATCTTATTGCAAGTGAAACATGTTTAATTAAAAGTAAATAATAACAAGAATAATAACAAGGAAAGGCAGCGCAGTGTGAAGGCTGTCGCCTCACAGCAAGAAGGTCGCTGTTACAAGCCTTGGCTAGGTCAGTTGGCATTTCTTTGTGGAGTTTGCATATTCTCCCAGTGTTGGCGTAAGTTTCCTCAGGGTGCTCCGGTTTCCCCCACAAGTCCAAAGACATGCGCTATAGGTGAATTGGGTAAGCTAAATTGTCCGTTGTGTATGAGTGTGAATGCGTGTGTATGAATGTTTCCCGGTGATGTGTTGCAGCTGGAAGGGCATACGCTGTGTAAAACATATGCTGGACAAGTTGGCGGTTTATTCCTCTGTGATGACTTCTGATTAATGAAGGGACTAAGCCGAAAATAAAATAAATTAATGAATGAATAACAAGGAACGAATTAAAAAAAAAAAAAATGATTGTCTACAAAACAACTGTTGTCCAATCATGACTTGCATAATTAATTTAACTTAACCTAATTAACTTAACTAAACCTTTAAACTGCACTTTAGTAAAATATGATTCACTGTCATCATGGTGAAGACAAGAAATGAGTTATTAAAACTTTTGTGTTTTAAAATGTTAAATATTTATTATCTCCATCAAACAACACAGGACTATTTGAAAAGAAAACAAATATTAGGAAGGCTTATAATGTTGTCCTTATTGTAGATAAAGGATTCAATAAGAGTTTTCTGTGTGATACTCAAAACCACAAAACTGACATTTGTTCACTTTAAATTAATGTACTGTATTCGTAGTTTAATGTGATCCGCCCTCAGGAGTGTGATTAATATTGCCTATTAATTGACTAATTCATCTTATTGGCAAGAGTGTATAGATCATTTGTTTGCATGTTCGCCCTATGTTGGCGTGAGTTTTCTTCGGGTGCTCTGGTTTCCCCCACAGTCCAAAGACATGTGCTATAGGTGAATTGGGAGAGCTCAACCAAGACATATTTGTTTTGAACAATGTAAAATTATAAGGTTTTTCACACAGGCCAGTGCATGCATATTAAACAGAAACTCGATGGGCTTTTTACTTTCATGGACTTCTTGGCAAATAATTTATTTTTTTATTGGGTCAAGTGATAAAATTTAGATGTGGACCATTACCTTAATTTTTTTTTTTATTATTGGATAATTTAAAGCAAAATTTGACTTTTTGTTTTGTTTAAAATAAATATGTTCTGTATGAATAGAAGTGACATTTTGTCCTGTGATGCAAAGCTGAATTTTCTTACGTGATCATTCATAAATGCTCTTCAACTGACAAAACAAACTGATCTTTTATGAGTATTTTGATCAACTAATTGTGCCCTTGCGAGTAAGCAATTTGAATTATTCCTCCCAAAATTAAACAAAACTTTTTTTAAGGACACCATAAAAAATGTATTTTTGTCTTCGAAAAACAAATAAAAGCTGTTTCAGGAATGCTCTGGAGTTTAAGTCCTGTTCGTTAACTTTCTGCATTAAATGTATATTTTTTGACATCTCTTATCCCCATTAATTTACATTATATGAGTTTACCTTATTTGGCTAATAGTTGTAAATTAAATAAATAACTGCATGTATTCTGCCTCTTTTTCATTACAGTAATTCAGCAAATGCTGTCTGTGACTTGCCGAATTATGCTTTCTATTATTATCTGGCATCTGTGTGAAAGAGATGATACCTTAATGGCTATAAATGACAAATAAAAGAGTGCAGCATTATATAGATGCTTTAAGATATTTTATTTTTTTTAGCATAGAATACATTTGGACAGAGTAAATCATTAAACCTTATTTACTGGCTTTAAAAGTAACTTTGTCTTTCCATACTTTGGCAATCTTTTGTTCACAACAAAACTACTTCTACAAAATAAAATAAAAAATGTATATAGTTATATCATGTAAAAAATGATAGAATAAGTTTTAACCTTGAACAAAAAATTATAAATTAGGGATGTAACGGTATCAAAATTTCATGGTACGATAGTACCTCGGTATGAATGGCACGGTACGGTATTTATTGAACAATTTACAGGAAAAACAAAACTAATAAAAAGACTCAAAAAAAAGTGCCAAAAGTGTTTATTTACCTTAGCACTGAACATATTAATGACATACAAATTAGCCATCTATCTGTAAGTTTTGAAACAGGAACTTCAATTTTTCAATTTTAATAACAAAAAACTATTAAACCATATTAAAAAAATAAAGTTTCAATTTAGTATTGTTGACAACTCATCACATTCAACATTTAATCTCTCACTCACTTAGATAGAGATGGGTTTTTTAAGGAAAATTATCATATAACTATAATCTGGTTAAAGCTTGGATCTCTGGGCATGTCCCCTGCAACAGAAAAAACCCCTCTCATTTGGGACTGAGGTTTCTGGGACAGAGAGATATGATTTAGCCAAGGTTGACAGCAGTGGGTAACGTTGTGCATTGTCTTTCCACCACTTGAGAGGACAAGCCATGAGTGAGATAGAGGTCTCTTTGCGATACAAGTCAATGTCTGCATCAATCTAACAGTGTGCTGTGTTCTGCAGCCCCCATGACTGTTTTTAGTCGTATTCCCCGACTTATATTTTACAACAGACTGGCAGTGCCTGCAAACTGTTTTTTTCTTTGTCTGTCACCTTTTCTACTTTTTCGTATCTTTTTAGAAAGAAACCGAAATGCTTCCACACATCTGATTTAAAATCCTCTTTAGGTTCCATCATTTTCAGCCCTTTTTCTTCCCCGCTACTAGCAGCACCCTCCATTTCCGCATTACTGGATCTGTAGTGACAACAGACCGCAAACGATGATGGCCACGCCTAGGCTAATGGGAATTGTAGTTCCCGCTACCTCCCGTTCGCTTCATTCTCCTAAGCAAACTTTTCTCAGAAATATAGTTTTATTAAGTCATGCGCCTACGGTAATATTGAAAAAAAATTACTATTTTATACTCCTATGCACTTATGTATATGTATATATATATGTATACTATATATATATACTCCTTATGCACGTCTGTCTAGTGCGTTTACACTGAATAAGTAAAGAAGTGTTCTGTCAACTTCAACATGAACAGTTTAAACATAGAGGAGTTCATGAGTAATTAAGATGAGTTCATGATGATGTGCCCCTTCAAGTAAAGTCACAACATGGTAATACATTAACAGCTCATGAATTCATGTTGGTTACATTTAGCTTAAACTTAAATGTTAATTAATACATAATTAGCTACATGAAACAAGTATTTAAGGTATTTAAGGTTGTTCACACATGAACTCTTGTGACTTATGTTGTAATTAAAATTTGTTCATGATTAACTCATCATTAGTTCATAATAAAGTAGTTTAGTTTAAATATTATTACATAATCATTCATGTGCTGTCATCGTAAAGTGTTCAACCCAGGCTCATTCTGAAAATGTACCTCTAAATACATTTCTGGAGAGTGCCAAATATGTCCCAGGAGCTACGTTTTTTGCAGTTTTTGTTTTCATGAATCCACAAGAGGCCGCTGTTTATGCTATTTGAGATCTCAAATTCTCTCGTGAGTGCTATTAGTGCCTGCTGTTCTTACGTAAACCCACCTGAGGCCACTGTCGACTGACTGTTTGACTGACTGACCGATCGACTGACCCACCCTCCTCCTTCCCTAAACCCAACCAATTGTATTGATTGACCCACCCACCCACTTCCTTAAACCCAACCAAAAATTTACAAAAGCCGTTCATAAAAAAAAAATAGAAAAGCCGTCATCTTGATTTTTACCATCTTTTCAGATTTTACCACTGTAGTAAAGTTCATTGTTGTGTGGGAAGAAGAAGACAGGGTCGGCGATATAAGGTAAGTAACAGTTTTTATTTAGCATATAATTGCACAACACCAGTAGCTGTGTGTGGGTGTGCTCTCTCCCTCTTCTCCCGGCTGCTCCTTCTTTTCTCCTTAAGAAGGGTGTCTCTCCGGCTCAATCACTAGAGTAAACAGGTGTTATTTATTATTTCTGATTGGCCTGCTGATTAGCCGCCAGGTTCTGAGGATGCTCTCCCCCCTTATTGGTTGTTCAATCATGCTTACCTCTCCACAACTACATTCTCACCCTGTTACTGGTTAATTTTATTTTTGCCGTTGGTTTTTGTCTTTTCCACTTTCGGGAATTGTTCTTCACCAGACTCGAACCCCATCATCGTGGTCAACTCCTCTCTGCATCTTAAGTCTGCCGATGTACATGGCGAGCTACTGGACAAACTGGTAACAGCAGAAAAGCTGTCCATATGGAGGTAAGCGGTCAGCTGGTAGAGCAAAAAAGTCCAACATCATAATGCCCCCTAGCGTTCATTTTAAAGATAAAATGCAGCCATACGTACTTCTGGCTACATAATTCGCAATCCCCAGAAACATATATAGGGCTACGGTTTCAGAATGAGCCTGTGTTGAATGTGTTACCAAAATAATCGTACATATTGTGCCTTTAACTGAGTTGTGTGACAGCTTTATAAGTTGTTTGCTTTCTTCCTACTGTGAAGTAGGTAACGCTGCTCCATGTGTCTCCAGTCATCTTCTGCAGCAAAGTCTGAAAGAAAAACCCTAAACATCATCACAGATACTACAGGGTGACATTTATTATCTGATGTGCACAGGAATAAAACAAAGAGTCTCACTTCAACATCATCATAGTTTGAATCTTCCACCTGTTTGACACCTGAGAGGTCAGAATATGTTCACAGATCACAGTTGTGTAGACGAATGTTAGTTTGCATTTGACTGCTGTCAGCGTTTCAGCTCTAAAAGTTCTCTGATATAAACTTGTGTATCAGCCTACAGCTTTGTGCTGATCTTTGGTTTTCAAAGAGTCTCTTATAGAGATTCATTATAAGTCTAATGAAACCAAGTGGTCGAACTGTAAAAATGCTACAAATGATTTCAGCACTGTCGCTTTACAGCAAGAAGGTTGCTGGTTCGCATCACGACTGGGCAAGTTGGCATTTCTGTGTGGAGTTTGCATGTTCTCCCCGTGTTGGCGTGGGTTTGCTCCGGGTGCTCCGGTTTCCCCCACAGTCCAAAGACATGCGCTATAGGTGAGTTGAATAAACTAAATTGGCCATAGTGTATGAGTGAGTGTGTGTGTGTGTGTGTGTGTGTGTGTGTGTGTGTGTGTGTGTGTGTGTGTGTGTGTGTGTGTGTGTGTGTGTGTGTGTGTGTGTGGGGGTGTATAGATGTTTCCCAGTACTGGGTTGCGGCTGGAAAGGTATCCGCTGTGTAAAACATATGCTGGAATAGTTACCGGTTCATTTTGCTGTGGCGACCCCTGATAAATAAAAGACTAAGCTGAAGGAAAATGAATGAATTGAGCGTTTGGGACAGTGGTGAGACAGTATTCATGATTTAAAGCTTCAATTTTGGGCCAGTCACATTGTTAAGCTGTTTTCTGATCATAAAGAAACTCTTTCAGGAATAGATGTGTGATCAGATGTTTCAGTATTTGTGAGATGCACATACCTTTTCTATTCTTGCAGACACAGTAAAGGATCAAACCAGCAAACGCTATCATCATTATTATCACTCCAGTAATCAACACAATGAAAGATAGACGAGGGGCGGGTTTTAGTGATATTTCTTTCTCTAGAATGTAGAAATCTGTAATAATTAGTTAAATAAGGTTTTATATACAGTATTTTGTAGACAAAATAGATAGTTTTTCTGTGTTGTAGGAGCAGATCTTTACCTCTACAGAGTGGTTTAATCTCCATTTCCTTTTTTTTCCAGCTGACAGGATTGCTGTAGTTATAGAAGATCGATTCCTCACTGCAGAACAGAATGAGGGTGTTGATCTGCTGTGATGTCTCTTTCTCTGGTGAGCATTGGTTGTTCTGATAGCTAGAGTTATTAATGATGAGGTCTTGAGCTCTGCATGTGAAGTTAACAGTACAGGAGTCACTGCTGATTGAGTTTACAGTCAGAACAGGAACCTCCACTGCGTCTGAAACACACATTTACACTGACAAGATCACAATCAGCTGAGTGATACGATATACTGTCAAAGCTGAAGACCAAACCATTTATACACATACAAGAATATTAACTAGTCAATTATAATTGAAGTAGCAGATAAAATCCAAAAACTAAACAAAGTGTTGTAAGCTGATAAAAATCTGCACATCTGAAACTGAAAAACCGAACATAAACTACATTTATGAATTATGAATAGTCTTTTATGGAGCAAAATGTTAAATCACACACAGAAATGACACTCAGCTATAACAGACACTCTGTATACAACATGTCTTTGTCTAAATCTCGGTTTATTCTTGCTGTGTATCGTCCACTGTCTGCCTTCTGCATGTTCTTCAGTGGCAGAGAAAAGCTTGTTTCATTAAACTCTATTCTGTTCTGATAAGACGGTTGAGATCTAGGGCTTTATTTTGACGGTCCATGCGCAGAGCGCAAAACACAGGGCGCAAACACTTTCAGGGCGTGTCAGAATGCATTTTTGCTAAATTAAGGACGGGAAAATTCGCTTTGCGTCTTGGCGCATGGTCCAAAAGGGTTGAGTTTATTTTACTAATGGCTTATAGGTGTGTTTTTAGAATAAACCAATTAGAGTCTCATCTCCCATTACCTTTAAGAGCCAGCTGTGTCGCGCCATAAGCGCATCCGCTATTTACAGGACGTAAAGTAAGTCTAAGTGGAAAAAATTAGCATTTCACTAGCTAACAGTTAACAGTTTCTTTTTTTACAGAAAACTGTTAAACAGAGCATCTACTGCGTGAGAACGAGGGATAATGGATCACTTTCACTCTCGCTCTTGGATAGGGAAACCTTTACGCACAGACATCAATTAGTCTATAAATAAATAATTGCGTTTGTTAAGCGCAAACATTCGTTTCAAACTATTTCTAAATTCAGTTCTAATTTCCAGCAAACGAATAAATGAACAATATTAACAAAGAGTTATATCCTAAAACACATGCTGTGCTAAAACCTGACAGGTGGGCAAATCTAAGCTAGTTTTAATAAAACAAATATAAATATGGATATAATAAATAATACTGCTAATAATAATAACATTATGCACAAGCAAATTGTTATGAATGAACTGAAAAAGCCTCCCGAGATGAAGAAGACATAAAAGCAGTGATTTTTCATATTTATGTAGGCTAGAAAATAATATGTTTTGTAATATTTTAATCCTTTATATTTATATTCTACATCTATTCTTATTATATCCTATATATATCCTTAATATTTAATTTTTTTCATATGTAAAGATATTTGCCTATTGCTCTCTTGTGCGTATTAAGCAGTGTGTAAGCAAGGCGCAACTCTCCGCTGGAGTTTAGACCGGGTTTGTTTTGGTCTAATGAAAAATCTATTTTAGTTTCTCAAAATAGCAACGTGCCAGCACTGTGCCTCAGAACGCCTTCCTTTTTAGACCAGAACGCCTATGGGCACACATATGAGCACAAATGCATTTGCTATTTAAACAGCGTAGTGCAATGCCTCAAAACAACTCTTGCGCCGCGCCTTGCGCCACATTGCGCCGGGTGTATGATAGGGCCCATTAGCTTAGCTTTAACCTCATCAGACATTTAACACTGAAATGATCAAACACAAGACCATTACATTCTTCTACATTTGTTAATCAACTCTCTTACCTGTTTCAGGGATGAGGACAAGAATGAAGGACACAAGAAGACGATCGACTGCCATTGTAACAAACGTCAAGATGGCTGATGATGAGTTTTTAAAACAGGAAGTCACTAAATATGTAGATGGAATGGGAGTTACACAAAAGCTCAGTTCACTGTTTGTCAACTGCTGGATTAATGTTAGCTAGGTGTAACATATTTAGCATGATAATATAATGCATTTAGCTTTAGAACTTGACACAAAGGTTAAGGGCTTAAATCTCCATTTCATGTGCAATATTTGGACGGTCGTGTCAGAATTTGGTGCAAATCAAATGAAAGCATGGATCATCCTGCCTTGTATCAGGTGTTCAGGCTGCTGATGGTGTAGTGCTGTGAGGAGTTTTTCACTTTGGGCTCTTCAGTAACAAAGTGGCATCATTTAAATGTCACAGACTTCCATATGTAATGTAACTGAGCATGTCCAAGTGTCCAAGAAGATGTCCAAAATCTTTACACGCATTGACCCAGAGACTGATTAGATGCATGTCACTGATGAGAAGATGATGGATGTTTACTGTACGATGACCGAAATGGCTTTAAACACCCAGCAACGTCCAACCTAAAACCAACCAAATATTAACGTCTAATGATGTTACGGCTTGATGTTGTGTGGACGTTGTGTGGACGTTACCACTATGACGTCTATCAGACATTGGATTTTGGCTGCCATACCTCAAGAATAAATGTCAGTATTTAACGTCAATATGACACTGGTTTAAGATGTTGGCTCAACATTGGATTTTTGTCACTTTCCAACACAACCTAAAGTCAACCAAATATCAACGTCATTTGACATCATTATTGGACATCAAAATAACGTTGTCTAAAGATGCTGGCTAGCTTGATATCCCAACCTAAATCTAACCTAATGTTAATGTCTTATCATGTTGTGAGCCTGCTGGGCAATAACTAAATGCACTACAGAATGTTACGTGCACACACACATGCACAAATTACTTGTAAATGCATCAGCTTTTTACATTGTAATACTCACTACTCACCACTCTTTAGTACTTTAGAAAGGGCTAAATTTTACTCATACTTTGAGTAAATTTTACCACAGATACTTTTACTCTACTCACACTACATTTTTAGGCAAGTAATGGTACTTTTACCTGAGTATGATCTTTCAGTACTCTTTCCACCACTGGAAAACAGTAAGTGTGTAACATTTATTTATTTATTTTTTAATAAAAAGTCTTAATGTAAACAACCTATAAAAAACATCCCATAATGTAGATAAGTTGTCATTTAATAAGAATATGTCAACAAATACATTTTGACAAAAATGTCAGATAAAACCCAATAATTCTAATTCTGAGATTGTTGTTAATCTGTTTTGTGGCTCCATGCTGCTGAACAGGCTCCACTAATTTGAGCTAATTTTTATAAATTGTTACTTAATACATACTTGTTTATTTTACATTTTTTAGAGCTGATGAACAGACTCCGCAAAGTTTGTGTTAAATCTAAAAAAAAAATTAAGTAGTTTTCATCAACATTGTGTTGGTTTTTCTGTTCAATTAAATTCATTTTTTTACATTGCTGATTGCAGTTACTCATTTTAAATGGCTAATTTTGAATAAGCTAATTTAATTCATTGTTACTCAGTGCATACTTGTTGAATTTAAATAATAATGTTGCTTGTAATTAATTTGTTACCTCAATTTTATTGAGTAGATATAGGGCATTACTTTTTACAGTGACACCTACATAAATATCCTAACCATAATTTCTTAAATGCATTTGTACTTTTAAAAGTAATTGTTTTTCAAGATAATATAGACATTTTATAGACATGGGTTCTTCAGGAGCCATACACATACTGTTTTATTTATTTATTTTTAATCATATTTTAATCAAGTGTAATATTTTGCAAAAAAATGTGAAGCTAACAACGTGCTTACAGTTAAGATATTATTATATAACTTTACTTCTCGAGTGTAAGGTTTTGTTCATTTCTTTGTGTAAGTTTTCATTTGGAGAAAACTGTAAATCAGGCAGACAAATTGGCAGTTTACCAAGTGAGCTGTTTAAAAAAGGTTTTAGAGAAGGTTCACACCACTAGGTGTCGCTGTTTACTTGGTTTCAACGTTTAAACATCACTGGGCCTTCCTAAAGACTGATTGCTATGCTTCCCACGATTGGATGGCCAGACTTCCTTCCTTCCACTTCCATTGGAATCCCGAATTACACACATGCCAGAATAGCTCAGAGCCACTGGATTTGCCAATCCTTCTGTTTTTAACGATACGAATGAAAGCAGCCATGCACTGTAAGGTGAGTCGTTTTTACACATACATTAAACATACATTTTACACATCTATTAAATAACTTAAGAAACTTAATAAAAGTTAAAGCAGATATTCAGATGTGTACATTTACTTAGTTTACTTTTCAAGTTAAAGAACTAACTTAATAGTCTGATTATTTAATAATCTAAATCCTTTAGCCTAACGTTACCTAGTTGAAGTAGAATGCGTGTGCACAAGTTTTGTAGTTTAAGTCAATCCTCTAAATTTGTTATGTAACTGATTTTTAAGTAAAATTAAAAGAGTCAGAAATGGTTAGTGTTATGTTATACTTTGTGCATCACAAATTTTAGGCAAAGACTGTATAAAAGTTATTAGTTTAAGAATATATTAATAACTACATATGACCCTGTACTGCACAACCATAAGTGTTTTATTTATTTATTTTATTTTATTATTATTTTTTTTGCTAATATTTATACATCACCTGAAAGATTTCCATTGATGGGGGTTTGTTGTGTTGTGACATTTTGAATATATGAGGGTTCAAAAAAAGGGGTTCGGAAAAATCTTTAAAGTTGTCCAAATGAAGCTTTTAGCAATGTATATTATTAGTGAAAAATAAAATTTTGATATTAATATTAATAGTATGTTATACTGTTTGATGTTATAGTATATGTTAAAATATTGTGTGTGTGTATATATTTTAGGTCAAAATTATTAGTCTTTCTGAATTATTAGACCCCCCTTTTATTTTCCCCATTTTCTGTTTAACGGAGAGATTTTTTTCTAAACATAATAGTTTTAATAACTCATTTCTAATAACTGATTTGTTTTATCTTTGCTATGATGATAGTAAGTAATATTTTACTAGATTTTTTTCAAGACATGCTCTGTTAAACATAATTCAGGAAATACAAATATATTTGTCATGTGTCACAAACATATATTTTTTAACAGATATAAATGTTGGATTCATAATAGATTAAATCCAAGATTTGTCAACTTTAAATCTGTTTAGCTCACTATATAACAGTTAAAACAGCCAACAATACACATATTGCACCATCTAGATGTGAATATGTACTATAATTCTATAGTTTTTGTTTATTTTTCACTTATTTAAATGTCCTTCTGTCCTCGTGTTAATATTTATTTACCTTGAGCTCCTGTAAACCACAAAAAATGTCTTGTATGTTGGGTGCACACTTAAGCTTGTTGTGATTCTGACCCATATAAAGGAAGCTTAATGAATGTTATTATGAAATGAAAATAATATTTTAATTAAATAATATTTTATGAAAATTTTCTAAAAACAATGATTTAGCAGAAATAAGCATGCTGAAAGCTGTCTTTTTTTTAGTGGATCGCTGAGGATGAAAGAAAAAAAGGCCAGCTATGGTCTTTCATTTGAGGTCAGCATGGGCGTGTGGATGCCTGGAAGTATTTGCCATGTGGCCCCAAAAGTCATCTGCTAGAACCACTCTTTCTGTGGATTTACTGGCAATGTTTTGCCACAAGTGCTTTTAATCATATAGTTTGTATAAAGGGCAAAGGGAAGCTGTTTTCACAAGTTAATGTTAGTCTAGACAACACAGTGGGAGTTTGGTAGCACCCAAACTGTTGTTAAAACACCAGAAAGGTAATAAATGTTGACAGGATGCAGATGGTTGGAGATCAGTTTGCTTTTCATGATATAAATAAACCTAGCAAATAGTATTCTAAAGAATCCAAAAATTGCTGATGTGTACTCCAACCTCTCAAAATGCCATAAATAGTATGTGCCCAATCCTCAAAAATTCCAAAACAGACTAGATTTTTAAGCGTGGTTTGAGCTTGATTTTTGTCTGTCCTTAAAGCGATAGTTTACCCAAAAATGAAAATTGTCAGAACCAAAACTTTCTATTTGTTTGATATTAACATTCTTCTATTCTTTTTTTTTCTATTACTCTAAGCAATGGCTGTTGAGGACCTGAACTAAAGTTGTGAGAACTATCTTTTCTTTCTGATCCTGTTGCTGTAAGTAACATATTTTCCTAGTTTGTTAATGCTGATACCTTTTTAGATTTATTACATTTAGATACTATGACAGAATGTTGCAATGCTCATCTTGGTTATCCATTGTAATTAACTTAGCCATTGTGAAACTTGTTTATGTAGAGTTTGCTGTAATGCACATGACTCACACAGTTTTTCTTTGGTTCCTTAATAGTTAAACTATAATGTTTGTTTGACCCATACTTCATTTACCAGAATAAAGACAATCTTCTAACAGGTCAAGATGTCTGGATATGTGTCAGCAATTGCCCTGAAAGCCTGGATGACACTGATGTTGCTTTCCAGAATACAAGGTGCATTTTTTCACATTATTTATTATGTTCCATTCTGAGCACAGTCCAGAACAAAAGCAATAGAAGACATTTTAAAGGGGTGGTCCACTACGATATCATATTTTAAACTTTAGTTGGTGTGTAATGTAGCTGTGTGAGCATAAACAACATCTCTGAATGTAATATGCTCAAAGTTAAATGCAAAGAAGGACATTAGCTTTTGCAGAGTTAGCTTAGCAAAGCCTACAGGAAGCGAAGTTTGGGGACTACAAAAAAATACATCTGCGTTATTGAGGTCACAAATGATTCAGGTTACGCGCATACACAACGCACAGCAAAGGGGTGTGGCCAAAGGCACTGTAATGCAGAGAGCGCTAAAATGCCATCTAAACATTGCTATTTCCACAGAGCTTGTTCTGTCTCTGTATTTGGACACGCGACAAACAGAGAAGTGCTTACAATTTAATTTTAATTATGTGCCAGAGAATTATAAAAAAAGTTATAACTAGCATTTGACAAAGGAGAACTTCCATAATCTGTTCCAGTTAAGTGCTGGATTCGGCTAAAAACTCCTCATAAAAGGAGCAGCTCCAACCATAATAGAAAAAGCTATGGATTGTGAGCCACAACCTGTAAGTCTTTTTATTTGTTAAAATTGATATGTCACATGCACAGTGTTTAGCGTTAATGGTATGTTGTAGCGATGATGTAAACAACAGGAAATGCTGTTTTGGCACCGTTAACAATTTAGCTGCAAATTCATATTTATCAGTCAAACCCCTGAAAACACTCACAATCTTCAGGAGCGTGTGCAGTCTCTCTCTATGCAGCTTCTTTCCCTGCATTCTACATCTCAAATAATGGACTCACAAAAGATATGTGAATGTTTCATATAACTTACACATGCTTATAAGCCGAATATATGTGAAATACACTTGTGAGATTTCATTTTAGAGAGCAGGCATGGGCTTCAGCTGTGTCCTCTTCATTTTCTGTCTGATTTAGGCTCAAACTGACATGGCTACACTGACTGACAGTATTTACACAGCAAGGGCACAGCGCATGCTAGTGACTGGACATGAGGCCTTTTGGTCACATGGACCAATTCCGCGAATCACAGCACATTATGTTAGCTGACCAATCAGAGCCTCTTGATGACTGGCTTTCAGAGGAACTAAGAAATATGATTGTTGTTCTCATGTTAGTTGAGTAGCAGTATATAAAGTAAGATATATTAAAAAAACGTGATTTTTTTTAATGAAGCATAAACACATATTGCATCTTATAAACACAACCAATCCTTAAAAATACACTCTGGACCACCCCTTTAAAATCTGTTTTAACTGATCTAACAAAATGTTAACTGATTTAACTAAATCAGTTTTTCTAATAGTTTATCTTTTGTATTTGTTTACATTTCTATGGTTTTATTCACCTTATTCTCCGCCGACGAGTGGGTGCTGCCATATGATTCTTTTTGGCTTGAGACTTCCGGTCTCATTCACTTCCATTCATTTTTTGACGTTAAAAAAACTGCTCTTTACACTGCTTGATGTTGCAATTTGATATTTTCTTATTATATTATTCTACTTGGTCTGTATAGTCATGGAAACATTTGTTTGTAGAGCAAGTAGTTTGACCGTTTTCTGCCGTTTATTATTCCTAGTCATTTTTCCCATAGGCGACTGAATCGGAAGTTCTATGACAATCGTGAAAACAGGAGCACTTCCGCATTTTAGAATAAGGTCAATATGTCATTCTATTTGTATATCATTTTAAATAAATATGCATTCAAATTTGTATATTCATATGTGTCATGAAATTGGCAAATATGAGGTCAAGTAACCAATAAAAAGAAAGTAAGAACATGCCTCCCTTACATCCAGGTGTCATGTTTCTAGATAAACATCTATGTTAATCGTGGAACAACATTCCAACCAGCCAATCAAAATGAAGGGATACGTTTACAGTTCATGTTAAGTGTTATGCACAATCTGCTATTATTTTCCCTTCTGATTTTTGTTAGGGTTGGGTTTAAAGGTAGGGATTAGATATGGATTACATTTTCTAACCAAAAATTATTGTTCCAGGATCAACAAAGTTTTTACTTTAAGGATTGCATCTTTGGCGAAATCACAACCACACGCATATGTACATATCCTTACCATAATTTCTCAAATGCATTATAATGTACTTTTCAGGGAACTTTTTAATAAATTTGCACCACTTGACATTTTATAGACATTGGATTCTTCAGCAGCTATCTATAATGTAAATAAACTCTTTTATTTATTTATTTTAAAAATGTATTTTGTTTCTGCTGGTTGGTTGCACCACGAATCAGATTTGTTTTAATGTTTATATAATGTACACGGATGTCTGGAATACTTTACTCTGATTGGTCAATCACCACATTCCAAGGTATGTTATTTCCAGATAACAACCTGTGAAATAATAACACAGGCTTATCCGGTACTTTGAATCATCTTGACTGTCAGTGAATATGTTGACATCCATATTTATATGCTTGTCTGTATTGCTACTGTTTCGTTTGGTGCCATCTTATTACTAAATAATATGTATAAAGTTTAGTATATGCTCCATTCAGCCTTTTTGTTTTTGTCAACTTTGCATTTATATAAATAATTAATAAACTATTTAGCTCAGAGCAATGCTTAGTGTCTTGTTACGTTTTGTGGCAAGTAGCTGTATAAAAAGCAGGATAAAGTACATCCTGATGGTTTTATATAAGTTTGATTCTACATTAACAACCTCCAGAATGTAATTTATCTCTTACTTAAGTATGTACGTTAAAAAATTAATAGGTAGGATACAAAAAATGCATCCACCCTAAACTATGTGCTCTTTCAACTGATCTTGTCAATACATTCTAGGTAAGGTACTTGCACCATCACATCTGCAGGCAATGGCTGGGCTTCCCTTCGTGCTGGCCTGCAACATTACTATGGAGAAAGGGGAGGTTTTAAAACAGGTGCTGTGGTTGGACATGACAAATAAAACTATACTACACTATCAGCCAGATAAGTACGACCACGTCACCAGAGTAGATGGAGTCGAGCTTTCACAGCAAACCGCAGCTCCACAAGCTCACACCAGTGTTATCACCATCAGAAAAGCTGCACCAGCCAATGAGGGCTGCTACCACTGTCTATTTGATGTCTACCCTTCTGGGCAGCAGAGAGGAAGAACGTGTCTTTCACTCACGGGTGAGGCTTGGTATAATCACTTTCACTCTTTCTAAAAATATCCACAGCTTGTTTCTGTGGTCTGGTTATTTCCTCCATTGATGATTCAAAAATGCTAATTTAATAGGATATATTGCTCGTCCTAATATTTAAAAAAATGTATCAATGATAACCTTGAAGATGGTTTCATTATGAATGGTTGTTGGTTGTTTTTGAATTGGTTTAATTTGCATTGTGTTAGAATTGTGATAAATATGAGACAATAAGTGATGAGAACCACCTACATCGCCAGTCTATTTCATTATAAAAAACAACCACAAATTATTCTATGAAAATCAAAGGAGTCCACATCAGATGATAACTTTTATTAGTTTAGTAATTAGTTCAGTTTGTTAACCGGCCTAAACTGACAAAACTGCAAAAAATCATTATATTGTTACATATTTCAAATATCAATTTAAACAATCTTAAAGAGATTGTTTACTCAAAAATGTATATTTACTCACCATTTACTCCCCTTAAAAACAGTAAATTTAGTTTTTCTCTTTCTGTTGAACAGAAAAAAAGTTATTTTGAAAAAAGATTGGGAATCTGTAACCATTGACTTCCATATACTCTCAGAAATAAAGATTCAAAAGCTGTCTCTTTAAAAGCTGAACACTTTAGTACATTAAAAGTCCACATTTGTACTGTCAAGTACAAGTACATACTAGTACATATTAGTACCTAAAAAGTACAAATGTGTATCTTGTAAGTACCTTTAAGCAGTGGTTCTCGATTCTCCCTCCCAAATTCTCCCACCCTGAATGTTTTGTATAGCTGCGCCACAAATCGTATACTTATGCACTATTCTACGCCTTTTTGTAGCATAAATAGTGTTAGTAGTGTGTTCACACTGAAAACTCTAAAAATAATAAGTGCACTTTAATTACCCGTATAATGCACTCATTCAGCCGCTAAAATAAAGTGTGTAATGATGGACACTTCACGCACTCAATGACCGCAGGTTTGCTCACGTAGCGGAAGCGGCGGATCTATCAGGCGCAAATGTTTGATAACTTTATTATTTTGGATGGTGAAAGCAAAATTGCCCTACGAGAGTGATTATAGCGCCTCCCGATGGTGAATGTGGTAGTACTCACGACAGGTATTATTTGATAATTCTGTCTTTTATGTCACTGATTTGGCAACCGTCAAACGTCATCAGGGAAACGGTTTGAATTTCCACTTAGTAAAAAAACATAAGTGTTCCATTTGGGACGACACTGCATACATATACTATCCTGTTGAGTGTGTAAATGCATAAGTACATAGTGCATAGTGCATGAGTGCATAGTGTATAGTTTGCCATTTGGGACGCAGCTTATGTCTTCCTTACTTAGCACACCTGTTGATTCCTATCAACAGCTCGGTAATAGAGAGATCCATGAACTGATTCATTCATTCTTTCATTCATTCCCTTTTCGGCTTAGTCCCTTTATTAATCTGGAGTCACCACAGTGGAATGAACCACCAACTTATCCAGCATGTTTTTACGCAGTGGATGCCCTTCCAGCCACAACCCATCTCTGGGAAATATCCACACACACTCATTCACACACACACACTCTTACACTACGGACAATTTAGCCTGCCCAATTCACCTGTACCGCATGTCTTAGGACTGTGGGGGAAACCGGAGCACCCGGAGGAAACCCACGCGAACGCAGGGAGAACATGCAAACTCCACACAAAAACTGACTCAGCTCGACCCAGTGACCTTCAACAGCACTACCTACTGCGCCACTGCGTTGCCATGAACTGATTCTTGTGTGTCAAATAAGAGAGACATACATAATAGAGCCTGAGGTCCGGAATTGTGAACCACTGCTTTAAGGTATCAGAGAGTTAGTTTACATGGACACAAATAGTACAATTTTAATTCGATTAACACAATACTCTGATTAAGAACAGCTATTTTTGATGAATTTAATCCGATTAAGGTCATAATCGAACTAAACAGAAGTTGAATTAAGACATGTGGAGTATTCTGATTTCAGTCACATTATTGATGTGTAGCACAGACATGTGAACACCTTAATCTACCTATTACTGTCTTGTAGTATTTTCGCTGCATTTCGACAGGAAAGTTTATACACACATGGCTGTTTGACACTATTCTGTGCATCTACATAAGACCGACTCACACTGTGCGATTTATTTATTTTTTTCATTTTTTATAATCCTGAATGATTGTAGCATGTCAGACATATCTCTGGTGTCACACTGTAAGATCTGAGCTGTCATTATTTCAGACTGAACGAAAATTAAGACGCTCCAAACACAGAAGAAAACTATCCCGGAGTTTGACGTCTGGAAAGTGTCTGAAATCTGACACTGAACGAACTTCGTCGGAGGAAAAATCTAATCATACCAAGCAATAAATCTGTGAACATGTAAAACCAACGATCAAAGATTTTAGTCTAGGAATTCTAAAATCTTTTAGGATTTCCCAAATATGTCTCAGATGACAAAATTGTGGCTGAAAAATAACAGTGTGAGCAGGTGTCTTAAGTCAGTGAAAGACCCAAGACACCTGCATCGTGAAATGCAGAGGTTTTTTTTCCCATGCAGTGTGTGGTATCAAATTCCATTAAAACAACAATCTTCCAGCACTTCATACTGGCATACAATATCTCATTTGTCACACTGGCATACATGAGTGTTCCTGAATGAAAGTGAAGGTGCCAAACTGCAGTTAAAGTCGACAAATTAAAAATTAAACACCAGAAATGACATGAAACTCAAAGGAAATGTGGATAGCGTGGTGATGCAATGGCGTTAATCGAATTATTTGCTATAACTTGTAAAATGGCATCATGAATGGAACATTCAAAAAGCGTCTTATGTGAACACCTCAATCATATTACTGTTTTATTCAAATTAATGTAAATGTAGTCAATGTGGACCTTTTAAGTACAAAAGTATACCTTTTATGTACAAATGTACGCCTTTTGTAAAGGTAATGCCCCAGTGGCAGTTGTTATATCATTATTTCTGAGAGTTTAGTAGCAAAAAAACAAATACTGTGTCAATTACAGTCAAAATACAGTCAATTGTAAAAAAATAAATAAAATAAAAAATCAACATCAACATTGAGAACCTCATAATTGATGCAGAATTGCAGACATGTTTTAGTCTTAAAATGTATAGTCTTAATGTTTTAATCTCTGTCAGCATGGTGTAAACTGGTCTTAATTTTCAAAAAGCATGTACTCTCTTCTACTGGATCTCTTCACTTTTCTTGTTGTATTCCTTTCAGCAATGGTGGAGCAAATGGACAATAAAACAGTTGTGAGTGGAAAGCCTGTTACCTTTTTGTGCAACTACATCCTCAGTATGCGGGTCCGGCAGGTTTTGTGGAAGAAAACAGCTGAGCAAGGGGACACTACCATTGTTGCCTCTTATGTCAAGTATAGCAAACCTGTCGTTACCAGCCCTTTCAAGGGTCGGGTATCTCTAAATCCATCACTCGGCCAAACCAGGCTCTCCATACACCACGCTCAGACAGAGGATGAGGGCTGTTACACCTGCGAATATCACACATATCCAGATGGAATTAAGAGCACTACAGCTTGCCTTTCTGTTTATGGTAAGTGAAAACTTCAAGTATCATTATGTTTGTACATCAATAAGAGGCTTTTTTGCGTGTGCAGTGAGCTTGTGAAACAGACTAGGCCTAGAGTTGCTGCAATGTTCAAGTGTGACCCTTTTTTAAAAAGTTGGTTTTATAGGAAGATATATAGAGTGGTCTCTAAAGTGTTTGGCATAAATTAGGGAAACTCCTAAAACACCTGTGTAATCTTAATAGAAACTAAGTGAAGTTTCACAAACTAATTTCGAGAGGAGCACATGACATGATCGACTACAGCTGATCTTTATTGCTAATCATTAGCTAGCCTATCAGATGATTCTAAAACTACTATAAATATCTTGCCTATATATATATATATATATATATATATATATATATATATATATATAATTCATCTATCTCCGAGCCCAGGATTCGCTCCCGGTACAGCATGGCAAACCTGCTATCACAGTCGAGCGTTATCTAAGTGTGAACTCTTGAAAACCTTGATTTTCCGCTTGTTGAGTGTGACATCACTCGAAGCAGCTTCCAGGTCCAAGCACTCTATCAATCTGTATGGGAAGGCTCAACAAATGGTAATAATAAACGTTTACAAAGCTATGTATTACTTTCGAAAATCACAATTGCAATATATATATATATATATATATATATATATATATATATATATATATATATATCCATGTCTAATATCAAATAGCCAGAAAGTGATACATTTTTTATTATTCTTTAAATGAGTTATGGGTGTGTTTTGAGAATTTACCAATCAGAGCCTCATCTCCCATTCTCTTTAAGAGTCAGTTGCATTGCGCCATGGCACATTTGCTATTTACATGGCGGACTTTATAAGTGCAAAAATTTGTTTCAGAAGTATTTATAAATTCAGTACTATTTTTCAGCAAACAAACAAATGAACATGAATAGCGAAGTGTGTTTAGAGTTATATCCAAACACACGTCCTATGCTCCATATGGTAAAAAATCTGACAGGTGGACAAATCTAAGCTTGTTTTTAATAAAACAAATAGAAATATGCATATAATAAATACTACTACTACTAATAAAAATAATATTAATATTAATAATAATAATAAGAATACCATTATACAAAAGCAAATTGTTATGAAAAAAATGAAAAAAGCCATCCAAGATGAAAATATATATTTGTGTAGAAAATAATAATTTTTGTAATATTTTAATAATTTATTTCTTTTTCATGTGTAAATATATCTGAGTATTGCTGTACATCCAGCATGTTTTAAGCAATGTGTAAGAGAGGCGCGCAACTTGTGGGTCTGTGCTAGACTTTAGACCTGCTTACAGTCTACAAAATGTCACAAATGGATTTGCTATTTAATCAATGTGGCGGAAAACAGAAAGATTAGGGTTGCACTGGTCTGATAATAGCAACACGTCACAGCATACACGTCTTGCGCCTTATTGTGCCGTGAGTATGATAGGGCCCTAAGTGTTTTTAGATAGAATGTGGAATGAATACAGTAGAGCGGATGATGTGTTATGTATGACACTGTATTTTTTGTATCACTTTAGGTGTATTCGTTAATTCTCTTCCATAGTCTCATGAGATAATAAAGTGTAAGGAAATAAGTTGTTAATAAATTGAAGATTCCTCATTTAAAAAATAATTTAACACAGCAAACTCATAACCATACTTATGAGTTTAAATTAAACTCGAAGTTTCTAATAGCATGTGGAAGCAAATGGATTGCCAGAAATAGGATTGAGCACAAATTTCTTCTTATTATTAAGGATTTTTTTATTTACAATCTGTAATTTTGTAAAAAAAAATGGATGAATAATTGTTTGAATATGGCAGATCTGTAATGATAGTTTTTTTATTTATTTTTTTTTTTAATACCAACCAACGTTTCACACTTAACTCTCTTCACAATTAGGTTGCTACAGCTATAAAAGGCACATAAATACCACCTGTGATTTTTACCAGATCGCACGTGTATGTGGTTTTAGGTCTTTTCACATACGCACATACTGAAATGCTGTGTGTGAACACGTGTTCAAGTGGCAAATCAACATTTATTTTTTTCCACAAGGGCTGTTTAGGTTTTTTTTTTTTTTCCGCAGCCCCCTTGTCTGCATAGGGGTCATGTAGAGGTTTTTTTTTTTTTAAATGCATGTTTGAGGGGGTGTATTTGTAAGAAGTGGAAAGACAAAGTCTGACTGAAAAAGGAAAAATGCTTGAGTGTGTATTGTTCAAGCATGTTTTTGAATTTGCCTTCATTGTTGTGTAAAAATATCTCTACAAAGATTGAAAAGCCTTTATTATGTGGCAGCCAGTGCTACCTATGGAGAAAAAGCTTAATGAACATAGAAAAAGTGTCATAATTAAAATGCCAAACTTAAAAAAGAGACTGGTTGTGGAATTGGAAATAAAACACATCCATGAGCCCAGAAAAAAAAAAAAAACAGCAAAAAGAAGAGGAATTTCACTGAAGTTTATTTACCATATTGACACTATAAACAGAGAGTGAAGCTTTTAAACCTCAAAAAGAAGAGTCTGAAAGGAATAAATAAAATATGATACAAAAAGTTTGCAGGTCATCAGAAGTTATACACTAGCTGTTTATCAAAGTATTAACATCGTTTAAGATTCAAAATGAGAATCACTGTGACTGAATTTGATTGGTAGTATGAATGAAAATGTAGATGTTTTTTTTTTTTTTTTACTGGGGGAGCAAATGATTTCAACTCAATTTATAAACAAAAAAGCAATTATGTGAAAATGATGTTAAAATCAACAAATTAAATTGCAGCAACTTTTTTTTCAGCAACATATTTACAAAATATAAAAATAAGTGTATGTGGAGCATTATAAATTCCAACATCCAGCTAAAATTATTTTAGTTGTTTTACAGTGCTTGCTATAATCAAATATATTCAAATTGTTGTAAGATTTGTTATTCCTCATCAAAACTAATCTGTGTCATTTGGAAAAGTCAATATACATGGGATACTTGCATTATTTGGTTTTTGAAAAACAGGGATGATTGTTTTTAGTCTTTTCGTTGCCTTAAAGGTGTGTTAGCATAAGACCTTTAAAAAATGTCTTCCCTTCCCTGCCATCCAAAGCCACACCAAGTCATGAACAGAACACACACAGAATAAATGACAATTTGATGATGATAGAAAAGCTTAAAACACTAGAACCTGTCATTCACCGGTTAGAAAACTCAATGGAGGCTCGCACTTTGTCCAGCGTAGTTGTTGACAGGCCAGCGGGTGCAGGAATTTTATTTCCCCTAAACTGTATTGGGGTAAAGTTGGTTTTATATCTAAACGTTTTCGTAGTAAGGAAAACGTTTGCTGTAAAGACATACCACAGGTAAAAACCTATTTTAGCAAACGGTTCCTGAAGCTATTGCACACACAGCATTATGCTGTATAATATTGGAGTAATATTACTGTAAACTATTCATTTCACTAAGTAAAGTCTTCAGAAAGGCGAGGCAGTGGCGCAGTAGGTAGTGCTGTTGCTGGGTCGCTGGTTCGAACCTTGGCTCAGTTGGCGTTTCTGTGTGGAGTTTGCATGTTCTCCCTGCCTTCGCATGGGTTTCCTCCGGGTGCTCCGGTTTCCCCCCAGTCCAAAGACATGGGGTACATTTGAATTGGCTTGGCTAAATTGTCTGTAGTGTATGAGTGTGTGTTTGAATGTGTGTGTGGATGTTTCCCAGAGATGGGTTGTGGCTGGAAGGGCATGGGCTGCGTAAAAACTTGCTGGATAAGTTGGTGGTTCATTCCGCTGTGGCGACCCCAGATTAATAAAGAGACTAAGCCGACAAGAAAATGAATGAATGAAGTCTTCAGAAACTGAAAGAGTACGGTTGACGATACAATCTAACTTTGCTATCCGAATATTGTAGTGATATTAAACTTAGTAACTAAATAATTTTGACTAAAGTATGTTTTCAAAAACTAAAAGATTACTGCTGACGATACTAACTTCGACATCTGGAGAAAACATAAACAATGAACATTGATCACACACTTACCAAATTCATAGAGACAGGACAATCAACACCAACTGGAACTGCGTCTTTTTTTTTTTTTTTTTGAAAAGAACACAAGTTGGCAATGCGGATTTCACCATTTCCAGATTGGAAAAGCTCTGAAGTAAAAAAAATGTTTCTTACATAAATTTTTTTGTTGCGTGTTAGCAGACCATTGTAATCCAACAGCTTGAAAATCCATGGGATTTTGGTCTGACTTAATGAACATTACACTTATCATGTGACTAATCAGCTTTCTCCATTATGCTTGCTTTATTTACTGTTGGCTACTAGGTTACCACAACTACAGTCAGTCGCTCTATACCTTGTTGGAAACACACCTAATCTGCTTTTTTTTTTTTTAATATTTTTATGAACTTTGAAAATATTTACTTTATGATAATATGGAAAGCCAGGTAAAATGAGCTAAGACAGGGGCTGTAAAAACTTTTTTTATGATTCACAGAATTATGTATATACTTACATTTCTACAGAGATAACTTGCTCCGTAGAATTTCCTGTGCTGTACCTTAGTACATTAGACAGGAAAGAAAGGGTGTTACTTTCTTTATCTCGTGCAGTTGATTTGCAGTGGTGATACCGACATCAAGATTTATCACACTCTTGAAAACATCCTTTTCATTGTGAGGTAAACTCTTCTAGAGAAGAAAGCTTCAAGTCAGTCAGAGCTGACACTGCTTTTAATGCTCGGCTGTGACTGTAGTTTAGGGGTTAGATTGGGACGAGGGCCAGTGCCATTACTGTGTCTCTGTTCCTCCAGAACAGAGCTCCACTGTGTTTGCTTTCTCTCTGTTGATATTCCCCAAACAGTCTGGCCGTTGTCACCAAAAACCTCACACAGCCACAGAAGTGGACAGAGCCTCACTCTGCCCTCGTCTTGTCATGGTTTGTCTGTTTCTCTTTTATCTGACTTATGTCACAGAGTCTCCCTTTGATGGAGTCTGCCGCAGACATGACCAACGTCTGACGGCTTGCAATCAGCATAACAACACAAGTGCCCTCTTTTGTCTTCTGAATCAAGCCATCACTAACAATACAATAACGAAAAGCGCGACATGACCAATGCAGTCATTTGTACTGGACAAATGCAAAACTCACTTCAGACTGTTGTAAGGAATCCCTGCTAAAAATGATGGATATCCCCAAAAGACTGTACATGAGCTATCTTTACAGAATATAAGACAAAAATGTATACTGTAAAGTAGCAATTGTATAATTATAATAGATTGATTGTGTAATTATAATTAGCAATACTTATTTGTGTGAGTGGAACAATGGTAAATATGTGTTTGAAATAAATGCATCTGCTAAATGTAATTCAACTTTGACATGGAACAAAAGTTATCAGTAGGTGTTACAGAGGTAAACGGGTCCCTGCACTCTGTTTTAGTTCTCTAGACATATGCATAAAACTATATGGAGGTGAAAAGGAAAATAGCTTAAAACAATATGCACACATTTGCTTTTATTTTGTATTTGCTTTAATTTTGCCTTTAATTTTTTTTTTCTTTACTACATATACAGTTGAAGTCAGAGTTTTTAGAGCCCCATTCGAATTTTTTTCTTTTGTAATTATTTCTCAAATTATGTTTAACAGAGCAAGGAAGTTTTCACAGTATGTCTGAAAATATTTTTTCATTTAGAGAAAGTCTTGTTTGATTTATTTTGGCTTGAATAAATTTTATTATTTTTTAAAAACCATTTAAGGTCAAAATGTTTAGCTCTTTTAAGCTATATTTTGTTTCTATTGTCTACAGAACAAACCATCATTATACAATAACTTGCCTAATTACCCTAACCTGCCTAGTTAACCTAATTAACCTAGTTAAGTTTTTAAACGTTACTTTAAACTGTATGTAAGTGTCTTGGAAAAAATATCTAGTGAATTTTTATTTACTGTCATTATGGCAACGATAAAATAAATCAGTTATTAGAGATAAGTTATTAAAACTATTATGTTTAGAATATGTGTTGAAAAAATCTCTCTGTTAAACAGAAATTGGGGAAAAAAATAAACGGGGGCTAATAATTCAGGGGGGCTAATATTCTGACTTCAACTGTATTTATTGTGTTTAAATTGTCTGCATGGTGGTTCATTCTGTTTTAGTGACTACAAATAAAGAAGAGAATTAGCTGAATGAAAATGAGTGATTTATTAATTTATTTTACACTGAGTTTTTTAGGCTATATGTCAGAAGTTTGGAAACATTAAGAATGTTCTTATAAGATTTTTTTCTACATCAATGTTGCCTTTTATTTGATATAAATTATTTATGTGTTAAAACGCATTTTATGTAAACATTTCAGCATCCATTACTAGGTTCCTCGCTGCAATGTGATTCTTTAGAAATCATTGTAATACAGTGATTTTCTTAAGAAAAGATGTGCTACTTTAATTTTTTTTTTGTCACTGTAAAGTCATACGTTTAATTCTCATGACTGTTTGATCAATAAATATTGTAAATACAGCACTCATTTGAATTATTTTTAAAAGAATAGTTAGTCTAAAATTAAAATGACCTCATCGTTTACTCTCGTGTGTAATTTACACGTTTTAAACCTTTCATGATTTTCTTTCTTCTGTTGAACACAAAAGAAGATATTTTGAAGAATCCTGGTTGTTGAAACTCAATGGGGTATATGCACAGACTTTAAATTTCAGCCAGCAAGCCTTAGTGCTTGAACTGTCTTTCCATTAAAAAATTGCCACATTTAAGGTCTGATTTCTTTAAAAAAAAATTAAATCAGTGATCCTCACTGCCTGATAGATATACAAGAAAAAAGCTGGTCTCAGACCGGACATGAAGCACTGAATTAAATTCTGTTTTCCACTTCCATCTCTTTAAATATGACAGTTTATTTTATCCCAGTATTTTCAGTGGACTTTCTGTGGTTGTCTGCTGATCCTGATGGCATTAGCAATTACATGGTCTTTCATCTCATTTTACGCTTGAACAACTAAATGAATGCTTAAGTCTATTTAACTGAATGTATTTTAACTACATTACAGCATCGATGCTGCAAAAGTAACCTCATGAAATTGAAAGTAGCCACATTAAGCTTTCACCGGACGTTTATCATTGGCTGCAAAACAATAGCTGTGCATGTACCCAATTATTTCTATAGTAGGAAAAATAAATATGGAAGTCAATGGGTGTCAACAACTCACATTTTTCAAAATATCTTATTTTGTGCTCAAGAGAAGACAGAAACTCAAATTGGTGTTGAACAAGTGAAGGGTGAGTAGAGTAATTAAGGCAGATTTTTCAATTTGGGTGAACTATCCCTTTAAATGTCTTTCACATGTGAAGAACTAGCAACGCAGTGGTGCAGTAGGTAGTGCTGTCGCCTCACAGCAAGAAGGTCGCTGGTTCGAGCCTCGACTGGGTCAGTTGGCGTTTCTGTGCGGAGTTTGCATGTTTTTCCTGCGTTCGCGTGGGTTTCCTTTGGGTGCTCCAGTTTCCCCCACAGTCCAAAGACATGCAGTACAGGTGAATTGGGTAGGCTAAATTGTTCATAGTGTATGAGTGTGGATGTTTCCCAGTGATGGGTTGCGGTTGGAAGGGCATGAGCTGCATAAAAAAAAAAAAAACATGCTGGATAAATTGGAGGTTCATTCTGCTGTGGCGACCCAGGGTTAATAAAGGGACTAAGCCGAAAAGAAAATGAATGAATGAATGTGAAGAACTGAATTTTTATCAATTTATTGTTTGAATTATTGATTGATAAAGCACTATAACTTCCACAAAATGTTTTAGCTTATGCAAAAAAAAAAGGTTTGTTTTCATGTCAGGATGAGCTTTTGTTCATGCTTGTTGATCAATGTTTAAATGTGCATGAAAGATCAGTTCATCTTGATAAATGATTTGAAGACTGGAGCATTTTAGGTGAACAGATTTCATTTGTTTCAAACATGAAAACATTTCTTGTGATTTTTGAATAAATTCCCTAAATAAATATTTGTTTTAAGGTGATCTAACCTTTCATTAACTGAATGTAATTTTTATAGTGCTCCCCAACCCGGAGGCCAGTTACGTGACCGTATCACAGGGCATCATTGAGGCAAACTGCTCAGCCATGTCCCGTCCTGCAGCCGAGATCTCTTGGAACGTGGAGGGTCATAATCAAACTTTGGGCCCTGCCGTAATATCATTTTACCAGCAAGGGGACGGCACCACAATGGTGGTCAGCTCCATTCAACTGCAGAGTGAACTGCTGGATGATGAGCTTGTGAAATGTGAAGTTCATCATCAGGGTCTTGAGACAGCCATATATGTGTCGCTCAATAAATGTAAGTGAAATTTTAATTTATTTCATGTTTGAAGGTGAAGTCATGAAAATCTGACATTTTCGATGTTTAAGTACTATGATCGGATTCCTCAACCCAGACTCAAATATCTGCTTTGAGCAGAGGCTGGGCTGATAAACAATATTATATTTAATCATGATAATTTGTCAATAGCAATGATAAGCTCTGGTCTTTTTTTTTTACTCTAGATTGATCTAAGAGACGATCATACAGCAGCAATGTGCAACAATGGAAATATAAAAGTGTTTTGATATTAGACATCCATCAAATTTTTGACCACCAAATTTATCGGCCGAAAATGTTATGCGATTTAATGCACCCTCTAATTTTTGTGGCTTCAGTAATTGTTGGGGTACTCTTTTAAAGGGCACCTATTTTACCCTTTTTATAGCATCTAAGATAGCTCTTTGGTGTCTCCAGAATGTGTCTGTAAAGTTTTAACTCAATATACCCATCAGATAATTTAATATAGCCTCCAGAATCTGCCTTTTTTGGTGTCTGAGTACAGTGTAGTTGTTTTTGTAGTCTGTGGCTTTAAATGAAAATGAGCTGCTTCTCCCCACCCAACTTTCCCATGTGCGTATCAAATTTTATCATGCATTATGTAAAAAAAAACAGCCCAGAGACAGACTGAAATACAGCTCATTAAACAAAAAATACCAAGTTTATTTCATGTTTTAGTGTTGGAGTTTATTCAAGCCTTTCTGAAATGACGAGTCTCACACATATTTGAAGTACACACACACACACACACACACACACACACACCTACACGCACGCATACACACACACACACACACACACAATACATATATTAGAGTTTACTGACATCACGTGGCAGTGGTGATTGTAGCGGTTAAGAATTAGTGACTTTACTGTCTTTATTACTGGCATGCTCTGTTTGAAAATGTTTTAAATTTAGAATACTAAAGAATACTTTAATTCCAGTTTATTTTAAAAAAAAAGTTGTTCTGTGGACATGCGTGTCCTACATCATGTTGCTGTGGGCCTCAAAATCACTGGGATTTGGGTCCTATTTTAATGTCATTTTAACTGTCATGCTTAAAAAAAAAAACGCTAAAATAAAAACTGCTAAATTTTGCTATCTGCAATCTCTAACATTAATAATAACTCCTGTATAGTAGTCTCACAAGATACTTTCAATTCTGTCACTCGATGACACTCGAATACCCTGTCAGAAAAGTCTAGTGGCAGAGAAGGACCTTTTTACAGTGTCTGGTATAATGTTAATGTTGTTTTTGTGCGTTTACTTAGATGAATATGGTCACTGTGTAAATGCACAGTACAATTATTATCTTATTTCCGCATTAGATTGTTTTAATTACATAAAATATGCCTTCAGTGATTTCCTATAGATAAAAACAAATATATAAAAATAACCAACTGAAATTTCTGCAGCAAACGTGATCGTCGATTTTATATGAAACAAGACCTCATGATGACATATGATGACTCATGCAGGTGCTGTAGTGCTGTCCCATTTCTTAGGGGTAAATTTTGAGGCCCTTCTCTTTCTTTCACATCATTTTTCACAGGCCAAAGGGAGGGGTAGGGGTACAAAAATAGAATTATGATTGGGCCTTGTGTTTATTCATTGTGTTTATATCATTCCAATATGACACACTATACATACAGACAGTTCTGTCCAAACAGCTCACCAAAGTTGATCTTCTTCATAGGTGCCCTTTCAAATCTGGAAACATTAACAACTTCTCGGGCTACGTATGTAACCATGGTTCCCTGAGAGGGAACGAGACACTGCGTCTAAACAGAACGCTAGGGGAACACCTCTTTTATACGCGTCTTGAAGCACATGTGAAATCAATCTAATGTAATTAAGCAGGTGTCGTCAGACCAGAGAGTATAAAAGCCTGTACTGAGTACATTTCAGTATCAACTTCAAATTTGCTTGAAAGAAGTAACAGGCAGAAGAGAGTATGGCGGAATACGCAGTGTCTCGTTCCCTCTCGGGGAACCATGGTTACATACGTAACCCGAGACGTTCCCCATCTAGGGAACTTCAACACTGCGTCTAACCAGAACGCTAGGGGAATGCAATACCCACTAGGCCAGACTCACTGCTGACTGTGAACGCACACTACGCAGTGAGAATAGAGGACCCTGGTGAGGGGTCTACATCGAGTTGATAGTGACGCACAAATGTATGAGGAGTCGACCATCCTGCCGCCAAAAAAATGTCAGAAAGGAATGAGCCCGAAATAGAAGCTTTGGAGGCCCCTACAGCCCTTGTGGAGTGGGCCTTAACAAATTTAATTGCGGGGCGTCCAGCAGCCTGATAGGTAATTGAGATAGTCTCAACTATCCAATTAATCCAATTACTTATTGTCTGCTTATTCGCCAGACTCGCCCTTTTTGAGGGTCAGAAGCAGACCAGTAACTTTTCACTCTTTCTCCAGTTGATAACCCGGTTAACATATGTATTCAGAGCCCTAACTGGGCAGAGTAAGTTTAACTTCTCTTGGTCCGACGACTGAAATGGGGGCGGGTGAAAGGCCTGTAGCACAGCAGGTCTCGCCACATGAGTGGACACCTTAGGCACGTACCCCGGTCTGGGATAAAGAAAGGCTTTGGACATGCCTGGAGCAAACTCCAGAAATGAAGGTGCAACCGACAAAGCCTGGAGGTCACCAACCCTTTTTAAGGAAGAAATAGCTAATAAGAAAGCTGTTTTTAGTGTCAGAAACTTATCTGACGCCTCCTGCAGTGGCTCAAATGGGTGAACAGAGATGCCCTTGAGCACCAATGTTAAATCCCATGTCGGTACCCTGTGTGTGCTGACAGGCCTTAGCCTTATGGCTCCACGAAGGAAGCGACGAATTAGCGGATCCTGTCCTAGTGACTCATCATCTAGGGGAGAACGGTAGGCCGCTATAGCTGACATGTACACTCTCAGAGTGGATGCAGCTAACCCAGCAGACAGGCGATCTTGGAGAAATTCCAGCACTGAGGCTACCTGACAGCTGACTGGATTCAGCTGGTGTTCTCTGCACCAAGCTGAAAAGAGAGACCATTTTAGGGCATAAAGCTTCCTTGTGGAGGGAGCCCTGGAGCTTAGAATGGAAACAGTTTCCACAGGTCGGGTAGGGGATGAAGTATCATTCCTCCCGCCTGGGACAGAATGTCCCTCCTGATGGGGATCTCCCATGGGAGACCCGCCAGCAGGGCTATGAGGTCTGAAAACCAAATCCTGGTAGGCCAAAACGGGGCTACCAGCAGTAACTGTACTCAGTCTTGACGGACCCTCTCCAGGACTCATGGGAGCAGAGCGACCGGGGGAAAAGCATACAGACATAGCCTCGACCATGTCTGAACCATGGCAACCAGTCCCAGAGGGGCTGGATGCGAGAGAGAAAACCACAGTGCGCAATGCGTGGTCTCTTGGGAAGCAAACAGATCTACCTGCGCTTTCCCTAATTTTTCCCAAATGGTCTCCACCACCTCGGGGTGAAGTTTCCATTCCCCGGATCTCACCCCCTGCCTCGACAGGAGATCTGCTCCCATGTTCAGATGGCCCGGGACATACATTGCCCTGATGGACAGGATTTTGTTCTGGGCCCACAGGAGGATCCGATGTGCTAGTTTGCATAGCATTCGAGACTTCAGACCCCCCTGATGGTTGATGTAAGCGACCACCAATGTGTTGTTCGTGCGGACTAGAACATGATGGCCACTTAGATCAGGGAGAAAGTGTTTTAAGGCCAGAAACACAGCCATCATCTCCAGGCAGTTTATGTGCCAGTAACGATGATGTTCTCCCTATCGTCCCGCTGCGGGAAGCCCCCTCAGGGTTGCTCCCCAGCCCGTTAGAGAAGCATCTGTCATAAGCATGACGCAATGACAGACAGCCCCCAACACTGGGCCCTGGGACAGGAACCAGGGCATTTTCCACATACTTAAGGCTCAAAGGCAGCGCCGTGAGACCTTGATCATGCGGAAAGGATTCCCCTTGAGGGAAAACCCCCTGGATTTGAGCCACCACTGCAGGGGTCTCATGTACAGCAGACCGAACGAAATCACGCTGGCTGCTGCTGTCATGAGACCCAACAACCTCTGAAAGTGTTTCACAGTGATGAACTGGCCTAGTTTGACTCTGTGTACGGCTGACAGACCTGCTCGCATCGTCATGGAGTCCCATAGCACACCTAAAAAAATGGTCGTCCTGGCTGGTACAAGCACACTTTTTGCGGTGTTCCCCAACCTTCTGATATGGGTAAGAACGACATCTCGATGTCGAACTGCCATATCGTGAGTCTGGGCTAGAATTAGCCAATCGTCTATGTAGTTTAGGATACGTATACCTGCATACGAAGTGGAGCTAGTGCCGCTTTGACTATTTTGGTGAAGGTTCGAGGTGACAGAGCTAGGCCGAATGGAAGTACCCGATACTGGAGCGCTTCGCCCCCGAAAGCGAACCTCAGGTATTTCCTGTGTTGGGGAAGGATGGAAATATGGAAGCATGCGTCTTTCAGGTCTATCGTCACGAACCAATCCTCAGACTGAATTTGTGACACCACGTTTTTGATGGTTAACATCCTGAACCTGAGGGCCCCGACAGACCGATTTAGATTTCTCAGATCTAATATGGGACGCAATCCCCCATCCTTTTTGGAAACTATAAAATACCGGCTGTAAAACCCTGACTCTCTGTCGAGGGGGAGAACACGCTCTATTGCGCCTTTTTTTAATAGGGCCAGTACTTCCTGTTCCATAACCAGAGCCTGTTCTGGCTTCACTATGGTGGGTGTAATACCGTTGAAGTGAGGTGGGCGTGCACAAAACTGTATTTTGTAGCCATGTTTCACTGTTAACAGCCCCCTGACTTTTTGATTTTGGGGGGAGAAAGTCCCCAAGGGAGCTAGAGCATTTTTTAACTCTGTTGAAGGATTCGGCGACGCGATCGACGGCGTCACCGAAGAGCCCTGAGCTTGATATTGGAGCGTCCATAAAAATAGCTCGGTTTCTGACACTTCTGCTTTTGTCAGCCAGAGGTGCCGCTCAGTAGCCACCAGGGTAGCCATAGATTGCCCCAAACTAGAGGCTGCCTCTTTAGTAGCTCTTAGAGCTAGATCTGACGCCCGAAGAGCTTCTCGAAGCTGTTCGGGTGTCGCTGCCCAACCATCTAGGCGCTCTTTAATTAGGTCAGCCTGATATGCCTGCAGCACTGACAAGTTGTGCAGGCATACAACAGACGGACCAGCCGTCATATATGCTTTGCCGACTAGACCCGATGTTACACTTAATGATCTCGACGACAAAGTAGGGACCCTTGCGCTAAGTCCTCTTCTATTATGGGCATTACTGTACATGCCTTTTCCCCTAGCCCACGAACTGCTGAATAAATAGCTGTTTTTGGTGTCATTAACCATGCTAAATACAGATTTTTCCATGATTTAGAAACCGCATCATGTAGCTCCCGAAGGAGGATTAGATCTCACGGATCCAGAAAGAGAAAGTTTTTCTCTGCCATATCAAAATAAAAAAGTAAGTTGTCAGTTTTTTTTGTATTTTGTGTATGCAATTAAGAAATGAAAGTTCACAGAAAGAGGGTGTATTTTCACATGCGTGCTTCTTGAAAGCAAAGAAGTTGATACTGAATGCTCAGTACAGGCTTTTATACTGTCTGGTCTGACGACACCTGCTTAATTACATTAGATTGATTTCACATGTGATTCAAGACGCGTATAAAAGAGGTTTTCCCCTAGCGTTCTGGTTAGACGCAGTGTTGAAGTTCCCTATATGGGGAACATATATTAAATTTATATAGTTATCGTTCAATATAGAAAATAATTATCGAGAATGTGTTTTTGCCATATCGTCCAGCCTTAGCCTGAGCTACATTTTTGCAAACCATTTACAAATCCACTAGGACGCAGTTGTGTTCATTTTTGAGGATCTCAAATGCTATTTTAAGCGACATTTTCTTATAAGTGCCATTTGCATATATCCTTCACTAACAGTGCTCGGCATACATAAGTACACCCCTCACAAATCTATCTTTTTTAAATCCATACTTTTAGTAGGAAGCTATACTATATTATATTTGTTCATATACATTAGATCAGTCAGTACTGAAGCCAAATCTAGAGATTATCTAACAAAATAGTTTAGGATAGCTGTCTAAAAACTAGTACACCCAAATTTATAAAAAAAATATATATATTAAATGCAAAATTTAAAAATAGAAAAAATCAAGAAAAGAAAATATCAAAAAATGTAGTTGAAATTTTGTAGTTTGTAATTTTGTTTTGCAATATTTTGCTTGTATTATTTTGATTGTATCATCATTCAATTTCTAAATCTGTTTGGTGACTGAAATATTATTTTATTAAATATATCTGTATAATAAATCAGTTTTGTTTAAATGCAATAAAATATATTGCCTATATCCACTGAGAAATGGATATAAATATTCAATTTTAAAATGGGGTGTACTTAGTTATGCTGAGCACTGTACATCCACTAGAGGCCTTTGTGTATAATTCAGTAAATCTCTCAAATACTGTACAGGGACATATCGATTGACCCACACCCTGCTCTAAACCCAACCAATAGTGTTTTTTTAAGCAAACAAGAAGATAGATGTGTATCGCTTTTACCGTGATTTTAAGTTGCTTTTTGTTTACCTGGTTAATTGTTTTACTTGGTTATTTCTGAAACTATTTATTGTTTCTGTCAGAATAGCATGTAACAGCTCTGCTTACTTGAAAAGCAAACTGCTATTTTGGGTGTAAATTTAAGAGGCACATTTATTTTTGCTAACACACAAATGAGGCAAATTTGTCAAGCTAATGATTTTGAAATGTTAAAATATATTTTGAATTCATTCCTAAACGAAAATGGGCATGAAGTGTCACCTTTAAAGTTCGCTTTATCCATTTTTTGCTGTCATAGATTCATTGCATTTACAAAATTTTGTTCACCCAAACATTTTAATTGTTATTAATTACTCTTTCTAATGTTGTTCCAAATCCTTGACACACATTCTTTCATCTTCTAAGCAGATTTAAGATATTCTTTCCATTGAAATCTGAGCAAGGTTCTTGACATATCCAGTCAAACTGGTCAAAACAGACCATATGCCTTCAGTGGTTAAATCAATGAAATTTCAAGCTACAAGAATACTTTTATGTGCACATGTAATAAAAATAACAACTTAATTCAGTGACATGTACCCCAGATACCAGAACCCTACTTTCTCAGCAGAAACCTGTTTTAATCCAAGCTATACAGTACATCATTAACACAATCAATCGCAAAACATGAGAAGAAACTGTTGAGTTGAGTTATTATAATTATCATTATTATTATTGTTGAAAGTGTGCACAAAGGTATTCTCATTAGGTGATAACCCATGAACTTCTGTAGGTCTGTTTTGATTTTAAACAAGTGTCTGATGAGGGCGCTCGCAGATTTAATCTAAATATATAATTGTGTTCTGAAGATGAATGAAGGTTTTAGAAGATTGGAATGATATGAGGTTAATTAATAACATATTTTTTCATTTTTGAGTGAGCTAACCCATTAATGCTGTTTTTCTTGTAATCCTATATAAATATTTTATTCTGTTGTATACATTTGATTCATTTGGTGATGTTGAAATTTCCACTTGTTTTTTCAGCTAGGAATGGCCATGTCATTCTTATTTCAGCCAGCTGCGTGGCCCTTGTGCTGATCCTATGTCTGTGTGTCTGCCTAAAGAAGTGTTAAATTCACCTGCTGATTTGGTCAGTATCACATTTTTTACACTTACCTCTGTTGGAGCAAATATGGGTAGTGGAAATGTTATGATCACATGCATATTAAAAAAAGCTGTTGATTGGTAAAATCTAATTTAAAAGTAGCAAGGTTTTCAAAATTGATATTTACAAAAGTTTTTTTTTTCGAGAAATAAAAATATGGATGAAATAATGTTCCATCATCTTGGAGAATCTTGATAAAAATGTTATGTGCATGGTAAAAAATGTTGTACCTGTATTTATACTAACTGACAAAAGTTTTAGGAACAACAAATAATAACTTGAATTCTAGTTGATCATTTGGTATCAGAAGTGGCTTATATGAAAGGCAAAGGCCTCTATTAGGCTTATTTTATCCAAATAAAATATGATCATGGCTTGATTTTTTGCTTAGACAAAAGTCTTGTCACTTACCAAAAATAATGTACTGTATAAAATATAAAGTCATGGTCCAGTGAAAAGAATTAATATTGTGTCTGACTCCCATGAGCTTGGACAACTGCATCCATACATATCTGCAATGACTCAAATAAATTATTAATAAAGTCATCTGAACTGGCAAAAAAGTGTTCTTGCAGGACTCCCAGACTTTCATCTTACCCCAGACATGCTTAATAATGTTCCTGTCTGGTGACTGGGCTGGCAAATCCTGTAGCACCTTGAACTTTTTTGCTTTCAGGAACTTTGATGTGGAGGCTGAAGTATGAGAAGGAGCGCTATCCTGCTGAAGAATTTGCCCTCTTCTGTGGTTGTAATGTAATTGTAATAGGCAGCACAAATGTCCAGATACCTCAGGCTGTTGATGTTGTCATCCACTCTGCAAAACTCTTGCACGTCCCATACTGAATGTAACCACAAACCATGATTTTTCCTTCACCAAACTTGACAGATTTTTGTGAGAATCTTGGGTCCATGTGGGTTTCAATAGGTTTTCTGCAGTATTTGTGATGATTGGGATGCAGTTCAACAGATGATTCATCGAAAACATACCTTCTGCCTATTTTCCAAATGAATAACTAGAGGCAAGTTATGATTTGTTGCTCTTTCCACTGGGATCAACGACTTTTGTCAGGCAGTGTGTTATAGTCAGTATTGTTTGCTCAGAAAAAATAGAATTAAACCAGCAACACATGAAGGAAGGGAATTCAATTTAAAGTTGTATCACACTTTTGTTTGTTTGCTGCATGGCAATCCATTTATATCTTAGACTTATGTCAATCAGATTTAGATGTATACATTTTATTTTTCTGTCATACTAAAATTTGCATGATTGTAAGTAAGTCCGTCAAAACCCTTTACAAGAAAGACATTAAAAACAGGAGCTACTGTTGAAATGTATATCCGGAGAGAGAGCAGCAGAGATGCCAAAATGACTCACTGACCTCTAACTTCACACAATATGTCATTATTATCCAAGTCCTCCTTCCTGCTTCATTCTTTTGCAAGTTCCTATTTTAAAATGTGAAGGTCACTAAGAGGGTAGAAAGGGGGAAAGCTCGCTATATTTGTTTTAATTTTTAGCCAAGACCGCTATGTTCACAGGAAAAGCCCTAGGGAGAAAAGATACACAAACTCTCTATCACACACACACACACACACACACACACACACACACACACACACACACACTAACCTAAATATACTATCTAAATCAACAAGAAAGATTTAATTAAGCATTACTGAAACAACTCAGGCAAGCAATTGTCAACACAGGAGCAAACAGATGAAACAGAGTCGTAGTCAAATAAACAGGCAGATCGTCAAAAAGGCATGCAGCAGACAGGAACAAACAAAAAAAAAAACAAACAAAGCAAAGTTAAAAAACATGGAAGGCAAAGCAAGGCAAATGCATCGTAATGTTCACTAACAGTTCAACAAGACTCAGCCACAATGTGTGAGTTTGAACTGTTATTAAAGTCTATGTAGTCAGTTTGTATTGATTCTCCAGCTGTGTGTATGCAATCAGTCATGATCAGGAACCGGTTGTGTGTGTGTGTGTGTGTGTGTGTGTGTGTGTGTGTGTGTGTGTGTGTGTGTGTGTGTGTGTGTGTGTGTGTGTGTGTGTGTGTGTGTGTGTGTGTGTGTGTGTGCATGACTGAATATGTATCCAATAAATTTGTATTTGTAGTCTGTTATCGATCTGCAGCCGCTAGATTGCTGATAATCATAACAATCATTTACTGTAATCATGGCAAACATACAATAAATCAGTTATTAGAGATGAATTATTAAAACTATTATGTTTCGAAATGGGTTGAAAAAATTTCTCTGTTACACAAAAATTTGGGGAAAAAATAAAAAGGGGGCTAATAATTCAAGGAGGCTAATAATTCTGACTGTAATCATGTGTTTGTCCCTAGATTCTGGTCAACTGATAGTTTTTAAAAAGACAAAATAATTTACAAAACAATGATTAAAAAAGCATGTGACTTGTTCCAAGTGATGTCACTTCCTCTGGTGGAAAACTTTGGAGCCCATTGAGACATATTCTTCTCTCATCAAATGTCACCAATCACATATAACAATTTACCACAATAACCATCAAAATAATTTATTTTTAGATTATTATTTTTAACATGTGCGGACACACACACACACACACACACACACACAAACACACAAACACACACACTTAAAGGAACGAAAGTATGTTCATTATATATTAAATTGAGTATAAATACCTATTTAATGAAACAATTGTTTACATCTATTTATAGTGCAAAAATAATATTAAAAAATAGATGTACAGAAAGTCCAAATGATTATCTTGTTTTCACATGCATCATTGTGCTCATTGAGCTCTTCTTTTATTACTCATTACCACACTGACTGCACACATGGACTCATAACCTATTAAGTGGTCTTCTGATATGGTTTGGTCTCATTTCTGCACCACAAAGTAGAACTAAAGTTTTTGTCAGATGAAATGTGTGAGTAAAAAAAAAATGTTTTGCTCAACCACTGCTAAATTATGTAAAGCATGTGTTTACAGAGCATCAATTATCGACAGAACCACAGGAAGTCTAAGGAGTTACCACTTCCTGTCTCTTGCAAGAAGCCCACCCGACCTCATCTTACACCATGATTGATGTTGCTATGTTTCTGAGTTACACTTGGAAACAGGAAATGCTTGTTTAAACACAGTGAAAGTGAATCTTTAAGTAGATGTTAGTTTTATATATTTTAATTAAATATTTAGAATCAGAATTGCATTTGTTACCAAGTACTTTTTACATTTATGAGACATTTGTCTTGGTAAACTGGTGTTTGGGCAGTGCATAGGTTTGCAGTACATTTCTGAAGACTTTTGCAACATGTGCAGCGAGGAGCAAGTGCTAATGATTACAGTCTGACGTGTGACAACATAACCCAAATTGTGTTATACATATTAAACGCATGTAGGTGTAGGATTGGGGTCTTAGGTTTTAGAAATGTATGCATCACCATATACGGCACAAGAACAGGACGTGTCCTTGGATATAACCAATAATGTAATAATAATAGTTCCTTACATTTACATAGCGCTTTTCTGGACACTCAAAGTGCTTTACACACTGGGGAGAATCTCCTCTTCCACCACCAGTGTGCAGCATCCACCTGGATGACGCGACAGCAGTCTTATTGCGCCATACCGCACACCACACACCAGCTGATTGGTGGAGAGGAGACAGAGTGATGAAGCCAATTATGATATGGGGATGATTAGAAGGCCACGATGGACAGAGGCCAGTAGGCAAATTTGGCCAGGGTGCCAGGGTTAAACCCCTACTCTTTTTCGAAGGACATCATAGGATTTTTAACAACCGCAGAGAGTCGGACCTCGATTTAGAAAGTAAAAAGGGCCGAATGGAGGAGGCTCGTTTTTTATTCTCGCGCTGCTGATGGTCTGTATATCTGTTTTCTCAATAGTGAAGCATTCAGTTTTTTCACTTACAAAGTCTGCCATGTAAATAACAAATGTGCCATCGCACAATGCAACTGACTCTTAAAGGGAATGGGAGATGAGTCTCTGATTGGTTTAATGCATGTTTTTCTCAAAACACACCCATAACTCATTAGGAAAATAAGCACAACCCTGTTAAACCATACACCGCGGGGCAAAACATATTTTTCTTTACTTAAAAAAGCAAAAGTGGATTCGGATGCGTCCTTAGTGCTTTTGTGGCATGTGCTTTAGACTTTGCACCTAGATCTTTAAAATAGAGCCCTTAGACTGTTTCTTCTGTGAGTGTGTAAAATCTTCTCTTACTCTTGTGCAGAGGTGTGAATTAGTGTTTGGCCCCTGATTTATTTTTCTTTACTGATTTGTTTATTGTTAATATTTTTTGCATGTTTGTCACATTTTTCAGATCATCAAACAAATTTCAATATTAGTCAAAGACAACACATGGAAACGCAGAGTAGAGTTTTGAAATAGTTTTTATTATTAAGGAAAACAAAAATTGTCTGCCCCTAAACCTAATAACTGGTCGGACCACCCTTAGCAACAACTGCAATCAAGGATTTTTGATGATTTGTAATGTGTTACAGTGCTGTCTCATCTTTGCAGAAATGTTGTAATTCAGCAACATTAGAGAGCCTTTTCAATTGGATTCAGGTCAGGACTTTAACTAGGCCATTGCATAGTCTATTTTTTCTTCAGCTGTTTACCTCATTTTACTGTTGGTTCTGCTTGTTATTTTTATGAAATGTTGTGTTAAGTTTACACCACATATAATGGTACACACACCTTCCAAAATGTTTAACAGAGTCTACAGAATATATTCCCAAAAATGGGCATTATCAAGATGCTTTTGAAATGCAAAACTGAGATGAGCCTTTATGTACTTTTTGGAACAGCAGTGTTTTTTTTTTTGTTTTTTTGTTTTTGTTTTTTTACCTCGGAACTCACCACTTTTGCCCGGTTTCTTTTTTATGTTGAAGTCATGAACACTTACCTTAACTGAGGCAAGTGCAGTTCTTTGAATGTTGTGGGGTCTGTTGTGATCTCTTAGATGAGATGTCACTGCACTTTTGGGGTAATTATGGTCAGTTCGCCACTCTTGGGACATTTTTTTTCACTGTTCCAGGTTTTTGCCATTTGTAGATGATGACTTGTGTTGTTGTTTGCTGCAGTCTCAGAGAGATGGCTTTATAACCTTTTCTAGGCAAACACTTTTTCACACAGAGATGATTTGGATTTCGTTTTCTCGTAATCCTCTGGGGTCGAAGACCGCGTATACGCGTTTTGACCTGTGATGTTGTCAAACTGCTGAAATGAACTTAAATTACACTTTCAGATTTGATCGTACAGATAAGATCATTACATTAATCGAATCTGTTATGTGTCTACTTTTTGTTGTTTACACTCACAACAACAACAAACGTGTGTGCTTTAGCAAAATAAGGAAAACAAAAAGAGTAGGCAATCTCTATTTTCTCTCTCCGTGAACTGCTGAAACTCCGTGAAAACAAAACCACAGATGAGACATGTATCTCTAGAAAGCTTGAAGTGTCTACTTTTAAATGCAGCTATGCATGTTGAAAATAAACATTGCTTGATAAAGTAATCATTATGAAGCCAACGCTATGTCTAGTATCTCAGTCTGATCTCATTAGTTTTAATGCGACCACGCCCACGAGGCATTGTTATCACAAGCGTCTGAAGACGCCTGCAGACTGTGGTCAGAAAAACAAGTCACTAAAATGAAAGGAAACTCAGCAAATATTCAACAAAGATGATAATTTATGACATCTATATAAAGCTTGATATGTCTACTTTTGCATTATCCAACTCATTCTCCTCATTACAGCTAACGTAATCCCGCCTCTCAGTAAGCACGCTTCATATGTAAATTTCAAGATGTGAAAACAACAGTGGTAAAAGACCAGTGGCAAAGAGAGCTAAAGTAGGTAAGAAGTGCTCTGAGTTTGCTCAGTAATGCGAGTAATGTTGGTCTTTGTCATGCCGACAAACTATTAGATGAAGATGTAACCTTCAACTTCACAAAAATGTATAAAAACGCTACTGCAGGGGTTACAGTGAAATACTGCCTTTTTTCCTGCGCTCCTCTGCAAGGCTACATTTCTAAGTGTCCTTTGTAAGTTTATTTCTTAAATAATTTCTGTGAATACTGAATGAGAGGATGATAACTTGTGCCAAATGCTGTTGTGATGCACGCGACTGTTGAAAAGATTTAATTATCGCACACAGTGTGTTTTTCACCCGATTTCTTTTGCTCACAGTTATTTTTTGTTAATATGGATTAATTATCATTCTTTAAAATAACATTGCTCTAATATGAGATTACCAAAACTAACTCAGAATCGTATTATTATTAATCAATCTTTTTATATACTATTCCATATATTAATGATGAATTTTTTTTAACCAATTTAAGTTTGACAATGTTAAGATAATATGTTGCATTTTGGCATGTTTTTTTTTACTTATTTATGAACAATTTATGGACATAAAGTTAAATTAAAAATATCCTGGATTTGAAGAATATTGTAGTCCTGGACTTCACTGAGCTCAATTAATAGTTTAATGTATAAAAATTCTGAATGTAAATGAATCTCAAAATGGATATATCTCATTTTGCAATGAAATTCTTCATTTACAAATAACATTTTCAGTAGATTTGCTATATGTAAGTTTATAAAGTTTGCAGAGATTTATAGAGTGCACTGACTCTCACAAGTGTATCTCCAGTTATTTTGTGTGATCAATATATTTTAAATAAACTGCAAACAAAACAATTATAAAACTTTCCGTTGATTCCTTCTTGAAACGCTTCCCTCTTAGTCACATACCTGTCTGATGGCTCATTATGCAGCTCATTATGCAGGTCTTTGTCTTGCCAGGTGTAACTTACTGCATAGTAATGATAGTTCATGCCTCCTCGCATAAACCATTTTCACTCAAAAAGTGACTTAGAAATTTTAATTCATTGTATTGTTTTCTGTGAGTCAGTGAACAAGATGATTCTCACATCAATTTGAAGCAAAAACACTATAGGCTACAAGACCCAGTTCTCAAAAGTCTTGTGCACAAATGTTCTCTGTGTGTTTCATGGCCTTGTTTCAATGACTTAAAATATTTAGTTTTTCACCTACCACGCATAAATGTTTCTTTCTCAAAAACACAAACACATACAAACATTCTGCTTAGTTATTATTGTAGCCCAACTTGTGCTGTTTACAGTGTTATTACACTTAAGCCGTTTATGTTTATAAGATACTGAAAACAGAGCCAGAGCCCCAAAACAACCTCAGACCCCAGAGGGTTAATAATAAAAACCTTCATTTTAAAACTGCACAATGGTTTACTTCTGTTTTCCTTTATTAATGTTCACATTTGTTTGATGATCTGAAAAATTAAAGTGTGACAAACACACCACTGTATGTTAGTTTCTCCGAACAGTGGAAACACTGAGGTTCTGTGGTGTTTTTAGACACTGCTCTGCTCTTTAGGTGGTAAACCTCAGGCTCAATTAGTAGTGTTAGTTTGAGGACGGTTATTAATAATAAAGAACTTAATATTTTGTCTCAACATGGGTTCACAGAAAGGATTAGACCATTTCTATGACATTACAAAAAATCTACAGTAAATGTTTATAATATGTGCAGCTCTTAAGTGCAAAAACAATCCAGAAATACTATCTATAAAATTTTTCCCAAAGTGTAAATTAGATGGATGATTTCATCAGATTGAGAAATTATCACTTCTGGTAAAACTAAATCAGTGTAATAATTTTTGTAATAAATGTATTTACATGTTGTAACTAACGCTACGGTTACCAAAGTAACCCTCGTTCCCCAGGGAGGGGCTGGAAATTGGGGTTTCATTAGAAACTAATCATAGAAAAGAGTATAAAATCGGGCCAATGAAATGCCAAATTAATTGGCGGTGTCAGCATGCACATCAGTCAAGTATATACGATGCGGCCAGTGCAGTGGTTGACATCCTTTTGAGCTGAGGAGACTTTCAGCTTAACAGCTAAGGGATAATTGTTGTGGTGATGGTACATAACATTTCCGTTCCCCCCCCCTCGGGGAACCAGGGTTACTTTAGTAACCGTAGCATTTCCCTTCGGATGGGGAACTCCAATGCTCTGTTGAAAAACTTTGACTATGGGAAAATCTTTGGAAAACGCCACAAGGAAAGCACCTTACTGCGTCCCCGCCGAAGGGACAACGCCTTGAGATGCAGTCTTCCAACGTGTCCCCTGGCACTTACTTACCTTACTTGGCTGTTCAGGTTTAGCTATATTTTTTGAGGAGTCGAAAATAGCCCAGTAAAAAGGGTTTTTAACACGACAGTACGTTCAGTCCCGATAGGGAGGATGCTGTAGAGTTCACCTGCTACCCAAGGAGAGGAGACCTGGTGACAGTCTGTGGACTAGCCCCGAATAAGGGGGGAGTACATTAAAGAGGATGGTTAGCGGGGAGGGAAGACACAAGCCCGCTTAACAGGGGGGACTAAATCGTGGTTGAGTGAGCTTATGGGATCGCCCGCAGGGGATCACACATAGCAGGCACCTATACCCTGAACGCGGGCTGACCAGCGGGCATGCCGACAACGTAATGGGCCAACGTCTGACTCCTCCGCTGAGTCAGATGCTGGGAGCCTCGGAGGAAGTCTGCAGGGTTTGCCAAATAGGGAACTGAACTAACAAAGCTGAAAAAGCGTACACATCTCTGTGTTAGGGAGAATGGTGCAGCAAGCATGTTTCAACACCTTAACCAAATTGTTTCCTCAATCACCAAGGGTTATCTAATACCCTTGAGGAAACCGGCTCCACTTGCAGATTGTAAAACTTTACAGATGTATTAGGTGTTGCCCAGCCCGCAGATCTGCAAATGTCTGTCAGAGAGGCATCGCGTGCTAACACCCACGAAAATGCGATGCCTGTGTGGAGTGCGCTCTCACCCGTGGGGGACACAGCTCACCCAGGCAATGATAAGCGAGGGAGATGGCGTGAGGAGGGAGAGCTCTAAAATCCAGGTCCAGTTGGGCCAGAGAGGCGCAACTAACAAGACCTGCTCCTCATCCTCTCTGGGTTTGCACAGTAACTGCGCGAGCAGGCTCACTGGGGAAAACGTGGGGCACGTGTTGCCCCCTCAGCACCGATAAAAAGGGGTGCAGAGTGAGAAACACTGCCAACAGCTCTAGGCAGTTGATATGCCAATGCAGCTGGGTTCCCTTCCACAGGTCCGCAGCAGCATGCAAGATTTCAAGGGACCACCTTTTTTTGTCAAACTCTCTCAGACAGTTCAGCTCTAGCTCAGCACGCTCTCGTGAGAGGCGCGCCTTCATGGTGATCGAGTCCAGGTCCAACCCAAAAAAGGAGGGGCTCTGCATGGGGGCGAGCCAGCTCTTTTCTCGGTTGACCTGAAGGTGCCAGAGCACTTTGTCTCTGTGCATAATCAATTGCCCCCGAGAGTGGGCCAAAATTAGCTAGATGCCGAGAGAATCGAGTATGGGGTCGTGCAGGCATCCTCCGCGAGCTTGGTGAAAACCCGCCGAAACAGAGAGAGCCTGGAGGGGAGGACCTTGTACTGTCATGCTCGATCCTCGAACGCAGACCGCAGAAACTGTTGTTGGCGTGGAAGTATGGAGACATGCAATACGCGTCCTTCAGATCTTTTGCAGCAAACCAATCCCGAGGACGAACGTATCGGTTGATGCGCTTCTGTGTAAGCATTTTTAAGCGCAGCCTGTGACGGCAGCGGTTCAAAACGAGCAGATCTAGGATTGGCCACAACCCTCTGCTCTTTTTGGGCATGATGAAGTATGGGCTGTTAAACCCGCCCTCCATCTCGACTGTAGAGACCGGCTCGGTTGCATCCTTCGCCAGGAGGACAGCAATCTCCTCTCGCAAAACAGTGGCGGGCGCAGGACTGAGCCTGGTGAAATACACACCCGTGAACTTGGGAAGCCGTTTCGCAAACTGTATCACAAAGCCTATTCTGATCGTACGAATGAGCTATTGCAATGGGCTGGCCCGCGCTAACCAGGCAGGCAGAGCCCACGCAAGTGAACCCGCCCGCTCGATCGCTGACATGCCAGCGGTGAGACAGCGTGGAGTGGGTGGGCTTGCCCGGGAAGCGCTGGGGTCCTCGGGAGAGTGAGAGGCAAAAGACTCACTCTCGTCTCGCACCCAAACTACGGAGGAGGGGCTGCAAGAGGGGGAGAAAGGAGACCGTTTTCTCGTGCTCTGTGATCTATTGGCGAAATGCACCGATCCTGCAAGCTGGAAAGCATAGCGTCCCAAACTGGCAGTGTTCAGGCTGTCACATCCGGGAAGGGGAAAAAGCTCTTTGAAGATTTGATGGTGTTTTTTTTTTGTTTTTTTTACGCCATTAAATGAAGAGCCCCACGCTCCAGCAGGGAAAGAGCAAATTCCTTCCTCTCAAGATGGCCCATCTCAGGGATGCTTCGCGGTCCATTTACCGAACTTAGCGGCACCCTGGGGCGGCGGGAGCGCTCTCAGCACTACAGGCGAGCGCCAATGACAGCCCATCAGCGATGGACATCTGATCCTCGGTGTCATCAAGTGAGAGAGCGACCATCCGAAGAGGGAATGCTTCTCTTCACCTGAAGCTTGGATGGAGCGCGTGGAGGAGTGGGAGGTCTGCAGCACGAAGGTGGTGGATTTACTACCACTGTAATCCTCAGATCTGCCAGAGTGCCAACCGCAGTGCAGGACCCACTGGGGTGGGTCGCTTTTTGCAAGAGCGAGCCGCGATCTTAACTGCGCATCAGACACGACATCAAAGAGACAGGATGCACTGCTCGCAAGCACTGCATCAACATGCTGGACCCCCAGACGGTGAAATGCTGTGCTCGTGCCCATCATTCAGGGATAGGAAACCACCGCATCCAGAAATGCACGGTCAGAGCGACGTCTTGAAAAAGACGCGCTGCAAAACCGTGTTGCTCTTTTAGGAAAGCTTTTTGTCTATATAAAAACCGCTCTTGGAGGACCGGACAAAAAGAACGCCAGGCAAGGGACAAAACCGGGGCAAGGGCTGCTTCTCGATCTCTCTCTGTAGACACAGGTTGGAGAACCCTCAAAGTCTCTCTCAGAAGCTTGTGAAAGGCTCTGAAAGCAAAAAAGGATGTCGAGCATAGCACTAGCCGCATCTTATAAACTTGACTGATTTTCATTGATGCCGGCTATGCATGCTGACGCCGCCAATTTATTTGGCATTTTATTGGCCCGATTTTATACTCTTTCAGCTTTTTGGTTTCTGATGAAAAGCCTATAGTGGAAGTTTTCCACATAGTATTTCCGTTCCCCATCCGTAGGGGAACTTCATTATTTGAAGGAAATGTACAAAAATAAAAGAGCACAGCCTGCACAATAAAACTAAATGTATTAAGCCTGAGTTAAATCTGAAAGTTAATAAATTTAAATTTAAGTGTGCTATGTGTTATCTGTGTAGCCATAATAAGAAGATATTGATAATAAATGGTTAAAATCACTGGGGCTCGATGAATCCTCATTACATTTCTCCATACTAGTGACAGATTTGGTGTCAAACTACATGTGTTCACTGTTCGATTTTTTTTTAAAAAGAAATTGATAATGTTTATTATTCTGAATAATTGTTGAATGTACGTATTTGAGAGAAAATACTCCACTGGTAGGTTTCATCATAGAAAGTGCATCATAGAAAATGCTTCTTAGATTTGTTTAAATTGGGTTAGGCTTGGTTAAGTTAGTAAAATAATGGTACTATGACTTAATAATTACTATTAGTAGTAATTGCAAAATGACTTAATTGCCAGTGAATGTTGTAAATAAAATGTAGTATATCAAATAAAGCAGATATTAAGAAGATTTCACTCTTTTTTTTTTTTATTCTGTCATCATTTACACTCTCTATTTTTTTTCTCCTACAGTCAATGGATGATGGTTTTTAGCATTGATTGTTTCTGAATATCTTGGTTTCTGTTCAACAAAAAAGTTTAGGACCACTTTAGTGTGAGTAAATGAGGAAACTTACACTTTTGGCTGAGCTATCTTATTACCTGTAGGAGTTTAACTGTACAGCTTTATTTGTGAAGAGTTAGGTTTGCACTTTTGATGCATAATTATTTAAAATGAACACATCTTGTTTTCTTCTTGATTTCTGCAGGTTGACTGAAAGGAGGGACATTGCTGCTACAGTATGACAGTATATGTTCACATGTTCACCCCGACCAAACAACAGTGTCTTCTGTCTGAATCACAGAGCAATACTTGTGTCTTCTAATATGACTGATATTCAGTGTAAAGAAATTTTTAATCCACTCTCTCAACACTAAACACTTTATTTATTGTAGAGTGTATATTTTAGCAAAGGCTTTAGAAGCCCAACTGTACTAAATCATTCTCTTAAAACTTACTTTAATCTAAACACACTCATATTATCTCAAAGTTGACCTTCTGTAACAATAGAAAAGGACGTACAAAATATTATTGTAAGCTTTACTGATGTTTTGACGGGTGTTACAAAACTGTTTTATCAGGGGAAACACACTTTTAGGCATGAGCACCTTTCTGGCCTTTTGGTGCCAAGTTTTTTTCTTGATGTTTGGATTCAAGTATTACAGACATTTTCCCACTAGAGGGAAGTACACTCATAGCTTTTAATGTTTACCCCACCTGCATCATTGTTTAAGTAGGGTATTTCCATTCCCCTTCCTTTCACATCGCTATGTGTTTCATGTTTTGTGTAACCTTCTCTGAAATAATAAAGTAAACATTCATTGAAATGTAAACTGTGTGACGTTGTAGGTCACATGAAACTGCCTTGAAGTTTGTATTATTAAAAGATTTTTATTCCCTCCCCCATCTATGCTATGATCTTTACTGTATCTGGTTTGTGAATTGTGGGTAATGTATGTATCTGGATATCTTTTCTGTATATTTTATTCACTGAGCCAAAATGCTCAGACACCCAGGTTACTGTTTATGCAGTTTAAATGAATTTTCCTGATGTTTTAAAATTATTTATTTATTAAAACACTTATTTACTGATTCACAAACCCCAAAATATAGCATTTCTGAAGCAAATGTGGAACAATGTCGTATATACAGTCTGACAAGGTTTCATGCTTCAAAGCAATCGGCAATGCAAAATATGAGCTTAACTATGTATAGGGCACTCATTTGAGAGAAAAAAAGAGATTTACTAGGGGTTATTACAAGACTTCTGAACTTTTATGACTCAAAATTATATTGTAATGAATGTCAATGAAGTTAACATATATGGTTCTTTGCATGATAAACGGTTAATCACAAAATGTCAGCCTCAAAATGTTTTCAGGGTTTAAAACCTCTACATAGACTGCTGTTGCTCTGAAATGTCCCAGGAATGGAAAGTGTATTCAACAGTGGTCAACAGATCAGAATCCAGACAGTCCAGTTGAGGAGGAAGAAGCAGGTCTCTGTTTTGCTTTACCATGTACTGTAAACGTCAAAAACAGACAGTTTAAAAATCTACAAGTAATAAACTAATCTTTGACAGCATTTTATACTAAGTTATTATTAAAGATACCTGATTTATTTTGGCACATTGGTTTGTTGATTTTCTCCCTTTAAAAAAAAGGATGATTTTTAAGCAACTGTTAAGTTAAATTTAATCACCTTTAAGTTTCATTCACTCACCTACAATGTAAACTAGTAATACAGTCATAATGATCACCAGCCCTAATATTCCACTGCAGATGTACAGATACGGCCAGAACAACTGCACATCATCATCTGGAACTGGATTCAGTAGAGCAGGAACTTAACAAAATAATATTTAAGAAATTATATTTAATACACATTGACTTTGATTAGATGTTGATTAGAAAACGAATCATCAAAAAACCTTAATCATTAAACTAAACATTGCCAGTAAAATGTTAAATTTCAATGTGTGAATATTTACAGTAATACAAAAATAAAAATATGACCTACCTGTCACAGTAACATTAATACTTAGGCTTACAAACGTGTCTCTATATTTACACCTGTAATAACCTGCATCCTCCATTGAGATGTTCTGGAAAATCAGGAAAGCCATTCCTTCATGCTCTGTTTTTTTCTTCCACTCAGTTTTTATGACATCTGAGTGAATTAAAGTTTTGCAGTGATCTCCATAGATTTTGCACCATGAGATTATTGGGATCCTCTGACATCCTTGATGAGTTACAGTACAGTTTATCTTCAGCTCTGTCATAACAGGAGTTTTAAACACTGTGTGTCGTGGCATTTTCAGCTTTGTGACACACTGTTTCTCAGACCCTAAGAAAGAAATAAAGAGACTGAAATAAGGAAAACAGGGCTCAGGTAATACATGTAACCATGGAAGACGCTGGTTTCTACAGGGAGACAATATGGATACATTGCCTCTTTTATAACCTCCTGAAGCACAGGTGAAATCAATCGAATGTAATTGGCGGGACATACTGTCAGGGCCGCTGCTGGCCAAAAGGGTGCCTTATGCAAAATTTTACTTTGGTGCCCCCACAGAGAAACAATATCACACAAATATTTAAACATGTATTTATTTATTTATATAAATAAATATGCATATAAACAGTCAAATTATACTTAAACATTCAAATGTTTACATTACATTTCTGCTGAGGCATTCCTAATTTTAAACATTTACAAAAGGTAGGGAATAAAACCCTCTCTGTACCAGTAGAGATGGACAGTCCTCAGTGCTGCATCCTGTACCTGTACCTGTGCAGCTGGTGGTATCTTTGGAGCAGTGCTGGTCATGCCACTTCATCTTCTTTTGAGACAAAATTCATCATTGACCTCCATGTACAATACAGAAGAAATTGGTAATTTGAAGAAAAACTTATGACATACCTAATGTTTACAAACTACAATCTAAATGTGGATTTAATTTGCACTGTAATCTATTGTGATAAAAGCTGGTTCTTGCTGTCAGTATAAATCAGACATATTTGGTTTTTAAGAATTAATAAGTGTATTTTTAAACAAAAAACTTTGTTAACATTCAGAAAAAAATAATAATTAACAAATTCATGCTGCAAAAAATGGTTTCTGGGCTGTGGCTTACAGTAATTTGACACATTTTATATATTATTGATTTTTCAGAAATCACAGAATGAGTCAGTTTTGTTATTTTATAATGTATTGCATAAAAAAGACTAAAGAGACTTTATTGTCACTGCAGTAATACAAGTAATAACAGCAGCAGCAGCAATTAGGCAAGTATGGAAATATATAAAACAATAAACAATGACAACTGCAGTCTGAAAATAATGATATAATATATATTTTATAATGTGGCCAGACAAGCACCGCCCCTCTGTGGTTGCTGGTGGCATACCCCCTACCCTATACGCTTATTTCACACGGCCGCCATTTTAAAGAACCAAAGCGAGGCTGCGGTGGGAAGAAACCCGGAAGTATAGGACGAGCACCGTAAACATTTCAGTAACATGCTGTGTACTACAAACCTCCAGCTGTTGCCGAGATTTCAAAATGCAGAAAATGGTGTAACCATCACTTTAATATTATTTAGTAAGTTTATTTTAAACAATTAAAAGCAATTTAGCATCAAACAACATCACAATCTCAGTGATACGCTTAAGTGTCCTCCTAGGCTTCAGCTCATGGCACTAGTTAAACACTGTGAGGACACTTTCCTGCTTCAGTCTATGTAACCCAGTGAGTGATAAAACACCGCAGTCCTCTGTAGCACACCCTCATGTTGTCTGTGAAAGTGTTAGCCGGTACTGAAGTTTTAAACCCGGCTATTTCCCCGCTAACATGGAAGCACTGCTAAGAGCGGATGTCTCGACACAACTGATCTTCACGGCTTCGCGCTTTCATCTCCGTGTATCTGTGTTTGGTTTGCACTCAATTTACCGCTCTTCACCCAGTCCAAACACAGATACACGGACTGGAGCGCGAAGCAGCCGTCAAGATCAGTCGAGTCATCAAGCAGATCGCTCGACTCGTCTGTGTTTGTGCTCAGTATACAGCGGTGGGTGAACTGATTACCTTCTCAGCCAATTACAATCATTTCTGTTGAACACGTGACCACAATGGCAAATCAGCACTGTTTTAAGAAAGCCATCAACATTGCCTTAAATGTTAGCGCGAAATTGCCGGTTTTTCTTTTAATTCAGTATCGTGACAAGTCTAATATAGTGAAAGAATCAGTTTATTAACTCGAGTTTGATGAATGGCATCTAAAACGTGTGTTTGGGAAAGAAAATGTTTGCTAACTAGTGCCATTTCCCTTAACTTAGCTGAAAATGAGCTCTTATATCCCTTTTTACATTCACCATTCATTCAAAACGGACCTTCGGGTTACCGGAAGGCAGAGAAATGATAAATTTGTGTCACTTTATCTTCGCTGATAAGATATACAGCCAGTTACACAACATTCCTATGTAACTCCCAATGATACTTCCGGTTTTCTTCCCACCGCAGCCTCGATTTCGCTTTTGAAAATGGCGGCCGCGTGAAATCAGTCTATTAGTAATCAGTGGGGGAAGATATAAAATGACAACCAGGATGGTATGTGTCACGAGTCCCGCCCCTTCCGACTGGTCACTTCCCGCTTTCAGTCACTCGCCGGCAGGTATGTGGATGACAGCTCGCCTGTGTACGGGTTGCTTCATTGGGAAAGCTCATGTTTTGTATGTTTGTTTAGTGTTGCGTCTTATCGGGATCACGGTGTTGGTCTGCATCTACGGCTGCTCTTCTGCAGGTAACTGACTGCGTTTGCTCGTTGCTTTTTGGATGGAAAGGTGATGGTAGTAAAGTGATGATCATTATTTGTTTCCTCCTCTCATGCTGTCAGCAGTTTGTTTCACTGCATTACAAAACTACGTTTAACCCAACGGATATGTTTAGGACTTATTAATGATTGATTGAGCCGGTTTTCCTCTGTGTTGGTGTTCTGATGCTCTTGATTAGGCGAAATTGAGTGTTGCGGTAAGTGATTTTAAAATCTTTGGATTAGCTTGCTCATGCACTCAATCTAACTTAAATCCCCTTACTATTTTACAGACCGAAAATGATTTCTGGGTGCCATACGACAACCTATAGCTACGTGGGAGGTTTCTAAACGACGCTGCTGCTTAACCGCTGTTTAACTGCTGCTTAACTGCTGCTTAACCTCTGTTTAACTGCTGCTTTGATGCTGTTTAAGTATTTTTGGGGATGATGCCGTTTTAATGTAGTAAACATTAGTGTCCCTACACATTTAGTGCTAAGACCGTATATTTGAAGGTTGTGGTTGACCGATTTGAATGGTTCTTGTGTTCTTTTTTTCTTTTATATATGGGTAATTTTGCCTAGTTTTGTTAGATATATATTTATTTTTTATTTTTACTTTTGTGTTGGTTTCCTTGAAATTAGTATTTTCTATTTTGATTTCTTTCTATTACATTGTTTTTTTTTGTATGCTTAATTGAAATTGGATTTGTTTTTTTTCATTTGTAACAGTCTTCGTGTATGTATATTCAAGACTGTTTAACCCTTTTGTGTCTCCCTCTTATATTTTGTATTTTTGGGTTGCTTCTTCAGCAGAGGGTTCATTAAGAGGGTTGTAATTGTAATTCATTATCCATTAGCATTGCAGTGTGTTGTGCGCCCAAGTGATTGTGTGTTAGAGTGTCAGTGACCGGTTTATTAAAACTTTGTAGTAACTGGATTTTGTGTTTTCAGGAGCAGAGCACCTAAGGCAGGGTGGATTCCTGGTGGAGGTCTTTCTTGCACGTGTGCTGTGTGTGTGTGTGTGTGTGTGTGTGTGTGTGTGTGTGTATGTGTGTGTGTGTGTGTCACAGGTCTTGGTGGTCTTGCTGTGGAGGCCTTGTTGTGCTCTTACTCTCTGCTGTCACGTCTCAGCTCCTGCACTCCTAAATCCAGGTGTTTTATTGTGTGCGTGTAGTGTATTTTTAGTAGATGGGTTTTATTGAATTTAAACAGTATATACATTGTCCCCCTTTTTGATGCATTTTTGAAAAAAATAAAGTTTGTATGTATTTTTCCAATCCACGTCTCTTGCCATTTACTTCAAGCTTACCTGTGTTGCCTTTATAATATAAAATATAGGTCCCTGGCCATATTCCAGGGTGGCGTAGTCGTGCTAGCTGTTGAACATTATTGAATCCCTTGGTTATGCCACAATAACATGATTCATAATGATAAATGGTAACACTTTACAATAACAGTACATGAATAATGATGTATTAATATGTAAACTAAACATTACTTTATTATGAATTAATGATGAGTTAAGGTATGCACTAATCATGAATTAACTTTAAGTACAACATGAGTTCATGTGTGAATAACGACTACCTTAATTACTTGTTAGTACATGTTGTTAATTAATGTATTAATTAACATTTAAGTTTAGGCTAAATGTAACCAACATGAACTCATGAGCTGTTAATGTATAGTTATCTCATGACTTTACTTGGAGGGGCACATCACTATTAACTCATCCTTAACTACTTATGAACTCCTCTTCATGTTGATGTTGACAGAACACTTTTCTATTGTTATTCAGTGTAAACTCACTAGATTGGACGTGTATAAGGAGTTCATGGGTAGTTAAGAATTGGTTAATGATGATGTGCCCCTCTAAGTAAAGTCACAACATTTATTATACATTAACATATCATGGTTAAATTAAGCATAAACTAATGTGGTAATTAATACATTAATTAACAAACAATCATGAACTAACAAGTAATTAAGGTAGCCGTCGTTCACACATGAAGTCATGTGAATCATGTTGTAGTTAAAGTTAATTCATAATTAGTGCATACCTTAACTCATCATTAATTCATAATAAAGTAATGTTTAGTTTACATATTAATACATCATTATTCATGTACTGTTATTGTAAAGTGTTACCTGATAAATAATAGATACAGTGAAATAATTGTGCAGTGCATGTATATGTAGCTGGTGTGCAAACAGAATTTTAAAGTATTGCCCAAGTTAATAACACTAATTGTGTTTGTGTAATTAGCAGCAACATGGGGAAGAGAGACAAACATGAAAAGTTATAGAACATGTCCCGTCTTAAACACAATGCATAGCAGTTGTGGCAAAGTTTAAACGTTAGCCTCACTAATTTACTTGAACAACCAAAAATATGTTTTCCAGATTCATGGAAGTTACCTGAAAGTGATGCACACGATTCATCTTGTACTATCTTCCTCTTCTTGGCTGTAGACTGCTGTTGTCTTTTCTCAGGCATAGAGCTTCAACTTGCATTAATTATAATTATATGCAGCAAGCAGCCGCGAAGATAAGTGGACCGGGCCGCACCAAAAAATTACGTCACATGTTTGTTCATGAGTCTGTTATAAAATAATTTTTTTATGTATTTAATAACATATTATCAATAGATGTTTTATTTACACGTTGTTTATTTTGATAATTAGTAAATAAATCAATCATTTTTTTTGAGCAGCCGAGATGGGGCCCCCTCCGGAGTTGAGGCTCTACGCAGCCTGCGTACTCTGCGTATAGAGAGCGGCGGTACTGCATACCATGTATGTGTCGTCAGACTGGGAAGTCTGGAACCATGGAAGCAAACAACTTCAACTCAAAACCTCTTTACAAAGTGCACCAGACATGAAATAGTATGGCAAAGCAACGCAGTATCTTGTTTTCTCTCAGGGAACTCATGCTGCATCTGTATTAGGGAACGCAATGGCAATGCTATCCCAAACATGTCATAGTTTGATATGCCAGGTATGAGCTCTCCTAATTCATGAAATGATACTGGATCCTGGAGAAAACCTTATGAAGGCATGCGGTGTAGACCATGAAGGCTTTTAAAGCCACTAAACACCAGTTACAGTGGGCCCTAATTGCTTCAGGTACAGGTCGATGCGGGGCCTCATAAGCCCATGAAATAGCCTCAACTATCTACCAGCTGCAGAATCAGAGACTTAGACACTGGTGCCCCCATTTTAGGTTTGCATACAGGACGAACAACTGTTCTGTTGACTGCCATGCATCTAACACCCACACTGGGCAAAGTAAATTTAGGATTTGGGCGGGGATGATCTCGCCTAAGCAGCCCCAGAGGGATGCCCTTTTGCTGAAAGGAAGTGCCTGCTGAAGCCCAACCTTTACTTTACCCACTCAAAGGATTTGATGACTCAATCAACGGAGTCGCTAAACAGACTAGTGGGTGATATGGGAGCTTGATTTACCCAAAAACGTCTCTCCGTTACCACCATGAATGCTATAGAGCGGCCCAAAGCTCCAGCCACGTCTTTTGAGGCCCGGAGAGGCAGATGTGAGGGCGAAGAATTTTTTTTTTTTTTTTTTTCATTTTCAGTAAAGAAAATGTGTGTGCAAACCAATTTAAATGTCTGCCTATCATTGTGCATTATCAGTAAGTGTTCAGATGAAAAGAAGTCATGAGCAGAGCGAAGAGAGAAAAAGTTAAAGTTATGTGCTTCTGTGGTGCTTATATATCTCATGTTCACACACATAATATGTCGGAGAAGCACTTTACCATCGAGACCAGCAGCCTGTAAGTACATTTAAGACTTGTTTCAGTTGTTGTGTATGGTTTGAGGACTTGTTTTCAGCTGTTTGTGTAAAGTTGTAGGACATTTAAACTTGCTTTCAGTTGTGTATAATACTAGAAGTGTTTAGCCACTGTTTCCTTGGTTACTATAAGAGCTTGTGTAGCGAACGCGGTTTCGCGTCGTCCGCCGCAGTTTCGGCCCTAGTTTTGACTCTCGAGGCGTGTCCAGCTGAATTTAATCAGCTAGTGCTTTGGGGTTATATAAGCAACTAGTTTCACCGCGGCAGCGGTCACGGCAGCCTCGTGTGAAGACCGCCTCGTGTGAAGACCGACGAGTGTAAAGACCATCGACTCTACCTTCGCCATCGACTCTACCTGCGCCATCGACACTACCTGCACTATCGACTCTACCTGCACTATCGACTCTACCTGCGCGACTCCACCGAGCAAAGACACTGACAAAGCACTTGAGTACTTTACTTTCTTGTTTTACTTTATCTTTACACTTATTTTTTGTTGTCAGTGCACTTTTATAATGTGTTTTCTAATTCCTGTTGTTACTAACACTCGCAAAACATGGGAGGTACGCGGCAGGCGTAATCCTCACAACCTTCGTTCAATACATGTATCTGCTATTTCACAACTCTCTCTCTCCGTGGCCCTCTGGAATTGTCAATCAGCTGTTAACAAGGCAGATTTTATTACCTCCATAGCTACATATTCTGACTATAATCTCATGGCTCTAACTGAGACCTGGTTGAGGCCGGAGGACACTGCTACACATGTTACTCTTTCTGCTAATTTCTCTTTTTCCCACACTCCTCGTCAGACAGGGAGAGAAGGTGGGACTGGACTACTAATTTCCAAAGAATGGAAATTTACTCTGACAACAATCAGCTCCTTTGAATTCCATGCAGTCACCATTATCCACCCCTTCTACATAAATGTGGTTGTCATCTACCGCCCACCAGGTAAATTAGGTCACTTCTTAGATGAACTGGATGTTCTTCTCTCATCTTTTTTTGACACTCCCTTGTTGGTGCTAGGTGACTTCAACATTTACGTTGAGAAACCGCAAGCTGCTGACTTTCAGACTCTGCTTGCCTCTTTTGACCTAAAAAGAGCACCTACTTCTGCTACCCACAAATCAGGTAGACCTTATTTACACACGACACTGCTTCACTGATCAAACAATAGTAACTCCACTACAAATATCGGACCATTTCCTTCTGTCTCTCAACATCCACATTACTCCTGAGCCGCCACACACTCCAACACTGGTTACCTTTCGCAGAAACCTACGATCTCTCTCACCCAATAGACTATCCACCATTGTTTCAGACTCTCTTCCTCCATCTTGCAAACTCTCTGCACTTGATACGAACAGTGCCACTGATACACTCTGCTCCACACTAGCATCATGTCTAGACCGATTATGTCCTCTTGCATCCAGGCCAGCCCGTGCCAGTCCTCCTGCACCCTGGCTCTCGGATGCTCTCCGTGAGCATCGCTCAAAACTTTGGGCTGCAGAGAGAATTTGGCAGAAAACTAAAAATCCTGCACAGCTCTTAACATACCAAACTCTTCTGTCTTCTTTCTCAGCTGAAGTTACTTCTGCAAAGCAGACATATTACCGTCTGAAAATCAACAATGCCACTAATCCTCGCCTACTTTTTAAAACATTTTCCTCCCTCTTCTATCCTCCTCCTCCACCCGCATCCTCCACACTTACTACTGATGACTTTGCTACATTCTTCTGCACCAAAACTGCAAAAATCAGTGCTCAATTTGCTGCACCTACAACAAACACGCAAGATACACCACCAACACCACACCCACTTACCTCTTTTTCTCAGCTCTCTGAGTCTGAGGTGTCCAAACTTGTGCTATCTAGCCATGCAACCACCTGTTCACTCGATCCCATTCCCTCTCATATCTTGCAAGCCATCTCTCCTGAAGTCATACCAACACTGGCTCACATAATTAACACATCTCTTGACTCTGGTTTATTCCCCACTTCATTTAAGCAGGCTAGGGTAACCCCACTGCTAAAGAAACCCAACCTGGACCATACGCTACTTGAAAACTACAGACCAGTATCCCTGCTTCCATTCATGGCCAAGATTCTGGAGAAAGTAGTGTTCAATCAAGTCCTGGACTTTCTTACTCAAAACAATCTCATGGACAACAAGCAATCCGGCTTTAAGAAAGGCCACTCAACTGAGACTGCCCTGCTCTCGGTCGTGGAGGATCTCAGACTGGCTAAAGCAGACTCTAAATCATCAGTCCTCATTTTGCTGGACTTGTCAGCTGCTTTTGACACTGTCAACCACCAGATCCTGCTATCTACGCTCGAGTCACTGGGCGTTGCGCGCACTGTTATAAAATGGTTCAGATCTTACCTCTCTGACAGGTCATTCAGGGTGTCTTGGAGGGAAGAGGTGTCCAACCTACAGCATCTAAACCCTGGGGTACCTCAAGGCTCTGTTCTTGGGCCACTTCTCTTCCCCATCTACATGTCATCTCTAGGACCAGTCATCCAGAGACATGGATTCTCCTACCACTGCTATGCTGATGATACCCAGCTATACCTCTCTTTTCATCCTGATGATCCCTCGGTTCCAGCCTGCATCTCAGCCTGCCTGTTGGATATTTCACACTGGATGAAAGATCATCATCTTCAGCTGAACCTCGCAAAAACGGAAATGCTTGTAGTTTCTGCGAACCCGACTCTACACCATAACTTTTCAATCCAGATGGATGGGGCAACCATTACTGCATCCAAAATGGTGAAAAGCCTTGGAGTAATGATTGATGACCAACTAAACTTCTCTGACCACATTTCTAGAACTGCTCAATCGTGCAGATTCGCACTCTATAACATCAGAAAGACCTGACCCTTCTTATCTGAACATGCAGCTCAACTCCTTGTTCAAGCTCTTGTTCTCTCCAAACGGGATTACTGCAACTCTCTACTAGCTGGGCTTCCAGCTAACTCTATCAAGCCTCTTCAACTGCTCCAGAACGCAGCAGCACCAGTTGTCTTCAATGAACCTAAACGAGCACATGTCACTCCGCTGCTAGTCCGTTTGCACTGGCTGCCAGTTGCTGCTCGCATCAAACTCAAAGCTCTGATGTTTGCCTACAAAGTAACTTCTGACCTTGCTCCTTCTTATCTGCTCTCAATTCTGCAGATCTATGTGCCCTCCAGAAACTTGCGTTCTGTGAATGAACGTCGCCTCGTGGTTCCATCCCAAAGAGGTGTTGTGATGAGTCAGAAGGCATTGAATCCATTTGCAAGCTTTATTAAGAGCACACATACAAACAAACACAAAGGGGCAATCCAGGAGACAGAACGTGGGACAGGCAAAAGTTCAAAGGCAGGCAGATATCTTACTGGTCAGAATAACAGGCTGGAGATCAGGGGCAGGCAGATGTCTTTCGTAATCGTAGAACAAGCACAGGGTCAGAAACACAGATCAGTCCGAAGCAGGGAGTATGGAACGCTCAGAAATGACAGCCAGGCAAATCAAGACTTCGCAACGAACCGGAGCGTGAGTGTGGTATATATACACGAGAGCTGATGAGTTGCACCTGGACCGTAATCAGTGCCAGGTAGCAGGGCTTATGGGATTTTGAGTCCGTGAGTTGAATCAGAATTCTGGCGATGGTTCCCTCTGGTGGTGCACAAGAGGGTTGGCATCGCCCTCATTTACAACAGAACCCCCCTCCTGCGAGCGGCTCCTGAAGCGAGAAGGCACCTGACGCCGGGGTCTACCGCGCTGTCGGGGGGCTGGTTTCTCTGGGAACCTTTGATGAAACTCTTCCGTGAGAGTTGGGTCTAGAATATCTCTAGCATTCACCCAGGACCGTTCCTCTGGACCGTACCCTTCCCAGTCCACCAGATATTGGAGGGCGCCACCCCGACGTCGAGAGTCCAGCACTTCTCGAACGAGGTAAGCTTCCTCGCCCTCGATCATGACAGGTGGAGGGGTCCTGGTTTCCGATTCCTCCTCAACCGCCTCCTCTCGTGGACCACCAGCGGGTTTGAGTAATGACATGTGGAAAGTAGGAGAAGTACGATAATGATTAGGCAAGGCTAAGCGAAAAGACACTGGAGTAATCTGGCGTACAATTTTGAATGGCCCTACATACCTGGGACTGAGTTTGCGGCAGGGCAATCTCAGACGAAGGTCTCGTGTCGACAACCACACCCACTGCCCCGGTTGATACGTGGGTTCCTGGCGTCGGTGACGGTTCGCCTGAATCTCTCTCCTCCTGACTGCCCTCATGAGATGTCTGTGAGCCTGGTTCCAGACATCCTCACTCCGCTGCAGCCAATCAGTGACAGCAGGTAACTCAGTGGGTTCTCCGGACCATGGAAACAGGGGTGGTTGGTAGCCAAGAATACATTTGAATGGCGTAATACCCGTGGCTGGCTTTATTAATGAATTTTGTGCATATTCTGCCCACATCAGATAGCGACTCCAGTCGTGCTGTTGCTGATGACAGTAGGAACGTAGAAATCGAATGACTTCTTGATTCATACGTTCAGTTTGGCCGTTGGATTGAGGATGGTACCCTGAGGTGAGACTCACATTAATATTTAGATTTTTACAGAGAGCGGACCATACCCGGGAAGTGAATTGGGATCCCCTGTCTGAGACGATATCATCAGGTAAGCCAAACATTCGAAATACATGATTGCACAGGGCTTCTGCGGTTTCAAAGGCAGAGGGCAATTTGGGTAACGGTATTAGGCGACAAGCCTTGGAGAAACGATCAACCACCGTGAGAATGACTGTGTTGTTCTGGGAAACAGGGAGATCCGTAATGAAGTCCACCGCTATATGGGACCAGGGCCGTTGCGGAACCGGTAGCGGTTGTAACAGGCCAGCAGGGGTTTGGTGAGATGCCTTCATGCTTTGGCAAATTTTACATTTCTGAACATAATTAATTACATCCTTCGTGAGGGACGGCCACCAGAAACGGGCTTTGACTAACTCCAAAGTTGCAGTGATGCCTGGATGCCCCGAACTGGGAGTGTCATGAATATGGGTCAGTAATCTGGTACGTATGTTATTGGGTACAAAAATCAGGTGATTCGGACAGTCTACTGGAGGGTTGTTTTCTCGGTTGGCCTCTTGGATCTCGGTAAGTATGTCCCACTGTACTGGAGCCACTAGTAAGTTCGTAGGAATAATGGTTTCATCACTAATTGGGATTTTATCCTCTGATAGCCTGGATAGTGCATCTGCCTCACTGTTTTTACTCCCTGGTCTATAGGTGACAATGAAGTCGAATCTGGTGAAGAACAAAGCCCAACGAGCTTGTCTGGGATTTAGACGTTTGGCTGAGCGAAGATATTCCAGATTCTTGTGGTCAGTTAATATGGTGAATTGCTGACTAGCCCCCTCCAGCCAGTGTCTCCATTCTTCCAGGGCTAATTTCATTGCCAGTAATTCGCGATTTCCCACATCATAGTTTCGTTCTGCGCTGGTCAATTTACGGGAGAAGAAGGCACATGGATACATTTTGGATGGTTGACCCTGACGTTGAGATAACACAGCACCGACTCCTGTGTTGGATGCATCCACTTCCACAATGAAAGGTAGGTCTGGGTTGGGATGACGGAGAATAGGAGCTGTGGTGAATTGAGTCTTCAGATCGCTAAATGCTTGGCGTGCTTCAGAGGACCAGGATAGTTTGTGGGAATTTCGTTTGGTCATGGCTGTTAATGGTGCGGCTATTGAACTAAAGCCTCTGATAAACCGTCTATAGAAGTTGGCAAAACCTAGAAATCGCTGCAACTCCTTGAGATTCTGGGGTAACGGCCATCGTTGAACTGCCTGTACCTTCGTATCATCCATGGTAATCCCTTCTGCACTGATGACGTATCCCAAAAAGGCGATCTGTGTCTGGTGAAATTCACACTTCTCTAATTTGGCGTACAGACGATGTTGAATCATGCGTTGCAACACCATACGTACATGTTCAACATGTTCCTTCATCGTGTTTGAATATATGAGGATGTCGTCGATGTAAATGATGACCCAGCGATCCAGCATATCCCGAAAGACATCGTTCATAAAAGATTGGAACACGGATGGACAGTTTGACAGGCCGAAGGGCATTACCGTGTACTCATAGTGCCCCCTAGTGGTGGAAAACGCGGTCTTCCACTCGTCACCAGCACGGATTCTGACAAGGTTATATGCACTGCGAAGATCAAGCTTGGTATAATATCTAGCCTTTCTTAATTGTTCCAGGGCAGGAGGTACGAGGGGTAATGGATAGCGGAATTTTACGGTGATTTCATTGAGCCCTCGGTAATCAATACAAGGACGTAAACTGCCATCTTTCTTCTTTACAAAGAAGAATCCAGCTGAAGCAGGAGATGTAGAAGGTCGGATGAAACCCTTGGCCAATTCCTCGTCGATATATTCAGACATTGCCTTGTGCTCAGGTTGTGACAGAGGGAATATTCGACCCGTTGGAGGACTTGAACCTGGAATTAACTCAATAGCACAATCACTTGGTCGATGTGGGGGAAGTTGAGTAGCTTTTTGTTTGCTAAAAGCTTCATGTAAGTCATGGTACTCAATGGGGATCAGTTCATCAACGAGTTCAGGTAACACATTGGTGGTTCGTAATGGAATTTTGTGAATGGGCTGGATGCACTGTTTCATGCATGACTCACTCCACTGCAATATCTGTCCGTCCCTCCAGGAGATATGAGGATCATGTCGCCTTAACCAGGGCAGTCCCAACACCAGTGGATGATTAACTGAATCAATAATGTAGAATTGCATTTCTTCAATGTGTAGAACACCAACTTGTAACTGTAGCTTATTCGTAATCATACGGATGCGTCCTTCACCCACAGGACGACCGTCTAGTGCTTCCACTGCAAGACAGGAATCATATGAGCTGAGAGATAGTTCGTGACATAAAGCAAATTTCTTAGATATAAAGTTTCCGGCAGATCCAGAGTCGACAAGAGCCGTAGTATTAATCATTCTTTTATCAAATTTAATAATCACAGGAATCAGTACACTGAAAAGTGCAGGAACATAGGAAGGACTCACCGATTGAACTGGTGTCTGAGGTCGTACGCTGCAGGTGGATTTCCTGTGCCCTGATTGACCGCAGTACAGGCATAGATGATTTTGCAATCGATGCATTCTTTCTTCATGGGTGAGACGGGTGAAACCCAGTTGCATGGGTTCATCAGGGGGCGTGTCACTTGAAACATAGAGCTGTGTGCGAGGATTTCTACGACTGCGAATCAGATGATCAAGACGGATGGTAAGTTCAATGAGTTCGTTCAACTTCTTTCCTTCGTCACGGCAAGCCAATTCAGATTGTAGATTGGTATTCAGACCCCGTCTGAATAGTGTCTTCAGTGTATCCTCAACCCAGTTAGTTTGAGCGGCGAGAGTGCGAAATGACAGGGCGTATTCTGCAGCTGTGTTACGCCCCTGTGTAAGAGAAAGTAACTGCTCACCGGGGCTTCTCCCATCTGCTGGGTGCTCGAACACTTCCCGAAATTGTTTGAGAAAAGTTTCAAATGTGGGATAGTTACATTCCTCCTCCTTCCATATCGCTGTAGCCCATTCCAGCGCTTTCCCCGTTAACAGGTTGCATACAAAAGCCACCCGACTAGAATCAGTGGGATATAATGCAGGTTGTTGGTTAACAAATAGTTTGCATTGCAATAAGAAGCCTTTGCAGCGAGAAGGTGACCCATCAAACTTTTCAGGAAAAGCTAATCGGGGACTTACGGTAGCCGGAGCATTGGAGACATGCGTTGGTTGAGAAGCTGTCATGGTAGCAGGCGGGGTAACTGCAGGATTAGGATGACGGAGTTGCTGCATAGCTCTCACCAGTTCCTCCGTGAGAGAAGTTAGATGGGTGAGTTGTTGATGATGGGTGGCTAACTGAGTGGCTTGAGCGGAAAGTTCAGTCGAGACTTGTGCTAAAGCTGCTGGATTCTGTAGTGGCGAAGTCTTCTGTTGTGATGAGTCAGAAGGCATTGAATCCATTTGCAAGCTTTATTAAGAGCACACATACAAACAAACACAAAGGGGCAATCCAGGAGACAGAACGTGGGACAGGCAAAAGTTCAAAGGCAGGCAGATATCTTACTGGTCAGAATAACAGGCTGGAGATCAGGGGCAGGCAGATGTCTTTCGTAATCGTAGAACAAGCACAGGGTCAGAAACACAGATCAGTCCGAAGCAGGGAGTATGGAACGCTCAGAAATGACAGCCAGGCAAATCAAGACTTCGCAACGAACCGGAGCGTGAGTGTGGTATATATACACGAGAGCTGATGAGTTGCACCTGGACCGTAATCAGTGCCAGGTAGCAGGGCTTATGGGATTTTGAGTCCGTGAGTCGAATCAGAATTCTGGCGATGGTTCCCTCTGGTGGTGCACAAGAGGGTTGGCATCGCCCTCATTTACAACAAGAGGGAAGAAATCACTATCGCTCACGCTCACGCTCAATCTGCCCAGTTGGTGGAATGAACTCCCTAACTGCATCAGAACAGCAGAGTCACTCGCTATTTTCAAGAAACGACTAAAAACTCAACTATTTAGTCTCCACTTCACTTCCTAATCTGCAATTGCCTCTCTGAATATCACACTAACTGTACCCCCCCAAAAAAATATATATATACTAATACTACTAATACTTTCCTTCTTAGACTTTACAGACCTGAAACTTGCCTATAGCACTTATTCATTGTTGCTCTTATAGTTGTGTAAATTGCTTCATTGTCCTCATTTGTAAGTCGCTTTGGATAAAATGTAAATGTAAATGTCCCGGCAATTACAATTGATTGATTTCACCTGTGCTTTAGGAGGTTGTAAGAGAGGGATTGTATACCATTGTGTCTCCTAATAGAGATGCAGTGCAAGTTCCCTGAGAAGAAACCTCTATATTGATAAGGTCTTTTGACATTTACATTTTTTTGGTAGATTTTTCCCTGAATGCACCAGATATAAGCAGAAATAAAGTGGGTATACATCTATTCTCACAAAAAAAATATTTTCAGGTCTAGAGTTGACACTTCTCTAGTGTTTCACTGTCTTGACTAGATTTGACTCCAAAACCTTTACAAATGCTGTGATCACAAACAAATACAGGAGTTTAGATAGGATGCACACATTACTCGACATTATAAACATTAATAAAACAACTCCAAATCAGAAAAATTTGGGACAGTATGGAAAACACTAATAAAAAAGAAGGAAGTGATTTCCAAGTTTGTCATAGTATGGGATTGTGTCAGTGCCCTTGGAAAAAGTAACTTGCACTTCCTTGATGGTACCATTAATGCTGACAAGTGTACAGTATAGAGATTTTGGAGCACAATATGCTGTGTTCTTTTCCAGGGACTCTCATACATATTTTAACAAGACAATGCAAAACCACATTCTGCACACATTACAAAGTCCTGGCTGTGAAGGAAGAGGATACAGACACTTGATTGGCCTGCCTACAGTCCTGACTTGTCTCCCATAGAGAATGTGTGGCGCATTTGGAAGTGCAAAATGCGACAATGAAGACCCTGTACTGTTGCCCTCTTTAAGACTTGTTTGCAGGAAGAATGGGACAAAATTACACCTGAAACACCTTCAGCCCCTAAACATTTTAAAGTGTTGTGATAAGGAATGACAACATTAGAAAGTGGTAAATGCTTTTCTGTTCCAACTTTTTTGAAATGTGTTGCAAGATTGTAGATGTGTCTCATTTTAGTGGCTGCATTCTCCGAAGGATGCATTCGAAGGGTGCTGTGTCATTGCGGCGCGACAAAGGCTCTAATTTCAAAACAGTTCAAAGGCGACTTTAAATAAAGCCTCAAAATACATCTTTCATTTTCCACGTAATAAAGGATACAACTGGTGGATAATTTGCAGCCTCGAAAGTCTCAAGATTCATTGCGCACTGATAACAACAGAATGTTTTTAAGAGAACACTCCGGATTAAATGTATAAGAAATAGGTTTATTTTACTCAGATATCTAAAAAATTTTCAAAACAAAAAGAGTGTGAAACATCTTACTAAAAGTGATTTTAAAGACAATTTACATTTTTATGTGTACATGTATGGATCAAAGTAAATATATTTCCAGCTTTTTGTAAACTTTGCTTTGCTTTCAGATTGCTTAAAATAAGTTTTAAAGTCAATTTGAGAAAAAAATTATTACAAATTGTATTACCATTCATTACCATACATTATTATGGTTGCTAGATGACAAGATCTGTCCTCTGTAGATCTAGATTATCTCATTTCAAAACGATTGGCTTGTGTGGACTTTGAAAAACTGACCATTGAAGACTGCATCCTTTGGAGGACGCAGCCACTGATATGAGACACAGCTTGTGTTGCAACAAAAATTGGAATACATGTTTATCTTGTAACAAACAAACAAAAAAAAAACAACAACAATAAAAATAATGAGGAACGCAATTAAGAATCTTTGTTATATCGCCTGCAATGAAATATAAGTCAAAGTAAATTTACATATCACTACTTCCTTTTTTATTCATTCATATTTAACCAATGTAAATTCTTTTTTGTTTTTGTAATATTGCTACTGGGTAAATCTGGATTGTTTTTGTTTTGGTTACTTGAGGCTATATATAGTGATATATATTGAGTTGTCTTATTAAACCCTTATTACACAACTTCGAGTCAGTTGTTGCAAACACTGCATTTTCTAAAGCATATATAAATTTTAAACCTGCAAGACAATGGAATGTTAAATGATTTATTAAAACCCTTCAAAAAGTATTTTTATTTTTTTAATTTCCCAGTTATGTTTTATGGGGCAAGAACATTTTCACTGGATTTTGTATAATTCATTTATTCATACATTCATTAGTCCCTTTATTAATCTGGGGTCACCTCAGCGGAATGAACCGCCAACTTATGCAGCACGTTTTTACACAACAGATGCCCTTCCAGCCACAACTCATCTCTGTGAATTAACCATACACACTCGTTCACTACGGACAATTCCTACCCAATTCACCTGTACCACATGTCTTTGTACTGTGGGGTAAACCGGAGCACCCGGAGGACACCCACCCGAATGCAAGGAGAACATGCAAACTCCACACAGAAACGCCAACTGATCCAGCCGAGGCTCGAACCAGCAATCTTCTTGCTGTGAGGAGACAGCACTACCTACTGCGCCACTGCGTTGCCATTTCCTATAATATTTTCCATTCATTTGTATTTATTTAATTAATTTTTTTTTACTTTGGCTGTAATAAAAGCAACAACAATTTTTGAGATCGATATTGCTAGTTCTTCTACAGAACAAACTGGAAAAGAGTTCAAATTTAACACGAGGGCTAATAATTTGGACTTACTCTGTAAAAAAAAACAACAGCAATTTTTTATATCTCTGGACCACAAGGGGGTAGAGCACCGAAATGCTGCAGATTGCATACCATGGTTGTCATAACACACACCAAGTTTGATGTGATGTGTCCAAAATCCTTTTGCTTATTAACACAAATTTTTACAAAACTTGGTCATCATGGTCTGATGATGATCCGAGTCACATTTGGTGATATTTTAGTAAACGGTCTAGGAGTTAGCAAAACAACTTTTGAACAAAAACAATATAGCGGACAGGACGTTTAGACAAATATGGCATATTTGCTATCAATGTTCTCGGCATGACCCAAGGAATAAGTTGAGATCCATTTTTATCACAATAAACATACACCGTCTAAAGTTATTAGCAAACTTATGAATCCTTATTGATGGTTAGTGAACAGTTTATAACTTGTGACCACTAGGTGGCGATGTTACCAAATTTATTTGTTGTGGTCATTGTGAGTCGCCCATGACACATCTAAAGTTCACTGTCAGTATGTTAAAGCATTGCAAAGTCGCAGCCTCAGATGCACTTTGACACTGACACTGGCTGTTTCTCAATTTCAAGAACGCAGAGAACGGACTTGCGTTCTTGTGGAGAGCAGTCTTCCCAGGTGTCCTCGAAAGAACGAACTTGGAGACCACGAGAACAGAGAATACATCCTGTGAAAAATTAGATGTTGCGTTCTTCCTGACGCTCACATGACTTTTGTGCATTTTAAATGGAAAATAATTTTAACATTACAGCATTCAGGCGAAGCAGTGGCGCAGTAGGAAGTGCTGTCGCCTCACAGCAAGAAGGTCGCTGATTTGAACCTCGGCTCAGTTGGTGTTTCTGTGTGGAGTTTGCATGTTCTCCCTGCCTTTGCATGGGTTTCCTCCGGGTGCTCCAGTTTCCCCCCAAAGCCCAAAAACATGCGGTACAGGTGAATTGGGTAGGCTAAATTGTCCGTAGTGTATGAGTGTGTGTGTGAATGTTTGTGTGGTTGTTTCCCAGAAATGGGTTGCGGCTGGAAGGGCATCCGCTGCGTAAAAATTTGCTGGATAAGTTGGCGGTTCATTCCGCTGTGGCGACCCCGGAATAATAAAGGAACTAAGGCGACAAGAAAATGAATGAATGAATTACAGCATTCATACAATGATTTATTGGTTTTCCCCTTTTTAAAAAATATATTATGTATAAAACATTAGAAATATACGTTGCACAATATAAATAAAACAGATTTTAAGAAGAATTTCAGCAAATAAACACCCTTAATGTGTTTATTCCTTTATTAAGATGTCATGGTAATTTTTATAAATTTATAAAATGCTGTGCTTCACACCTCCAGTCGCAATGACTTCTGGGACTTCTAGAGCGAGTTCAGTGCTCAAGTCTACATCGGTGTGTCCTCGATATCAAGAACACATCCGGGAAGTTTCAGGCATGCTTCATACTTGCGGTGTTGAGTATTTGAACTGAACTTTGGCAGCTGATAATGACATTACATGAAAACATGAGGATGCAAGACTGCTGAAGAACGCATATTGAGAAACAGCCATTGTGTTTGCACATTGTAAATGATAACACTGATCAATATGATTTCCATAACTTTTAGTCAGCATCATCTAACAATGATCCAAGTCAAATTTGGTAACAATTGAATCAATTGCTTAAGCTTTGAAGCATTTGGCTACAGAACAAACTTCTTTCTGTTTTACAGTTTTTGGGAAAGTAAAACAATTCAAATTTAACAGGAGGGCTAATAATTTTGACTTCAACTGTACATACATATATAAAGAGCATTTAAGCATTAAAATGAAAACAATGTATCGTTTTCTTGGTATATTTTAAGTTAGGTTATTCAAGAATAAAAATCACTGAATTAAAAATAAAATGATAACTTTACACATAATGCCTCTCCAACATCACATTTAGTAATACATTATAAACCACAGTTTAAAGTAAATAGCAGATTTTAATACTCACAATCTGTGTTGCCGCTGACGCTTTGCGAAAGCAGTAGGAGAAACATGACACATTTGCCGATCATCTGAAATACACAATTGCCCATTCCTGAACATATCTTATCAGAAAATGTGTATTTGTAGTTAATTTAAAAATGAGAGGTGTACACAATATTTGACATGAGTCCACTCACCTTCTCTGCCGTTTTTCAGCAGATATTTTTCTATCCTAGTCATCTTGGTGTCCATCTGCATGTGTTCTACTTTATCTATCGTCATTGACAGTGTCAAACCTGATCTAGTGTGTGCATAATGGTTTTAGTTTCTGTTATAGAGAAAACCAATTAATGACTTATTTTCAATACAAGTGTCACTATAAATATAAAATTGGTGAGATTTAATATTGTGACTGTACATTTAGACTTCAGTTACTGACTTTAATATAGTTTAATCTTGTCCAGCTCGGGCACTGTTGGTGCTCTTTAGATGGGATTATAAAAAGCACCTCACATGCTTATTATATTCATGTTACTGGAGTCAGCTAGAAGTTAACATGAACCGTGATAAAACATTAATCATGAAAGGAAAGTTACATTTAATTTCCTGAAAAAAATAAATAAATAACAGTGTCAAAATAGAACCACAAAATATAGGTGAATTACTGGTTTGTAAACATTCAGGATGTGTGCGCATTGAGATTCCAGAAAAAAAAGTGCAAGGTGCGCACTAGCATTTACAGCGAGAAAATGACATCCGATGTGGTACAGAGTTTGTTGTTGTATTAGAAATAAGTTATATTGATTACATATTATATATATTATTTACATAATGCTTTTCAGCGTATTATAACAGCTTGTCACTCAGTGATAAGCACAGTTATTCTCCAAAATTAACATTAAAATGACTAACGTTCATCTGACAGGTGCATTTGTGATAGCACCCTCCCAATGTATACTGGATAAGATGAAATGGCCAAGCATTCAGCCCCAAATATACAACCATCTCATAGAAACTCCAAGTGATTTTACAAGAGAGAAGGTAAAGGCCTGCAAGTCTTCAGATGCCTACAATTTTTCTCTGTGTAGTCATGTGCAAGAAATAATGTTACCTGATTACCAGATTCAAAACTTTGTAGTGTTAAAAGCAAAGGTTCTGGCTAGCAAAAGACAAAGCTATTGCAACCAGTTTCTTTTGCAAACACTATGCACGGTTGAACCTTTGTGATGTCATGTGTGACATAGGTTGGTAATTCCCCTATAAAATGTAAAATTTTTGCTAGCAAGTTTGTCTAACCACTATTTACCTGTCATCAGATTTTCAGCATATCCTGCAAAAAGCCTTAAACTTTAATGATTGCAATTGAAAAATGCAGCAAATAGGTTATTTTATATGCAAAAAAGGTTTTATTATATAATGTATAATGATTATCTAAATTTAAACCATAAAATGAAAATGATAAAATGTAATTCATGAGTGACGAGTGGCAAATGCATGTTTCAACATTTCCAGATGTGAAAAGCTCTTAGGTAAGAAATGTTCCTTACAAACATATTTTTGTCAGAGCTTTTTACATCAACTAGAATTTGTTATGCTTTTTAAAGCATTCTTTAGTTCATCCTATCTATATCCTATCCTTTCCTATCCTATCCTATCCTATTTGTTTTGCAAATGTTCTTAAAAGCTAATTAATAAAAAGTAGTTCAATTTAAGCTGTTCAATGTTGTTTAATTTTCAATTCTGATTTTTACTATATTTACTATACTGATTTTTAATACTATTATTATACTGTATTTAAAAATATATCTTTGTTACAGATTTAAGCTGTTGCATTTTATAGGCTTCCAATAGATGCATGCTGTATATTTTAGCATACAGCGTGCATAGATTTAAAACTAAACATTTGCGTTATTACATACAAATTTGCATACAAATGAACAATTAGTATATGCCTGAATAATCAAATATATAAATGCTAATTTGAACAGTTGATTAATAATTTACCAACTCATACTGATTAATCTTAAAAAACCCTAACTACTCTCAAATACAAATGATTTGTAAATAATGTGATACTTAACTTTGTCATGAAAATTTATCAGTAATCAGAAAGTATGAAAGAACAAATATTAAGCGCATTTTAAAAGCAGCAAAATAAATAAATAAATAAAAATAAGCAGTGGTTATTTTTGAGTAATCTGTTAGTATTTGTTTAATTTCAGGTGTAAACCTTACATGAAAATTTATAGAACAAATTTTAACCTTTAAAATAAACATTTGTGTTTGAAGCTAATGTTTTTCAGCTACTACTAGATTAAGAAAAAATAAATTAGATTCTGTATCACATGACTGTATTTTTACTGCTACAAAAAAACAAACAAAAAAAAAAACAAAAACAAAAACAAAAACAACAACACAGCAATTCAATTACATTGCAGACAAAATGCTTCTCAAACAGCACATTAAATGATTTATTATTCATTACATGAGATTTTAATACTGATTTAATATTGTTAATAAGTGACACATTTGCAGATCATCTGAAATACCCAATTACACATTGCTGACTATATTTTATATATATATATATATATATATATATATATATATATATATATATATATATATATATATATATACATATATATATAAAAAACAATGTATTTAAAGTACATAAAAAATGAGAGCTGTACACATTGTCTGAAATGAGTCCACTCACCATCTCTGCTATTCCTTTTATTTCTTGATTCAGATCTTCACCTACTTAGATCGACAGTGTGTGTTGATTCTCAGCATTTGTTGTGTGTGTAGGCCTTGTCTGTGCCCAGATCTGTTGTTCCTGGTTTAAAACCTCATCTAGTGTGTTTTGGATGGTTTTAGGTTAGCTGAAGTTTGACCAGTTCAGATAAACATTTTTTTTTACTCCGCGAGAGATGTGGAAAACAGATGTGCTGTGAAGCTATTAATTGACGCAGATGATTTCACTCAATATATGTCTAAAGGGGTGTACACTTGTCGGTGTACACTGATTGAAAAAAAAAAAAACACCTTTTGTAAGGTACTCTCTTGTCTTTTTTGAGCTGTCATCTACATTTAAAGTCAAAATTATTAGCCCTTCTGTATTTTTCTTTTTTTTTTCTTTTTTCTTTGCTGTTTAAAAAAGAGAAGATTTTTAAGAACTATTTTTGTTTGCCTTTGCCATGATGGAAGTACATAATATTTTAAATAAAACAACTAGGACCTTCTCTGGAAGAAACAAAAATGATCAGAAATATGGTGAAAATTGCCTTGCTCGATGAAATATTGCTTGAGAAATATTTGAAAAAAGAAGAAATATTTGACGGGAGGGCTAATAATGTTGCCCTTACTTTATGGTTGCTTGCCTTATTTACAAAGGATTAGTCACAAAAAGTCAGCGTTAAAATGTTTCCAACCTTTCAAAACCTTCTCTACATAGACTGCTGTTGATCTGAAATGTCCCAGGAATGGAAAGTGTATTCAAGAGTGGTCAACAGATCAGAGTCCAGACAGAGATGAGGAGGAAAAAGCAGGTCACTCTTCTGCTTTACCAGGTACTGTAAAAGTCAAAAATAGTTCAAACATCTACAAGTAATAGACACACCTATGACAGCATTTTAGATTAAGTTATTATAAAAGATACCTGATTTATTTTGCCACATTTGTTTGTTGATTTTCTCCCTTTAAAAAAAGGATGATTTTAAAGCAACTGTTAAATTTATTTTTAATCACCTCTGAGTTTAATTCACTCACCTTTGTGTCTGACAATGTAAACTAGTATTAGAGTCAAAATGATCACCAGCCCCAATACTCCACTGCAGATGTACAGATATGGCCATAACCAAAGCAGATCGTCATCTGGCACTGGATTCAGTACAGACGGAACTGAACAAAATAATATTGAAGAGCTGTTAAAAATTATCATAAATTAATTTCAATATACTTTGTGTTCAAATAAATCAGTAATCAAAATAAACATTCTCACTTAGATGAGTCATGGATTGAAATGGTAATTTCACTGAAAATATATTAAGAAATATGTCGGAAGAGGCATTTTAAAAACACATTGAGTAAATAATTACATTTTATTGTAAAAAAAAATGTGACTTACCTGTTACAGTAACATTAATTAGATGGCTTAAAGTATATCTATATGTATCTTCTTCTATACACCTGTATAAACCTGCATCCTCCATTGAGATGTTCTGGAAAACGAGGAAAGCCATTCCTTCATGCTCTGCTGTATTCTTCCATTCAGTTTTAATGACATCTGAGTGATTTAAAGCTTTGCAGGTATCTCCATAGATTTTACACCATGAGATTATTGGGATCCTCTGACATCCATGATAAGTTACAGTACAGTTTATCTTCAGCTCTGTCATAACATGAGATTTAAACACTGTATGCCGTGGTATTTTCAACCTTGTGACACACTGTGGCTTAGACCCTGAAAGAATGAAGGAAAACAAAGAGAGAGAGAACTTTTATGTTTGTTAGCAATTTTGATTATCTATTCTGTGGTAGATTTTCCCCTATATTCATCAGACATAAGCAGAACTAAAGAGTGGGTCTCCATCTGTTCTTGCAAAAATATTTACAGGTCTACACTTGACACTTTACAAATTTTTGGGTAATTTGACTTCATCAAAAAAGATCCTCTGCATTCCCCAGTCAACACATGCTGATTGGGTAATGTCTCTTACCTTTTGAACATTATCACATGAGAAATAGGGTCTCTAACGTTTCACTGTCTTGACTAGTTTAGATAATATACTTGACTAGACTAGACTCCAAAACCTTTAAATATGCTTTAATAACAATATCAAATGTGAGAGTTTATTTAGGATGCATACATTACATAGACAAATATTAGTCTAATATTTAACCAATGTGAATGCTTCATTGTACTTTGTAATCCTCTGTCAATAGGGAAACTTGAGGTTAGTGAGATACATTGAGGTGTCTAGATGTGTTTGCTGTTTGGGTATTACACAAATTAACTTTGAGCCAGTCATTACAATAATTTAGCTTTCTGAAATATATATAAATTTTAATCCTGCAAGAAAATGTAATCTTAGTTGTTTTATAAAAATTTTTTTTAAAGTACTATTTTTCCATTATTTCCTGAGTGATATTTATTTAATAGAGCAACACTGTAAAAAAAAAAGGAAATTCATTCATGTTGACCCAACACAAATGGATTAAGTTAACTTAATTATTTTAGTTGGAAATTTAACATAAACATAAACATTGAACATAAAACAATTAAGTTGTCCCCCCAAAAACAATCTAGTTGGTTTAAACAATATTACATAAGTAGTTTGAACAAGCACCAAATTTCTAGTCTTTATTTTATAGTTTGGCTGGAATAAAAGTCAATAGTATAAGCCCGCTTTAGAACTTTAAGCTTAAAATTTATAATCTTGCAAAAAAAAAAAAAAAAAAAAAAAGTTAAATATTATGTACTGTCATCATGGCAAAGATAAATAAAACTAGTAATTAGAATATATTTATTAAAACTATTATGTTTAAATATGTGTTGAAAGAAACTAGATAGATTTTTAAAAGAATAAAAATTTAACAGGAGGGCTAATACTTTTGACTTCAACTTTATATGTAAAAAGCATATACAGGTTTAAACATCAAAGCTAAAACAAAACATAAAATGTTCTACTTGTGTTGTGTGTTTTTAATACTTTTATCTGCTTTTCTGCTCCTATTTTCCCCACATTCCAAAGACATGAGGTACAGGTGAATTGGGTTGGCTAAATTGTCTGTAGTGTATGAGTGTGAATTAGTGTGTATGGAGGTTTCCCAGAGATGGGTTGCAGCTGGAAGGACATCCGCTGCGTAAAACAAGCTGGATAAGTTGGCAGTTCATTCCGCTGTGGCGACCCCAGATTAATAAAGGGACTAAGCCGATAAGAAAATGAAGGAATAAATATCTGCTTTTCTTAAAAGCACTTATTCTTTAATTACAAATAACTTGTGTGATTTTGCTGCTGAACATATCCAACAGACTACAAATTATGTAATTATGTAATTCAATTCGGATAGATATTCTCCTGCAAAGATTACTTGATTTAGGAGTGAATGGTGACCTTATTTCGTGGATTAAAGATTTCCTTTAAAATCGTCCTCAAAGAGTAGTTGTTAACGATAAGGTGTTTAAAACAATGATTGTAAATACAGAAGTTCCACAAGGAAGCATTTTATCGCCCTTACTTTTTTCTCTTTACACAAATGAACTTAAGATCCAGGATTCAGGTTTTAATTTATTTAAATATGCAGATGATATGGCACTTGTGGGCCGATTGACTAAAAGAGGAACAGATGGAGATACCTTGTACTATAATTATATAAATCTGCTTCAAAATTGGTGTAAAAAAATCAATTTTAATAAAACTAAGGAGATGATAATTAGCAGAAATAGACTAGTCCTTAGTCAAGGGTTTAAACCTCTGGTCCTTGAGGGACATGAAATAGAGACAGTTGGCAGTTTCAATTATTTAGGAACAGTTATTGACAGTGGATTAACATCTGCTGCAAATGCAGAGTGCATTTTTTAAAATGCAATGCAGAGATTATATCTCATTAGGAGGTTACAACAATTTGGTGTGAGTCAAAATGTTCTGGAGATGGTATACAAGAACTTGGTTGAAAGTGTTGTGAGTTTTAACATTATAGCATGGTATGAACTGTTGCCAATTAACGAAAAGCAAAAACTGTGTCGAGTAGTAAAAATTGGCAGTGCAATTGTAGGTAAAGCACAAAGACAACCAAATGAAATTTATTCAATGAGAATTTAACAGAAAGCACACATCATTATTGAGGATTGTTCCCATCCCTTTTAATATCAAATTTCAGTTCTTGCCATCAAAAAGACGTTTTAGGCAACCTCAAGTAAAGAAAAATGTGTATCAAATGTCCTTTGTGCCGAGTGCCATTAGAATTTTAAATACTGGGTTTAAAGTATGTAAACGTTTTTGAATTGAGTTTTTTAAAAATGTTTTTTTTTTTTTTTAAGTGTTCTATGTGATAACAATGAGTGTGTTTGTGAGGCATGTTTTTTCTGTTATGTGTGTATGTGAAGGTTGATCTGTTTGTGTGGTGAAGCCAAAGATGAATTTCCACTCGTGGACAATAAAGTAAAGTAAAGTAAAGTAAAGTAAAGTAAAGTAAAGTAAAGTAAAGTAAAGTAAAGTAAATAAAGTAAGAATACACTTCAAAATTTACACATGGCTCTAAAGCATCACATTTATAACATATTATTAACTATGGTCTAGCAGATTTTAATACTCACAATCTGTGTTGCTGCTGACTCTTTGCGAAAGCAGTAAGAGAAATGTGACAAATTTGCAGATCATCTGAAATACACAATCGCCCATTGCTGAACATATCTTATCAGAAAATGTGTATTTGAAGTTAACATAAAAGTGAGAGCTGTACACATTGTTTGACATTAGTCCACTCACCTTCTATGCCTTTCCTTTCACCTCCTTGGATTTTTTTCAGCTTTATTTGTTTTTAGAAGATATTTTTGTACTTCAGTCGGCTTGGTGTCTGTATCTGTTCTTCTTTCGTAAATGTCAGTGTCAAACCTCATCTAGTGTGTGTCTAGTGGTTTTGGTCTGAACCTTGTCCAGGTAGGTGTTGTAGACTATGCATTAAGACTGCAGTTACTTAGTGTTTAATCATCTCCAACTTAGATTCTGTTAGTTTTAGCTGGGATTTAAATTTAAGTGTTACCAAATATTTTAAGTTGCCCCATCACAAAAAAAAAATTATAAATACATTTTAAATTGTTATTAGATATAGTTTTAACAACTTTACTGAAATGTGTTAACTCTAATTTGCAATAATAAATAAATATTCATCCTCAGTAAATACAGTTATTTAGTTCTAGACTACTGTCACATATGGGTTCAAAAACAGAAAAAATATGCCTTTATTCTTTCTGAACTGTTCATGATGTATTAAGACTTTATCAATTGTTTTTATGAGGATGGGCATGTATTTTGGGACGTAATAATTTTGTATGCATTCATCCTATCACAGTGCCTTTTTTAAGAAAATCTGCATTGAGCCTATCAAGATCTCTATAAAAATTAGACACATCAGACTCCATGTTTCTAAACTTAACTTTCAGCATCACACACATACGACCACACAAATTTGTTTTGCAAATGTTCTTAAAAGCTGTTTGTTAAAAGGTCAGTTTAATGTGGTCAATGTTGGATCTTTTCAATAAATTTGTAGCATCCAATATTACACTAAACGTAAAAAGTATGTCTGTATAATAGATTTTAAGCTGTTGAATAAGCTTTCAATACATGCATGCTGTACATTTTAGCATACAGTATGCACAGATTTAAAGCTAAACATGTAAATTGTTTTATTTAATAATAAACCTTATGAACAAAATATAGTTTAAGCAAAACTCAAATAAGTAGTTTTACAGAGCCCTGTTTATACAGAGTGATAGGAAGTAAAAGGAGCCACCACTTCCTGTCTCTTGCTAGACAAACTTATAATCCCCTTATAAAAACACGACTGATAGCTTTTTAGTTACTGTTACAGAAAAAACAACCGTTAAAGTCCTCATATCATAACTTCAATGTAATATATACAGATTCAAATAAATACGTTTCGTATTCATTTGAATCTCTCTCTCTCTCTCTCTCTCTCTCTCTCTCTCTCTCTCTCTCTCTCTATATATATATATATATATATATATATATATATATATATATATATATATTGGATTCTAAAGGATATATAGCATCATCTTAGAATTATAGATTTTATCTGACATTTTTGTCAAAATTGAGTTATTGGCATATTCTTATTCGATGAAAACCTATTTACATTACGGGATGTTTTTTATTAGTTGTTCACATTTTAAGACTTTTTATTTTAAAAACAAATGTTACACATACTTGTCAAAATGTCACAAAATTGTAAAAAATGTAAAATTTAAAAACGTTACACATACACATGTTTGCTAAGGGTGTCACGATCCTTCAAATCCTCGATTCGATTACATGTTCAATTCTAAAGTCACGATTCGATTCGATTTTCGATTATGTATAATTAATTAATAACAAATTAATTATTAGTAGCCTACCGTTTAAACTACCTGACTTGCAAGGTCTTTGTTTTACCCATAACAAAATATTACAGTAAATGAATAAAGGTAAGTTACACACATAATTACAACCTGTCAATCACTTTTTTCTGCGGGACTTGTGAATAGGCAGTGATCTGTGTCATTATAATGGCGTCGGTAAAAAAGGTGCACAACCAACAGAAACCAGCCAACAGTACCTGAGGTGTTCGCTAAAATGACTAAGTACTTGTGTGAAAGTAAAAGATGGAGACTGCCTTGACCCGCTGTCTCGAGCGCATGACAATGTGTGTGCGTCTGTATCTGTGTGTGAATGAGTGTGTGTGGTCATGTGATGTGCGTTTTCAGAGATAGAGAGGAAGTAGGGCTGCTCAGAAATGCTACATGCCAGTGTGGATGTGGATCGTTGTCGTTCTAAAATGCCATTTAAAAACAAAGACATATTAGTGTACACAGGGCCTGAGTGTGTATTTTTCGCGAGCGGATTTGCAACGGGTGCGGGGCGAAGGATCGCAATGCGCCCATCGTCTATCATCCCAACCGTAATACGTACATAGCAGAGCTTGCAAACTGTGTTTTTTTTTGTCGACAACACGAACGTTGTCAACATAACTAACAGGAAATCCAAAATACATTTACATTTACATTTAGTCATTTAGCAGACGCTTTTATCCAAAGCGACTTACAAATGAGGACAAGGAAGCAATTTACACAACCTAGAGCAACAATGAATAAGTGCTATAAGCAAGTTTCAGGTCTGTAAAGTCTAAGAAGAGAAGTATTAGTAGTATTAGTATTTTTTTTTTTTTTTTGTACAGTTAGTGTGATATTCAGAGAGGCAATTACAGATTAGGAAGTGTAGTGGAGACTAAATAGTTGAGTTTTTAGTCGTTTCTTGAAAACTCTGCTGTTCTGATGCAGTTAGGGAGTTCATTCCACCAACTGGGCAGATTGAGCGTGAGCGTGAGCGAAAGTGATTTCTTCCCCCTTTGGGATGGAACCACGAGGCGACGTTCATTCACAGAACGCAAGTTTCTGGAGGGCACATAGATCTGCAGAAGCGAGAGCAAAATACTTCCACATCAGCGACTTCTTTGAAAGAGGAGAGGATTTAAGCTCTGTCGACGGGTCTCCTGCGTCTGCAGTTTAACAAGCACTTCAACAAGCATGTTTTTTTCCCGCTTGGCAAGCCAAGCTAACGTGACATGGGGCGTGGCAGCATCGACGATTCTATTTTTTAATTCGATAATCGAAGTTGAGCATAAGTTTTGATCGATTTCGATTAAAAATCGAAATCGTGACACCCCTACTGTTTGCTAAGTAATGCAAAAACTTTGAAGCTCAATATCTCAAAATCATTCAGAACACAGATAGAACCGTATAATTCCAAGGAGACGATATATAATACTGTCATTTACCAATCAATTACAATTTCATACTATGACCTAATTGGGAATTATGCACAATATATAAAAAATAAATGTCGAGGCAGTGGTGCAGTAGGTAGGGCTGTCGCCTCACAGCAAGTAGGTTGCTGGTTTGCTGGTTCGAACCTCGGCTCAGTTGGCGTTTCTGTGTGGAGTTTGCATGTTCTCCCTGCCTTTGCGTGAGTTTCCTCCGGGTGCTCCGGTTTCCCCCACAGTCCAAAGACATGCGGTAATAATAAAGGGACTAAGCCGACAAGAAAATGAATGAATGAATGAATATAAAAAAATAAACATTCAGCATGGGATTTTGTTTCTATCAAGAACTGACATAATGCAAGTTAAAACAAATCTTAACAATACCTAAATAGCTATTTTGCTATTTATTAAATGCAAATGTCCTCAAGTGACAATTCTGAAAATGGAAATGTATACAGCTAAAATCAAACATGGGATGACACTCTTGATGATAACAACAACAACAACAATAATAATAATAATAATAATCATCATCATCATAATAATTGTTATTATAATCATAATAAAATAATAATAATAGGCGGTTCATACCGCTGTTTAATAAAGGGACTGAGCCAAAATAAAAATTTCTTTACATATTTGTAATGAGTTTATTAAAGAAAAAAATTATTAATCAGAGATTCACAAATACAACACATAATATTTCTTAACCAATTGTGGAGTGATATCAACAGAATACCATATTACTACAACACAATTTAAACTGGAGTAAATGAACCAGGTTTTGCTAACTAAAAATAAAACCATCAACAAAAAAATCCTTCTTTTGTTGCAAAAAAATAAAATAAAATAAAAATCAAAAGATTAAAAACACCCAAGGGAATGCAATATGGGGCACATAGTCAGTATTGACCAACATTAACTAATACTGAACAATGCTTCATTTTTACATAATTTATTAATCATATTTCAACATTTGAAGAGTTCAGATCCAGAAACATGGATGAATATGCTGTGTTCATTCTATCTTATTTCAATTTAAAGGGAATGAAAATAACTTATTCTTTGCCATAAAAGTGAAAATACTGAATGGAAGCTTGAAAAAAAAAGTTAAATTTTAAATCTTCATTTACTAATGAATTATTAAAATCCAACACTGTCCATTAGTAAATGATTTTAAATCTTCATTTATTAATGAATTATTAAAATCTAACACTGTTCAGTTAATGCAAAAAGTGAGTTGACATAAACTAACAATAAACAACTGTATTTTCATTAACTCATTTTGTTGACAAGCATGAAAAACTTTAATCAATGTATTGTTTATTGTTTGTTCATGCTAGTAAATAAGTCTACCATAATGTCCATAATGTACCAAAAATGTACAACCATTTTTTGTTTAAGCTAAATACAACTTTGTCATTTTTAAATAAAAATGACAATAATCTTAAATATAACTATTTGGGGAAAAAATATATAAAAAAGTGTACAACAAAAATATTAAATCATTAGAAAAAAAAATCTAACTGTAAAAAAAAACCCCAACAACAGACACAATAATTCTGTAAAAAAGACATTTACAGAGCAACCTGCACATTATAAAAATAATAATAAAAAACATCAAATACAATAAAATAACATCATGACAATTAAACGATTAACACCCTATGTACTTTTCCCAAATACTTATACATGTATTATGCATGCATTTATAATGCATTTTAAAAATCGTGTGTGTGTATGCGTAATTCTGTTAATTTTGTTCGTTTCTTAGCCGCGGTATACAACAGAAGTCAGCAGGTTTGGGTTTAGATGAAGAAGCAGGTCTCTACTCTGTGTTTCGATGTCCTTTGGAAGTAAAAGAAAAGCAGTGAAAAAAAAGCATTTTTCATATCATAAAGAAACAAAATAAAAAAAATCCACCGACTTAAAATAAAATATTAGATACCTGATTTTTATATTTTCTTCTCGATTCGCTCCCTATACAAATCAAAATGATTAATATAAAAAGTTCTTAAAAATAAACCATTGGATCTTAAAGCTGCTATAAAGTTGAGTTTAAACACTGAAATCACTCACCTTGGCATCTGGCAAAGTGAAGTAAAAACGGAGTTGAAACTATAAACAGCATCAATGCTATTCCAGTGCAGATATACACAAAAGTCCAGAGCCACGGCTGATCATCATTCTGAAGTATGTTCAGATCACCCAATGCTGTAGGCATTAAAAAATAAAATAAAAATAAACTCAAGAGTTGCTGTAATTATGATGGCATAAATAGTCAACAGTATAATATAATGTGTTGTAATGGTAATGCACTAACAAGTGTTGCACGAAGTGAATAAATTCATGAACTCATTTTCTTTATCTGTTGAAAATATAATAAAAGTGTCTTGATAAAAAATTTAATTATAGTTTAACATTTATAAGCTACAAAGTGTCTCAATATGTACATTTAGAAAAAAAAGTGTTATTTACCTGTTACAGTAACATTAATAGCGTGGCTTACAGAATTGTCGCCTTCTAAACACCTGTATAAACCTGCATCCTCCATTGAGATGTTCTGGAAAACGAGGAAAGTCATTCCTTCATTCTCTGCTGTATTCTTCCACTCAGTTATAATAACATCTGAGTGAATTAAAGGTTTGCAGCCATCTCTATAGATTTTACACCATGAGATTATTGGGATCCTCTGACATCCATGATGAATTACAGTACAGTTTATTTTCAGTTCTGTCATAATATCAGCTTTAAACACTGTGAGTCGTGGCACTTTCAGCTTAATGAGACAATACTCCTTAGTCTCTTAAAAAAGGAAAACAGAAAAAAGAGGCAAAAAATCAGCACAAGATTCTTCATATATGCTAGCTCGCTTAATATTTTCCTTGATATTATCCTCTAAAGAAACTCCCACTCAACTTCTTGTTTTTACAAATTTAAATGTACTGAACATAAAACAAATAATTTGTTCCAAAAACACTTAAGAATTTTGTTGATTCAGCTCAATTTAAATAAGCTGTTAACACTTTAACTATACACACTACAAATCATTTATTAAGCATGAGCAAATAGTGAGTTCATTATTGGTTAAGTATTAACTCTACATAATAGACATTCGTTGGCAGTTTATAACTGCAGCTACACATGCTCTATTCTTGACCTATAAGCACCTATATAATGTGCTTAATAATTGTATTTTCATACTTTGTTAATGATTATTTTTTCATTGCAAAATTAAGTCTCACAATTTTTACAAACCATTTATTTGAAATAATTTGCTGTTTTTCAAAGATTATTCAGATTGTAAAAGTAGATTATTAATAAACTATTTAAATGAATATTTATATGTCTTAATTTTCAGGCATATACTAATAGTTAATTTGTACGTTAATAAATTGACTAACTAACTTAATTTACGTTTACTAACTTAACGTCATCCAGTTTTGTGAACTAATTTAAAGTGAAGATTATTTATTATGCTTTTTAAATCTCTCATAAATGTAAATTATAGGGTCAGTTAAATTCTAAACAGCAAAAAAGAAAATAAAAGACTTTATTAATTTTCATTAATTTGAAGAAGCACAAATGAAACTGCATTAAATAAATAAAAAAAATCTTTGCAATCTTAACTAAAATAAAATTACTGAGCAGTTTAAACTTTGATAAATAACATTGAAATGTTATATCATAATTGGTTGTTAAATTAATATATTGATGTTTTTTTATCCAATTTTACATATATTTTTACACATTAAACTTTACAGTAATTTTACGTTTTAGATAAGATTACAAAGATGCATTGTTCATTTGATACTGAACCTTAAATTGTCATTTATTAAGGATTTATAAAGCCTAAATAGTCCTCACTTTAGATTAGGTCACAAAACTGCATGAAGTTGACTCAATAAAGCATTTATTAACATACAAAGTAACTATTAATATATGCCTGAATAATACTATATAAATGTTGATTTGAATAGTTTATTAATAATTTACTAACTCATTCTGATTGATCTTAAAAACCCTCAACTACTCTTAAAAACAAATCATTTTTAAATAATGTGATTCTTAATTTAATCATGAAAAGTTAATCAATAACAAAGTATGAAAATACAATTATTAAGCACATTATAAATGTGCTTACAAGTCAAGAGCCTTTGTATTTGCAGTTCTAAAGTGTTTACTAACATCTATTAATGTAAAGTTAATGCTCAACAAATAATGAATTCACTATTTGCTAATGCTTAATAGATGTGTAGTTATAAAATGTTACCGCAGTTTAAAAAAAGCAGCAAAAAATAAGCAGTGGTTATTTTTCTAGTGATCTCTGAATCTTAACATTTACAGAACAAAATTTAACCTTAAAGATAAACATTTGTGTTTGAAGCAAATATTTATCAGCTTTTACTAGATTAAGATATATGTATTAGATACTGTATTACATGATTGTATTTAAAAAAAGATGACTTAAATGCATTGTACACATAATGTTTCTCAAACAGCACATTAAGCGATTTATTATTCATTACATGAGATTTTGATACTCACCATTTGTTGCGCCGCTGATGCTGTATGATAGCAGTAGCAGAAAAGTTACACATTTGCAGATCATCTAAAATACACAATCACCCTTAGCTGACCACATTTTATATATAAAAAAGCAATAAAGTGCAGAATAATAAGAGCTGTACACATTGTTTGACATGAGTCCACTCACCATCTCTGCTATTCCTTTTATTTCTTGATTCAGATCTTCACCTCGTTGGATCTTCCGCTTTTCACCTTTGTTGATTCTGAGCAACTATATTTTGTATAGGCCTCATGTGTCTGTGCCCAGATCTTTTCTTCTTTGTTTAAGACCTCATCCAGTGTGTTCTAGGCTAGCTGGAGTTTGACCAGTTTAAATAAACATGCAAATCTTGCAGAAAAAAACACCTCTTTAGATTTAGTCAAGTGAATGTTTAAATTTGTGAGATTTCAAAAACAGGTACAAATGAAAAACCTTTGACAGACTAGTCTGGTCCTATTTGTGGGCTCTTGCCAGTGTCCCTTTTGTCTTCTGGTTTTTATTTTTACTCTGCGAGAGATGTGGTGTGAAAGTTGCACAAGAAAACAGATGTGCTGTGAAGCTGTTAATTGACGTAGATGATTTTACTTAATATATGTCTGAAGAGGTGTACATGTGTCATAAGAGGCTACATTTGATTGAAAAAATCAATGATTGAAAAAAAAACCTTTTGTGTAGCACTCTTTTGTCTTTTTTGAGCTGTCATCTCTATTTAAAGTCAAAATTATTGGCTATTCTGTACATTTTTTTTAAAAGTGCTTTTTAATAGAGAGAATATAGTTTTAATAACTCATTTCTAAGAACTATTTTCGTCAGTTAAAAACTGTTTATATTTAGGCCAAAATAAAACAACTAAGACTTTTTCTTAAAGAAAATTGAAAATTGCCCTGCTACATAAAATTTGAAATTTGAAAAAGAATAAATATTTCACACAAGGGCTAATAATGTTGCCCTCATCTGTATGGTTGTTTGCCTTAGAGTTTTGCACAAAAGAGTTCATCACAAACATCACAAACACAAACATCGAAACCTTCTCTACATAGACTGCTGTTGCTCTGAAATGTCCCAGGAAGGGAAAGTGTATACTACAGTGGTCAACAGATCAGAGTCCAGACAGAGATGAGGAGAAAGAAGCAGGTCGGTCTTCTGCTTCACCAGGTACTGTAAAAGTTAAAAACAGAAAGTTCAAACATCTATAAGTAATAGACCCACCTTTGACAGCATTTTATACAAAATTATTTTAAAAGATACCTGATTTATTTTGCCACATTTGTTTGTTGATTTTCTCCCTTTTAAAAAAAGGATGATTTTAAAGCAACTGTTAAGTTTAATTTAATCACCTCTGCGTTTAATTCACTCACCTTTGTGTCTGACAATGTAAACTAGTAATAGAGTCATAATGATCACCAGCCCCAATATTCCACTGCAGATGTACAGATATGGCCATAACCACTGCAGATCGTCATCTGACACTGGATTCATTACAGTAGGATCTGGGTTCAGTACAGACAGAACTGAACAAAATGATATTGAAGAGCTGTTGTAATGATCATAAATAAATTCCAATACACTCTGTTTTGATGGTCCATGCTCAAAGCGCAAAACGCAGGGTGCAAACGCTTTCAGGGCGTGTCAGAATCCACTTTTGCTAATTTAAGGACGAAAAAATCTGCTTTGCACCATGGCGCATGGTCTAAAAGGGTTGAGCTTATTTTCTTAATGAGTTATAGGTGTGTTTTCAGAATAAACCAATCAGAGTCTCATCTCCCATTCCCTTTAAGAGCCAGTTGTGTCGCGTCATTAGCGCATTTGCTATTTACATGACGTAAAGTAAGTGGAAGTGGAAAACCTGAGCATTTCACTAGCAAGAAAACAGTTAAACAGAGCATCTGCAGCGCGAGAATGAGAGATAAGGCATCTCATAATCTAGTTTCACTTTCGCTCTTGTGGATAGGGAAATCTTTTACGCACAGACATTAATTAGCCTATAAATAATTAATTTAGTTTGTTAAGCACAAAGATTTGTTTCAAAACTGGTTCTAAATTCACTTCTAATTTCCAGCAAGCAAATAAATTAAAATAATAACGAAGTGTGCTCAAAAACGTTCGAGGTTACTAAAGTAACCCTTCGTTCCCCGAGGAGGGGAACGGAAGCACTATAAGTGGATTTGATTTGTAAAATCCACGCATTGGGAGGATTCGGATCAGAAGCCGCTTGTCTGGAGAGTATTGAACGGGCCAATGAATGAAATTAATTGGTAGCGTAAGCTTGCGCAGGTGTGCGACATCTGCAATTATCTCAGCATATAAGCACACCTGAAGCCAGCAGACGCCATCCTTTTAAGCTGAAGAGACTTTCAAACAGCTAAGGGACAGTCATTATGGCGACGGAGTATAGTGCTTCCGTTCCCCTCCTCGGGGAACGAAGGGTTACTTTAGTAACCTCGAACGTTCCCCTTCGGGGGGAACTTCAGCACTATAAGTGGATTTGATTTGTAAAATCCACGCATTGGGAGCCCATTGAAAGCGCCATAATGACTGCACCTTACCAACACCCCCGATGAGGAGATAGTCAAGCAAGCGTGACGCACCCACATCATGGGGGGCGCGGTCCTCCAACGTGTCCCTGGCCCTAATTTATCCTACTTCAACAGAAGTTTTACGGATTTAGATATATTTTTTGGGAAGTCGTGAGCATCTAGATAATTCTAGGAAATACGACAGTACGTTGGGAAGCGTGCAATCCCGATAGGGAGGACGCTGCGGAGGCCATCCGTTACCCAAGGGGGGGATAGATGGCAGAATTTACATATGGACTAGCCCTAAAAAGGGGGAGTACGCATAGCAAAAGAGTGGTTAGCGGAGAGGGAAGACACGGGTCCGCCCAGGGGGGGGACTTAACCGTGGCGGAATAAGCATATGGGATCGCCTAGTGGGGATCACGCATAGCAGGCACCTATACCCAAAACGCGGGCTGACCAGCGGGCAGACCTACAACGTAGTGGGCCAGCAAGTGACTCCTCCGCTGAGTCAGTGCTGGGGGCCACGGAGGAATCTGCAGGGCTCACCTGACGGGGAACTTTACTGACAGATAAAAAAGGCGCTTGTACCTCCGTGTTAGGGAGAATGGCGCAGCAAGCGTGTTTCAACACCCTACCGAGTTGTCTCCTCAATCACCAAAGGGTTACCTAATACCCTTGAGGAAACCGGCTCCACTCGCAGATTGTAAAACCTTGCAAATGTGTTGGGTGTCGCCCAGCCCGCAGCTCTACAGATGTCTGTTAGAGAGGCGCCGCGTGCACGCGCCCAAGAGGATGCAACGCTCCGAGTGGAGTGTGCACGAACTCCCGGGGGACACGGCTGACCTCGACTCGAATAAGCGAGTGAAATGGCATCCACAATCCAGTGGGATAATCTTTGTTTCGATACGGCACTTCCCTGCTGCCGACCGCCATAACAGACAAAGAGCTGCTCAGATGATCTAAAATTCTGAGTACGGTCCACATAAATGCGCAGAGCGCGAACTGGACAAAGTAAAGAAAGGGCTGGGTCTGCCTCCTCCGGGGGCAGCGCTTGCAGGTTCACTACCTGATCTCTAAAGGGGGTGGTAGGAACCTTGGGCACATAACCGGGGCGGGGTCTCAGGATGACGTGAGAGTAATCCGGCCCGAATTCCAGGCACGAGTCACTGACCGAAAATGCCTCCAGGTCCCCGACCCTCTTGATGGAGGCCAACGCAACCAGCAGAGCTGTCTTCAGGGACAGAAATCTTAGAGATACTGATTCGAGTGGCTCAAAGGGATCGGATCGCAGACTCGTGAGAACGAGGGCGAGATCCCAAGAGGGCATGAGAGGGGGGCGAGATGGATTAATTCGCCTAGCACCCCTAAGGAACTGGATGACCAGGTTATGCTTTCCCACGGTGCCGCCAGCTACCGCGCTATGATAAGCGGAGATGGCGGCCACGTAAACCTTGAGAGTGGAGGGCGACAGCCTGCTGTCCAACTTCTCTTGAAGGAAAGAGAGCACAACACTAATCTGGCAATTTCGGGGGTCTTCTCTGCGAGAGACGCACCATTCAGTGAATAGACTCCACTTCAGGGCATAGGCGCGCCTCGTGGAGGGGGCTCTAGCCTGAGTGATGGTATTAACCACCGCAGTCGGTAGGTTACCGAAGTCTTCCTCGCGTCTAGGGACCACACGTGGAGGTTCCAAAGATCGGGGCGAGGGTGCCAGATGGTGCCCTGTCCCTGAGAGAGTAGGTCCTCTCTCAAAGGGATCCGCCAGGGGAGGGCCGTCGCAAGGAGTGAGAGCTCTGATATCCAGGTCCGGTTGGGCCAAAGGGGCGCAACTAGCAGAACCTGTTCCTCGTCCTCCCTGACCTTGCACAGAAACTGCGCGAGCAGGCTCACTGGGGGAAACGCATACTTGCGCATGCCCCGAGGCCAGCTGTGGGCCAGTGCATCCGTGCCGAGAGAGCCCTCGGTCAGGGAAAAAAACAACTGGCAATGAGCGTTCTCGGGGGAAGCAAACAGATCGATCTGGGCCTCCCCGAATCGCGCCCATATCAGCTGAACAGACTCGGGGTGGAGTCTCCATTCTCCAGGGCGTAACAGCTGTCGTGAGAGCGCATCGGCTGCACGATTGAGCATGCCTGGGACGTGAATGGCGCGCAGCGATTTCAGCCGCGGGTGACTCCAGAGGAGCAGACGGCGGGCGAGCTGAGACATGCGGCGAGAGCGCATACCCCCCATGCGGTTGATATACGCCGCCGCCGCCGTACTGTCCGTCCTGACCAGCACGTGTTGCCGCTCCAGCACCGGTAAAAAGCGGTGGAGAGCGAGGAACACTGCCAACAGCTCTAGGTGATTGATATGAAAATGCAGCTGGGCACCCTTCCAGAGGCCCGCAGCCGCATGCCCGCGACACACGGCCCCCCAACCCGTGTTGGAAGTGTCTGTTGAAACAACAACATGGCTGGACGCCTGTCCTAGAGGCACACCGGCCTGTAGGAACGAGGGGTCGTTCCAAGGGCTGAGGGCGCGGCAACACAGCGCAGTAACCAAGACCCGGTGTGTGCCCGCGTGCCATGCGCGTCTGGGGACCCGATCGTGAAGCCAGTGCTGAAGTGGTCTCATATGGAGCAACCCGAGCGGCGTGACGGCGGCTGCGGATGCCATATGCCCCAGGAGCCTCTGAAAGAACTTCAGTGGGACCACTAGTTTGCTGTCGAGCTCACTCAGACAGTTCAGCAACAGGCGAGCGCGTTCCTCGGAGAGGTGCGCTACCATGGTGATCGAGTCCAGCTCCATCCCGAGAAAAGAAATCCTCTGCACGGGGGCGAGTTTGCTCTTTTCTTGGTTGACCTGAAGCCCCAGTAGGCGGAGATGCCGAAGCACCTTGTCCCTGTGCATAATCAATTGCTCCCGCGAGTGGGCTAAAATCAGCCAGTCGTCGAGATAATTGAGCATGCGAATGCCCGCGAGCCGAAGGGGCGCTAGGGCACCCTCCGCGAGTTTGGTGAAGACCCGCGGAGACAGAGAGAGCCCGAAGGGTAGGACCTTGTACTGCCACGCTCGACCCTCGAACGCAAACCGCAGAAATTGGCGGTGGCGTGGAAGAATGGAGACATGGAAATACGCATCCTTCAGGTCTATGGCTGCAAACCAATCCCGAGGACGAACGCATTGGAGAATGCGCCTCTGCGTGAGCATTCTGAACGGCAGCCTGTGCAGACAGCGGTTCAAAACGCGCAGATCTAGGATTGGCCGTGACCCACCGCTCTTTTTGGGTACGATGAAGTATGGGCTGTAAAACCCACTCTCCATCTCGGCTGGAGGAACCGGCTCGATTGCACCCTTCGCCAGGAGGGCAGCAATCTCCTCTCGCAAGACAGGGGCGGACAGGGGGCTGACCCTGGAGAAATACACGCCCGTAAACTTGGGGGGCCGTTTCGCGAACTGAATCGCGTAACCGAGTCTGATTGTGCGTATGAGCCACCGCGAGGGGCTGGCCCGCGCTAACCAGGCATGCAGAGCCCTCGCTAATGGAGTCATCGCTACAATCGCTGACGTACCAGCGGTGGGGCAGCGCGGAGTGGGTGTGCTGATCCGGGAAGCACGAGGGTCCCGCGGAAGAGCTGGAGGAGAGCGATTCGCTCTGGCTCCGCACCCTGACTCCGGAGAGGGGGCTGGAGGGCTGAGGGAAGGGAGACCGTCCCCCCAGCGCTCGTGAGCCACTGGCGAAGCACGTAGAGTCTGCGAGCCGGAAGGCAGCACGTCCCGGACTGGCAGAACTCGTGCAGTCACATCCGGGGAAGGGAAAAAGTGCTCTTTTACTGATGTTTTGGTGGCACTGAAAAGTACCGTTGTTATCGGGGCCCCGCCCTCCAGCGGGGAAAGAGCAAGTTTCCTCTTCTCCGGATGGCCTGTCTCAGGGACGCTTCGCGGTCCGTTTACCGGACTTAACGGCGCCCTGGGCAGGAGGGGCTGCCTGCTTTCGAGGTGAACGCCGCGCCCGCTTGGCCGGAGGCGCAGGCGGGGGCGGGGCAGCACTCGTTGGCGGGCGCCCTCGGCGAGGAACAGCAGAGGTGGATGGCTCGGCGGGCGGAGCGGGCTTACGGCCACGCCGATAGATGACATTGCCCATCAAATCCGACTGCTCTTTCACCGCCTTGAATTCCTGGGTGAATTCACCGACGGTGTCGCCGAACAGGCCAGCCTGGGATATGGGCGAGTCAAGAAAGCGAACTTTGTCAACGTCGCGCATATCGGCCAGGTTTAGCCAGAGGTGGCGTTCCTGAACCACAAGTGTGGACATCGTCCTCCCCAGCGCACACGCGGCGGACTTAGTAGTCCGAAGAGCATAGTCGGTCGCGGTGCGCAGCTCATGTAATAAGCTTGGGTTGGACCCGCCCTCGTGCAGCTCGGCCAGCGCCTGCGCTTGGTAGCGCTGGTAGGTGGCCATCGCGTGCAAAGCAGAAGCAGCCTGGCCCGCAGCCTTATAAGCTCTGGCTCCGAGGGAGGCAGACAACCTACAGGCTTTGGACGGGAGGCGGGGCAAACCCCGCCACGTAGAGGCGCCGCGCGGACAAAGATTGACCGCGATAGCGCGCTCCACTGACGGGATCGCCTCATACCCCCTGGCAGCTCCGCCGTCAAGGGCGGTGAGGGCGGAGGCACACGCAGCACGGGCAGAGAAAGGTGCCCTCCAAGACTGCGTGAGCCTACTGTGCACTTCCGGGAAGAAGGGGACGAGAGGCTTCGAAGGCTTCGCCTTCTGGTCCTCTACGTAGCACCCATCTAGTCGGTCCGGCCGCGGAGCTGGGGGATAAACCATCTCCAACCCCACGGCCGAAGCAGCCCGGGAAAGCACGGCTAATATGTCCGCTTCAGGATCCGATTTGACAGCGCTCACCTGCCCGGAGGGGGCGAGCGGGTCCGGATCTTCGTCGGACAGTGAAAGCCCACCCTCCGATGCCGCGGAGGACATCTGATCTCCGGTGTCAGCGAGTGTGAGAGCTACCATCTGGTTAGACGGATCACTCTCACCACCCGAAGCTTGGATGGAGCGCCGTGAGGAGCGAGAGGTCCGCGAGCCCGTGGGCGGCGGATTATCTCCCGCTGAAACCCTCAGATCTGCCCGAGCGCCCGCTGCTTTTTTAGAACAGGAGGCAACTGGGGTGGCTCGCTCTCTTGCGAAAGTTAGCCGCGATCTTAGCTGTGCAACGGTCATGGCATCGCAATGACGACATGAACCGCCCGCGAGCACCGCATTAACATGCTGGACCCCCAAACATGCAATGCAGTGATCGTGTCTATCATCCGGAGCCAGGAAACCCCCGCATCCAGAAACGCACAGTCGGAGCGCCATCCTGAAAAGGACGTGCTGCACGACTGTGTTGCTCTTTTAGGAAAGTTGCAACTATACGCACCGCTCTGGAGGACCGGACCCAAAGAACCGCAGGCAAGGGAGTAACCCAGCTCGACCGTCTGCCACCGCGAAGACCCACTCTGGACCGGGAGACACACTCGTTCGCTCTGAAGTGCTGATCAGCAAGAGGAACCCTCATCGACTCACTCAGAAAGGATCTGAAGCGAAAAGGATGGCGTCTGCTGGCTTCAGGTGTGCTTATATGCTGAGATAATTGCAGATGTCGCACACCTGCGCAAGCTTACGCTGCCAATTAATTTCATTCATTGGCCCGTTCAATACTCTCCAGACAAGCGGCTTCTGATCCGAATCCTCCCAATGCGTGGATTTTACAAATCAAATCCACTTATAGTGCTGAAGTTCCCCCCGAAGGGGAACCCGAGTTATCCTTTGACATCCTTGATGAGTTACAGTACAGTTTATCTTTAGCTCTGTGATGCCAGTAGCTTTAGACACTGTATGTCGTGGCACTTTCAGCTTTACAACACACTGTGGCTCAGACCCTAAAAGAATGAAGAAAACTATCAAAAATTGCAGAAAGAGAACTTTCAAATTTGTTAGCTTTATTGATTATCTACATTCTGCGGTAGATTCTCCCCTATAGACATCAGACATAAGCAGAACTAAACAGTGAGTATCCATCTATTCTTACAAAAATATTTACATGTCTACAGATGTTACTTTACAAATCTGTGGGTGTTATATATTTACCATTAATATAACATGAGTAACACACTGAGACGATCGCTGTATTAAACACACTTATTTGTTTTACTAAAGAAAATGTAAACACAGCCATACTTCTTCTGGTACAATGTATCACTGGTATCAGGACAACTAGAGCGCCCTCTAGCTTTGCAACATATAGTGCATACATTACATATTCCTCACCACTCAGTATGATTGTACTTCAGTTAACGTGGAACTTCAACAAACAATTAGACACCTTTACAACATAAACTACCAATCTAGCAATCAATCTAAAATCCCTACATCCCTAGAAACTACCAACTATCAATCTAGAATCCCTACATCTATACTAGAACCCTTCAATGAACCACATTGTGGTTATTCTCTTTAAGGAACAATCAACAGAGACAGTATTAAATTATCCCACACAGTTAAACCTTAAGGACTACAACGTGCTGGGGCTTGATGGTATGCTCAGGATAATGCTAGTCTCTTTGTGAGGAGTTTGTTGCAACACCTCAGTATCCTTTGTAGATGCATCCTCGAATTGTGTTGAGCCAGTTGGAACTGAATTGAGACTGGGGGGCAATGTCTCTTCAGACATAGAACGATCATCTAGATTTGTTTGCTGGTCCTCAGAGAACCTAGTGTTCACTGGAACAATATCCTCTCCACAGTCACCATCACTCCGATGTGCCAACATCTGATCAACATGACGCCTCCAGTGAACTGATAGTCCCACATCCACTCTGTATGATACAGGTCCTGTTTTTGCTGACACAATTCCAGGCATCCACTTCTTCCCCCTGCCGATATCCACGAACCAATACCTTGTCTCCTACTGCAAATGTCCTGACTTTAGCATGCACTTGACGTTGCTGGTACTGTTTCTCTTGAGCTTTTTCAACAACATCATATTAGGCTTGATCAGATCAAAACGTGACTGCAATCTCCGATGTAGGAATAACATGGCAGGTGATTCCTTTGTGGTGGTATGTGAAGTATTACGGTATGGTAAGAGAAATGTGTCCAGCCTCTGTTGAATGGATGCTGATCCATTTGAACAGCGTAAAGCCCGTTTTAATGTCTGAACCATGCGTTCCGCCAAGCCATTCGTGGCTGGATGAAAAGGTGCAGAGCATGTGTGTGTGACACCGTTAGCTTTGAGAAATGTCTGGAACTCGTCCAAGGTGAACTTAGGACCATTATCGCTAACCAGCACTTCTGGAAGGCCATGATGACTAAATAATGTCCTCAGCACTTGAATGGTCTTTGCAGATGTAGTTGAATCCATCACACACACCTCGGGCCACTTTAAGTGAGCATCTACTACAACGAGATACATGTCTCCCTCAAATGGACCTGCATAGTCTACATGTATATGTTGCCAAGGAGACTCTGGCCATTTCCAGGGGTGTAAGGGAAAAGGTCCAGGTGCTTTTAGCGTTTGTTGGCAGGACTGACAGTTCTTTGACAACTGTTCTATTTGAGTGTCAATGCCTGGCCACCAGACATAATGCCGCGCAAGTGCCTTCATTCGCACGACACGTGGATGTCCTATATGAAGTTCAGGCAGCACCCTGGATCACAATTTAGGAGGAATAACTACCCTCCTTCCCCACATAAGACAGCCTTGTTGGATTGTCAGCTCATCCTTTCTATTCACATATGGGGCAAAAACATTACTAACATTCCTAAGGTGTGGAAAATGTCCAGTTGTCACCATCTCCATGACTTGTGACAAGATTGGGTCAGTCCTTGTCTCTCTACAAACATCTGCACACTGCACAGGTAGAGCCACCAGTTGTTTAATTTACTCCACTGTGTCTTGTTTAACTGGAAGTGCAGTGGACAGAGGCAGTCGTGATAACCCATCTGCGTTACAATGATGCGCACCATCTCGATACTGGAATATTATAATCATAAACTGCTTACAACAAAGCCATGCCGCAGCTATGGGTGGAATGGCTTTTGTTGGACTAAATATGGTTGTAAGCAGACAGTGATCTGTAAGTAACGTTATTGGTAGAATTTTCGTACTCCGAAAACAATACCAAGAGCCTCTGTTTCGATGTGAGCATAATTTTGCTCTGCCTTAGTCAGCGTTCTTAAGACAAAGGCGATAGGTTTCTCCTATCCATCTGGAAGGATGTGCGAGATGACAGCTCCTACGCCGTATGGTGAGACATCACAAGCCAACCTGATTGGCAGATGGGGATCATAATATGTCAACACGCCCTGTGACAGCAACAAGCTCTTCGCTTCACCAAAAGCTTCCTCGCACTCCTGAGACCACAGCCACTTTTTTTCTTTGCACAAAAGAACATTAAGAGGGGCCAACACTGATGCCAGATTAGGAATAAATCTACTGTAATAGTTTAGTAGTCCCAAAAATTAACAAAGTTGTATAGTATCCTTAGGTGCCTTAGACTTTTTCTGGTGACTTGTGAAATCCCTGAGCATCAATGATGTGCCCTAAGTATTCCAACGAAACGGTGTTTCGTGACCCTTTAATAAGCCCTATAGGAGACACTGCTTCGCCTCCTTCTCCTCTGCCTTTTGGAACATGAGAGCTGCTTCCGTGAGCAGCCGTTTCTGTATGGACTCCGTTTTCAGTCCGCATACAAAACAATCTCGCAAGGCGTTTAGCAAATGTGTTCCAAATTCACAGTGTTCACTCAATTTTTTTAGGACGGCAACAAACTAACTGTGTTACAGTCTCTGTGTCATGCTGACTGCGGTTATGAAACCTAAAGGCTATTACACACCGGGACGCTTTTCGTTTGCGTTTAACGTCAGCGTTTTACGAGACGTTTTTCAGTATTCAAACCCAAGTGCTTTTCACTGGCATCAAGCTAAAGAGTATGAAAAATCTCTCATTTGACGTTAAATGACGCTGCACAACTTTAACCTTCTGACACCCGCTTATAACACAGAAGAAGAGGAGGAGAGGAAGTTCACACGATTGTTGATAAAGTTACTGGTGACTTGAACAAGCATGGATTATTCAAGCAGCAGCTCCAGCTTTAGCAATAAAGAAATGATTAGTAGTCACAAGAGCAATAAGCAACCTCTGGGCGTCGTCTTCAATGTGCGCTCGCATTGACAGTTTTGTGCTTGAGCGCCTCCAAGTGCTGATTACTGTAACTTCAGCAGCTTCGTGCACGTGAACAAAAGTGCCGATCTGATTGGTGGAGAAGGTTTTGACGGGGCGCGTCAAAACAAAAAAACGAGCATGAGGCGTTTTCTTTAAAATGACTGCGCCTGGCGTTTTGCGCGTTGGTGTGTGATCACATTGATGCCCGTTATTTAGTCGCGAGGCGTTAAACGTCGACGGAAAACGCGAGCAAAAAATGTCTCGGTGTGCACGGGCCTTAAATCTCTCTGCAATCACGATTGGTTTCGGAGAAAAATGATCTTTCACACAACAGTCACAATCTTATTATATGCTTTTATACCCGGCTACTCCAGGGCGATTAAGCTCCGCAGCAGTCCGTATGTAGATGAGCTCATGACACTCAACAACACCGCGACTCGATTGTCATCTGCAATATCGTTAGCAGAAACAAATTGTTCAAACCTTTCAATGTAGGTAGCCCATTGTTTGAGCAACTTATCAAAGGCGTCCATATGGCCTAGAAACACTGCCATCTCGGTGGGTGTTGTTTATTATTGTTTTACATTTGCAACAGTATTTTTATCCACTTTACAACTTCAAGTTAGAAGTTCGCCGTCACACACATCCGTTAAAGAGAACAATCCTCGTCGCCAAATTGTTATATATTTACCATTAATATAACATGAGTAACACACTGAGACGATCGCTATATTGAACACACATTTGTTTTACTAAAGAAAATGTAAACACAGCCATACTTCTTCTGGTACAATGTATCACTGGTATCAGGACAACTAGAGCGCCCTCTAGCCTTGCAACATGTAGTGCATACATTGCAGTGGGTAATTTAACTTTACTAGAAATTATGCTCAGCACTCTCCAAGCAACACGTTTAAGCTTAGTTCACTCTGTTAATCAACTATTACTTTATAAAACAATGAATTTCAGACACGCAGGTTTTCTCTGTGCTTCCTTTACTTCACATGCATGCGCATAACACTGACGTCACACCTAACCATACATGGTCTGTCACATCCTCCCATCCTGCTGTCTATCTACATCACATATTGTAACAACACAAAGCACACTTGCACATTAGACGGAATACTATCTTGCAAAATATTTATATTAGTAATATGTTGGTGAAATAATATAACCAAATATGTTGATAATTCTAATGTAATAGAAACAGGTTGATAGAGGTATTTTCAAAAGCAAATATATACATTTACAGTTGATTTGTTGGCTTACCTGTCACAGTAACATTAATAGCGTGGCTTACAGACATGTCACCTTCCTTACATCTGTATAAACCTGCATTCTCTATTGAGATGTTCTGGAAAATCAGGAAAGCCATTCCTTCATGCTCTGCTGTATTCTTCCACTCAGTTTTTATGACATCTGAGGGATTTACAGCTTTGCAGTTATCTCCATAGATTTTGCATCATGATATTTTTGGGATTCTATGACATCCATCTACAGTTACTGTACAGTTTATCTTCAGTCCTGTCATAACATGAGCTTTAAACACTGTGTGTCGTGACACTTTCAGCTTTGTGGCACACAGTGATATATTCTCTGAGAAAGAAATTAAGAGAACAAATCAAGGAAAAAATTACAATTTGCAGAGTGATTTTTGTTAGATTTTCCCCTGAATGCACCAGACATAAACAGAACTAAACAGTGGGTATCCATTTATTCTCACAAAAATAATTGCAGGTCTACAAATTGGTGGTGGGGGGAGGGGGGGGGGATTATCCCAACACCCCCCATTTTTTTAAACAAACTTGTTATCCAATAATTTGCATGATCTTGCCTAGTAAACCTAATTAAGCCTTTTAATTTCACTTTAAACGAAATAGTAAAATATCTATAATAGAAATATGTCTGTAATATAATAGAGCCAGATATGTTGGTAAATACAAGGGGTTGATCAATGAACCTGAAACGCCTGTTTTAAAACCACAATAATTCATTAGTATGGTGTAGCCCCTCCAACCCAAGCTCATTCTGAAAACGTAGTCCCGCGGACGTTTCTGGAGACAGCGGAATACGTCCCGGGAGGTACGTACTGCTGCATTTATTTATTTTTCAAGCGCACGCTGCGGGGAGGTGTGACACTGTTTCCCTTTCGCGCTCGCCGGCTGACCGCTTACCTCCTTGTGGAGGGCTTTCCCACTGCAATCCGTTTGTCCACTCAGCTCACCGTGTAACATCGGCAGGCTCGAGACGCGGAGAGGAGGAGTCGACCAAGGCGATCGGTTTCGAGTCCGGGGGAGAGCAGTTCCAGCAGTCAGGTAAGACAAAAACAGAATCCCAAAAATTAAGTGAATGAGTTTCGTGTCAGGGCGAGAACGCGGCAAAATCCGAAAACGCGGTGGAATAAAAAAACTAATAAAAAATCAGGGCTTTTATTTTTTTGGACGGCTTTTGTAAACCGTTGCTCAGGTTCAGGGAAGCGAGCGGGCGGGCAGGTCAATCGGTAAAATTGGTTGGGTTGAGGGAAAGAGGAGGGCGGTCAGCCGATTGGCCAGTCGCTCAGTCAATCATCCGGTCAGTCGGACAGCGGCCTCTGGCGGGTTGACGCAAGAACAGCGCGGGCGCGAACCGCGCTCGCAAGAGACGTTCGAGATGAGAAAAAGCGCACAACGGCGGCCTCTCGCGTATTCGCAAAAACAAAAACTGCAACCGTACGTACCTGCCGGGACGTATTCCGCGGTCTCCAGAAACGTCCGTGGTACTATGTTTCCACAATGATCCCGGGTTGCGCCCCTCCTTTTGCACCCAAAACAGTGTCAATGCATCTTGAAAATTACAGATTTAATGGCACAGTGGCCAGAGGGATTTTGAGCCATTCTTCTGGTAGATTAGTGGCCTACTCACTCCTCCAAAACATCCCAAAGTGGCTTAATAATATTTAGTTCAGGTGCAGGCCATTAGAGATGTTCAACTTCACTTTCATGTTCATCAAACTACTCTGTCATCAATCTTCCTGTGTGAATTGGAGCATTATCATCCTGATACATGGCACTGACATTCAGAATACAATATTTGAACATGGGTAGACATGGTCCTCCAGAATGGTTCGGTAGTCCTTGGCAGTGACGTGCACATCTAGCACAAGTATTGGACCTAGGGAATGTCATGACTTTGCAGCCCAAACAATCACTTATCCACCCCCATGCTTCACTCTGGCCATGCATCATTCTGGGTGGTACACTTCTTTGGGACTTCTCCACAGTGTAACTTTCCCTATCACCAAAATGTCAAGGTTTGGCTATAATATAGAGTATTCTGTTTTCTGTATTCTGCAGTGAGCTGGGGAGTTGTGGTTTTGCGCTTTTTGGATACAATCCTGGTAAGCACCCAGACATTCTTTTAAGACAGCTTCCTCTTGCACCCACAGTTACTACTGGACAAGGTTTTTATTTTATTTTGGTTCACTGACATTACTCTGGATATCATGGCTCTTGATACATCACAAAGGCTTGCTGTCTTGGTCACAGATGTGCCAGTGAGATGTACACCAACAATTTGCCTTTTTAAAACTCTATGTCACCCATAATGTTGTGTGCATTGTATTATTTTAAGCAAAACTACTATTACTCTGCTAATTAAGCATCACACTCTGCTCTTACTGGTGGAATATGCAATGAAAGTTGGCCACCAGGCTTGTCAAATTTAATCATGAAACCTCCAACACTAAATTTGCCAGTGTTTCAGTTTCATTCTCCAACCCCTGCATGAAACCCATGTATAATTATAAAATAATAGAAATATGTTGGTAAAGGCATTTTTAAAAGCAATGTCTGAATATTTACATTTTATGGTTGATAAAGAAATTGTGACTTACCTGTCACAGTAACATTAATCGTATGGCTTATAGACATGTCACCCCCTTCACACCTGTATAAACCTGCATCCTCCATTGTGATGTTCTGAAAAATCAGGAAAGCAATTCCTTCTTGTCTGCTGTACTCTTCCATTCAGTTTTAATGACATCTGAGGGATTTAAAGCTTTGCAGTGATCTCCATAGATTTTGCACCATAAGATGTTTGGGATTCTGTGGCATCCATTTACAGTTACGGTACAGTTTATCTTCAGCTCTGTCATAACAGGAGCTTTATACACTGTGTTTCGTGGCACTTTTACCTTTGTGACACACACTGTTAACCCTTACTGTAGATTATACAGTAAATAACTGTAAAATAGCCAGTGTTTTGCTGTAATAAAAGGAAACAGTATTTTACTGTAAAATGAGCAGGGTTTGTATGAAATTTTGTTGTGCAAAGAATAAATTACAGTAATTTACTTTATGTACCCATTACAGATAGTTACTGTGATAATAAATGGTAAATTACTGCTCAACCATTATTATCCCATGTACTCTAATGCTTTATGTTGCTATATATATATATATATATATATATATATATATATATATATATATATATATATATATATATATACTGTTCAGTTTTGGTATGTGTATGGTCAGTATTGAGGAGAAAGTGAGACAATCCATTGATGATAAGCTAAATTTCTCTGCAGCCATCTCTGTGTTTTCTTTGGTTCCTTTTATGTTTTTAACATTGAGTATCAGGAGTCAACCAATGTTAATGTCACAGAGCTAATTAAAAGGTAAAGATATCAACAAGATGCATTTAAAGGCAAAAATATTCACACAGAGCAACCAAATTATCACAATCATTTTTATAACTTTGTTTACTTTTCTATAGTTAATCTAATTTGCCTAGTTTAAACTATAGCTAAGCTTTTAAATTGCACTTTAAGCTGAATATTAGTATTTTGCTAAATAACTAGTAAAAATGTGTTATTTAAAAAATATCTTAAACTGCATGTACATACATGTTTGCTGAGACTCAATTAATTTGTTTGGAAAACTTCAAATGAAGTAGGTAAAAGTGGCATTAACAGTATAGTATAAAAGCTTTCCTAAATAAATGTATTAATCAGGTTATTTGTTTTTTTATTATTATTATTAACATTTATTATTTATTAACACATATTATTTTACTGTAAAAGGAGTAGACTTTGTATGAAATTGTGTTGTGCAAAGAATAAATTCCAGTAATTTACTTTATGTACTCATTACAGATAGTAACTGACAATAAATAGTTAATTACTGTTCAACCATTATTGTCCAATCTACTCTGATGGTTTATGCTGCTATTTATAGAGACGTGTATTTTAAAGGCAGAAAATAATGATTTAGGCATCACCACACACTCCCACAGGCTGTCCGTCTTATTCTAAGCACAAAGGTGTTAGAAAGAGTTTTCAGAAAATGCTGGCCCTTTAAGGGAGCCAGGTGTTTGATTTGTTTATTGCCGAATTGGCTCTATTCTCTGTCCATCAATTCAGATGTAGAGTCTGATATGTTTTAGGCTTTAAGTAAGCATCTACAATGAGTAAGTAAAATGTGTTCAAATGTTTTTGAGGATTTCTAAAATAAGGCTGTGTTTTAAGTTATATTGTTGTTATCTTGAACTGTGTACTTGAAAGCTACATTGTTAGCTAGTTAGCCTCTCCTCATATAACTTCTTACATTACTTTTGTTTAAGTTTATGTATTTATTGGATATTGCATACTGCCATAATGTACAGATGCTAACAGTTGTATGTATCTTTCTGGCAACTAAGCCAAAATTAAATTCCATCATCTCAGTAAGGTAATGTGCACATCATCACAGGGAATCACAAAAACAAGATACACATAGCCATCCACACACAAAAGCTCCACTGTCAGGTCCCAGGTTGTGAGTTTGTTGCTAAGTATTTTTCAGAGCTGTGTTTACACCTATGAATTGATATAAGAAACAATAAAAAAGTTTGTTGTCATGAGATAATTATAACAATAAAAGATTGGATCCTTTGGTTTTTCGGTGTTGTCAACTTTATTTTTATTTTTTATAATTATTTTAAACTTTTTATTGCGATTTGACACAGTTTTTATTTATTTAAAACTTTAAAATTTAAAATAATTATGTTGTGTTTTTTGCTGTTCATTTGCTGATCTACCTTCCTGCAGATTTCAGTTGCTATCCATATCAAACACCCCTAAACCAATTAATTAGGACCTGAACACCACTTGATAATTAAAGGCAGGTGTGTTTGATATGGGTAGCAACTGAAATCTGCAGCAAGGTAGATATCCAGGAACAGGATTGAGCACCCCTGCTATATACCATGGGGGTCAAACTCCAAGTTCCCGGAGAACTGCATCGCAGCAGAGTTTAGTACCCACCCTGCTTCAACATTACCTGTGGATTTCTAACAAGCCTTAATTAGTTTGATCAGGTGTGTTTAATTAGAGTTACAGCTTAAAGTCCCGGTCACACTGCACTTTTCTCCCTTTAGACTTTCATTCGTACGCATGTAAGTACTGCAGACCTGGAATGATAGCTCATGCGACAAATTTCATAATTCGCAGCAATGGAAAGTTCAAGCTTGGAGAACGCTGACATGCGAAATCACATCATGTGATTGCTTGAGACCAATTAAAGATCAAAACATGACCTCTCTGGCTTGCTTTTTCAATCTCTAATTATTTTGTTTAATTCCACTACTCGCTTTGTTTAATTCCACTTTGCAGTGCAGTATGACAGAATTTTGCATGCTCAAACGTTAGTGTGACCGCAGCCTTACTGTGCAGACCTGTAATATGTAAGACAATATTTATATCTGCTGATTTCTTAATTTTGTTATACTTTTTCTGTCATTTATTTGTTTGGTGCCGAAACAATAAAATAAATTTGTCTGAAAAATGTTATGCCTTCTATTTTTAAATAACAGCTAAGAATACTGATTAATTTTAGTAACTACAATAAATATATATGACATACTATTAATGTGTATGCAGTACAATGCTGTGATTTGTAACACTACAATACAGTAATTAACTGTACACAGTTTCCAGTTAGTTACCACTGCTGCTCTATTACAGTAATTAACTGGCGACACCGTTGCCAGCTACTCACTGTATTGGTTCAGTTACAGTAAATAACTGGCAACACTGTTGCCAGCCACTCACTGTAATAGTTCAGTTACAGTAATTAACTGGCAACACTGTTGCCAGCCACTCACTGTAATAGTTCAGTTACAGTAATTAACTGGCAACACTGTTGCCAGCCACTCACTGTAATAGTTCAGTTACAGTAATTAACTGGCAACACTGTTGCCAGTTACTTACTGTAACCGAACTTTTACAGTGAGTGGCTGGCAACAGTGTTGCCAGTATTCTACTGTAGAAAACCCCGGTAAGGTCTAACAGTGCACAGTGGCTCATACCCTGAGAAAGAAATTAAGAGAATGAATTAAAGAAAACGTATTGGTCAGTTCTCTTGACATCTACATTTTTTGGTAGATTTTCCCTTTAATGCACCAGACATAAGCTGAACAAATGTGTGTATCCATCTATCCTCACAAAAATATTTGCATGTCTACAGTTGACACTTCACACATTTGTGAGAAAAAAGTCTCTAGTGTTTATTGTCTTGACTAGATAAGTCTCTAAAACCTTTACAAATGCTTTAATGCAGTGATTCTCAAACTGTGGTACGTGTACCACTAGTGGTATGCAGGCTTCCTTCTAGTGGTAGGCGGAGGAATGAAATATGTCATGTACATGCTACACACATTTCAAAATTTATAAAAAATGATGTATATAATATGCCATATATGACATATAGCCTAATCTGCCACTTTTTTTAACTGTGCAGAGTTGCACAGTTCTGAATCTGAATACTTCTTTGTATATGTAATCCCCTGTTAATAGGTAAATAGAAATCTGGATTGTTTTTGTTTGTTTGTGTTGCTTACTTGAGGTTATATATAGTGAGATATGTTGAGTTGTCTAGTTTACTCTTTGCTTACTAAATAGTTATTACACAACTTTGAGTCAATTGTTGCATTACGTTACATTACATTTTCTGAAGCATATATAAATGGTCACATCTGGAGGAAGAGCCAGTTCTGTTCTTTTCTTCTTTCACTTACCATACAACTGGTGGTGCTTACTAATACACTGTTACCTATATTCATATCTATTCAAAAGTAGTATTGTCATGTAGGGACCCCTAAAATATTCTCAGATTATAATATGTTTTTTGTTTATTTCTAACTTTATGTAAGTAGTTAATCCAGCAACATTTGATTTTTGTATTTTTATGACACAACATATTCATAGAGAGCACTATAGAGTGGAGGAACTATGACGTCATTTTGTAGGCTAATCGGCTGCTAGCATAAAACTGGTTCCCTCGTGAAAATCCCTATAGGATTTTCCCTTAGGCTTTTCGAAGATTGCGAATAATACGCTCTGTGTTCAAACACTGTTCATTACACTTACACGTTTTGTTCAGCCGGATAATTGTCACACGAAAATATAACATTGAGCACTTTTGGATCTTAAATGCAAACGCAAGACTTGAAAAGCTAACATTAGGCTATAAATGGACTACAGCGCCCTCGGGGCGCTCGTCAGTGACGTCAGCCCCACCCTACTACAGACGACTTATCAAGCTTATTTTTAGAAATAACGTCCATGACAAAGAGTTAATCTCTCAGTATATTATATTGTAATCCACGCTATATACTATAAACTAATAAATACGCAAACACACATAGACCTTTGTGCCTTTTGGATCGTTTTTACGTGGGAAATACATGCTTTGCGGTTGTTCTAAAAGTTTAAAAAATGTGTATAAATGTGCCTATATAGTATTATTATGAGACATATTTAAAGAAGTGTATCGCTCGCGTGCACACAGCCCGCTTACCTTAACAGACGACGGCGTGAGGAAAAACAAGTCTATCAAATGCCTGCAGGTTTCATCATCATGGACACAGAACAACATTCAATATTCCTTTTGTATCACGAAGTACAGCGAAAAACAGCCCAATACAGTCACATCTGCTATACGTTTTATGGAGGAGTGTAAATATTGCAGTTATGACAGAGTTAAATGTGTTGATGAAGAAAAAAAGACGAGAAATCACTTGATCACGTTAAAATGACAGTTAACATGCATGTATTTTTACACATTTATTCACACGTTTGCATTACTGAGAGCAGGAAAGAAACTGAGCAGTATCTTCATATTATCGTTTAATTAAAATGAATGATCAACAAATGAATCTGTCTCGACAGCCTTTACATGTGAAGGAATTATCTACACACAATCTGAATTCTCAATTAGAATAATACAACAAACTATAAAATACTATTCTGAAAATACTTAAATCACAGACAAATCCAAACGCCCAAGCGAGCTGCGCTCCAGACCAGATCAGCTCGATGACGTATAATGCCCCTGACGCCGCCTGTAGTCTCATTTAGCAACTTGATAGCAACCGTCTTTTTAAAGAAGCATAATCGATTTAAAAGTTGAAGAGTGTGCTGTAACTGATGTGTTTTATGTCGTAGAACAAAACGTGAAAGTATATTGAGTTGGTGTTCGCCACGGACCTTATTTGAGCGATTTTACTGAAACCCCATTCAAAAAACCCATTGACTTTGGGGACGAGGGAACCGGAAGTGCTAAAATGCTAACTCGCTTCCGGGTTTTTGCATACAAATTGACGTCATAGTTCCTCCACTTTATTTTGCTGGTCAGTTACTGTTCCTTTAAGATGACATCATAACGTAAGCTGCGTGAGAGAGCGAGAAAAAAAAGAGAGGAGCCTCGTGAGAAGCAGCTGCAGATCGTCCTATGTGTTTTCATAGTTGGGAGACGATATATTGGTAATATTAAGTCTTCAAAGTGAAAGTAAAAGTGACTGGGACTCAGCTCGTTTTATTTGCTTTTCTCTCTGTGGAGTTTTCGCTTTGCGATCGTCGTGTATCACACGAGTGTATGCTCTCAGCTGAGGACACCATGCTCGTAGCATAGCTGCTAACGCTAATGACATTTACCTGAGTGAACAGTGACTGTGCTGATTGAGTTGGTGGTGATGCTGCTCTGAACTGGACAGACCTGTTTCAGCGCTGGACGTGGAATTATCGCGTGGGACAGCGGTAAATCGCAGCTTTGTGCAGGAGGGATTTCATTATATGTTTGGCTTTCATCGGATGGACGTAAGTGACATCATCATTGCATTTTGAGAGATCGTTCTGAAACAATACAACTGTGAATGTGCACCAACGAACTGGGCCCCAACGTTAAAGTATGCATACTATTGTTTTTTTTTGACTGAGTGACTTTGTGACTGTTATGACTGTGACTGATTTATAATAAGTTTGTGAACTAGACTGAGACCATTTAAATTGTAAAGATTTGGAGGTTCACGTTATTCATTTTTTGTTTACAATTGTGAAACGATCTGAGTTAATAGTGTTTAGGTGTGTTATTTCAGAAGCGTTTAACTTTAGCTTTAATGTGATTTTTATCTCATCTGTTGATTTGGGGTAAAATAAAATGTAAGGAAACATAAGAAATATAGAACAAAATAAGTCAGTAAAGAACAACACTTAGACTTGTAAGGCTAGTTTACATATTTTATTTTAAAGAATTAAGGTGCTAAATTTTGACTGAAAGAGTAAATCTTCATTTAGTGGGATTTCCTTTTGAATTGTTTATTATTTATTTTATTCTATTCTATTGTTGTTGTTTTATTATTTTCTTGTGGTGTAGATAAAGGGCTGATTCTTTTATTTTATTTATTTTCTTTTTACTTTAAACAAAATTGTAATAAATTGTTATTATTTTTCTTAAAATCTAAATTTGACATCTCATTGTGTTTTGTTATATATTGAATTCATATATAAAAAACAAAACAAACAAACTGCAAACATATACACACTGTAATAGTTTAATTCAGCTAAAACTAGTTTTTTTAGAGTACAAAGGAGTAAAAATACCGGCTAATTCACCATTCAACTGCCGGGAACCCAGGTATTTCTGAACAGGACAGTTAAAAATAATTCTTAAGGTTAAGAAAAGGGTTACATTTTTGGAGGCACCGCTGGGATCTTGTTTTTTTCCTTTTTACCGGATTTTTTTTCTCTTTAGCAGAAAAAAAAAATTATCTGAAATAGCGTTAATTATTATTGATAAATTTTTGTGGCTTATTTTGCATAGTAACTCATTAGTTGAAGAATGGATATCTCTCAGACTGCTCAATGGAGTACAGAGGAGAACATAAATTCCTCACGCGCCATTGTGTTAAGCAATGTTCCTTTGAACACTAGTGATGAGACTATTGAGAAAGTGTTAAACACAGTGAAGGTTTTTGGTCGTACTCAAATTCATGGTCGACGTGGTGATGTGACTGGAAAACATTTGTTTGTGTTAGTGGAGACTAGAACTGATCTTGATCCAAGCACCATACCACCTGAAATAGGTATTGAAAGTGAAGCTGGACCCTGGCCTGTACACTTTGTAGGTAGACTACAAGTTCAGAACCCTGCTACTGAAAATGACACATTTCAGTCCAAGTTGTTAACATTAATGCAGCAGGAGGGCAAGTCTATGGATGAAGTGAAAGCCATTTTGATGGGGGAGCATTCTCCTAAATCTGATATTAATGTGGATTTAGTTGATGCCATAGGTAAATTAGTGGACAGGTGTAATCAAGCGTCTAATGATGGACCCAGTTACAGAAAACTAAGGTTGTTCTCAGGCCTGAAACCTGTTCCTCCAGGTGAGGAAGAATATGAAATCTGGATGGAGCAAGCCGCACAAATGATCAGCGAATGGCAATGCACTGAAGCTTCTAAGAAACAACGCATTGTTGAGAGTTTGCGAGGTCCTGCTGCTGATATCGTTAGGTTTCTAAAAGTGAGCCAGCCATCTGCCACTGCAACTGAGTACTTGGCTGCTCTTGAAACTGCGTATGGAACTACTGAGTGTGGGCCTGACTTGATGGCTAAATTTCGTCACACTTACCAGCATAATGGAGAAAAACTTTCAGCTTTCTTCTATCGCTTAGATAAACTTCTTCACAGAGCGTTGTTAAAGGGTGGGATTGATGTAGCTGGAATAAACAAAGCTAGAATGGAGCAGCTAATTAAGGGAGCACTTACCAATGATATGGTTGCTCTGCGAATCAGAATGACTCACACTTTGCAGAATCCCCCATCTTTTACACAGTTAATGAGGGAAATACGTGAGGAGGAACACTGGGTGGCTGCAAGGGAAAATGTCAAAGCTTCGGTTGCCACTGTTATCTCTCCTCAGTCAGATGGGCCCTCTGAGTTACAAAGCCTGAAGAAGGAGGTGAAGGAGCTATCTTCACAGATGAGTCACCTATTGAATGTGGCTACTACAACGTGTGCTTCTGAATGTGCTCCTCAGAAAACATCTAGTAAAAACTCTGAGAGTGTGAAACGAGACAAATCACAACCAACTAAACTCACCCAGCAACCAGTGCCTGGGATCTTTTGCTACAAATGTGGTGAGGATGGACATAAAAAGTGGGAATGCAAGGGACAAGAGGACCTCAGGAAAGTAAATCAAAAGCTGATCAAAATGCATCGTTTGCAGGGAAACTGGGCAGGAGTTCAGTGAAGGAACGGCACGGGGCTCCTGGGACAACACGTTCCAATTGTGATTCTTTTTTACTTGATGCCAGTAAACCAAGATTGCCTGAAGGGTTGATAGGACCTGTTTCTGAAGTGCCTGTCCAGATAGAAGGTGTTTATGCAAAAGCCCTTCTTGACAGTGGCTAACAGGTGACTCTATTATACCGCAGTTTTTATGACACTTATCTAAAACACTTGGAACTTCAGCCTGTGGAAAACCTTGAGATATGGGGTTTAAGTTCGCATAAATACCCCTATGATGGGTACTTGCCCCTTAGACTTGAGTTTACAGAGAGTGTAGCTGGAGTGCATCAAATAATTGACACACTTGCGATTGTATGCCCTGACCCTGTAAAGCGAGAAGGAATAGCAATTTTGCTCGGGACTAACACTAGTCTAGTGAAGAAGCTACTTGAGTCTTGTCGTAAACAAGCTGGCGAAGAATTCCTTAATGTGCTGACCATACATCCTGTAATCAGAGAAGCATTTGAGACTATTCAACTAACAGATTTTTCTCAAGATGACTCCGACACGCATGGGACAGTTTGGTTCATAAAGCATAACCCAGTTGTCCTAAAACCAAACCAAGTTAAGCAGCTTCCTGGTCTGTTGAAATTTCCTGGTCAATCAACTGAGTCATTAGTATTAGTTGACAGAGTAGCAGATTGTGACACAAGTTCTGAGCATCTAGATGTGAGACCTGAACTGCATGCAGCATCTGTTGTATCCAGTCGGCAAGTTACAGTGACTGTGAGGAACATGTCTAATAGAGAAATATGGGTGAAGAGAGGAACTCCGCTTGCACACGTTCTTCCTGTGTCCTTAGTGCCACAATTGACTGCTAAACAACCACCAGCACAAAATCCTTTGTCACCTGCTTCTTTTGATTTTGGAGATTCCCCAATGCCTGAGGAAGCAAAACAGAGCTTACGGGAGAAAATGATGCAGAGAAAGGATGTGTTTTCTCTACACGAGTGGGATGTGGGCTGTTCAAAAAGCACCACTCATGAGATAAGGTTGAATGATTCGCGCCCTTTTAGAGAGAGATCTCGTCGTCTTGCCCCTGCTGACTTAGAAGATGTGCGACTGCATTTACAAGAACTGCGGAGTAGTGGTATTATTTCTGAGTCTCGCAGCCCCTACGCTTCACCTATTGTTGTTGTGCGTAAAAAGTCAGGGAAGGTTAGAATGTGTGTCGACTATCGAACACTTAATCAACGAACTACACCAGACCAATATACTGTGCCCCGCATTGAAGATGCTCTCCATAGTCTATCGGGAAGTAAGTGGTTCAGTGTTCTCGATTTGAGGAGTGGGTACTACCAGATACCCATGAGTGATGCTGATAAGGAAAAGACTGCGTTCATATGCCCGTTAGGGTTCTATCAATTTGAACGTATGCCTCAGGGTATTTGTGGAGCACCCGCCACTTTTCAAAGAGTCATGGAACGTACTGTAGGGGATATGAACTTTTTGGAAGTGCTTGTATACCTTGATGATTTGATTGTCTTTGGGCGAACCATTGATGAGCACGAAGAGCGTCTTTTGAAAGTGCTCGATAGGCTAAGTGATGTGGGACTAAAGATCTCCCTTGACAAGTGTCAGTTTGGTAGGACTTCAGTGAACTATGTAGGACATATAGTGTCACAAGATGGAATTTCGACAGATCCGTCCAAGATAGAGGCTGTTGTATCCTGGCCTAAGCCCCAGACAGTGACAGAGCTCAGGTCTTTTCTAGGATTCTGTGGATATTACAGGCGCTTTGTTAAGGATTTCTCGAAGTTGTGCCACCCTCTTAATGAATTGCTGAAGGGATATCCATCTACCAGGAAGAACAGAGATTCACTTGTTTGCAACACTAAGCCCTGCTATAAGTCCTCTGAACCGTTTGGTTCTCGATGGTCGGCTCAGTGTGACACAGCTTTTGAAACGCTGAAAAAGTGTTTGACACAAGCGCCAGTGTTAGCCTTTGCGGATGTACAGAAGCCCTATGTCTTGCACGTGGACGCAAGCATGGATGGACTAGGAGGAGTCTTGTATCAAGAACATGAGAGCGGATTACGTCCAGTAGCTTTTATCAGTCGCAGCTTATCCCCTTCAGAGAGAAACTATCCAGCCCATAAACTGGAATTCTTAGCACTGAAGTGGGCTGTTGTGGATCGACTGCACGACTATCTATAGGTGTTCCGTTTGAGGTTAGAACCGACAATAATCCTCTAACCTATATAACAAAATCAGCAAAACTGGATGCGACAGGTCACCGTTGGCTGTCTGCCTTGACCTCCTACAATTTCAGCCTAAAATACAGACCTGGCCGCAGAAATGTTGATGCTGATGCGTTGTCGAGGCGTCCGCATACTCACCGCAGTGAGGACGATGAGTGGCAGGAAATTCCAGCTGTAGGGGTGAGGACTTTTTGTCAAGCTGTGTCCCTTGAAAAGAGAGCAGAGAACGGATTTTACACTTGTGTGGTAAAACAAGCTGGAGCACACATGTCTGCTGTCCCCAAAGCTTACTCTCATGTTATGGAAGTAGCTGCTGATCACCTACCCTTGTTTAGTTCAAGTGACCTTCAAACAGCTCAGAGGAATGACTCTTTACTTGGCGAAGTGTGGAAAGATGTGTGTGATAAGAAACCTGCTAGTAGCATTCGAAGTAGCCATCCTAGTATGAAGATTCTGAAACGGGAGTGGGAAAAATTGGTAGTAAATAATGGGATGCTTTACAGAATTGTCAGACAGAGTAATCACAAAGTGAAACAACAGCTTGTACTACCAAAACAATTTCACAGCTCAGTGCTGAAGTCTTTGCATGACGACAATGGACATTTAGGGTTTGAGAAGTCCTATGGTCTAGTCCAAATTCGATTTTATTGGCCACACATGAAGCCTGATGTGGAATCCTACTGTAAGACCTGTGAGCGTTGCATCAAAAGAAAGACGTTACCTCAAAGAGCGGCTCCTTTGTCACATATGCAGAGTTCAGGACCTCTGGACCTTGTATGTATTGATTTTCTTTCCATTGAAGCTGACTCACGAAATGTGTGCAATGTCTTAGTGGTTACTGACCATTACACACGCTACGCCCAAGCTTTTCCCACTAGAGATCAAAAAGCTTCAACAGTGGCAAAGACTTTGTGGGAGAAATATTTCATACATTATGGTCTCCCTACTCGAATTCACTCAGACCAAGGCAGAGATTTTGAGAGCCAGTTAGTGTCTGAAATGCTGACTATGCTAGGGATTAAGAAATCTAGAACATCACCATATCATCCCCAAGGTGATCCCCAGCCTGAGAGATTTAACAAAACTCTGTTGAATATGCTGGGTACCATAGAGCCTAGTCAGAAAAGTAAATGGAGCCAGCACATAGCACGTTTAGTACATGCTTATAATTGTACCGTCAATGAAGCTACAGGTTTCTCTTTTTACTTTTTGATGTTCGGCCGAGAAGCTAGACTGCCTGTTGATGTTTGCTTTGGTGTGTCTGCTGATAGCTCATCATCTGGTTCCTATTCAAAGTATGTGTCCAAAATGAAGCAGGAATTACAGGCAGCTTATCAGTTGGCTCAGGTTTCCTCTGAAAAGATGAATCAAAGTAACAAAGCAAGGTATGATCAGAAAGTTCGCTATCATAATTTAAGTGTGGGGGACAGAGTTCTGATCCGAAACCTTGGTCTCAAGGGAAAACAAAAACTTGCCGATAGGTGGAGTGAAAATCCTTATGTAGTGGAAAGTCAATCGTCTGATATTCCAGTTTACCGTTTGAAGCCTGTTGATGGTAATGGACCAATTAAAGTCATGCACCGGAATCACCTCTTGCCTTTAGGACAAGAAGTAAGGCTAAGCCCCAAGGTAGATTTAGGTCCTACTTCTGTACCTAAGAATTTGTGGCATAGAAGTGTGAAAGACAAGCGTAAAACTGCTCAGTCAGAAAACCCGCCTATTGCAGTTGATGTTTTTTCAAGAGAACATGATTCTTCAGATTCAGACTCTGAATATGGGTGTTATGTTGAGGATATGGCACCGATTTCATCTGAAAGTGCTCAGGAGATACAGGGTGAAACTCCAGAACAAGCTGAAGAATGCTTAGACTATAGCAATGCTCACTGTGTGTCTGAAATACCAGTTATCCCATGTCAAAGTGAAACCCCTGAATTTCAGTTAACAGATGCAGATAGGAACACTGATGTAGTAGATGATGTAATGACTGAAGTTTCTGAGAGTACATCACAGACTACTGTTCAGACTACTGATAATGAAACTCAGCCAGAGATTGTACCTTTTGAAGTACGTAGGTCTAGTAGGGAGAGAAAACCTTCTACCAGATTTACTTATGACAAGCTGGGTGTACCATACCTTCATTCTGTATCATCTAAATGCTGTGGTATTAATGCACTTACTACAGAAGTGCTTAATGTTTATGGGAGTGCTTGGTGGTGTAATCCCAATGCTTTGTGTAAAACCTGTAAAAACCGACCTGTACTTGTGCCCTATAAACAGATGGTTGCTATGTAATTGATCTGCAGCAATTTAGTAACCAGCATGGGGACATACTGGATATTTGGTGGGGGGAGTATGTAGGGACCCCTAAAATATTCTCAGATTATAATTTGTTTTTTATTTATTTCTAACTGTATGTAAGTAGTTAATCCAGCAACATTTGATTTTTGTATTTTTATGACACAACATATTCATAGAGAGCACTATTTTGCTGGTCAGTTACTGTTCCTTTAAGATGACATCATAACGTAAGCTGCGTGAGAGAGCGAGAAAAAAAAAGAGAGGAGCCTCGTGAGAAGCAGCTGCAGATCGTCCTATGTGTTTTCATAGTTGGGAGACGATATATTGGTAATATTAAGTCTTCAAAGTGAAAGTAAAAGTGACTGGGACTCAGCTCGTTTTATTTGCTTTTCTCTCTGTGGAGTTTTCGCTTTGCGATCGTCGTGTATCACACGAGTGTATGCTCTCAGCTGAGGACACCATGCTCGTAGCATAGCTGCTAACGCTAATGACATTTACCTGAGTGAACAGTGACTGTGCTGATTGAGTTGGTGGTAATGCTGCTCTGAACTGGACAGACCTGTTTCAGCGCTGGACATGGAATTATCGCGTGGGACCAGGGGCGCCCCCAAGGGGTGGCCAGGGGTGGCTACGGCCACCCCACGGTAAACTCTGGCCACCCCTGTGGCCACCCCAATATAATTTTGCTGTTGACATTATTGATTTAAATGTACTTATAAATTCCCAATATTTAAATAAATAAATACATAAAATGCAGCCACTAAATTATTGTTGGTGTTACTGACGTAGCTCTCCCCCTCTGGTTCAATCCTGGTGAAAGCAAACTGACGCATGCGCGCAGAAAACCATTCCCGCGCGCCTCACGCACTCCTGTGTGAATCCCGGTTGGTTGTTTCCATGCACGCCAATAAAATAGGCGCCGCTCATGTGCCGTGAAACCGGAGTAACAGCCTTTTGTGCAGAGGTGTAGGCACGCAGCGAGTTTTGAAAGTCGACTAAAGTTTATATAATATGATGATTATGATGATGATGATGATGTTACTTTCACTAAGCATGGCTTTAAAGCAGAAAGGATGAATAATTAGTCAGGGAGGTAAGACTTCATAACATGATTTCTCAGCCATGATCTGGTCTAAGACCACAGATAATTCTTTAGAATTGTTATAATTAATTTTCATGCAAAAGGTTTCTTAAGTGGTCTTGGCATATCACTCTAGTTGTTGTTTTATTATGTTGTTTGTTATGTTTATTAAATAACAAATCTAACAATTCAAGGGAGGTGGGGGTGTATAGGGTGGTTTGCCAGGGTGTCATTTAAACTAGAACCGCCACTACCCCCCACGATCGTCGTTGACAGCACGCACACACCTTCAATAGACAACAATGGCAATTTAATATTTACCTTAAGGTACAGTATATCAATAGAAGAAGCTGCATTAATAAAATGGCTCAAAAACTAATATGGATAAATGATATTATTAGGTAGGCTATAGTGAGTGTGTATATAGAAATGCCTTTTGTTCAGTTTGTTCATTTGTTTGGGTTATTATTAACTCATTATTCTTTCTTTTTTTTTCGGCTTAGTCCCTTTATTAATCCAGGGTCACCACAGCGGAATGAACCGCCAACCTATCTAGAACATTTTTACACAGCGGATGCCCTTCCAGCTGCAACCCATCACTGGGAATAATAAACTCATTAATCTTCATTAATTTTAGACTTGTCATATAATGTATGATGTACAATAAAAGCATGTAAAAAAAAAAAGAGTTATTTATACAGTATGTATATATATATATATATATATATATATATATATATATATATATATATATATATATATATATATATAAAGTGTTTTTAAACTAAACATAGATTTTTATTTGGTTTGACCATGTACTTCCTGAATTATTTCAAGGAATAAATTGCAAAATTTCAAGAATAATTAATTAAATGAATAAAAACTACATTATTTCATTTACCAGAAACAAAAATATAACATTACACTGAATTCATTATTTTTTTAGTGTGCCACCCCAAGATTTGGTGCGGTCTCTTCTGGCCACCCCTAAGAAAATTTTCTGGGGGCGCCACTGCGTGGGACAGCGGTAAATCGCAGCTTTGTGCAGGAGGGATTTCATTATATGTTTGGCTTTCATCGGATGGACGTAAGTGACATCATCATTGCATTTTGAGAGATCGTTCTGAAACAATACAACTGTGAATGTGCACCAACGAACTGGGCCCCAACGTTAAAGTATGCATACTATTGTTTTTTTTTGACTGAGTGACTTTGTGACTGTTATGACTGTGACTGATTTATAATAAGTTTGTGAACTAGACTGAGACCATTTAAATTGTAAAGATTTGGAGGTTCACGTTATTCATTTTTTGTTTACAATTGTGAAACGATCTGAGTTAATAGTGTTTAGGTGTGTTATTTCAGAAGCGTTTAACTTTAGCTTTAATGTGATTTTTATCTCATCTGTTGATTTGGGGTAAAATAAAATGTAAGGAAACATAAGAAATATAGAACAAAATAAGTCAGTAAAGAACAACACTTAGACTTGTAAGGCTAGTTTACATATTTTATTTTAAAGAATTAAGGTGCTAAATTTTGACTGAAAGAGTAAATCTTCATTTAGTGGGATTTCCTTTTGAATTGTTTATTATTTATTTTATTCTATTCTATTGTTGTTGTTTTATTATTTTCTTGTGGTGTAGATAAAGGGCTGATTCTTTTATTTTATTTATTTTCTTTTTACTTTAAACAAAATTGTAATAAATTGTTATTATTTTTCTTAAAATCTAAATTTGACATCTCATTGTGTTTTGTTATATATTGAATTCATATATAAAAAACAAAACAAACAAACTGCAAACATATACACACTGTAATAGTTTAATTCAGCTAAAACTAGTTTTTTTAGAGTACAAAGGAGTAAAAATACCGGCTAATTCACCATTCAACTGCCGGGAACCCAGGTATTTCTGAACAGGACAGTTAAAAATAATTCTTAAGGTTAAGAAAAGGGTTACAGTCATTAAAACTAGATTTTATCCATAATGCAAATGTCATTAACACATGACTAGTCAACATTATATTACAAGCATTCATGTTGTTATTGTTACAAATTAAAAGTTCACAGCTCACCTTGCTAGCTAGCTAACCCCTTGCAATATTGGCAACACACACATTTGATCGATTTACAAAAAACTAATTTGATAAAAAAAATAATAATAATTGAGTTGTGAATATGTCATAACTTACTGGAGGTGATGTTTAATTTTTTGAGTGGATCTGATATAATTTGATCCTTTGTTTTAATTGATGTTTACATTTGCATTTAGCAACCTCTCACAATAAACGCCAGTCTGTCAGAAATTGCGCTACAGAAAACACAGCATGTCATATGACTTAACCAAAGCCAACCCAAGCTTATTCTGAAAACATAGTCCCGTGGATGTTTCTGGAGACTGCAAAATATGTCCCCGGAGGTACGTATTTTTGCATTTTTTGTTTTCGCAAATCCACGAGAGGCTACTGTGTGTGCTTTTTCGCATGTCAAATGTCTCTCACGAATGCCGTTTGTGTGTGCGCTGTTCTCGCTTAAACCCACCAGAGGCCGCTGTCGAACGACCGTCTGTCTGACTGGCTGAATGATTGACTGGGCGACCGGCCAATCGGCTGACCCACCCTCCTCTTTCCCTAAACTCAACCAATTTTACCGATTTACAAAAGCTGTCCAAAAAAAGAAAAGCCCTCGTCTGATTTTTACTATGTTTTCGGATTTTACCACATTCTCATCCTGTTATGAACTTATTTGTTTTATTTTTTTGGATTCTGTTTTTGAACCACTCGTCACCGAATTCGAACCCGGTCGTCGTCGTGGTCAGCTCCTCTTTGCGTCTCAAGTCCGCCAACATACACAAAGAGCTAACTGGACAAACTGGTTGCGGCGGAAAGGCCCTCCACACGGAGGTAAGCGGTCAGCCGGTAAGCGCCAAAAGGAAAGGAGTCATAGTAGCGTTCACTTAAAAAGTTAAATGCAGCCACACGTAACTCCGGCTATATAATTCGTGGTCTCCAGAAACGTCAACGGGACTACGTTTTCAGAATGAGCCTGGGTTGACTAAAGCACATCATTAGCCGCGTTTCCACTATCGCGCCTAAAGCGAGCGAGCCAGGGCGAGCCAAGGCCAGTGAGGTTTCCACTGTCACTTCCGGGGCCTAATCGGGCCTAAGCGGGGCTTTCTTGGGGCCAGTGGCCGGCCTTTTTCGGCCCGCCGAATACCTTGGGCCAAGGAGGGCCAGCTGGGGCTTCGGGGCGGAGTGAAAGGAGAGGCGGGCAGTTTTCTGATCGCACATGAGTACATGTGCCAAACATAAAGAAATAAGGGAAAGAAAACATCTGGCCTTATAGTCTGGGGTCTTTTTGCATATGATCGCCCTTATGTTTCCCTTTTAAATGTAAGGCTGCTGCATAAAATAATAAAGTAATTTTAATTTATAGTGACATTTGCTGCCACTTATAGTCTAACTTTCATTTTACAAAGACCTGTCTGAAAAAAAAGATTTTTGATATTTTCTAAAAACAATAAACACCAGGTTTGAAATATTTATATAAAGTAAATATTTATATAAGTAAATATTTGTAAAGTATTTGGTTAAGATGATATTAATCAAATCGCGCAAACAGAGCATTATTTCGGTGAGTGAACGCAGAATCTAGCCTATACCTTTTTTTCTGTCACTCAGTCCTGCGCAACGCTCGCTGCTTTAAACGCATCGGGGAAAAGCCCAAACACAAAATGTGTTCTGTATCCTCAAACAACTGTTTATGTTTTAATATGACGTGGTTAAATTTATAAATGAAACTTTAAATGAAGAGCTTTAGTGAATAGCTGCCGAGCGCAACAAATATGGCTATATTTTATTAGGCTACTCGCTCTTGTGCTGAAAACTTAACACGACGTCTCAAAACGAGGATGTTATAAAATACATGCCATATCCAGTTATAAAGGAGAATTTCTGTGGCTTTATATTATGGATGTGTGCGCTCTCTGTGTTGGGTCACTCCGTTAGTGGCGAGAGCACAATGACACAATGCCAACAGTCGGTCGGCGAGTAAACAAATGTGATGAATGGAAATACACAGGTCTGTGCGTATAGACATTTCATGTACTGCTGTACAGTAACGTGTCGTTTGTTTGTTTCGGTTGTCTTCATTTTAATGGTTTCGTTTCGTGATGATTCTATGGTGTGCTTTATCTGCCTGTCTTCATTCCCGCTGAAGTGGGCGGGTTGTGTGACGTTTGTTTCGGGGGCGTTCTGTGGGCGGTGTTTGCGTGACGCGCTGTGAGCTACTAGCCTGACAGTGGAAACGCGACATGATTTCGGCCTCATTTCTCAACCTTCCTGGCTATTGGCCCGGCCCGATTAAAGCCCTGGCTCGCACTGGCCCGATAGTGGAAATGCGGCTATTGGCTACACTAAGGTCCTCTCTTTAGAACAACAACAAAAAATGTATGTTGGTCTTAAAGAAACAGTGGCAGGGAAATGAACATAAGCATCATGTTGCCATATGGTTACACAGTAGAGGGTTAAACCTGCAAGACAATGGAATGTTAGTTGAAATTAAAATTCTAAAAAAAACATTATTTTTAAAATATTTCCGAATTTATGTTTAAAGGAGCAAGAACTTTTTCACAGTATTTCATATAATTCATTAATTTTCCTTTGGCTTAGTCCTTTGTTTATTAGGGGTCACCATAGCGGAATGAACCAGTATTTCCTATAACATTTTATAATCTTTAAAATCCTAATTTATAACCCTATAATCTTTATATATCCAGAGTTCATATGCAAAAACCCCTAAATGTGATCTGAAATTTTCTTCCTAAATTAGCTTTTTTATCAGGGTCCTGTGTGTAGGTTCAGTAATATCACCTTTTTTATGGTCTTTAAGGTGAAATAACTCAACATAAACAAAGGAGGCTGAGAAATATGTCAATTTTTTATGGAAATTTCAGACGGCACTTTGAGGTTGTTGCATCTAAATTCTTCATATATTTATATATATATATGTTTGATTTGCTACAAAACAAACAGCTGTTTTTCAATACCTTGCATTATTACCTTAACTTGCCCAATTAACTTTATCTAGTAAAGCCTTTAAATTGCACTAAATATGTTTATATAGCATGCTATAAAAAACTTGATTCGACTTAAAATTTTAAGGCAAGCATTTTTTAGGACATTTTTGAGTTTACTCAACTTAAATTTAGTCAATTGCAGTACTTGGGTTGAAAGGTGAGTAAACTCAAAAATCTCTGCAGCAAGTTGTCTTTAAATTTTGAGTTGAGTCAAATTTTTGTTTTACAGTGCAATAGCAAAACAAACTAATTATTACAAATGAGCTATTTAATCTATTATGTTTAGAAATGTATTGAAAATCTTCTTTCTAAAATATTTTTTAATTAATTCATATTTAACAAGGTTCATAATATTGACTTTAACTGCATATACTTATATAAAGAGCATTTTAACATTAAAATGAAAACAATAAATCATTTTCACTGGTATATTTTTAGTTATAAGTCTTTTAAGCTATTATTTATTTTGTACGAATTCAGAAATAAAATGATAACTTTAAACATAATGCCTCTTATGTGAAACATCACATTTAGCAATATATTATAAACCACAGTCTACCGTATAAAGCAGATTTTATTTCTCACAATCTGTGTTGCTGCTGACGCGTTGTGAAAGCAGTAGGAGAAAAGTGACACATTTGCAGATCATCTGAAATACACAATTGCCCGTTCCTCAACATATTTTATCAAAATATGTGTATTTGTAGTTAATATAAAAGTGAGAGCTGTACACAATATTTGAAATGAGTCCGCTCACCATCTCTGCCTTTCCTTTTATTTCTTTACTTGTATTGTTCACAACCTTGGATTGTTTGGGCTTTAGGAATTTTTCAGCAGATATTTTTGTACCTGAGTCATTTTGCTATCTGTCTGCATCTGTTCCCCTTCGGATGGGGAACTTCAATGCTATAAGTGGATTTTAATCCACGAAATGGGTATTTCGTTTCAGAAAGCCAATTGTCTGAAAGAGTAGCCTATACAACGGGCCAATGAAATGTCAAATGAGTTGGTGTAGAGGTATGGGTTTGTAGCAGTCATCTGTTTCATTTTATTTTTTTATTTATAGCTGTTATGTTTGCGTTGATTAGTCATTGTTTAGTATTAGTGTTGTAATAAGTTCAGGTTAGTTCTAATGTGTTGATACCCATCAGCATTTTAACCTGTATGTCCAAGGTTTATTAAGTGTGAGTTTGATTTTGAAAAAGTAGTGTAAGTTAATACAGTTATATTAAAATGTTAAGAGTATTTAAATAATAATAGTAAACTATAAAGTAATTAATAGATAATAAAGTTATATAAAATAGTTACTGTTTGTTGTTTATGTAAGAGTTTGGTTTAATGATTATTGCTCTGATATCGGTCATGCATATTATTGTTTGGATAAATGCATTGAGTCAGTGTCTATTCGGTGCCATTGTTTATTGATGATTCTAAATTTGAGATTTTATATAAGTGTTTCTTTGTTCATTGGTTTCATGCATTAATGAAGAAGCCACACTGCCAGTACTGAAACACATATCATTACATCTCATTGTGTGTGTGTTTGTTTGGCTTTATCGCAGATTGCAGTGACAAACAATAAAAATAATATTATGGTGCCTCAAGAAAGCTCCGCCTCTTCTGCGATCCTGAAATGGACATGTTAGCCATGCTTTCCCAGGCTGCTTCGGCCGTGTGTTGGAGATGGTTTATCCCCCAGCTCCGCGGCCGGACCGACTAGATGGGTGCTTCGTAGAGGACCAGAGGGCTAAGCCTTCGAAGCCTCTCTTCCCCTTCTTCCCGGAGGTGCACAGTAGGCTCACGCAGTCTTGGAGGGCACTTTCTGCCCGTGCTGCTTGTCCCTCTGCCCTCACCACTCTTAACGGTGTAGCGGCCAGGGTGTATGTGGCGATTCCTCAGATCAAGGCCTCGTCTCCCGTCCAAAGCCTGTAAGTTATCTGCCTCCCTCGGAGCTAGAGCTTACAAGTGTTACGTCCCGACCAGTCTAGGGTTGGTGGGAACAATAACAAGTGTAAATAAACAAAGAAATAAACTCAAATTCTCAATTTAGGGTTTTCCCCTTCTCCTGTCCCAACTCACAATAATCACAACGCTTATCAAGTAGTAACAAGATTTATTATTTTCTTAGACAACAAAGATAGAAGCATCTCTTCGGAAGGGAATCCAAGCCAAAATAATAAACAAAAAGACAGCTAACTTGCGGGGAAATAATTTTAACTTACCTGCTCAAATAAAAGTACCCCAAATAAAATTACAGCAAACTTCCCTTTCTCCCTCGCTGCCACAAACCAGGAGAAAACGCTTTAAAGTAAATGGCGATTCCCAACCTACTGCTTCTGTTTCTAACCAAAATAATATATATATATATATTTAATCAGTGAAAAGCAAACAGGCTCAGATTTAACAGCGAGCCGTTTAGAAAAGAATTAAATTGTCAGTAAAAGAAAATCGATCACTTATCACACCAAGTCAACCAACAATCTGGGGCAGGAGATAGGAGACGCTTGGAACAACAGCAGCGGCAATGACGACGGAGATTTGCGACCTGCAGTGGCAGAAAGATCTCTCCATTGTTTCTCTCCTCCAGCTTATATACGCTCCCACACGCAACACAGCTGGACCGCAATCAAGTGCAGCTCTAGAGGGAGGGAGAGAGAGAGAGAGAAAGCTGCACATGCTCCACAGCGCGCAACACAACATCAGCTCTAATGCATAAACAAAACACAAATCTGTATATATATATAATATTTATACTTATAAAATAAATGAACAAATAATCAATACGTTCTATAACATAACACAAGGCTGAGGGCCAAGCTGCTTCCGCCCTGCACACGATGGCCACCTACCAGCGCTACCAAGCACAGGCGCTGGCCGAGCTGCACGAGGGTGGGTCCAACCCAGGCTTGTGAGCTTCGCACTACATCCGATTATGCTCTTCAATACGTTCTATAACATAACACAAGGCTGCGGGCCAAGCTGCTTCCGCCCTGCACACGATGGCCACCTACCAGCGCTACCAAGCACAGGCGCTGGCCGAGCTGCACGAGGGTGGGTCCAACCCAGGCTTGTGAGCTTCGCACTACATCCGATTATGCTCTTTGGACCACTAAGTGCGCTGCGTGGTCCCCCACACACGTCTCCGGCGAAGCGAGCGTGTCAAGCACCTCGAAAGCAGGCAGCCCCCCCTTGCCAAGAGCATTGCTAAGTCCGGTAAACAGACCGCGAAGCGTCCCTGGGACAGGTCATCTGGAGAAGAGGGAACTAGCTCTTTCCCTGCTGGAGGGGCGGGCCCCATTTCCAACGGCACTTTTTACTGCCATGAAAACATCAATGAAAGAGCACTTTTCCACTTCACCGGATGTGACAGCCCGAAATCTGCCAGTCTGGGACCCCTCTGGAGTTTGGGTGCGGAGTGAGAGCAAATCTCTCGCCTCCAGTTCTTTCGCGGGACCCTTGCGCTTCCCGGATCAGCACACCCACTCCACGCTGCCCCACTGCTGGTACGTCAGCGATTGTAGGGATGAGTTCATTAGCGAGAGCTCTGCCTGTCTGGTTAGCACGGCCAGCCCTTCGCGGTGGCTCATACGCACAATCCGACTCGGCTATGCAATTCAGCGAAACGGCCCCCCAAGTTCACGGGTGTGTATTCACCAGGGTCAGTCCCCTGTTCGCCCCTGCCTCCTGGCGAAGGATGCAATCGAGCAGGTCCCTCCAGCCGAGATGAAGAGCGTGTTTTACAGCCCGCACTTCATTGTGCCCAAAAAGAACGGTGGGTCACGGCCAATCCTAGTTCTGCGCGTTTTAAACCGCTGTCTGCACAAGCTGCCGTTCAGAATGCTCACGCAGAAGCGCATCTTCCTGTGCGTTCGTCCTTTGGATTGTTTGCAGCAATAGACTTGAAGGACGCATATTTCCATATCTCCATTCTTCCTCACCACCGTCAGTTTCTGCGGTTTGCATTTGAAGGTCAAGCTTGGCAATACAAAGTCCTCCCCTTCGGACCCTCTCTGTCTCCGCGGGTCTTCACCAAGATCGCGGAGGGTGCCTTAGCACCCCTTCTGCTCGCTGGCATCCGCATACTCCATTATTTCGATGACTGGCTAATTTTTAGCCCACTCTCAGGAGCAATTGATTATGCACAGAGACAAGGTGCTCCGGCACCCCCACCTGTTGGGATTTCAGGTCAACCGAGAAAAGACCAAACTCGCCCCCGTGCAGAGGATCTCTTTTATCGGGCTGGAGCTGGACTCGGTCACCATGGCAGCGCGCCTCTCCGGAGAGCGCGCTCAGCTAATGCTAAACTGTCTGAGAGAGCTCAACAGCAAAATAGTGGTCCCACTGAAATTATTTCAGAGGCTCCTAGGGCATATGGCATCCGCAGCCGCTGTCACGCCGCTCAGATTACTCCATATGAGACCACTCCAGCAGTGGCTTCACGATCGAGTCCCCAGACGCGCATGGCACGCAGGCACACACCAAGTCACTGTTGCTGCGCTGTGTCGCTGCGCCCTCAGCCCTTGGAACGACCCCTCGTCCCTACAGGCCAGAGTGCCTCTAGGACAGGCGTCCAGTCATGTTGTTGTTTCAACAGATGCTTCCAGCACGGGCTGGGGGGCTGTGTGCTGCGGGCATGCAGCTGCAGGCCTGTGGAAAGGAACCCAGTTGCATATCAATCACCTGAAGCTGTTGGCAGTGTTCCTCGCTCTCCACCAATTTTTTCCGGTGCTGGAGCAGCAGCATGTGCTGGTCAGGATGGACAGCACGGCGGCAATGGTGTAAATCAACCGCATGGGGATTATTCGCTCTCGCCGCATGTCTCAGCTCGCCCACCGTCTGCTCCTCTGTAGTCATCCGCGGTTGAAATCGATGCGCACCATTCACATTTCAGGCAAGTTCAACCGTGCAGCTTTTAACGGCAGCCTTTACGTCCTGGAGAATGGAGACTCCGAGTCTGTTTAGCTCATATGGGCCCGATTCGGGGAAGCCCAGATTGATCTGTTTGCTTCCCCCGAGATCGCTCATTGCCAGTTGTTTTATTCCCTGACCGAGGGTTCTCTCGGAATGGATGCACTGGCCCACAGCTGGCCTCGGGGCATGCGCAAATATGCGTTTCCCCCATTGAGCCTGCTCGCGCAGTTACTGTGCAAGGTCAGGGATGACGAGGAACAGCACCATCTGGCACCCCCGCCCCGATCTTTGGAACCTCCACGTGTGGTCCTTAGACGCAAGGAAGACTTAGGTAACCTACCGATTGCGGTGGTTAATACCGTCACTCGGGCTAGAGCCCCCTCCTCGAGCGCGCCTATGCCCTGAAGTGGAGTCTGTGCTTTCTTTACTCCAAGAGAAGCTGGCTGTCTCCCTCTACACTCAAAGTTATGTGGCTGTCATCTCCACTCTCATGACGCGGTGGCTGGCAGCACTGTGGGAAGGCATAACCTCATCATCCGGTTTCTCAGAGGCGCAAGGCAAATTAATCCACCCCCCCCCCTCCCCTCTTATGGCCTCTAAGGATCTCGCCCTCGTTCTCACGAGCCTGCGTTAGATCCCTTCGATCCTCGACTCAGTATCTTTAAGATTTCTGTCCCTGAAGACAGAAGACTCTGCTGGTCGCGTTGATATCGATTTAGAGGGTCGGGGACCTGGAGACATTTTTCGGTCAGTGACTCTTGCCTGTAATTTGGGCTGGCTTACTCTCACGTTCCTGAGACCTCGCCCGAGATATGTGCCCAAGGTTCCTACCACACCGTTTTAAGACCAGGTAGTGAGCCTGCAAGCGCTGCCCCCGGAGGAGGCAGACCCAGCCCTTTTCTTACTTTTTCCAGTTCACGCTTTGCGTATTTATCTGGACGACACTCAGAGCTTAGATCATCCGAGCAGCTCTTTGTCTGCTATGGCGGTCGGCAGCAGGGAAGTGCCGTATCGAAACAGAGGTTGGCCCAATGGATAGTCTCTCTCGCTTACCAGAGCCAGGGTGAGCCGTGTCCCCTGAGAGTGCGTGCGCACTTCACTCGGAGCATCGTGTAGTGATAATTGGATTTATCAAATATTAAAATCAATATTTAGGTATTGATATTAATAATGGTATTTTTGCCTCACATGGGGCACCAAATAATGTAGTGATAATTGGATTTATCAAATATTAAAATCAATATTTAGGTATTGATATTAATAATGATATTTTAGCCTCACGTGGGGCACCAATTAATGTAGAAATAACAGATAAATAACTCCTTCTAAACGGGGCACCAGACAGTTTTCCACTGTCAAAATAACTAACAATAAAATACTGTTAATTAAATTATACAAATGAGGAGTATATTATCTGGCCAAATCTGAAGGATAATGTGATTGTTTGACTTGTAGAGCCTTTTTCTGTATTATCAACACAAGGAAGACACAATTGTAATAAAGGTGTATTTATTAACAAAATAGCAATCAAGGGTAACTACAATTACTAAATGTACAATAAATGAAGTGCATAGGCGAGTGATGAAGCTGTTTAAGTTAAGGTAAGGTAAACCTTATTCTACAATAACAAAGAACTGAGGAAGGCTTTGTTGTTAATGACGATCAGTTATAAACATCTATTTCATAAGAATATTTTATACTGAAACACACTATGCCAAGGTCTAATTTAAAGGGTTGGAAAGTGAAATATTTACGTTTCTGCCTTTGACGCAGTGGATGAAAGAAGTTGGATCTTCCTGTAGATCTTGAAGCATGAAACGAGCAGTTTTGGCTCTCTTGAGCTTTGAGTGGAAGAAATCTGTAGTTTCTGGAACACGCAGAAATTGGACATTTCTGAAGGTGGTGGTCTGATGTCTGGGACACGCCGACGTCTTTATCCTTGTGCGTAGAAATCTGTATATTTTGGAACACGCAGAAATTGAAGATTTCTGGAGGTGGTGGTCTGATGTCGGGAACACGCCGACGTCTTTATCCTTGAGCGTAGAAATCTGTATATTCTGGAACACGCAGAAATTGTAGATTTCTGGAGGTAATGGTCTGATGTCGGGAACATGCCGACGTCTTTATCCTTGTGCGTAGAAATCTGTATATTCTGGAACACGCAGAAGTTGAAGATTTCTAGAGGTGGTGGTCTGATGTCAGGAACACGCAGACGTCTTTATCCTTGTGCGTAGAAATCTGTATATTCTGAAACACGCAGAAGTTGAAGATTTCTGGAGGTGGTGGTCTGATGTCAGGAACATGCAGACGTCTTTATCCTTGAGCGTAGAAATCTGTATATTCTGGAACACGCAGAAATTGTAGATTTCTGGAGGTGGTCTGATGTCGGGAACACGCAGACGTCTTTATCCTTGAGCGTAGAAGTCTGTATATTCTGGAACACGCAGAAATTGGAGATTTCTGGAGGTGGTGGTTCGATGTCGGGAACACGCTGATGCCTTTTCTTTGAAGGTAGAGTTCCTGGAAATCTGGGAAACGCAGATTTCTGGAGGTGGTGGTCTTGATGTTATGGTTCAAAACGCCTTGGAAAAAGCACTGTGAATCCAATTACCAAATCCTTGCTGGAACACGCAGCAAAAGTTCTGATGTCTCGGACAGAACCCCGTAAACCACCATGAACCACACTTTGACCACTCTTTTACCACACACTCTTCTTCACACACACTCTTTTTAACAGACACACTCTTCTGCACACACTCTTTAGGACCCACCCCTATTTGTTTAAGAGAATGTCTTTTTATACTTTCTCTGGAAGGCGGGATTGAAGGATGTCACCTTTCAAATCCAGCATTGTGATTGGATGATCCTGTGAGTTGGTCACTGGTAGGTGTCATCCATAATGTGGCCTGCATTTGCTTTGTCATAGTCCACTGGTTAACTATGATAATATTTAAGAGTCTTAAATATTTTCCTATGCATAATTCACTTTCCAAACCGCATCTAATTTACCCAAGGCATTATTTGCAAAAGATAGAGTCTAAACATCACTATGTAATGTTGATCTTTACCCAAGCATTCATATATAAACCTTAATAAGCAAAGTTTCATACAGTGAAGTATTTCAAGCAGTGCATATTAAATACATACATGATCATTTGAATATACAGGTATATGAAGGAAAATTTTCCATTTGTGTCTCTTTTGTGAAATGCAAGTTTACTGATCCATGTGTATCTCTGAGTTTGAGACGATGTCAAAAGTTGATTGGATCAAGAAGCAAGTTCTGGGCTCTTAACACCTTTGTCTTTCAAATAAACAAAAGACAGATGGTCACTGTCTCAATTGCCACTTTCTGATGAGCTTAAGAAAAGGGTCAGAGTTTAGTGTTAACTCTGCAGCATTTGTTTATATTGGAAATTAATTTCCACAAGTTCCTGGCTTTACCACTGATCACTACAATCGCATCCCTTTTGGGTGCGTGCACACAGGGCCGGCGCGTCCATAGAGGTGACCTAGGCGGCCGCCTAGGGCGACAGTATAGAGAGGGCGGCATCCGCAACACCCCCCTTACCACCAGTGTCCTCGACACCTCCCCCACCATCCGCGTCAGGATGGGAGAGGGCAGCGTCAGCGATACCTCCATCAGCACCTGCATGTCCTCAGTTATATCCGCACATAGGGCTACAGAATAGAGGTCTGCGACACCCGCGCGTCCTCAGTTATTTCCGCACATTAGATGGCAGAATAGAGAGAGCAGCGTCAGCGACATCTCCCTCCCTCCCTCAGCACCCGCGCGTCCTCAGTTATATCCGCGCATAGGACGGCAGAATAGAGAGAGCAGCGTCGGCGACATCTCCCTCCCTCCCTCAGCACCCACGCGTCCTCAGTTATATCCGCGCATAGGGCGGCAGAATAGAGAGAGCAGCGTCGGCGACATCTCCCTCCCTCCCTCAGCACCCGCGCGTCCTCAGTTATATCCGCGCATAGGGCGGCAGAATAGAGGTCTGCGACACCCGCGTGTCCTCAGTTATTTCCGCATATAGGGCGGCAGAATAGAGAGACCAGCATCGGCGACATCTCCCTCCCTCCCTCAGCACCCACGCTTCCTCAGTTATATCCGCCGCCGCGTATAGGGCGGCAGAACAGAGGTCCGCGACACCTCACTTCATTTTCATAACCGCTCACTTTCGTTTTCACATATTGGGGTTGAGGGCGGCATGATCGCCCTCTGCCTAGAGCGGCAGTTCAGCTTGCTCCGGCCCTGCGTGCACACGGCGCCTCTCTAACAGACATCTGTAGAGCTGCGGGCTGGGCGACACCTAAAAGTTTTGCAAATCTGCGAGTGGAGCCGGTTACCTCAAGGGTATTAGGTAACCCTTGGTGATTGAGGAAACAACTCGGTTAAGGTGTTGTAACACGCTTACTGTGCCATTCTCCCTAACACGGAGATACGTGCGCTTTTTCATCTGTCAGTAAAGTTCCCTGTTAGGTGAGCCCTGCAGATTCTTCCGAGGCCCCCAGCACTGACTCAGCGGAGGAGTCACTCGCTGGCTCATTACGTTGTAGGTCTGCCCGTTGGTCAGCCCGTGTTTTGGGTATAGTTGCCCGCTATGCGTGATCCCCACTAGGCGATCCCATATGCTTATTCAGCCATGGTGCAGTCTTCCCTCACGGGCAAACCGGTGTCTTCCCTCTCTGCTAACCAAAATTATTAAATGCGTACTCCCCTTCTCAGGGCTAGTCCATATATTTTGCCATCATATCTCCCCATTGGGTAGCGGGTGGCCTCCGCAGCGTCTTCCCTATCGGGACTGCACGCTTTCCCAACATACTGTCTATAACATGAAATTAGCTCATTTTATGAATATTAATGATCAACAATAACGGTTTATTCTTAATTATTAATATTCCGGCTTAAGCTTCAGTCAATTTGGTCAAACAAACATATGATTGTATATGATCATAATCGCGCGACCGAGCGGATTCCCAAATTATGAATATTAATTATCAACAATAACGAATTATTATTAATCATTAATATTCCAGATCAATTTATTGTTAATTTGACCAAACAAACCCGAGCAGAGCCGCCGCTCTTCTGAGCGGACACGATAATCTATTCATTTAGAAAAAGGGAATTTAATTGCTACTTCTAGTGAAATAGATTAATCATTCAAAAGTATTAAACAACTTATAATAGCTAGGCAGGGGAATCTGTATTTCAGTGACATTTTCTCGTAAGGCAAACAATACAATTAATTTGAATATAAATGGAATTTATTGACTAGTCAGACGTAACGAACAAACAAACGCACAAAAATACATTAAACACAGAACAAAAGGTAAACCACGTGGAGATATCGGGTCTATAGAACGTGTAACAGCAAAGAGAAATAGTAAAGCTAGGAAATATAGATTTCAGATAAAAGAGTGGCAAAACTTTCAGTTCCACATGCACCATTACGGACCACCAAGGTTATAAAAAACACCTTTTTGATAAAAGGGGCACAGCTTAATCGCATAACTAAAATCACCTGGTCTTTCATGTCTGGAGGTCTCTTTTATGCGTCTCTCTTCCGTCGTGATGAAACTCCTTTTGATGTCCTTCTTGATGCGTGGAGTTTGTAATGCAGTTCGGACGAACACGATCGCAAACTTTAAACTGAGTTTACTTTTGCCGGAAAATAAAGAAAACGTGGCGGGAAAGTCCATGCGGCTATGAAGAGCCGTGTGGCCCTTAAAGGGACCACCGTCAATGATGTTCCTTTTTAGGACGTTCTCTTTCTGCCCAGATGTTTGGCAAAAGGTCTGGTTATACCTGCGGGTCACGTGACAACCCGTACAGCATTCTGACCAATGATTTCAGGGAAAAGTTTGCGCGCGAACCTTCCTTTGTCTCGAGGCTGCTCGTATGCAAATTTGAGTGTCCGCCTTAAGCATGCGGACAGGCATTTAATACAGGGATTTAATGAATAAAGCAATGCGAGTTATGGTCTTGCTCTATGCATCATGTGTTGTAAGATGTCAGCAGAAACCCATCGGTACCAAACATGGGGGGGTTTAAAGTACATCAACATAATTTTTCATATCCTTACAATATTTATGCTTTACAAAGGCCTAAAGGGAACATGCATACAGGTTATAAGAGAGGTTACACAGGTAAGAAAAGTCAGAAATGGGATACAAAGTTTACAAAACATAACACATTGGTTTTGTGCTGGTTCAGGATTTGATGAGTTTATTTTCTTTCTGTTGGAACAGCCTCGTGGGGGTGTGTGTGTGTGTGTGTATTTGGGCAGGAATGTCTTTGAAGTTTTCCTGCTTATCTCTCCAGTCCCCCTGAACAACTTAAGCTGTCACGAAAATCCAGACTTCTTGGAGCCAGGAGTCATAAAACCCTTCGGTCGACCAAAGCCAGACCGTGATAAAATCAATAAGAAATGTTATCTGTGGACTGTACGCTACATATATCCCCCCTTTGCAACGAAGGAGGTTCGGAGAAAACCTCGTTGGTTGAAATCTAACTTGACGTACAGGATGGGTTGGAGGTGAGTTTCCTTCGACCTCCGTTGCTGGGTCGACGAGTCGTGGCTTAGACTCAAGCAGTTTTGACCTGGTTTCTTCATGCTCTTCCCCCCTTCCTGGTTTCACGCAGGAAAGCTTTGAAGAGGAGGTCAGGGGTGCACTTGTCCACTGGTGCTTGCATCTTATTGAATGGCGAAGCCCTTGTTAATGTGTGCTTCCCTGTTGTCGGGAGGCACGGAGTGGTAGTTGTCCCGCAGTTTTCCAGGGATGAGTGATAGAGGAGTATAGTTGTGAGGTTGCAGTGGTCTTCTGGTGAGACTGAGGTACAGGATCATGGCTGTATCCTGTGTAGAAAAGGACAAGAGAGAGGGAACAGGGGAGAGAGTAGGTGGTGTCTGTGATGACTGTGCTTGACTGGGCATTCCACTGTGACACCGGTTGCAGGGTCTCTACCCCCTTTCCTGGCTTGTGGCCAAGTGTTTGTTACTCTGGTTGTGATACGTAGGTTTGAGGGTTGGCTGCTATGCAGCTGAGCGTATACAACCAGGAGTCTTTGCCCTTCCTGTGTGATGTTGGTAGTGCAGGGTGGGTGCCTCTGTCCAAGTTGTTTACATCATCAGAAGATATGCCCTGGTCTGGGCTGTGTCGTCGGTGCTGAGAGACACTCTACCCATTTAGTGTACTGGCATATGAGTTCAAGGGGAAGAGAAAGCGAAGGAGAGGAAAACACAAAAAAAAAATTGTTGCTCCTTGTGAGCCCATGGAAGTGTCCCGCCCGATCCATCTGGGTGTCTGATCATGAGAGGATGGTTTCTCTGTGTTGCTGTGGTGCTCGGTGAATCAGCGCCCTGGGCATGTTTTGCTGTGTGCAGGGTCAGTACATTAGCATTACCCCCCACTGGCTTTGAGGCAGCACGAACTGTGGTGTCGTCGGGTCTTCAGGGACAACCCAAAAATGATTCACACGCACCTGTTTTTTTTTAAGATGTAGGAGGTGTTGAGTGACATCTGCGTTGAAGCTGAGGTCAGACAGAAGGATCGAGTGGTAGGTGGGGTGAGTGGTGGAAAACAAACAAAACAGGAGACAAAGTAAAAGTAAAAATAAAACTGGTCTGACGTGAGGAGTCAGACGCCTATGTGGTCGCAATGTCGTTTGTTGACATTTGTCGGGCTGGTGAGATTGGATGTGGCAGCTAGGCTAGGCAGGGTTGTTGGCTGCCGGTTACAGCTGCCAGATCTCGGGGTTTTGGTTAGGTGGTGACCATGGTCCACCGTGTGATGCACCTTCTTGGTAAGGGCATCGGTCCAGTCATTCAGGTCCTTGTCAGTGCCTGAAAGTTTGAACTGTTCTTATCTTTTTTCTGTAGACGACCATGATGTGGTTGTCAGTGTTGTGGTCGCCTACTTGGGAAAAAGAAAGTGTCGATGTTTCACGGGCTTGTGGTGGGCAGTTCTGAAGCCTTTTGTTTCCATCCTGGGAGGTGGAACGTGAAACAGAGTCTAGCAAGTTGGAGTCTGCAGCTAATTGCACTCTGATGTCATGGGCTGCTGTGCTTTGAAGGGTTGCAGTGTTGACTGCCATTTCTCCATACTGCGATGTTTGTGGGAGCATCCATCGACACGGGCTGTGGGCATACTTTGGCACGCATTCTCATCCCAGTACTTGGAGTACTTGAATGCCAGGTTGGTAGAGGTGGCTGGGGTTCATCCACTATGGCATCGCAGATGGTCTGTCAGTTGTACAGTCTAGGTATTTGCCTTCTGGCGCAAGGAGTGTCTTACTTGCATATGCCCAGACGTTGTCTCAATTCAGTCGTGGCCAGCTGTTGACCTTCCGTCAAACAGAAGGACAGCCCTTTTTGACAGGGTGGTCACGGGTCTAGAAGTCTTTGAACAGTTCTTAATGACGTGTCTGGAGTAGTTGCACCCACTTAGAGAGCCGCTCGGTTCGGAGACCTTTCTAGGTGGTAGTCTTTGCGCTAGCCACAGTCAACTGTTGTAGGCCATGGTCTATCTCCTTTGAGTGGCCAGACACGGTGGTACTTTCATTAAGGATGTCAACGTAGATGAGGTTGCCTCTAACATAAGTATCAGGATATGCTTTGTTCAGGAGGGTGTTGCTTTCGGCGGGTGAGTTGGCCTAGCCGACGGGGCACCTCATGATCGTTTAGTGTCTGTTGTTCAAGGTGAAAGCTAGCTTATGCTGGTCATTTGGATGTGCAGGTATCGTCCAGAAGGCGGGGACCACATCAAGCGTTGAGAAGATGGTTGGTCTTTAAATTCTGGGCACTTCCTGTTCCAGTGGTGTCATTGGCCCTTGTGACCATGGCATTTGCTGATTTAGCTTTCTATGGTCAGGCACCCTTTGACCCTGGGCTTGAGGACGGGCCAGATGGGTGCCAAGCAGGTTTTGTTGCATAGCCCGATGTCCTTTTCCCAGCATGGAGTTGGATATTTCCATGTGAAGGTCAGTGGGACTTGCAGTCTAAAGAGTCTTTAGCGAGGGCACCGTTGTAGTCATACAGGATGTGCTGACGTTTGTTGGTTGACATCATCCAGCGTGGCCTCCGCATGTCCGTCCTGTTGAGGAAAGTGCCCTGTCTTCATCCCTGTTAGTGATGGGGTGACAAGTGGCTGGGTACACGGCAAGGAGTTAGTCCTCAGTGAGCTCACTTCTGCCTACCTGTTATTTGTTTACTGGTAAGACAGACATGAGTGTGGCGAGCTTGAATGGAACAGTATAGTTTGTGTTTTCTAAGCTCCTCTCTGATGTCGTTGCATGTGGGGTGAGGCCACTAATTGGCCCAAGAGTTCGAAGTCATGGAACTCGTAGCTGACCAATCGTCCCAGTAGGTAGTCTTTGGGGATTTTTATGTCAGTTGCCATGCAGCTATTACACAAGACATATACTGTTCATGAGGACAGTTCAATTTAGGGTATGGCTTCCAGGTTGAGGCCCAGTTTTATGCCTTCTGTTGTTGGTTGGAAGAAAACCCAATGTATGGTTTAGAGTTCGGCTTTTCGTATGGAGAGCCATATAGAGCACCTGTTTGTATAGGCTGGCACCACAGAGTCTTGTTTGATGATGACAGAGCAGGCCTATGGCATGGTCTGGCCTGAGTGGGGCTTCTTGAGGGTGACAGCCATCGTTGTTGGCTGTGAGAAGTGTGGGTGCCTATCACCGGTCGTTAAAGGTGTCTATATATATGCCTGAAGATGTATCAGGCTATTAACTCTGATGTGAACACTGTGCGGCGGAGCCGTGAGAGTTAGGACGGGATGGGTCAACCATCCGCCGTTCCGATTCAAGTTCAATGTGCAAATGCTGTTGGCAGTTGTCATGTGTGAGAGTTCAGCATTTGGACAGTAGTGTGTATGCTTGTTAGTGCAAGTACAGTGTCATTCACAGTCCGGTTATTCAACATTAAGCCCTTTGAGGCCTGAGGCAGCAAGCGTTGGGGTTGCTAGCTGGTTTGAAGGCTGCAGAGTAGCGACCTTGACCCCGTCTATGTTGTTGAGTATGGGTTCTCGCGGGTTCCAGCAGTTTTCCGCGACCTCGGTGACCTGACAGTCTGTTGGGGTTGACCTGACGGCTGTGAGAGAGTTCTCGCACTTGGGCCCAGATTTTAAAGGGGTTCAAAGTTCGAAAGAGGCTCAAACATATCCAGCGGATCTTTATCGTTCAGCAGCAGGTAGGTGCCCATTGGCGACGGGTACACGGGGTGCACTGCAGTCATGGGGACAGTAGTTACTTGAATGGGAGCGATGTATGTGAGTTGAACCTCAGTTTTGCTGTAGGATTTGCACCATCAGCCTGCCTGGTTGGCATTTAAGTGTTCGTTTTAGTCTCTGAGCTCTTGCTTTGAGTTATTCAAACAGGAAAGATGACATTAATGTGAGGTCTGCTCCTGTGCTGACGCGCGTTTTTCATCTTTCTTTCATCTCCACGGTTACAGCCAAGTAGCGCGTTGTTGCCACGCCATTTTGGTCAGGTTCCCCAAGAGTTGAAGTGCAGGGGCCTGAGCAGTTGTTTGTACGCAGGTGTGGCTGGTTGGTGGGCTGTGGCTTAAGAGGTAAACAGACACACAGACCAGTGTTTTCTGGTACCTGAGGTTGCAAGCATGGTGGCACTGGCTACTTCTTGGGGGAAGCGTGATGCTGCAGTTAGATACACAGTCTTTAGCTTGTGTTGGACTCGCAGTACTCTGCGGGGATGGAGCAGAAAGCAGGTGTTCAGGGGGGTAAATGGTTTTGGACCCCCCTCTAGTCATAAGGAGTCTGGCTTGACTTCTTGTAGGGCCCCTTCAAGCTTTTTAGCAGTTCTGCTGCTCATGACGCCACTGTGCCGTTGTTTGGTGTCAGGTTTTCACCTTTGGCTTTCTCTGGCGTGTAACTAGCTGGATGCTGGTTGCTTGAGCTCCTAGCTACTGCAGGTTGGTCATTCCTTGGTTGCTGTTAGGCTCCTTTTGGGCTGCTTGTGGAGAGTGGCTTGTCCAAGTGTATCTCTGAGCATCCTGTCTGGTGTTGGGATATGCGCCTTCCTGGCGGTGCTGTCCTCTGCTGGCGGAGAAAGGCTTTAACTCACTGTTTGGAAGTCTTGCGGCTGGGAAACAGTAGCGTGCCTTTTAAAGTCAGCTCCGGATGAGATTCTGAGACAGGGTAGCTTGTAGGTGTTTGACAGTCTTTCAAAGCAGTCTTTGTTTTGAACAGATTTTATGAGCTAAACTCTGTCGCTGTTGGGTGGTCAGGGCGTGGGGGCAGGGCATCGCCCGTGTGCGGACTCACCACAGAAAGCAGGTTTTTGGGAGAGAGAGGATCTGGAAGGTGAACTCCTCCGTGGCTCATTTCCTGTCTTGAAGTAGGGTTGGTGTATTCGACTGCAGTATGCTTGTGAGGTCTCGTGGCTGTTCTGAGACCCATGGCGACAATCAGTCCTTACTCTGACACGGGGTCAGGTAAAACACTCTAGTAAGAGCTCTTGCATCGGCTCGTAATCTGCTTTGATGGCACGGCGCTGTTGATTCAGGAAACTTCTTGCCTCACGGCTCGAAGTAATTCTTAGCAGATACAGTTTGTCACAGAGAGTGGCACTTGGCCTCTGTGTAAAAGTCAATGTCTTAGAATTAGGAGTGCGTGTCTTTGCCTCCAGCAGGGTTTGGGGTGAAAGTTGGCATTTCCCTGGCCAGCTGGTTCAAAGTCTTTGGTTGACAGATGGTGTCTGTCGTGGAGGTCCCCATTGGAGGGAGTCCTGGCCCTGTGTTGCTGATGGGCGTTGCTGGAATGCTGGCTGGCAGGGCAGTATGAGTTGGATTCACCCCCCTCTGCTGGTCTATCCAGTCTTGGCTTTTGGGGCTGACTGCGGCACTTCCCCTTTCGGATAGTCACATGGGTTGTAGGAATGTGACAGTTCTGGGTGAACTCTGGTAAGTTCATGCTTAAAAGTCTCTTGGTTTGGTTCCGTGTTGGAATTTTGCTCGGGCCCTCAGCCGTTGACTTTAGAGGCTTTGACCCAAGCTTCACTGTCTTTAGTTCTGCTCTTTACAATAGTGTTTCAGCTTGTAGCTTTACACTCAGTTCATCTTTGGCTTTCTCCTCTCGTCGCTCCTTGTGTGCGTTGTCCGCTTGTAGCTCCATCGCGGCGCGTGTAGTCAGTCCATTTCCTCCAGAAGTTCGGCGTCCTTTTCCCTCGTCGTCTTGCAGGCGTTCTGGGCTCGATGCTCCAGCTGGTTGTGACCCTTTCCTATGGATCTGGCCGGCTGCAAGGGTGAGGTGTGTCAGGACCCTGGAGAGTTGAGTCTGGGCTTGGCTGTCATGGCTCCGGGCTAGGTCGTTTGCCCTCAGCGGATTAATGCAGACGTCCAGCTGTTCTGTGCTTGGCCGCTGCAGCTCCATTGGGCAGGAGGTTGTGGGTTAAGCACTTAACCAGGCCTCCAGTTGGTCCCCGTGAGCAGCGGGCTGGATGCACTTGGCATGCTGGTCTGTTGGGTGAGACAGAGATCACAAGGGAGAGAAAGAGAGACCCACATGGCCAAATCGAGTGGATGTTAGCATTGTGCTATATTATTAGTCTAACAGGGTTGTCAGCTAGGGGGTATGTGCCGGCTAGACGTTGGTCCTTCTAAGGATCCACTGGGTGCCGGACAATTCGGATGTCGAATTTGGGTGGCTAGATAATAGTTGATATCTACGTACTGGCCTCAAGGCTTTTAGTCATGCGCCAGGCTGTGCAAATTATCAATCAATTATTTAAATCACCCTGGTGGTTCTCAATGGCGTGGTCTCTGAGCAGGTCAAAGTAAATAAAAAATAATTAAGTAAATAAAAATAACAGTAACCCAAAAAAACAAAAATGAATAATACTAACGATAAGTTAGACCAAAAGGCACCTCGCTCGGATGAACGAGTGTACAGGGAAAGAAAAATGAAAGAAAATACTAATATGGATATCAGTAAATATGAATAAAAATAAAACTGAAAGACAGACAAGGATGAGAAAAGAGGGAGAGAGAGAGAGAGAGAGAATAGCAAAACCTATGGGCATGTCTAAAACGTTCGTTTTATAGTCCTGTAGTGGGCTAAGTTTAGACTAGGCTTTACATGCTATTTACACTTGGTGGTGAGTGAAAGGCTAGACTTTCCCCAACTCCTACTGCAGTCGCTATCAGATCACTTGCCTATAATGTAACTCGGTTGTGAACTCACACAGCGTAGGCTTTTAGCGCAATACGTAGCACTCAAGGAAGTCACTGGCCGCCTGGCATGATTCAAAATTGGGTTTTGCCTGATGATTCCGGTGCCGCTCTAGGCCTGTAGAATGAGGTGGCCAATCTCACTCAGGCGGGCACGTGTGTGGAATCATGACAGGGTAATTGACCAAGATTGACCGTATGCCAGTTGGCACGGACAGTGCTTCTTGGAGTACGATTGCTGATGCCACTGTGATCCACACAAGCCGGAGTCACAAAACGTCAAGGTATCTAACACGTCCTTCAGCAGGGGTCAGTTATGTCAGACAGATGAACCCAATCTTTTGATCTGCAACCTGAATAACCTGTACACTTAACCACACAAGCACAGAGGACTCGGGTCCGGATACGGGCAGTACTATGGATCTACTATTCTGGGCGAGCCAGTTGGAGTAGGCATCTTAGTATGCTGTAGTATCTGATGGATAGAAAAGGTTATCACCCTGTGATGGAGGGAGGCTAAAGGAAAATTAAATCGGCATAAAAGAATCTAAAAGAATAATCATAATAATCCCCTATAGTTAAAAGCAGTACAGGACGGCTTAGAAAAAGTAGAAAGAGTGCCTTAGTATTCAGGGGCATCTACAAACATTAATGGGTTAGCCCAAAATGTTTTGATCAGAAGTGGGATCTATAGATCGATAGCTGTGAATTTAGCGTCAGACTATTACTTGCCCTTATATAGTAATACTTTCCCTATAACCTAAGAGGTGAGGGAATAAATAAGGCATGAGGAAAAGATGGAGTAAAAAAAAAAATCAAAAGGGAAGAAAAAATTATGCCTATTAATGATAATAATAGAGAGATTAAAGGCTATTCCCCAAATAGCAAAACCAACAAAATTAAAATTAAACATGACCTAAGTTTAGAATAGATTATTGAGAACTTGATTAAAAATCAAGTAATAACAAAATAAACTGGACAACGGTATTAAAATGAAAAAGACAGAAGGCAGAAAATTAATTAAAAAAATTTAAAGCAACAAAATAATTCATAATACCAAAAGAAATAAAAACAGACCAATAATCTATACTTAGGCAACTAAACTATTGTTTGGATAAAATGATAACAGGGAAAATAAAATGCTTAATCGAAATTAAAACAAATTAACTCCAAACTGTTTGACCATTTCAGACCACTTGAGACACAATGGTGGGCGGAACTGATGTGAGAATAGCAGAAGGAGACAGGGGGAGATGTTTCCGAGTTGCACTTCACATTCGGTTAGCCTTGTGCTAAAGTTTTTTAAAGTTACAAAATGTGAAGGGTTGGTTTGCTTAAGCATTAGCTGGCGTTAGCCGCTAGCAAGTTGTTACGAGTTACGCTTCGCATCCGGTTAGCCTTGTGCTAACAGTTTGGTAATATTGACGCGAAGTGTTAGTTTACTTAAGGCTAGTCGTTAGAAGCTAGCGAGTTGTTTTGCCCTGTGATGTAAGCCGCGTCACACACTCTGCCTCCTGAAGGCGGATCTTATGCTTTGGGGTGTTGGCTACGTCATTCACGTATGTGTGCGCGCGCACGAGTTACGTGGACGAGGAGTCAATGAGCGCTCGAAGAGTCGTTTTTATGAATGAAAGTTCTCATTCATAACTTGGTATGCGGCTGACTTCACAAAGGCAAAGCGCGAACCACTAAGATTCGCATAAACGGTCATTATATCATGTTGCCGTAACACTGATAATAATATTCGACCATTACAATTAGACAAACAAACATAAAATGCGTGACGTCTCTCGAGGCGGTGCACGTTTGTACACAGATTTGGTCCGGACAAACATAACTGAAATATGGGAATTCACATCCATATCAGATTTTGGTACCATTTAAAAACACGCTTATGATTCTGAGAATTCCTTTCGTCAGAAAGCGGTTAATAGGCAAGCTTGCAGCTCCCAAAATACATTAATTTAGAACCGTCCAGCAGTTCTGAAATTAATTTCGCATGGCGGCGAAGCAAAGAGGTTAAACGTTAGGCAGCTAATCTAACAGTTTGAAACCACGGGAGAAATAGTCTAGAGGTTTTCTAGCTATAAGAAGGCCTTTTAAACGGACAGGTCTGGGGTTTCCAAACTGTCCCACAAGCGCTGAGGGAGGTGTATTTTCCTCCGACAGGCACACTAATATATTTAAATAATTTGCGGAACGTGCGCCTCAGCAAAATCGATTTAAAATCAGAGATGTATAGTAACGAAGTAGAACTACTTCACTACTGTACTTAAGTACTAAAAGGCAGTATCTGTACTTTACTGGAGTATTATTTTTTTCTCCTACTTCCACTTTTACTTAAGTACATATTTTCCATGAGTTTAATACTTTTACTCCGATAGATTTTGTATGTGCTGCATCGTTACTCGTTACTAGGGGTGTCAAAATGATTGATATCAGTTCAGTAATAATAGGTCATTACCGGTTATTACGTGATGACGTCATTATCTCCTATGCGCAATGTCGCAATACTATGGCGAAGGACGGAGGCGCGAGGGCGAGGCGGCACAGCACTCCAGCCGCTAGTTTACTGTTAGGGAGAAATGTTGTAAAACTTCACCTCTGCCTATCTCTCGCTCTCTCACTTTGGTCATTTGACCCGCTGGCCAGTTTGTAAGGTAACTTTTCCTCTCTTCTTAGCTGTTAAAGCTGTGGATCCAGACATGAGCGTGCCTCATGTGCAATTAAGTTTTCTTCACTGTGTCTATTACCTGTGATAATCGCGTATTTTTCCCGCCATGGTTGAACAGCGCTTATATTTCTAAAGCCCTTTCTGTTGAGGACAATAACCAATCATAGCCGTGTAAGACCCGCCTGTCAGCGCTCAATAAGCAGGCGGGATAATATTGACATGAGTTTATTAGCTGTAAATGCTCGTGCTGTCTTCTGTGCATGAGTTTTGTTTGATACATCCAGAAAGAGTGTTTTCTTTGAGCAGGTCAAATTAAGGGCACAGTTCGTATATCTGACTGCTGTATTAAAGGACAACATTTTATTACAAAAAACCTTTTAACTGTCACACCAAGACAAAAGCAATAGAATTTTTTTGATTGCATTTCTTAACTCCTAATGTCGCTAGTTAACACAATCAGTGCATTTTTATTCAACACATCACATTATTTCTAAAATATCAGCCTCTACCAAATGGTTGAGATGTTGGTTTATGGTAAAAGTACCAGAATTAATAAATATACTACAGAAAATATGAACTGTAAGACCAATTTCATTAAAAACATGATAAAAATAAATAACAATTATTACTAAATCATAGCCATAAGCCATAAAATATTTCAGATTTTCATTTAACAAAGTAATATAAATATTTTCCTGTTTTTTTTTTTTTTTTTTACAATAAAATCAAAATCAAGTCAATTAGTGAAGCAGGATTTAGTTTGCTTGTTTAGTTTAGTTTCACGAGTGCTTCCAGAAGGCAGAACTCCTGTTCATTGTGGTATTAACCAATCAAACTTCAAAACTCCCAAAGTGTGTGTGTGTGTGTGTGTGTGTGTGTGTAAGAGAGATTGTAAAAACAATTACAACCTATGTAATGTCCCCACAGTTCACAAAAATGTGTGTGAGAGAGAGAGATCTTTGTGTGTGAGAGTGTATGAATGTGTGAGAGTGGGGAGAGAGTGGGAGAGAGTGTACATTTAGGTGTGTGCAGGGCAGTGTGTGTGTGTGTGTGTGTGTGTGAGAGAGAGAGAGAGAGAGAGAGAGAGTGAGTATGTATGTGAGTGAACATGCTGAATTATCTCATCAGTGAAGGCATTTTCTGGTAAAAGGGCCTGACGATGTGAGCTCTTGTACCATAGAAACTATTTACAGAGAAAAACAGTATCGTAAGCCCTGTTTCTTTTCGTTCTGCTTAATCAAGTACCCCAAAAAAGATATTTAAAATAAACAAAACAATTAGTGTATTTTGACTGCTTTCTTTAATAACTACATTACACAATACTTGTACTTTTACTTTCAGTACTTGAGTAGTAAATTTTGAAATAAACTACTTGCAATACTTAAGTACAAAAAATGTTGAATACTTTTGTACTTCCACTTAAGTATGGTACTTAAAGAGCACTTCTACTTCTACTCAAGTCACTTTTTTATAAAGCACTTGTACTTTTACTTAAGTGTGGGTCTCTAGTACTTTATACATCTCTGTTTAAAATATATATGAACTGCAGTTTAAATTGTTACACTCTACACGGGCAGCTCTCTGCTGTGTTTAGTGAACAGATTGGCTGGAGGAGGCTTTTCGTCCTCCCAGCTTTGAAGAAAAGGAAATGCTTCTCGCGGTCCTTTTTTTCTTCTATAGCGCGCTTAATAAATCACAATGAATTGAAAAGTTTGTTCCACAGAAAATGTTTGGAAAACTGCCTGCCTGCCATTCTCCACCAATATATGTAACATGAAATTAGCTCATTTTATGAATATTAATAATCAACAATAACGGTTTATTCTTAATTATTAATATTCCGGCTTAAGCTTCAGTCAATTTGGTCAAACAAACATATGATTGTATATGATCATAATCGCGCGCCCGAGCCGATTCCCAGATTATGAATATTAATTATCAACAATAACGAATTATTATTAATCATTAATATTCCGGATCAATTTATTGTTAATTTGACCAAACAAACCCGAGCAGAGCCGCCGCTCTTCCGAGCGGACACGGTAATCTATTCATTTAGAAAAAGGGAATTTAATTGCTACTTCTTGTGAAGTAGATTAATCTCTCAAAAGTATTAAACAACTTATAATAGCTAGGCAGGGGAATCTGTATTTCAATGACATTTTCTCGTAAGGCAAACAATACAATTCATTTGATTATAAATGGAATTTATTGACTAGTCAGACGTAACGAACAAACAAACGCACAAAAATACATTAAACACAGAACAAAAGGTAAACCACGTGGAGATATCGGGTCTATAGAACGTGTAACAGCAAAGAGAAATAGTAAAGCTAGGAAATATAGATTTCAGATAAAAGAGTGGCAAAACTTTCAGTTCCACATGCACCATTACGGACCACCAAGGTTATAAAAAACACCTTTTTGATAAAAGGGGCACAGCTTAATCGCATAACTAAAATCACCTGGTCTTTCATGTCTGGAGGTCTCTTTTATGCGTCTCTCTTCCGTCGTGATGAAACTCCTTTTGATGTCCTTCTTGATGCGTGGAGTTTGTAATGCAGTTCGGACGAACACGATCGCAAACTTTAAACTGAGTTTACTTTTGCCGGAAAATAAAGAAAACTTGGCGGGAAAGTCCATGCAGCTGTGAAGAGCCGTGTGGCCCTTAAAGGGACCACCGTCAATGATGTTCCTTTTTAGGACGTTCTCTTTCTGCCCAGATGTTTGGCAAAAGGTCTGGTTATACCTGCGGGTCACGTGACAACCCGTACAGCATTCTGACCAATGATTTCAGGGGAAAGTTTGCCCGCGAACCTTCCTTTGTCTCGAGGCTGCTCGTATGCAAATTTGAGTGTCCGCCTTAAGCATGCGGACAGGCATCTAATACAGGGCTTTAATGAATAAAGCAATGCGAGTTATGTTCTTGCTCTATGCATCATGTGTTGTAAGATGTCAGCAGAAACCCATCGGTACCAAACATGGGGGGGTTTAAAGTACATCAACATAATTTTTCATATCCTTACAATATTTATGCTTTACAAAGGCCTAAAGGGAACATGCATACAGGTTATAAGAGAGGTTACACAGGTAAGAAAAGTCAGAAATGAGATACAAAGTTTACAAAACATAACACATTGGTTTTGTGCTGGTTTAGGATTTGATGAGTTCATTTTCTTTCTGTTGGAACAGCCTCGTGGGTGTGTGTGTGTGTGTGTGTGTGTGTGTGTGTATTTGGGCAGGAATGTCTTTGAAGTTTTCCTGCTTATCTCTCCAGTCCCCCTGAACAACTTAAGCTGTCACGAAAATCCAGACTTCTTGGAGCCAGGAGTCGTAAAACGCTTCGGTCGACCAAAGCCAGACCGTGATAAAATCAATAAGAAATTTTATCTGTAGACTGTACGCTACATGTCTTATTTTCCTAGAATTATGTAGATGCTTGCGACTCCCAAAAAATATGTCTAAATCTGTAAAACTTCTTTGAAATGGGATGAGTAAGGGCCAGGGATCACGTTGGAAGACTCTTTGATGCAGGATCGCTCACGCTATGCCTGGCTTTCCTCTCATCAGAGGCGAAAGTAAGGTGCAGTCATTATGGCATTTTCCAGACATTTCCCCATTTTGTGGAATAAAGTCTACTTATAGCATTGAAGTTCCCCATCCGAAGGGGATCGCTCTGGTTACTAAAGTAACATGCTATATAGCATCGCCATAATGAATGTTCCTTAGCTGTAAGTGTCAGCCTCTTCAGCTTAAAAGGATGGTGTTTCCTTGCTTTCCCTGTGCTTATATGCGGAGCTAATTGGCAATAAGGCACACATTTGCAAGCTTACGCTGCCAACTCATTTCGCATTTCATTGGCCCGTTATATACTCTTTCAGACAATTGGCTTTCTGAAACCAAATCCCCATTTCGTGGATTAAAATCCACTTATAGCATTTCCGTTCCCCGAGGATGGTTACTTTAGTAACCAGAGCGTTCTTCTTCTTCTTTCATCAATGACAGTGTCAAACCTCATCTAATGTGTGCGTAGTGGTTTTAGCTTGAACCTTGGTCAGCTTAGTGTTGCAGAGAAAACCAAATAATGACTTATTTTCAACACAAATATAAAATTTGACCTTTGAGATTTAACTTTGTAATTGTACACTTTGTCATGACAGTTAACCTACTCTATGTTGCCCCCTTTGGTTGCAAATAACAAGACAATGGCGAGCGTGTTGAGTAGGAAAGTCACCGCAATTTACTGCTGTACAGTATGTTAATAACTTTGATGGTTGGGTTTAGGGATGGGGTAGATGTAGACATTAATAACTGTGATAGTTGGGCTTGGGTGTGGAGTAGGCGTAGAAGTTAATAACTAATGTACAGTGCTATCTTGCCGATAACATAGTTTTGATATATGGGTCTCCATAACTTCAGGTTATGCCCCTTCATGTTATTCCCCTGTCTTGCAGTCCACAGACAAACCCTACTCAAGATGGTTTACGTTCCACCACAGGATGGTGACAGAGATAAATAAAAAAATCCTTGAGTGAGAAAAACTCACTTAAGCAATTTCAAACCACAGCTGATCAAGTCATAATAAAACAGGTAATTCACATTCTAAGTTGATCTCTCTCTCTCTTTTGTATCCTGTATTTATAGTAATCTGGTAGTGTTTGCTTTGCTTTGATTTTTTGAAGTTAAATTTTGTGATTTCCAGATTACAACAGAGACATACTGGGAAATCTCTGTGGACTGGTGGCATTTCATGTCATTCAGTCTTATAAAACACCTGTTTTGTCATCACTTTAGACATTACACTAGATAATCATTAAAATACTAGCTCTAAAGTGACAATGGTGAATTAGCAAGCAACGGTTTCTGCTGTTCTGACCACCAGCTGCAGATGTGAATGAATGGTGAAAGAAAGTAGTTCCACATGTAGCACAGTGCTTCCATTAGATAATACATAAATAAATAATTTAGTTTTCTAGCAGTTCATATATTTCATTTATTGTAAAAAGTTCATTTGTTGTTGTTAAAAGATGTAAATGTATGTAATGGTATTTTGTATAATACCTAGACCGATAGCTGTATAAAACCCTCCAACTTTTGAGGTAAAGTGTATGTTATTGGTTCACTTGAATTTGGGGGAGGAGCTAAGATCCTGCACGGGAGAGAAAGAGAGGACGTGAATGCGAAACTGAAAGCGGACTGCGCCTCATGAGGCATAGAAAACTTAAGCAATTTAGCCGAACAGGTTTGATTTAAGGATTTATTGTGTTTAGGGAGTGAGTAACAGCAAATAGGCTATTCAGTAGATCACTGTGTAATGTTTGTTGTTTTTGTAAGAGTTAGCATCCCAGCAGTTATTCCCAGCATTAGTTAAAGTGCGTGAGAGAGACGTGCAAAAGGGATTGATTAGCCGATCGGGAGACAGTAGAGACTGTGAACTTTACATCGACGTGGATAACGACGATACAGAGGATTTCCTGCTTTTGAAGCATGTTTAGACCTGCCCAGGGGTTCGGGGGGTTCCTCAATACAGAGGATTTGCTGCTGTGTGCCTGCCATGGGTGTCAGAGGCTGTCTACACACCCCAATTGAGTGCCCTAGATCAGGAGAGCTCAGTGGATTAAAGGTACCAATATTTATTTTGTTTTATTTGGCTCTTCGGAGTGAAGCGACCAATTATTGTTTTGCTTTTGAGGCCACAACGATCGCCAGCAACGGTACAGGCCTGCAACAGGGATGGGGAACTGTAGGTGTGTGTGTGTGTGCGTGTATGAGTGGGCCCACGTGAATTAGAGTGGTGATTGGTCACATTGAAAGTTCTGTAATATTTAATAAGGAGGTTGGTGTTGCAGTTTATTGCCTTTTGGGAAAAAATAATAATATATTTACAGAAAATACACAAATAAGGACCATTTACAGTATATTTTTTAGTTAATTTGTATAGAGTGGATATATAATTTCATTTGAGGGATTTCTTTGGGGAATTAACCCCTACGGTGCTGCATTATTTTATATTATTGTATTTCTTTTTGTTTGGTTAAATCTTTGTAAACCACTAACTAACTGACACTGTCATATGTGAATTTATGTTTTTATATTTAATTTTTATTTGTTAAATAAATACTACAAGTGATTTAATTTAAACAATCTCTTTTTCTGGGTTAATAAACTGGCATACATTTTGTAGATATATCAACATAAAGCTCTTTGTGTCATTTAATATTCTGTGGTTATAAAACAGGGTTCCACAAGTTATTTTGTCGAGAGACAACCTAATTAGAACCTGGGAGTGCCCTAAGTGCACAGTAACTAATTCTGTGAGATAAGAGGGCGCTACATAAAGTGGGGGCTCGTCCGGGATTATTGTCTTTTTATTTTTGTGACCATTTCATTTAATTATATGTATTTTGAATAGCACTATTTTTATGGATTTAAGTGGAACTCCTGAGTTACAAGCTGAGTTTATTTCATGGTGCAAAGAAGAACTAGTAGACGAAAAGCATGCCATTTTGCTAGTAGGGGTGCCTGTAGAGGTTGATGTAGCCCAAATTGAGAATGTAGCACAAAAGGTGAAAGTTTGGGGAAGAGTACGGGTGAGAGCTACTAAAGAGGGAGCTAGCCCTGAAATGTTAAATGTGTTATGTGAGTGTAGAGAAACTATTAAACCTGAGTCTGTCCCGCCTGTATTGCTACCTGAGGAGGGTGGGGAGCCATGGAAGGTTTTAATAGTGGCAGAGAATGACACTTCATCTAATGAGTTTGCCGAGAAATTATCTGTTTTTCTTGCAAATGAAGGAAAGTCGATGCTGGAGTTGCAAGCTCTGTTTGCTCAGCCTGGTGCTGAGGCTGGTTCACCAGAATCAATAATTCGAGCTGTGGGAGACCTGTTAGACAAAACTGGCAGACAAACCACAGATAGTAGTCCATATAGAAGATTACGTACCTTTTCTGGTTCTCTTCCTACACCTTCAGGAGAAGAGACGATGGAAAACTGGATGGACCAAGCACGTATGATGATCACAGAGTGTGAGTGCTCTGAGAAGGAGAAGAGAAGGAGAATTGTAGAGAGCTTGAAAGGACCTGCTCTTGATATTGTGAAAGCTGTTAGACTTTCAAGTCCAGATGCTAATGCGCAACAGTACATAGAGGCATTAGAAAGTACGTTCGGAACCTCAGAATCCGGTGAGGATTTGTACTTTGCTTTCCGTCTTCTCCGCCAGCATCCAGGTGAAGCACTCTCTGATTTCCTTCGTAGAGTGGAGAAATCATTAAGTAAAGTAGTACAAAAAGGTGCATTGTCTTTACAGATGGTGGATAGAGTGAGGGTAGAGCAGTTGATCCGTGGAGCAGTGGAAAGTGACATGATGCTTCTTTAACTCCGATTGAGAGAGAGAAAAATACAGCCGCCTAAATTTTTAGCTTTGCTAAATGAGATTCGAGAAGCAGAAGAAAGTGAAGCTGCCAGGCAGAAAATCAAAACTACTGTGAAGTCACAAAAATATCAAGAACAAAAGTTAAGTTTTGCAGTTGTGAGTTAAGAGCAGAAATCCAGGAATTAAAAGTGAAACTAAAAGACAACTTTGTTAAGAATTCAGCTCCTTCACAGATGGTAGAGTCAAAAGCAAAGTTTTCTAAACAAACCATCGAACCACGGAGAGACCCTGAAGTAGACGCTCTGCAACAACAAATACTTCAGTTGCAGCAGCAAATAGGAGTAATGAAAGTAAACTATAGTGCACAAGTGGAACAGCCACAACAGCAATCCAAACCTGTTTCTGCGCAGTCAAAACTACGATACACACCTGATCGTGACAATTACTTTTGTTACCGCTGTGGAGAAGAGAGACATATAGCCACAAAATGTACAGATAAGGAAAATCTTCCTTTGGTTATCCAGAAGCTGATTCGATCACTGAAGAAGAGTAAGGATGCATCTAGAGACAGTGCCAAATCTGAAACTCATGATTTTCATTCAGCGAGAAGTCAAGTTGATGTCACAGAAAATAACTGTCTTCCAAAGGGACTGGTTGGTCCTTCCTCTACTGTTTCCATTAGGATAAATGGACATCCATGCAAAGCGCTGCTAGACAGCGGATCCCAAGTTACAATTGTTTTTGACTCATGGTATTCCAAATATCTGTCTGACGTACCTTTGCAGTCTCTTGAAGGGCTTTCAATTTGGGGTCTGAGCTCCTCAAGCTACCCTTATAAGGGGTATATTGTGATCGATGCCTACTTTCCTGCCACTCTCACTGGGGTGGAGGAGTCAATCTCTATTTTAGCCTTAGTCTGCCCAGAGCCTCAAGGGTTTAAGCAAGTCCCAGTAATAATTGGCACAAATGCAAGTTTCTTTGGCCGGTTAGCTGCATTGAGTGGAGCTTCCAACACTCCCAACATGTTGAGTTCTTTGAGGATTCAGGGCAGTTACTCTGATGCATGCATACCTGTAAAGTCTGAAAAACCAACCAGAGTTAAATGGAGTGGATCACATGCTCTTGTTGTTCCGCCAAGAGGTGAGCTGTATGTAAATTGTACAATGGAGTCTGAAGAACCCTTGAAGAAGGATATCTTTGTAGTAGAGTCTTCAGCAGATGACCAGTTACCTGTGGGTCTATTCATACCGCCTGTGATATTGCCTTCATCAGCGATAAACATGGACACCTTTCAATTGCCTGTGCATAATGAAACTGACAAAGAGATAGCAGTGCCTCCTGGTATGTATCTTGCACACCTTTTTCCAACTGATATCATCACTGAGCCTCGTAGAGAGAGGGACAAAGCAAAGAGGATAGATCCAAATTTGTTCAGCTTTGGTACATCAGCTATTCCTCTTGAAGGGTAAGTAAGATTACGACAGAAACTATCCGAAAGGATTAATGTGTTCTCTCTTGAGGAGTGGGATGTTGGATTGGCAAAGGGGGTGGAACATCATATTCCATTGAATGATCCTAGACCATTCAGAGAAAGGTCTCGTCGCATTGCTCCGGCTGACATTGATGATGTGCGTCGTCATATAAAAGACTTATTGGCAGCTGGGATAATCAAAGAGCCTCGGAGTCCATATGCATCCCCAATTGTGATTGCTAGAAAGAAAAATGGGAGTGTGCGTATGTGCATTGACTATCGAACCCTTAATAGTCGAACTGTACCAGACCAATACACAACACCAAGAATAGATGATGCATTGGATTGCTTGTCGGGGAGCAGATGGTTTTCAGTGTTAGACTTGCGAAGTGGTTACTATCAGGTCGAAATGGCAGCCGAGAGCAAGGAAAAAACGGCATTCATCTGTCCACTTGGATTTTATCAATTCGAGCGCATGCCACAAGGAGTCACTGGAGCGCCAGCAACGTTCCAGCGGCTTATGGAAAAGGCAGTAGGAGATAAGAATTTACTGCAAGTCATTGTTTATCTGGACGATTTGATTGTGTTTGGCCGAACTTTGGAGGAACATGAGGAGAGACTTTTGAAAGTGCTGGATCGGCTTGAGGAATTTGGATTAAAAGTGTCCATAGATAAATGTCAGTTCTGTCAGGAGAAAGTCAAATATGTGGGACATATTGTATCTGCCACTGGGGTAGCTCCAGACCCAGAGAAGGTGGAAGCTGTAACATGCTGGAAGAGGCCAACAGATCTAAAGTCCTTACAGTCATTCTTGGGCTTTTGTGGATTTTATAGGAGCTTTATCAAAAACTATTCTGCAATTGTGAAACCACTGACCGATCTTACCAAGGGTTATCCTCCAGTGAAAGGGAGAAAGGGTTCATTCTCAACAGGGAAATACTTTAAGGAATCTGAACCGTTTGGAGAACGTTGGAGTGCAGCATGTTCAGAGGCTTTCCAGAGCATTATTTACTGCCTCACTAATGCTCCAGTATTAGCGTTTGCAGATTCAACCAAACCATATGTGCTCCACGTTGATGCCAGTCTCAATGGTTTAGGTGCAGTTCTGAATCAGGAATACCCAGAGGGGCTACGTCCTGTGGCATATGCAAGCCGAAAGCTAAGTGCTACGGAACAGCGCTATCCAACCCATCAACTTGAGTTCTTGGCTCTCAAGTGGGCCATATCTGATAAGTTCCATGACTCCCTGTATGGTGTTAAGTTTGTTGTAAGAACAGATAATAACCCACTAACGTATGTCTTAACCAGTGCCAAACTGAATGCTACTGGACATCGATGGCTAGCCACCTTAGCCACATACGACTTCAGTATACAATATAAACCAGGAAAACAAAATGTGGATGCAGATGTTCTGTCGCGATATCCTGTGAATGTTTGTCATCTAACAAGCTCAACTCAGGATGGTGAATCTTCTTCAAGGTTGATAGACCAACTCTGCATTTCTCCACAAAGTGTTCCTACACTGTACACATGTCCTACTCAACTGGACACAGGTCAAATGGAGTGGAGGACAAAAGACGAAATAAGATTGGCACAGGATCAAGATCCAGTCATTGCTCCTGTAAAAAAAGAAGTAGCTTTGACCAAAGTGACTTTGATGCATAAGAGTTCAAATCCAGATGTGGCTCTTTTACAACGACGAGGGCAGAAATTAGTAATCAGAGACAATCTTCTGTATAGGGTAACCAAACATCAAGATGAAGGAGAAAGAAGTCTGTTGGTTTTACCTGAAACCTACCATCTTGAGGTAATGAAATCCTTACATGATGATGCTAGCCACTTGGGAGTTGAACGGACAGTTGAACTACTTAGAGACAGATTTTACTGGCCCAAAATGGCTCAAAAAGTAGAACAGTATGTGAAGACTTGTGGAAGGTGTATTGCCAGAAAAATGTTGCCACAGAGGTCTGCCCCATTGAATAACATTAAAAGCAGTGGGCCATTAGACCTTGTGTGTATTGACTTCCTTTCTATAGAACCAGATGCCAAAGGGATTGCGAATGTACTGGTCATAACAGATCATTTTACGAGGTACGCACAAGCCTTCCCTACAAAAGACCAAAAAGCGTTGACAGTTGCCAAGGTTCTATGTGAAAAATTCTTTGTTCACTATGGGCTTCCTGCACGAATACATTCTGATCAAGGGAGAGATTTCGAGAGCCGTCTCATCAAAGAGCTCCTTGGGATTTTGGGGATTCGAAAATCTCGCACGTCACTATATCATCCACAGGGTGACCCACAACCCGAGCGGTTCAATCGCACTCTTCTTTCAATGTTAGGGACCCTTGACCCAGCAAAGAAAGCTAAATGGAGCCAATATATTAGTCAATTGGTCCACGCTTACAATTGTTCAAAAAATGAGGCAACTGGTTACTCACCATACTATCTCTTGTTTGGACGAGAAGCTCGCCTACCTATAGATCTTTGCTTTGGCACTTCACCTGATGGAAAACCAGAAGTAACATACTTGCAGTATGTGAACAAAATGCAAAGGGAACTTCAAGAAGCTTACCGATTGGCAGAAGAAGCCTCTTTGAAGAATCATCTAAGAAATAAGCAACGCTATGACAAGAGAGTAAAAGCCCAGACGCTTGGACAAGGAGATCGAGTTTTCATTAAAATCCTAGCACAAACAGGAAAACATAAATTGGAGGACAGGTGGAATACAGTGCCTTACATTGTGACAGAGAAGCTAAAGAACTTACCTGTGTATAAGTTACAACCAGAAACAGGAACTGGACGGATAAGGACACTGCATAGAGATCACCTATTGTCAATTGGAGACAATGTCAGAATCCCCGCTCCGTATGCTAGGGAAAACAAAATGAGACCTCCAATAACAAGAGCTCAATCGGCACTGAAAAAACAGTCAGAGAAAGCAGAAAACATCCAAACTACCTCTGATAGCGATGATGAATTGGAATATTACTTACCTGAACGAAACCGAATACAAACCCAACCTCTGGATACATGGTCTCCTAAACCTGTGGGGGAAAAACTGAAACACAGTTATGATAGACATCAAACTAATCAAGAGAGCGTAACAGGAAAGCCGGATACACCAAATATCAGATGAGACATTAAATCAAGTCAGTAATGCTCAAACAATGGAGAAAACATCTACTGAAAGCCGTCCGAAGAGAACAGTGAAGCCAGTCATTAAACTTAGTTATGATGATCTCGGCAGACCATCAGACAAACCTTTGACCATTGTATACAAAGGTATGGTCATACAAATTGGGAACTCCTCCAAGAGGAACAGATGTTGTAATACACTTTGGTGTCATCCTCTAGCCAAGTGTGCTAAATGTGCTCAAACAAACCTTAATGTAGCTACTTTAGCCACTATACAAAGCTAATGATACATTTCGGGATAGTCTCATGGGGACATGAGAATTTTAGAGAGGGGAGAGTGTAGCACAGTGCTTCCATTAGATGATGCATAAATAAATAATTTAGTTTTCTAGCAGTTCATATATTTCATTTATTGTAAAAAGTTCATTTGTTGTTGTTAAAAGATGTAAATGTATGTAATGGTATTTTGTATAATACCTAGACCGATAGCTGTATAAAACCCTCCTACTTTTGAGGTAAAGTGTATGTTATTGGTTCACTTGAATTTGGGGGAGGAGCTAAGATCCTGCACGGGAGAGAGAGAGAGGACGTGAATGCGAAACTGAAAGCGGACTGCGCCTCGTGAGGCATAGAAAACTTAAGCAATTAAGCCGGACAGGTTTGATTTAAGGATTTATTGTGTTTAGGGAGTGAGTAACAGCAAATAGGCTATTCAGTAGATCACTGTGTAATGTTTGTTGTTTTTGTAAGAGTTAGCATCGCAGCAGTTAATCCCAGCATTAGTTAAAGTGCGTGAGAGAAACGTGCAAAAGGGATTGATTAGCCGATCGGGAGACAGTAGAGACTGTGAACTTTACATCGACGCGGATAACGACGATACAGAGGATTTCCTGCTTTTGAAGCATGTTTGGACCTGCCCAGGGTTCGGGGGTTCCTCAATACAGAGGATTTGCTGCTGTGTGCCTACCATGGGTGTCAGAGGCTGTCTACACACCCCAATTGAGTGCCCTAGATCAGGAGAGCTCAGTGGATTAAAGGTACCAATATTTATTTTGTTTTATTTGGCTCTTCGGAGTGAAGCGACCAATTATTGTTTTGCTTTTGAGGCCACAACGATCGCCAGCAACGGTACAGGCCTGCAACGGGGATGGGGAACTGTATGTGTGTGTGTGTGTGTGTGTGTGTGCGTGTATGAGTGGGCCCACGTGAATTAGAGTGGTGATTGGTCACATTGAAAGTTCTGTAATATTTAATAAGGAGGTTGGTGTTGCAGTTTATTGCCTTTTGGGAAAAAATAATAATATATTTACAGAAAATACACAAATAAGGACCATTTACAGTATATTTTTTAGTTAATTTGTATAGAGTGGATATATAATTTCATTTGAGGGATTTCTTTGGGGAATTAACCCCTAAGGTGCTGCATTATTTTATATTATTGTATTTCTTTTTGTTTGGTTAAATCTTTGTAAACCACTAACTAACTGACACTGTCATATGTAAATTTATGTTTTCATATTTAATTTTTATTTGTTAAATAAATACTACAAGTGATTTAATTTAAACAATCTCTTTTTCTGGGTTATTAAACTGGCATACATTTTGTAGATATATCAACATAAAGCTCTTTGTGTCATTTAATATTCTGTGGTTATAAAACAGGGTTCCACAAGTTATTTTGTCGAGAGACAACCTAATTAGAACCTGGGAGTGCCCTAAGTGCACAGTAACTAATTCTGTGAGATAAGAGGGCGCTACACACATACAAGGATTATTGAGACTTTCCGTGTTTGATTTTCTTTTTTATACATGTTTTTCACTTGAAACCAACCCAGGCTCGTTCTGAAAATGTACCTCCATATACATTTCTGGAGAACACCAAATATGGAATTACATTTTTTTGCTGATTTTTTTAATCCACCAGAGGCCTCTGTGTACGCTTTTTGAGATCTCAATTTTCTCTCACGAGTGCCTTTCGGACCTGCTGTTCTAGCGTTAATCCACTAGAGGCCGCTGTCGACTGACTGACTGACCAATCGACTGACCCACCTCCTCCTTTCCTAAACCCAACCAATAGTGTTTTCAAAAGCACTGATTGACCTGCCCACCCACTTCCCTAAACCATTCAGTAAAAGAAAAGCCCTCACTTGATTTGTACCACATTTTCAGATTTTATCACATTCTCACTCTGATATTAACATGTTTGTTTTATTTTTTGGCTTCTGTTTTTGTCTTACCTGCTTTCTGGAGCCATTTTTTCCTTGGACTCAAACCCCATCATAGTGGTCAACTCCACTCTGCGTCTCAAGTCCGCCAATGTACCTGTCAAGCTAACCAGACACACTGGTAACAGCGGGAAAGCCGTCCACACGAAGGTATGCATCTGTTAAGCGTGAAAAGGAATGGATTCATACCACCTGTATCGTTCATTTTAAAGAAGAAATGCAGCTAAACAGACTCACATGTATCAAAACAGCAGGACCCATAGTTAAAACCAATGAGTTAGCTGAATGACGAGTAATGTTTGCTCTAAAAGACATGTATTTTCACCACCTTAGATTATAAGTTTGTCTCTTTTTGACAGTATCAAAGGCTGCCTAAACCTTTATGCAAATGTTGTAGAGAGAAAGGATAAGAAAAGATAATGACACCCTTGTGGTACAGACAGGAATGCATTACTATTTTAATCACTATTTTGAATACAAATATCACAAATTCTGGAAATTTTATTTTGTGGGTACATTATGTTTACTTAAGAAATATTAAATTTAATAAAAAAAAATACACAAATGAAATATTAGCACTTTAAAATGAGCACAGAATAGACCCACAAAATACAGGCAAAACACATAGTTGATGTCAGAATTATTAGCCCCCTATTTATTTATTTTTTCCCAATTTCTGTTTAGCAGAGAGATTTTTTCAACACATTAGTTTTAATAGCTCATTTCTAATGACTGATTTTTTTAAATCTTTGCCATGATAACAGTAAATAATATTTGACTAGATAATTTTCAAGTCACTTCTATACAGATTAAAATGACATTCAAAGGCTTAATTAGGTTAATTAATCACCATCTTAAAATGGTTAAAATGGTTAAAAACTGCTTTTATTTTAGTCAAAATAAAACAAATAAGACTTTCTCCAGAAGAAAAAATTTTATCAGACATACTGTGAAAATGTCCCTGCTCTGTTAAACATCAGGCTAATAATTTTCACTTCAACTGTATATATTAAATATTTGTAGATGTTAGCCAGTAGATAGTCTAATCAGCCCCTTACATGGCAATTTTTAAGCATATACTAGAAATGACAAACTTAAAAATGATTGCAAATTCTGAATGTGTTAGGATACAATCATGGTTTAAAAATACATGTTTTACATAAAAATAATAATATAAAGGTTGAATAGACAGACTAGAAACTGTACTGGATCTATCAAAACCTTTGGATGCATAGTGTTTTTTTTACAACTAAATGTAAAATATTTCTTGCCCTGCCAAAATATCATTAAGTAAAATAATATTTTAAAAGACCAATTTTAAGACAATCATGAAATTCACCATGAAATTAAAATTGACTTTGTTAGCTCATGTTCAAATTGGCAAAAGAGGTACTAATAATAACTGTCATGATGGAACGCTGCTGTTTTGATGTTTGTGGCCTTTTTGCTCACTGCACAAGAAACATATGGGTGCAAGTGTGAAAACAAACAAAACATTGAGAGAGTTTTACATGAAATGTGTTAGAGTTAGTAACCCTATCTAAACTAATAAAATGATGTTAATTCCCAAAATGAACAGGGTGACACAACAAAGTTTCAAAAAGTTTACTTTAGTCTTACCAGGATTTTTGGTAAAACCTAAATCTAAACATTTTTAATGGCATTTTACTTATCATTTGGAGCAGTAAATTATATTTAAATGTATTTTATGTAAGTACTGCTCTACTATAAAAGTATAACTGATTTATATTTGTGGCCATATAAATGACAGGTGCACCATTTTATTTATTATTAGCCAAGTATAAGCTGGGGACTGGTACAGCGTATGTGTGGACTTTGGGGATTTTACGATATGGTCACATGTTGATCAGTTTATATGCCTCAGTATTTGGGCTTTGGTCACATGGTCAAGAAAGATACAAAAAGATGGTAAACTTTGCTCAGGTTTGTTTTCCTGCTCTGCTCCTATCCTGCTCTGGAATCTATCTTCTCTGACTCTACTACTCAGGCTCTCTTTGACACCTACTCCCTGTTCCTTGTCTCTCTCTCTCTCCCTCCCGTGTCTCTCCCTCTCTTTCAGGTAATTTTATTTTACATTTAAGCTTGGTATAACTTATATGATATGTTTTTATCATTTCATGTATTTTTTTTTCCTTTTATACAGTTTTTGTAACTATTTCAGTTATAACCATAATAAATTATTGTCATTAAATCGTTTAATTTTTAAGTATTTGTGAATTATTTTTGATTTAGCATCAACACTTAATTTTACCATATTCTAATACATTTCAATAACATAATTGCAATGCTCTCCCTATTGTAACTGTCATGATTTCAGTTTTTGGTACATGATTGCAGAAGGATGGTTTGACTAGAAGTGTAGTTTTTCACCATCATACATAACTTTTTAGTCATTCGGAAAAATTACAGTTCAAACTGCTGTTGTTAAAAACCCACTCTTAAAGGCAAATTATGCAGGGTTTTTTTTTTTTTTCTTGATAGGTAGACAGATAGACATATATAAAAGAGATACATAAAGAGAACTGAAAATCACAAATAAAAGGACAATTACTTGCCCAAACATGTAAGGCAAGTAAAGTAAAAGATTCTGTTGTAAAGATTACTCAAAGTATGAATAAATCCCTTTTAAAGTACTCAAGAATAATGAGTAAAGTGAGCATTAGGTTGTGAACGGCTGATCAATGCAGTGATTTTAGTCATCATACAGTAAATATTCTTCATCTTCGTATCAGTGACATGCAGTCTAAACAGTCTCTAGATCATTGTGTATAAACTTTTTGGACATCTTATTGGACACTTGCTACATGCTAGAGGCCATGGTCTTTAGCCTTTTTGATAGAGCAACCAACTCAAATGCAAATAAAAAAGTAAAAAATCAAACCTGACCTATGACAATGTTTTGACCAATTAATGGACATGATATCATTTAGAGTATGTGTATACTTCTCACAAATTGAAATTGAACATTACACCCAATAAATAAACACATATTCTTCATGGAGTGCATATAAAGTGTTTTCACTTACATCACACTTGGTCATTTACTAATATGTATGGCCATGATGGAAATGTTGCAACACAGACTTATTTTGAAAATGTAGTCTTACATACGTCATGAATTATGAAGCCAGAGCTACGTATAGCTGCATTTAATCTTTAAAACATTATGACACTGTTCCTTTTCTCGCTTACCAGCTGACATCTTACCTGCATTTGAACAACTTTTCTGCTGTTACCAGTTTTCCAGTAGCTCCACACATACGTCCGCAGACTTGAGATACAGAGCAGAGTTCACCAGAATGATGGGGTTTGAGTCTGGTGAAGAACGGCCCCAGAAAGAAGGTAAGACAAAAACAGAAGCCAAAAAATAAAATAAACAAGTAAATAACGGTCAGAATGTAGTAAAATCTGAAAATGTGGTAAAAAAATAAGGTGAGGGCTTTTCTTTTTCTGGATTGCTTTTCAAAACACAGTGGTTGGGTGGATGCGGTGATCGGTTGGTTGGGCAGTCATTTAGTCGACAGTGGCCTCTGATAGACTTACACGACAAGAGCAGGTACTAATGGCACATGCAAAAGAATTTTAAGATTTGAAAAAGTATACACAGTGGCCTCTGGCAGATTTGTGAAAACAAAAACTGCTAAAAACATAACTCCTGGGATGTATCTTGCTCTCTCCAGAAATGTATAAAGGGGTAGGCAATCAGAACAAGCCTGGGTTGAGATTATCGGATGTAAACACCTTGCATTGTAATCTACAACTGAACAAGTTATTTACTAAATTATACTGTCTAAATCATGGAAAAGCTGTTCAATCGTACAGAGAAGGACTTTAGTAAGCAGGAAAATAAATGTTTTGACAAACTGGCACAAACGTGTTTTATTCTGCTCTTCTGTCTTTAGTTCTCTAAATGTTTTTTTTTTTTTCCGGTCTAGCACAAACCAAAATATGGCAATAATTAATCATTTTCAGCAGCAGTAAATAGCAAAATAAACAGTAGTCTCATCATTCTTTTGACATAGACATATTTCAATCTATCACAGTAAAGCTTAAAGGGCCATGACACCCCCCACTTTCGGTTAAAGTCTACTTCAGAATTTTTTCAAAAGATGCATGATTAATGGGCATGGAGCTCCGCGAGCATCAACCAGGAGTGGGCGTGGCCAGCAGGGGAGAACGTGAGCGAACGAAGCTAGCTCACAAAATGAGACAAACCGTGAGGAGACGCATGAGTTTATAGTTTAAGTTAAAATGCAAAGAAATGAACAGTGATTTAATGCCCTGCTACATTTGTTATTCGTAATTTCATATACACATAACCACAATTTATATCATTATAAAGATAAGTGTGTTCATGTAAACCCTATAAATGAGGACTTCTCCCTCAATCCCCGGATTCAGCAAACTCAGTGCAGCAGGTCTCCTGACCTGTCTATTTTAACCATTAGCCCTGCTGGTAATCTGGAGGATTTAGGCAAACAGCAGCACAGTGATGTGTCTGAATGTGAATGAACTCCTGATAAAAGACAGCGTCCGCCATTCTCTAATTCTCATGCTGCTCTCTCGACAAAAATGCTAGCAGCACACACACAGCTTTGCTGTATGATCGGCCCTGACAAGATCGCGGGGAAAAACATGCAACAAACCCCGTGGATCATGGAAACAAACGCATATGAGCCTTCATGAACGGCTAAATACTGCCGTGGGTCCGTGATGTGTCTCACAGCTCGGGCTTGACTCTGGAAGGTCTGGCAGGTCTCATGCATAATTAAGCAGCCGGCTCTTCTCATAGGATAAGAAAACTCCGCTATGAATAATAATGAGAAACCGACGCGTCATCATTGCACTTGCAGTACTGCGCTACATCGCCGATTTTGATTCGCCCCAAAAATCATTTTAAACCCGGAAGCTGAAATTAGCTGACAAAAGCTCAAAATTATCCAGTTTTCCCCACAATTAAAGCTGACAGGTGCTAACATTGTCTTAACTGATGCTCAACACACACAAATCTGTTAATATACAAAAAAAAGTTCCTGAACCTTTAAGATTAACCACTTCCTTTTGCCATTAAATTTAACCAGCACTAGCATAGTGCAGCACTATGATGTGCAACATCATATATATATATATATATATATATATATATATATATATATATATATATATATATATATATGTAAGAGGCTGAATTATCATATGCATTTGTTTATATGAACAAACATGTCTTTTTGACTCAAGAAGGTCCATACTGACTACAAAGACAAATACTGATAAGATCAGGGCCTGTTGTGTGTACTTTGGGGGTTTTATGATGTGGTTACATGTTGATTGGTCAGTTTGAATGTCTCAGCATTTGGGCTTTAGTCACATGGTCAAGAAAGATACAAAATAGGTGGTAAACTCGAGCTTTGTCTCTTTGCCTGCCCTCTCTTTTCCTGGCCCTCTCTTTTCCTGCTCTGGTCCTCTCCTCCTCTGAAGTCTATCTTCTAGACAATCATCAAACAATGCACGCAGACTCATAAACCTAATACATCACTCATCAATAAACAAATCTATCATAGTCACCCTCGACGCAGAAAAAGCCTTTGACAAAGTAAACTGGAAATTCCTGTTTTCCACATAAGAGAGGTTTGGTTTTGGGGAGTCATTTATTAATTGGATAAAAATTCTCTACACTTCACCCTCAGCTACTGTCATTACTAACGGACTAACATCACGCAGCTTCACTCTACACCAGGGAACTAGACAAGGATGCCCACTCTCTCCCTCTTTATTCACCATATTCATTGAACCACTTGCAGCTGCTATCCGTCAAAACAATTATATTAAAGGAATTCAAACATTAAACATACACCACAAAATAAGTCTTTATGCTGATGACATATTATTATACTTACAAAATCCCCAAACATCATTACAGGAAACAATAAAACTTATTGATAACTTTTCAAATATTTCTGAATATTCAATCAACTGGAACAAATCTGCTATACTCCCAATAAATTCCATCAGTGTGGATGTGACATCCCAAACATCACAAATCCCACTGTGCACCAACTAAATCACATATTTGGGTATCAATGTTTCCGCCAGGCTGTCAGAGTTGTTTGCACTTAACTATACTCCGTTACTTAAATAAATAGATGACGATCTGCAACGTTGGATGAACTTACCATTATCCATTATGGGTAGAATATCAGTAACCAAAATGTCCATACTCCCAAAAATAAACTATTTATTTTCAATGATTCCAACACAACACACTCATACATGTTTCAAATATCTAGACTCAATTATAACACAATTCTACTGGAAAAACAAGACCCCAAGAATTAAATTGACAACCCTTCAGAAACCAAAACCACAAGGAGGATTAGAAGCACCACAGTTTTACAACTATTTTTTGGCAATTCAGCTTCAAAACATACACAAATGGATTAAACCTAACTCATCAGAATACACATGGCAAGACATTGAACAATCAATATGCAAAGATATTAACGTTTCAGAATTACCCTTTCACAGTCAATCAATCAAGAAACATCACTGTTTTAAAATGCCGACAATAGAAGCAACTCTGACAGCCTGGTGGAAATTCCATCAGGTCACAAATTCCCCACTCACACCATCTAAAAACACCCCAATTTGGAATAACCTTGATTTCCTAGCCAACAAGAAGCCACTTAACTTTCGCACATGGGCAGCCAAAGGAATCACACAACTTCAACATATCTTTATTAATAATAATCTGTAACCATTTCCCCATATAGCCCAGACATACAGCATTGGGAGTAATTGCTTTTTAGAATATTTACAAATCAAATCATCAATTAAATCAAAATTACCTAACTAATCAATCAATCTAGACCTTCCACCTCAAATCTCAGAGTTTATTAATATATCTCCCTCCAAAAAATTGCTCTCCCAAATATACAAAATGATATCAAAATCAGACAATGCATTAGTTCTACCAACCACTAAATGGCAAACAGACTTATCTATTAATCCCAATGGTGCATTCTGGACTCAAATTTGCAAAAACACATTTTCCATGACTAAAAATGCTAACTTACAACTTATACAGTACAAAGTACTTCACAGATCACATTTAACTGGGCAGAAATTATTTAAAATGGGTTTCACTTCAGAAATATGTTCACATTGCACACAAAACACCCCAGACACATATCTTCATGCCTTATGGCATTGCACTTCAGTCAAATCATTTTGGGAAAAGGTTACTGACTCACTCTCCAACTTAATGGGTTGTCACATCCCACTGTGTCCCTCCCTCTGCATATTAGGTGACATATCCACAATCAATATAAATAATACAAATGGTCAGTTTCTGCTGGTGGCTCTAACTATCGCAAAGAAAACTATCCTCATGAACTGGAAATCAAGAAATAAAATTCACATCTTACACTGGAAAAACTTATTAACAAAATACATCTTCATTGAAGATCCTCTTTGCCTGAAGCCATTCCCTAACAACACCTTCATCTGTACATAAACAAGAGGGGAGGGGAGAGAGGGGGTCAGGTAGAGATAAGGAGGAAGAAAAAAAAATCTAACATTAAATCTAATTTAAAATAAATAAATTAATCAATTGGAAAAAAAAGTATAATGTAAACAATTAAAATAAAAGATTCATAATTCGGTCTTTATATACTTCTTTACTTTCCCTTTTGTTCTATTTGTTCTCCTTTCCTGTCTCTATCAATGTTATTTATTCATTTTATTATTATTATTTATAATATTTGTTTTCTACTTATTATTATACATAAATTATTATTATTATTATTATTATTATTATTATTTATTTACCAGTACTTCTCCTGACCAGTCCGACAACAGATTAAAAAAAAAAGAATAGGAGGGAAAAAAAGAGAGGGAAAAAAAAGGAAAAAAATCTACTTACATGTACTAAATTCACAGGGTAAAGTGTAACGTAGGCATGGCAGTCTGGGCACTGCACTGGACTGATCCATGCCACACGTTACACTTTTTTTTTAATGCATCACAAAGCAACTGACAAACACTTTATACCTCAATGCCCATCACACAACTACATCCTCCTCAATTTATTGTTACAGCTGTTGTTATTTTTATTATTATCATTATTATTAGTATTATTATTATTATTACCAGCATGAGTATATTATAGTTATCAAGTTAATAATCTATCATACATATCTTTAATATTATTCTTCCAGGTGGGTTTGTATAATTCATAATTAGCATTGATATAGTGTTTTATTTTTTATTTTTTTAGTCTTTATTATTATTATTCTTTTTTTTTTGCTGAACTTTATTTTTCTTCTCTCAATTTGTTTCTTTTCTTTTTCTTCTACTCCTCTTCCTTTTCTGTTTTATTTTATTTTTTATTTTATTTATTTATTTTTACTATTATTTGTTTATTATTATTTGTTTATTTTCTCTTTTCCTCTCTTTCCCCTTCTACTTACTGCTTACTACTATTATTATTATTTATTATTATTATTATTTATTATTATTATTACTTGTCCTCTCCCTGATTTCCCATCCTCCCCTCTCCTCGACACCTTTGTCATAAATGGTATTACTTTTATTATTTGTAATCATTATTATTATTACTGTTCTGACTTGTCCGGTTATCTTTCCATTATCATTATTACAAGTATTTATACCATTATCATTAGTAAGGTTGCAGTTGTTGTAGTTGTAACGGTAGTAGTTGTAGTAGTAGTAGTAGTAGTTGAAGTAGTAGACATTGTAATAGTATTGATTGTTATTGAGTAATTGTTACGGAGATTATTGAAGTAGTAGTTCATGTAGTAGTAGATGTCATTGGTATAGTAGTAGCAGAAGTAGTAATGGTGTGGTTGTTACAGTAGTAGTAGTAGTCGTTGTTGGTGTAGTAATATCAGTAGTAGTTGTTGTTGATGTAGATGTAGTAGAAGTGATTGTGGTGGTGGTGGTAGTAGTAGTAGTAGTAGTAGTAGTAGCAGTAGACGTTGTTGTATTAGTTGTAGCAAACGCTATAGTAGTATCAGTAGTGGTAGTAGTATCAGTATTAGTAGACATTGTAGTAGTAGTCGTGGTTGTGGCTGTAGTAGAAGCAGTAGTAGTTGTAATATAAGTAACTTTCTGTAGTAGTAGTTGGTGTAGCACTTGTTATTTATTATTATTGGTGTCATTTATTACTGTTGTCCTTTCTTTCTTTTTTTACTCTCATTTTTACTATCATACATTAATAAGCATTGTTGTTACTCCCTACCTCTGACTGGTTTCTTTCTATATGTTTTATCTATATCTGTCACACTTGCTTCATTTATTGACTGTTATTGTCCCTTATGTATGTACTCTGACCTGTCCACCAAGTTACCTTTACATGCATACACACACTCACACGCACACACTCAAGCACATACCAGTACATGACTATATTGTTGTTGTTTTTGTTTTGTTTTTGTTTCGTTGCTTTGTATTTGTTATTTGTTGATTTTTTTTCTTGTATTTGTATGATTTTTGCATATTCTAATAAAAAAAAAAAAATCTATCTTCTCTGACTCTACTGCAATCAGGCTAACTTCTGGGCCTGCTCCCTTTGTCTCTCTCTCCCTCCCCCTGTGTCTCTCCTTCTATCTCTGGTAACTTTAATTTTACATTTAGGTTGGGTACAATTAATATCATATGTTTTATCATTTCATATTTTATCATTTTATACAGTTGTTTGTAATTAATTCAGTTGTAACCATAGAGAATTATTGTCATTAAATCATCTCATTTTCAAATATTTGTGAATTACTTTTGATTTAACATCATTATTTAATTGTTCCATATAGCAATACAATAAAATCACATAATATCAATGCTCTACCACATTTATAGCTATTGTAAAATGTGCAATGAGAGACTTTGTTAATTTTTAAAATTGCATTTCATGCATAACATGGATATATTATAGTGTTGGTGCCTTATTTTGCAAGTCTAAAATAGGCCAGTGTGAAGTATAAAGTATAGTGCAACCAAAGCTCAAAGTAATATGTTTTACAGAGCTCCGTTTATTCAGAACCACAGGAAGTCTAAAGAGTCACCACTTCCTTTCTTTTGCAAGACGAACTCATAATCTTACATTATAAAACCATGACTGATGGTATTTTAGTTGCTGCTGGAAACAGGAAACATTGTTTAAATTTACTTCAGTATAGTGCATCTGAATAAAGTATGTTCAGGTTATGAAACAAAAAACTTTAATGGTGCCATAGAATGAAAATATCGATATATCATAGCTGAATAATAAAATGTCCTCCTCGTATAAATACAGTGTATATAAAATCACTGTCACAGGCAGGCACGTGCACACATAGGGCTCAACCTGTGCAGTGCACATGCCCTTTTTGGTCTTGGATAGAAAGTGCCCTTCCAAAATGATCCAAAGTGCCCCCGCGACGCGGCACACCTTCGGTCCCGCCCTTCAGTAGGCGCGCGACAACACAGCTGATCAGTACGCGCGCGACAACACAGCTGATCAGTAGGCGCGCGACAACACAGCTGATCAGTACGCGCGCGACAACACAGCTGATCAGTACGCGCGCGACAACACAGCTGATCAGTACGCGCGCGACAACACAGCTGATCAGTACGCGCGCGACAACACAGCTGATCAGTACGCGCGCGACAACACAGCTGATCAGTACGCGCGCGACAACACAGCTGATCAGTACGCGCGCGACAACACAGCTGATCAGTACGCGCGCGACAACACAGCTGATCAGTACGCGCGCGACAACACAGCTGATCAGTACGCGCGCGACAACACAGCTGATCAGTACGCGCGCGACAACACAGCTGATCAGTACGCGCGCGACAACACAGCTGATCAGTACGCGCGCGACAACACAGCTGATCAGTACGCGCGCGACAACACAGCTGATCAGTACGCGCGCGACAACACAGCTGATCAGTACGCGCGCGACAACACAGCTGATCAGTGCGCGCGCGACAACACAGCTGATCAGTGCGCGCGCGACAACACAGCTGATCAGTGCGCGCGCGACAACACAGCTGATCAGTGCGCGCGCGACAACACAGCTGATCAGTACGCGCGCGACAACACAGCTGATCAGTACGCGCGCGACAACACAGCTGATCAGTACGCGCGCGACAACACCGCTCTTCAGTATGCGCGCATCCACTCTGCAGATCTGCACCAATCCCCAACCCCCCAAGTATACTTAAGTAAAAGTACCATTACTTGCCTTGAGGCAAGTGTGAGTAGAGTAAAAGTGCCTGTTGTAAATATTACTCAAAGTAGGAGTAAAAGGTAGCCCTTTTAAAAGTACTCATGAGTAGTGAGCAGTGAGTATTATGCTGTTAAAAGTTGATGCATTTACATGTAATTTGTGGATGTGTGTAAATGTAACATTCTGTAGTTCATTTAGTAATTGACCAGCTGGCACTTAATGTCATAAGACATTAATATTAGGTTAGATTTAGGTTGTGATGTCAGGTAACCAAAATTCAATGTCTAGCCAGAGTCTAAGGAAAACATTATGTTGATGTCCAATAATGACATCAAATGACGTTGATATTTGGTTGATTTTAGGTTGTTTGAAAGTGACAAAAATCCAATGTCGAGCCAACATCTTAAACCAGCATCCTATTGACATCAAATACTGACTTTTAGACGTCATAGTGGTAATGTTGACACAACGTCAAGCTGTAACATCATTAGATGTTGATATTTGGTTGGTTTTAGGTTGAACGTTGGACATTGATGTTGAGTTCTGATGTAAACACGATTTTCATTTCCAAAACAACAAGCAGCATCTCCAGGAAGTTAGGGTACAATTTCAGTCAGACGGCATGTCGACGTCTTGTGCCTGCTGGGTGTTTAAGGCCATTTTGGTCATCATACAGTAAATATCCATCATCTTCTTATCAGTGACATGCATCAAAACCAGGGGTGCTCATACTCGGTTTTGGAGGGCCGGTGTCCTGCAAAGTTTTGTTCCAATGCCAATTAGACGCACCAGGGCTAGCTAATCAATTCCATACTTGGCTTTCTAGAAACATCCGTGCAGGTGGGTTGAGGCAAGTTGTGGCTAAAATCTGCAGAACATTGGCCCTCCAGGACCGTGTTTGGGCATCTCTGATCTAAACAGTTTCTGGGTCAATGCGTGTAAAGATTTTAAACATCTTCTAGGACACTTTTAAAACGCTTCCAAACAGTTTGCTGCCATGTAAAGTGCACATGTCTGGAAGTAGTTTATTATGATGCAGTTTAACTTTTTATGTGCGATTGGATTGGATAGGAATTACAGGACTGATTTTTCTAACTCCCATAGATAAGAAAATATAAAGTAGTGACTCCAGGTTGAAGGAAAGTAGTGGAGTAAAAGTAAAAATACCTGACGCCCTCTGGCCCGAACCAATCACGTTGATCAAGCATGCCGTTGGTAATATAAGGAGGGAAAAATATTTATATTTTTTTGGAATCAAACATTTTGGACAACACTTGAACAAAAATTAAGACCTCTAAAAAACACGGTTAATACTTTTTAATAACTTTTAAGGGCCCTAATTTTCTCATAATTTTAAGACCCTGCGGACACCCTGAGTCAGTTATTGGGGAATTTATGTGTGGTTATCCCTTGGAAAAATAAGATATTTAGAGGAGGTGTGGGTAAAAGTGTGGAAAAGTTTGAACTTTTCCCCCTCTGCATTGAATCAGGTGAATAGAGCCTGGGTATACTTCAAAAGAAGTACATTTTTTGCTTAGTTTGAGGGCAAAAAAAAACTTTGAAAAGGCAGAATGACCCATATGCGGCATGGGAGGTGTTGTGCTTTCATCTGCCCCTAAACCAACATAGGCTTATTGTGCATTTGTACCCAGGTCTACACTGTAGCAAAATTAACTCAGTTTGTAAATATTAATGATTAGTAAGTTATTATTTATTATGATTTTTTTATGAAAAAAGGATAATAGTTTTTATCATCATTTTTATATATATATATATATATATATATATATATATATATATATATATATATATATATATATATATATATATATATATATATATATTGTATCTTGCATCCTTTTTGTTGTTGTTATTTCAGGGGTTTTGACAGTTCTGCAATAATAAGCCAATAACCACCTTAAATCTAAAATGTTGAACAGATGTGTGATACAAACAGCATTTTATAAGGGTAAACACTCATGCTCATAGATGAAAATGTCATTTTTACATGCTTGCTTCTTTTACCCTTCCCTTTCACACCTTGCTGTGGTTTATCTAGTCTGAATAAAGTTCTCTGAAATCTTTAAAACTGTGAAAGATGCACAAACCATGTGAGAGTCACTTACACATACAGTATTTCACTTTGCATAGGTTATGAAACACAAAGCAAAGGTGATTTTGAGTCAGTGGTTTTTAAACACCACATTTCACAGTTAACTTACCTGGTTTAAAGTAATTTCCATAATGTGTTAAATAATTGTTTATAGTAAAATAGGTCAATGTAATTCCCTGTAATAAGTGATTTTTAAAAGTAAAATGTTGGTTGATTGATTGTTTGTGGATTCTAAGTACAGTGGTTTGAAAAGGTGTTTGGTGTGAAAAAAAATATTTCTTTATCTTTTTTTTTTAGATCATCAAGCAAATTTTAATATTATTCAAAGTTAACACAAGTAAAGACAAATGAAATTAAAGTTTTTATTATAAAGGGAAGCTATAATACAAAAGTACATAGCTCTGTGTAAAAATAACATAACTGTTAAGACATAATTTAACTTCTTTAATTACACCTAAGATCATTTCTCTAGCTTCACTCAGGCCTGATTACTGCCACACCTGGTCTTAAAAAAATAAAAAAAAATAAAAAAAAAATCTTAAATGATTGGGTGGCTTAATCAAGAAATCACTTAACCCTCCTAATTTTACCCCATTCAATGTTAAATGTATATGGATATATAATAGACATTTTTATTTTTTTTATTTATTTTTTGCTTCAGATTGATTGACTTTTCCTAATTTAATGGGGAAAACTTGCTAAACATAAAATTTATATGATAATTTTTTCAATGCCCTGCACACATTTTGTCACATCAGTGTTCTTAGTGGTCAATTTGAGGGTCTTTAAGCTGTATAAAACTGATTTGTGACTGATTTGCAAGCCTACAAATATGGTTGCTTATTTTGGTAGTAGTGTACAAGTCCAAAGGAGAAGCAAAAGCAAGACATTGAAATGCTGACACGGGAAGGCAAACATTTCCAGCCACCATGTCACCATGTCTTTCTTTGGCTCTCTGCGAAGGCGGTCACAGTTTTTCCCACTCACTCCCATATAGTTCCTGGCTGGCTCCTATTGTCTCGTCTTATTCTATTTCTGAGGCTCTCCTTGCTCTGCTCTCCAAACAAATAAGGAATTATGGATTTGATCAACTGATCTCTAAATGCAACTGACACCATCTTCTCAACGAGAAGTTTGGATTCAGGGGAACCCACCTGTCCTGTAGTGGCTTTTGCTGCTGGATATGTGATGGACTGGTCGGAGAAGTGGCACGTCATGTGTCTGACTGCTCTGTCCCTGAAGGATATTGAACATATCTATCTATTCAGAACATTGATAACAGGTATTCTGCTGATGGGCTCATGCTGGTTCCTGGTTAATTGTCGATTAATGAAAGCGGTCAGTGTGGCTCAAAACCACAAATTGGACCGCAAAATGGAAAACATTAGGGTAAAACTAACAGCTTTGCAACTAGATTTGGTCAGACCTGGAGACCTATGAAGGGCATTAAATATCTGTGAAATTGGCAGATATTAGACTAAATAAAAAAATAAAAACTTTTCTTCTCTTTTGGCTTTCCTGTGACTCTCCTGCCATCTGGCCGAGGCTAGAGATAAACAACTTCCCACGGTTAGCAAGATAGAGACACTCTGAAATTCCTGTTCCTTGTTCCAAGGACACCTGTTGAGACACTACAGACTTACACACACACACACACACACACACACACACACACACACACACACACACACACACACACACACACACACACACACACACACACACACACACAAATACACAGCAACAGAGAGACAATCACCCACTAGCCACTATGTGTTTATGTGCTTGGTTGCTGGGCCTCCAGAATATGATGTACCTTCAGTATTATTTTTGTGTCAGGTAATTGATGTCTTTGTTGACTGCTTAACAACGCTCTAAAATCCATATCTCCACTCCTCCATTCACAAACTGCGTCGCAAACTTGTATGCTTGCAACTACACCTCTGGAGCTGTAGTTAGAAACAGTTCCTGGCTGTGTTCTATTCATATTTATCCCCCTATGCCATATTAATTTAAAACATTCTGAGATTTAAACTGGGAATTATTATTAAAAAAAAACATTAAAGTAATCTCTCTCAGTTGTAATTTGTTTTCAAAGTATTTTTACAATTCAGTTTTAGCAATCTTCATGTTTACAATTGTGCTCCCTTCGCAGTGGACTTTGAAAACATTGATGTCATCTTGAACACAGCCGTGGCTCATGATGTAAGCTATATGTAGTGGTGGAAGAGTACTGAATAATCATACTTAAAAGTACCATTATTTGCCTAAAAATGTACGGCGAGTATGAGTAAAAAGTTGACCTTTCAAAATTACTCAAGAGTAGTGAGTATTACGCTGTGAAAAGCTGATGCATTTACATGTAAATTGTGCATGTGTGTGTGTAAACGTAACTATCTGAAGTGCATGTAGTTATTGCCCAGCAGACACACAACGTCATAAGATGTTAATATTAGGTTAGATTTAGGTTGTGATGGCAGGTGACCAAAATTCAATGTCTAGCCTGCCTCTAAGGACGTTAATTTGATGTCTGATAATGACAGCAAATGATGTTGATATTTGGTTGATTTTAGGTTGTTAGAGAGTTACCAAAATCACAGGTTTGGCAACCAAAATCGTCTGATAGACATCATAGTGGTAGCGTCCACACAACATCAAGCTGTAACATCATAAGAAGTTGGTATTTGGTTTGACGTTGGACATTAACATTGGACTGACGTTGAGTTCTGACGTCAACCCGATTTTCATTTCCAAAAAAAAAAAAAAAGCATCGTACATGGCGTTAGGGTACAATGTCAATCTAATGTCTTGTGTCTGTTGAGTGTTTAAGGCCATTTTGGTCATTTTATAGTAAACATACGTCATTTTTTCATTATTGACATGCACCTAAACAGTCTCTGGATCAATGCTTGTAAAGATTTTGGACATCTTTTTGGATTCTTTTTGGATTTTCTTTGCAATTATAAATGCCCATGTCTTGAGGTAGTTCATTATGATGCGATTTACCTTCAATGTTTGATTTGATTGGACTGGAATTACAGGACTGAATTTTATAATCTCCATAGACAAGAGAAAATAAAGTAGTGACTGCAGACTGAAAGAAAGTAGTGGAGTAAAAGTACCGATACTGCACTAAAAATGTACTCAAAGGAAAGTAAAAGTACAACAACAAAAACTATTTAGAAAATTACAATTCCTGAGAAAAACTATTCAATTACAGTAGTTTAAGTATTTGTGTTACTTTACACCTCTGGCTATAGGTGACCTATTATTTAAAAGCAAAATTTATGTCACATCTCCAAGCTTGTGAAAACAAAAAACATAGCATACGTTAATGCTTTTAACTTTTTAAGTTACTTATTAAGTATCTGTAATGTATATGATATGGGCCTGTTGGTTAGAACATTTTTGCAGAGGTTTGCTTGTGGCAAATTGTAAAAGTAGACTTTTCTAAAAATAAATAAACAATATCCCACTTAATAATAATATTAATAATAATAATATAATAATCATCATTATTGTTATTATTAAAGTAGGATTTTTTTTATTTTCAATTAAATAATAAATATTATATTTAATTTCTTAATAAATAGCCTAATTTTTTTATTTATTTATATGATTTATTTATGATATTACAATACTTCTTATCTTTGGTAAGTGATTTTATGTTTTAGAATAGAATATGTAATGTTCCCCTTCGGGTGGGGAACTCCAGTGCTATAGGTGGATTTGATCTAGAAAATCCACGTATGGGAGGATTCGGTTCAGAAGCCGCTTGTCTGAAAGAGTATTGAACGGGCCAATGAATTGGCAGCGTAAGCTAGCGCAGGTGTGCTTCATTGCCAATTATCCCAGCATATAAGTGTGTAAGTACACGCACCGGCAGACGGTCGAGCTGTGTTTCTCCTTTGCCTGGCGTTCTTTGGGTCCGGTCCTCCAGAGGGGTGCGTATAAAGTTGCAACTACACAAAAAGAGAGCAACACAGTCGTGCAGCATGTCCTTTTCAGGACGACGCTCCGACTGTGCATTTCTGGATGCGGTGGTTTCCTGTCCTCGGATGATGGGCACGGGCACTGCGTTGCATGCCTGGGGGGGTCCAGCATGTTAATGCGTTGCTCGCGGGCAGTTCATGTCGTCATTGCGATGCCATGACTGTTGCGCAGTAAAGATCGCGACTAGCCTTTGCAAAAGGGCAAACCACCCCAGTTGTCCCCTGCTCTGCAGCGGGCACTCGGGCAGATCTGAGGCATCGGAGGGTGGGCTTTCATTGTCCGATGATGATCCAGACCCGCTTGCCCCCTCCGGGCAGGTGAGCACTGTCAAAACGGATCCTGAAACGGACATGTTAGCCGTGCTTTCCCGGGCTGTTACACGAGCTGTGTCAGATCCCTTCGATCCTCGACTCAGTATCTTTTCTGTCCCTGAAGACGGCTCTGCTGGTCGCGTTGATATCAATTAGAGGGTCGGGGACCCGGAAGCATTTTTCGGTCAGTGACTCGTGCCTGTAATTGGGCTGGCTTTCTCTCACGTCCTGAGACCCCGCCCGCGATATGTGCCCAAGGTTCCTACCACTCCCTACCAGCCCTTTCTTCATTGTCCAGTTCGCACCTTGCGTATTATCTGGACCGCACTCAGAGTTTAGATCATCTGAGCAGCTCTTCGTCTGTTATGGCCGTCGGCAGCAGGGAAGTGCCGTACTGAAATTAAGATTTCCCACTGGATTGTGGATGCTATTCTCTCGCTTATCAGAGCCGAGGTGAGCAGCGTCCCCCGAGAGTGCGTGCGCACTCCACTCGGAGCATTGCATCCTCTCTAACAGACATCTGAAGAGCTGCGGCCTGGGCGACACCCAACACATTTGCAAGGTTTTACAATCTGCGAGTGGAACCGGTTTCCTCAAGGGTATTAGGTAACCCTTTGGTGATTGAGGAAACAATTCGGTAGGGTGTTGAAACACGCTTGCTGCGCCATTCTCCCTAACACAGAGATGCGTGCGCCTTTTTATCTATCAATAAAGTTCCCCGTCAGGTGAGCCCTGCAGATTCCTCCGTGGCCCCCAGCACTGATTCAGCGGAGGAGTCACTTGCTGGCCCACTACGTTGTTGGTCTGCCTGCTGGTCAGCCCGCGTCTTGGGTATAGGTGCCTGCTATGCGTGACCCCACTAGGCGATCCCATATGCTTATTCCGCCACAGTTAAGTCCCCCTCTGGGTGGACCCGAGTCTTCCCTCTCCGCTAACCACTTTTTCTATGCGCACTCCCCCTTCTTAGGGCTAGTCCATATGTAAATTCTGCCATCTTATCTCCCCCCTTGGGTAGCGGATGGCCTCCGCAGCGTCCTCCCTATCGGGATTGCACGCTTCCCAATGTGTCTATATTTCCTAGAATTATCTAGACGCTCACAACTTCCCAAAAAATATATCTAAATCCGTAAAACTTCTGTTGAAGTGGGTTAAGTTAGGGCCAGGCATACGTTGGAGGACCGCGCCTCCCATGATGTGGGTGCGTCACACTTGCTTGACTATCCTCTCATCTGAGGCGTTGGTAAGGTGTAGTCATTATGGCGTTTTCCATAGTTCTCCCATACGTGGATTTTCTAGATCAAATCCACCTATAGCACTGGAGTTCCCCACCCGAAGGGGAACGTTCGAGGTTACAGAAGTAACCCTTCGTTCCCCGAGGAGCGGAACGGAAGTGCTATATTCCATCGCCATAATGACTGTCCCTTAGCTGTTAGAAAGTCTCTTCAGCTTAAAAGGATGGCGTTTGCTCGCTCCAGGTGTGCTTATATGCTGGGATAATTGGCAATGAAGCACACCTGCGCTAGCTTACGCTGCCAATTCATTGGCTTCATTTGCCTGTTCAATACTCTTTCAGACAAGCGGCTTCTGAACCGAATCCTCCCATACGTGGATTTTCTAGATCAAATCCACCTATAGCACTTCCGTTACCCTCCTTGGGGAACGAAGGGTTACTTCTGTATCCTCGAACGTTCTCAATACTATTTGTAAAGGAAACACATGCGGTATGCCATGTTATATATATGCCAATTACACATATATATGCCAATTACATATATTTCAATTGATAAGTAAAACGAGTGCATGTTTTTACCAAAAATAATATTTATTTTTTATGCAAAACAATATAATTGTACAAATTAATTATGGGGTTCTTCTCTAAAGAAGTTGTTACCACCCAGTTTAGAGCATCATTATAGCCATTTTACATTAAAACTATAATGTGGTTCAAACTATGGATCTACGACAGAGAAATAAGCTTTAAAGTTTTTGCATTCCATTGGAAACAGTATGTATGTAACATTTGTTTTTGTTTTTTTCTAATAAAAAGTGTTAAAATGTAAATAACTTATAAAAAACATCCTATAATGCAAATAAGTTGTCATTTAATAAGAATGTGTGAATAACTCAATTTTGACAAAAATATCAGAACCTTGTAATTCTAAGGTGACGACTTGTCACTACATCGTTCTTTTCCTAAACTATGCATCCCAAACCTCTGATTGGGTTATAGGTTTACTTGTATTTTCCTGTTTCCTTTGTTCATTTTCTGTGCAATTTCACTAAAGACTGTCACGAGAGGGCTTTCAAGATGGCTCCTTGATTGCATGCGTTTCGTTGAGCTCCGAAATCCTAACTACTTAAACTGACCTGTATAACATTTTGCAAAGTGTATATTAAAAGTTAACTTGAACTGATATTATTGAAATCTGTTAAAGACGACAATGGGAGGGTCAGAGAAAAGGTAAAGTGCAGGAAAGAAGGCTGGAAAGTCCGAAAAGTCAGCACATGCTATCTTGGCTAATCAAAATAGCAATTCACCGAAGGCCGAAACATTGAATAAAATCCCTTTTAACTCATTGATTACAGACAATTTACATGACTCCCTTCAGCAGAATATTAATTTATGCTGGCAGCGGAAGTCGAACTTCCATCTCTTCCAGAAACTCTTTGTGAATCATCAACCCCTAAACAATGCAAATGTGTGGAAAAAGATAGATTTCGGACCTTTCACGTCTCGTGCAAAATAGGTCAGACACACTTGAGAAGTTGGTGGAAAAATTTTTTCAGATAGTAAATTAAATAATATTCAAAGTCAGCGTCAATACAAAGCCGATCGCAGAATTAAAGGAAACGATCAAGTTCATGTACGGACCTAAATGCCATGAAAGTTGGCTTAAAAAAAAGCTGAAAGGTGTATCAAAAATCAAGAGGCTATTTCTGAAGATGGAATCTGAGAAAGGAATTCAAGAAAGAAGCGGAGAAGATGTTCGTCTCGAGATCATTAAAGTATGTCAGTGTCTCCTGCTGCAATTTAAAGTGAAGCTGTCCGATGTCGTGGACGTCGCACACCGTCTTGGTTATAAAAAACCTGGAAGCAGCACTCCTCGAGGTATTATAATTCAGTTTACTTCACTTTTTTTAGGGATGCTGTCTGGCGCACCACCAAAGAAGCAGACTTGAGAACAATCGCCTGAAGATCTCCGAGGACTTCTGCGGACAGAGAACAAAGACTGAAATTATGGCCCGCTGTCGAAGAAGCTCGTAAGGAAAACAAGAAGGCTTTCTTTGTCGGTGACCATGCCTTTGTAGATGGCATTGAGATTTCGCCTCCATCCTAAATTACAAAGGGAAAAGTATACTTGAGGCAATTGTAACTGAAAAAAATGCATGCTAATGCCCCCTTTCAGTACAAAATTACTCTCCTTTTAATATCTGTAAAAAAAGGAACGAAAGACGTATTTAAATATTTTTGATTTATGCAAGAAACAATAAAACCTTTTTCTCTGGATTAAAATTTAAGATATTTTTCTTCCATATTTTTGGTTTATATAGACTGGGAAGAAACAGGCATTCAAATTCAGTTTTGTTAATTTGAACCTTCAGAAGAAATGCAATATTTGCCTATTTTTGCTTTGAATTTAAAAGGGAGACATTTTTTGTTATTTGGATAGATAACATGAAAGGGATTCAGATTCCAGTCATGTTGATTAATGCAATACTTTTATAAAAGAAACAATACACTTTTTCTCTCTTTAGATAAAAAAAGAAAATATGTTATTTTTAGTTATGTTATTATATGCTGGCTAAAGAAGTGATAGAGACTAAGACTCCTGTTAAATTGTTCTGTTTCACAAATATACAGTAGAACCAATATATGTGTAAAAAAGGATTGCTGTTCTCATTCTGGGATACATTTGCTGTGTTTGCTTAAGGTTTGCTCTATATTTATATAGGAATCTACTGGGTTGTTTTATTTTTTACTTGTACCACATTCACTCTTGTTCTATGTCTTTATCTATTTTTTCTCTTAACTGTAGAGGGTTACGCAATATCACTAAGAGGAAGGCTATTTTTTTGTATTTGAAGCACTTTATTGCAAATTTTTGTTTTATAAAAGAATGCCAATCTGTAACGTAAGACGCACAATTTTGGAAGTCATAGTGGGGACTAGATCTGTGGTTATCTCATGGCACTACTAATTCTGCTGGGGTTTGTATTTTAAATTACAGATTTAAAGGGAACATTTTAAGATCTGAATGTGATGCTTCTGGACACTACATTGTAGTAGATTTTAAATGCAACCTATATTATTGTTAATGTATATGGTTTTAACCTACAAAGAGAAAATAAAGCTTACTTCAATAGATTAGGCAAGCAGGTGATTCAAATGTTAACCACTTATCCTAACTTCCCTAATCTTTGGTGGTGATTTTAATGGTGTCCTAGATAATAGTTTAGATAGATGGCTTTATCAAACTGGAAATCCTAATTCGGATTATATTATGACTTTTATAGAACAATTGTCCTTGTTTGATCCATGGAGAAAGTCTCATCCAACACAAGAATGCTTTACTTGAAGTAGGAAATCTTTATCTTCTCAATCCAGGATTGATTGGCTTAATTCCAATGGCATGGATAACATTGTTACTGATATAATATCATCTCTGTTCTCAGATCATGCAGTTATTTTAATTATGATTTCTTTTAGAACCTTAGTAATTTAACTCAAAAGTCTGGTTACTGGAAATTAAATAATTCAGTTCTTAAACATTAGGAAGTAATTACTGGAATATAAAAATTTTTTTTGACTTGCTATAATAAAGCGAAAGTTTAAAAAAAAATTGTAATAATTGCAAACTTCTCAAATTTGAAGCGGGAGATTTTTTTAAAGAAATATTGTAGTGAATTGGCAGGGTGAAATGAACTCTGCGTATTTCTTTAGACTTGAGAGGCAACAAGCTAAATATAATTATATTGAGAAATTGAGGATTAATGATAATATTGTGGAGAATACTAAAATTGTTGCACACTTTTGTTCTGAATTTAACAGTAACTTGTATTCTTCTTAATTTTGTCAACAATCTACAACAGAATTCTTTGAATCGCTACATAACAAAAAAGATTAGTGATAATGAGTTCAATATATGTGAAGCCCCTCTTAGTTTACAAGAATTATTTAAAACAAAATATATGTTACGTATCTAAAGCTTGCGAAAAAAAATAGGATATGTTAATGCTTTTAATTTATAGGTTATTTCTTAAGTATAGTACTGTATATGACATGGACCTGTTAGTTAGAACATTTCTGCAGTGGTTTACATGTGTCAAATTTTAAAAGTAGACATTTAAAAAAAAATTTAAATAAACAATTTTCTACTTAATAATGATAATAATAACAATATTAATAATCATCGTCATCATCATTAATATTACTATTAAAGTATTATTTTTTTCACTTCCAAATACATAATAAATATTAAACTTAAATTCTTAATAAATTTATTTATTATAGATAAATAGATTTATAATAAAATAAATAAATAAATACATGTATTTATTTATATGATTTATATATGAGATTAGAATACATGTTAGCCTTTGTAAGTGATTTTATGTTTTATTTAATGTTCTCAATAATATTTGTAAAGGAAACATTGGTCCTGTATGAGTCGTTTGCATATATTTCAATTAATATGAAAAATGAGTGCATGTTTTTACCAAAACTAATATTGGATTTATTTTAAATGCATGTGCGTGTAAAACAATATAATTTGCACAAAGAAATGATAGGGTTCTTCTCTAAAGAAGTTATTACTCCACCCCTTTTAGAGCATCATTATGGGCGTTAGATGTTCGGGCAGGCGTTTTAAGACAAACATGCTCAGATGCTGTCAATAAATATGTAAGTTAGCTCTTTTTTTGTATGATAATTCTTCATCAATAAATAATAAACAAGAATAACCCGTAATATGTCTTGTATTCATTATGAAGTTAAGTGATTTTTGAAAAAATCCTTTCTAAAAGTTTCAAATAATCAAAATAAATAAATACTTTTTTGTTAAGAATGTTTATTTTGCAATTTATACTAGTATAACATTGTATTTTATTTTTTTAAAAATCATACCACCCCTCCTCCTCATGTGAACAAAAAAAAAATAATAATAATAATATTAATATTGAAAAAAGCAAAAAATTGCTGAAAACTATTTTAATTTTACTTACAAAAAAGTTTGCCCGTAATATTTTGATAAAATAGAACAGAATTTCAGGCAGTTTTTCTGTTTATTTTTTTTACACTAAACATTTTACTGTTTTTTTTTTATTATTTCACTCAGCAGTTTCAGTCAATTGTTCATGCAAAGACAAACCTTAAGTTCTTTTGCCCTTTAGGACTCCCATATCTATCATTTTGTTTTGAATAAGGAAGCATGTATAAAAATGTAGTCCATGAATGGCGGATTTGTAGTCCAAAAGTTATTGTGAGTGAGATCCAGCGATCTATGAAGTATTATCACTGGTAATCGTGACAGTACCCTCTCTTTCTTTTTTTATCACTAATTTCATTAAAAAAAAACTAAAGGCTGTCACTGTGATTTGTACTTTTAAGCTACTATACACTTATATTAGTGTTCTAATACAACGGTTTCCAACAGGAGGGTCCTGGCCTACAAGGGGGCCTCAGCGAGCTTTGTGGGGGGTCGCGTCATATTTTAAAAATTTTTTAGCAGTGGACAATTAGGAGAATGATCATGTTGCCTTAGCTCAGTGGTCCTCAACCATCAATTGGTACCAGGCTGCACAAGAAATCATTAATTATTTCCGTTTTATTATTATTTGAGTCTGAACGAAAAAAAAAAAAAGTATTTTATTTAGAAAAATTACTGTATTCTCTTGCTTACATCTTGGTCACTTAAGCGCCAAAATTTAACCCAAAAGCAGCAAAATTAGTAAGAAAATACATCTTTGGAAAGTTTCTTTGCCAAGGGGAAAAGGCCAAGTGAAGGAACTGCCAAGGAATGGATCCGCAACACATTTGACAACAAATCAGGTGAATCCAGCATGTCCGTGCAAGAAGATCAACTGATGGAGATCACAAATGACAGTGACCTTTTAGGAGCCATTCGCATATCGCATTTCTAGAGTTTACATAAGTTTGTTGTTTCCAATGGAGGTACGTGGTTTGCGCACACAAGCGGTGTGATGCACTCGCACCAAAGTAATCCGGGCAGTGAATGCACTGCAAGTGATTTGACAAGAATTGACCGATCAGCTTCAGGGCTTGACATTAACTTTTTTGATCCACAGCCACAGTGGCTAGTAGATTTCCAACATTACTAGCCACTTGCCATTTTCCCTAGCCACACTTTTCTTGTTGGGAAAATATGTTTTGATTAAATTTGACTTTGACATTACCAGTTAACTACACATAAACAGGGAGTAATCTTCCATTACTAGCAATGTTATTGTAAAAAATTATAATTAAACCATATAAACAAAAATAAATGTAAGCAAAAGAAAGCATGTGAAACATACTGTGCACACGGTTAATGTTAGATCTGTTAATAATCTCCTCTAAAAATAATTAAAATGAAAGCAGTGACCGCTGCTGCTTACAAAAGAACATGTTTTTTTTTTTTAAATCTTGAGCTCTTGAAAGCAGCAGGACTATGGGTGCTATGGGTGATAATCGCTCCTTGTCCAGTCTTTTTCAAAAGGAAACAATCGCAACTGTTGCACTTCCTCTAGGCACAGTTGCTTTGCGCAAGTAAACAGGAGTGCGTGCGCGCTTTTTAACAATCACGCGCATCAAGCGCGGGTGATCATGCTCTTATTCTGGATTCACCATTCTTTTGCTCGTGCAAACACACTTATTTTTGTCAATCGTGCTGCTTCTCGATTCTAATATCATAGTTTACGAATATTGGGCCTTGCTTATTGTCGAAACCTGCTTTTAAGACAACTACAATTTAAAAATGATTTCAAACCAGCCAAAGTGGCTAGTAGAATTGTCTGTCTAACCCGCCAGAGCTGAAATCTACCCACATTTGGTGGGGTGGCGGGTGTTAATGTAAAGCCCTGTTCCGCTTGTATGGAATATTCACATTTCGGTAAGATTAGTTCCCTCTCGGGAACTCTACGCTGCGTCTCTTTTAGGAGACACAGTGGGATGCCATCCCTCTCTTATAACCTTCTAAAGCACAGGTGTAATCAATCCAATGTAATTGGCGAATCCAATGTAATTGGCGGGACACAACGTGCGTGTGGCGTCAGACCAAAGGTATAAAAGCCTCACACACACAGTGAACTTCAACTTTTTCTCTCTTCACTCTGTGAATGAGTTCGTTGATTTTGAAGCACTCACAGCACTGATAAGGCACTACAAAAACCATTTATACTAAATAAAAGCACACTTTCATTTTCTATTTAAAAAGAAGTAAAATGGAAAAGAAATTTAGATCATGTGTTTCTCCATGTCCTCGTTTCCTCACAGAACAGGACACACATGATTTTTGTGTGCAGTGCCTCGGTCAGGAGCACGCACAATCAGCCCTTGAGGGGGGTGGCTGTGTGCATTGCGATTCACTTCCTTGCCGAGTGGTGCGAAGTCGCCGCGCTCTGTTTGATAAAGAGCCAGCGGCAGGCGTGCCTCGCGGCACTGGTCCCACCCGTGCTGAGGCTAAGCGGCGATTAATGTCGTGGGAGACAAGCTCGAGGGCTTCTTCTCCTCCTTCTACTGTCAGATCGAGGTCCAGTCAGCATGAGCTGGAAGCCAGTTCATGGGCTCCTTCCTCTCGTGCTGATGGGCAGCTGCTCCGCCTCCCGGCTTCTAAGGGGGTCAAGAGTATGTAGGGCCTTCGGGGCCAAAATGACGTTCCCCCATTATGCCCCGAATAGGATGAGCTGGCAGAGGTCCTGGCCAATGTAACAGCTAAATATAAAATTAACTGGGAAGTGGAGAGGCAGGAAGTGCGCCAAAAAACTGGTTTATGTGATGAACGCATCCTGCCATCACGAGACACTGAGAGACACGAGACTCTGAGGGGGGGTCTTCCATTTAACAAAGATCTCCAAAAGGAGATCATTTACACATGGAAAAAACCATACACTACCCGTGTTATAAGCCAGCAAGGATCAATATATTCAGCCGTTGCTGGTTTGAATGAGCACGGATGCCACACAATGCCGAAAATGGAGGAGCATTTGGCGCGCCATTTGCTACTTCAGGCATCGTCGGCGAAGACCCCAGGTATGCAAGCATACCAGGCGGACCTGCTGAAGAAAGCCCTTGATAATGACGGGGCGGGGCCCGATACAGTAAGAGAAATACTTCGGGCCTCGGACCTGTCTCTCAGTGCCACCAAAGAAGTAGCTAGATCTTTAGGCCGCTCTATGGCGGCCATGGTGGTAACGGAGAGACATTTATGGTTAAATCAAGCGGACATCAAGGAGGAAGATAGTCGTATTTTCCTTAATGCTCCCATTTCGCCCGTGGGTTTGTTCGGCGACTCTGTAGATAGGGTCGCCAAATCGTTTGAGCGGGCGAAAAAGAGGTCGGGCTCCTATGAGAGCTTCCTTCTGGGGCTATGCAGCGGGACCAGCCCCAGCCGTCAACCAACTCATCTGCTCATCTTCTTCGGGCAGCCCCCAACGAGGAGCAAAGGCCACCTCCTCGTTGCCCACAGGGGGTCTATCCACCAACCCTCCCACCGTTGGTGCCTCAGGGCGTGGAGACCCCCAGCGTTATCCACAAACGTTTCATCCCAAAAGTGGTGACATTAGTGGACTCGCCCCCTCTACTGAGGGTCCAAGAGCAGTTAAATCAGGGGCCTCCTGTGGTGAGTTCGCCTCAGTGCCCAGAGTTAGCTACTCAGGGGAACATAGAGACCAGTCTCGAGAGACTGGTACCCCTGCAGAAATTTTTGTGGAAACGGCTGCCGAATGTTTCGCAGTGGGTCCTGCTTACCATAGAGAAGGGCTACAGAATACAGTTTGCTTCATGCCCCTCTCGCTTCAACGGGGTGCTCCATACCCTAGTGAAGCCAGAGCAGGCTCTAGTGATGGAACAAGAAGTAGAATCTCTTCTGAGGAAGAGAGCCATAGAACAGATCCCTCCTCTAGACATCGAGTCAGGGTTTTACAGCAGTTACTTCATTGTTCCAAAGAAGGGTGAAGGGCTGCGTCCGATTTTAGATCTAAGACAGCTAAATCGCTCCGTACAAACACTGAAGTTCAAAATGTTGACTATCAGCACCATCATGTCACAATTACAGTCCGAGGACTGGTTTGTCACGATAGATCTGAAGGATGCATACTTCCACATATCCATCCATCCAAGTCACAGGAGGTTCCTCAGATTTGCCTTCGGGGGCAAGGCTTATCAGTACAGGGTTCTTCCGTTCGGCCTAGCACTCTCACCCCGCACATTTGCCAAAGTCGTCGACGCAGCTTTGGCTCCACTGCGGCTACAAGGGATTCGAATTCTCAATTACCTCGACGATTGGCTCATTCTAGCCCAATCGAGGTTGTTATTGGTTCAACATCGAGGTGTTGTTCTCACTCACATAGAGAAATTGGTGTTGCAGCTAAACCAAAAGAAAATTGTGCTTGTGCCAGCTCAGACGACCACTTTTTTATAGGTGTGCTATGGGACTCCACAACGATGTTTGCGTTCAAGTCGATTCGGGCAGCCGCAAAGAGGATCAAACTGGGCCAAGCCATCACTGTCAAACAGTTCCAGAAGCTGTTGGGTCTACTAGCGGCAGCCTCCAACATAATCCCATTGGGTCTGCTACACATGAGACCATTACAGAGGTGGCTCAAAACCAGGGGGTTTTCCCTGAGGGGAAATCTGTTCCGCACAATCAAAGCATCAAGGTGTTGCCTACAAGCTTTATCGATATAGAAAAAGCCCTGGTTTCTGTCCCAGGGCCCTACACTGGGAGTAATATCTCAACGCCTGGCTCTGACGCAAGGGCTGGGGAGTGACCTTGAGGGGCCTTCCCGCATCGGGACAGTAGAGGGAACATCATTTCCACATGCATATCAACTGCTTGGAGATGTTAGCAGTGTTTCAGGCTCTAAGGCACTTCTTCCCTCAAGTGAGAGGACACCATGTGTTAGTGAAGACCGACAAAACATCGGTGGTCTCTTACATCAACCATCAAGGGGGTTTGAATTCGCGCCCTCTGTGCAGGTTGGCGAAGCGGATCCTTCTGTGGGCTCAGGGGAGGTTGCTCTCTCTAAAGGCAGCTTATATCCCAGGCCCGATGAATGTGGGAGCAGACCTTCTGTCGAGACAGAGGTTGGAGCCTGGGGGATGGCGACTACACCCAAAAGTGGTGGCGGCCATTTGGCAAAGATTTAGCAAAGCCGACATCAATCTATTCGCCTGTCAAAAAACAACACATTGCCCATTGTGGTTCTCCCTCACACATCCAGCACCTTTAGGGCTGGATGCAATGGTGCAGAAGTGGCCGAGGCTTCGTCTGTACGCTTTTCCCCCTATCGCTCTGCTCCCTGGGATACTGGAGAGGGTCCGTCAAGGGGGGTACAACCTATTGCTGGTAGCCCCTTATTGGCCCACACGAGTGTGGTTCTCGGACCTAGTGTCTCTCCTCGACGGTCTTCCATGGGAGATTCCCATCCAGAGAGACCTCCTGTCCCAGGCGGGGGGAATGATAGTGCACCCCCGCCCGGACCTCTGGAAACTGTGGGTGTGGCCTCTGAGGGGGCCCACCTTGTAGATCTTGGTTTGTCAACTGAGGTTGTTCAAACCATACTAAGCTCCAGAGCTCCCTCCACGAGGAGATTGTATGCCACCAAGTGGAAACTTTTTACTTCGTGGTGTACAGACCACCACCTGGATCCAGTCCACTGCACTGTGGGGTCAGTGCTGCAATTTCTCCAGGAGCGTTTTGAATTCGGTTTGACTCCGTCAACGCTTAAAGGTTATGTAGCGTTAATGTCCGCATACCATATTGATGGTCTTGGCAAAGACCCTCTGGTGATCAGATTTCTCAGTGGAACCAGGAGGTTGAGGGCTGTCTGCGCCAATAGGTTTCCTACTTGGGATTTGTTGATAGTGCTTGAGGGCCTGTCGACAGCCCCCTTTGAACCAATGGAGGATGTGTCAGAAAAGTTTCTGACCCTTAAAACGTTTTTTTTATTGGCCATTACAACCATCAAAAGAGTAGGAGATTTACAAGCATTGTCTGTAGCTCCCTCTTGTCTGGAATTATCACCTGGTATGGTGAGAGCCATTATGTACCCCAGAGCAGGGTTCGTTCCTAAGGTCCCCACTGAGGTGGTGCGACCTACTGTGCTGCAGGCCTTTAATCCTCCACCATTTATGACGCCAGATCAGGAGCGCTTGAATCTGCTTTGCACAGTGCGGGCATTAGATGCATAAGTACATCGTACGTCTGCTTGGCGTACAACCAGGGCCGGCCCAAGCCTTTAGGGGCCCCTAAGCAGAATTTTATTTGAGGCCCCCTTGGTGCAGACAATATGATAAATTATCGTTAATCCTTGATTATTTGCACACTTTAAATTTAAAACACGCGTTATAAATTTTATTTGCTGTAGCTGTGTTGCTTACATTATGAAATATGCTTTTTTTTCTAACATATACTTTTTGTATTTTCTGTTTCAAATATCTAAAAAAATCACTTTAAATCAAAATGAAATTAAATCAAGAAGCATTTTCCACAGGAAATCTTTCTAGAAAATGTTTATTCTTTAAGATTTTTTACATATTTGGACTAGAAACAAGACAAAAACAATAAAAAGGAAAGAATTTTTGCAATATTTACCAACTGTCAATGATTCACAGTACATGGCTGTGAAATTTGATCACAAGAAAACCAACCATGATATATAAAATTTTTTGATTAAGAGTAAAAAATGCATCAAATAGTTATAAGACGCATTTCTTTTATTAATAGCACATGTTTATAGTATTGCAATTGTGTAAAAAAAGCAAACAACTGTTCAACAAGCTGAAAAATGCAGAGATAGAGGGCTCATCTCTAAATTAGTCAGAGCAGCAGCATCACAATTAACCTAGTTAAGCCTTTAAATGACACTTTAAGCTGTATAGAAGTGTCTTGAAGAATATCTAGTAAAATATTATTTACTGTCATCATGGCAAAAATAAAATAAATCAGTTATTAGAAATGAGTTAATAAAACGATTATGTTTACAAATGTGTTGGAAAAAAATCTGCTCTCTGTTACACAGAAATTAGACAAAAAATAAACAGGGTGGCTAATAATTCAGGGGGGCTAACAATTCTGACTTCAACTGTGCATGTTAGAAAACAGTTAAAATAGCAATTTATTGCTTTCTAGTTTTCTGTAAACTAAAGACATTTATTACAACTTGGCCAACCTATTTGATGTATTTTATGCATAGCCCTGGTTTATTTTTAATCATGCAAAATTTTGCTTTGCCACTAGATTAATATATTTTCTTCAAGAACAGTAACTGATTGGAATGCTCAGAAAGGTGATCACAGACTCCTCTGAGCACTTATAATGCCTCCAGCTGTGGAGAAAATTAGTTATTTACTCATCAATTTAAAAAGAGCATTATTAGTAATAAGTTTATTAAGTATAAGTTTTTCTTTTTAATTTATCTAATATTTTCAGCAAAAATACCATCTACAAGACTTTGCAAAGGTCTGCAAGGGTTAAATAAATGAAAAACCCTTCAAATTATGTGTTCTTGTCCTATTGATATCTTTATATATTTTGGCGGAATTAAATAGTGTGAGCCCATATTCCTGTATGAAGTTTCACAATTGCAATCGCTCATCTGTCAGTGGTTAAAAAGACTGGCGCGTCTCTGATGTATTGTTGATCCACCATTACGGGAAGAGCCACCTGGTGGCAGTTGGGTGTACTGCAGCCACAGCGGTAAATGGCTGCAGTCAGATTAGATTAATTAATTCAGATCTTTTGTACATTTAGATAAATATCGATTCTTGGCGCCAGAGCGTATTGATATATTTGCCCCACCCATAATCTATAACCAAACTCTCCAACAAACTAAAACAAAAACGAAAGTTAGTAATTTCATGCACTCTTGGGGGCCCCCTGGTGGCCATGGGGCCCTAAGCAGCCACTTAGCTGGCTTATGCCTTGGGCCGACTCTGTGTACAACAGAACAGTTGTTTGTTTTGTATGGCTCACCCAAAATGGTAGCGCCAGCATCTAAGCAGTCTCTGAGCTGGTGGATAGTCGAGGCTATTTCACTAGCATATGAAGCCCTGCATCGGCCTCTACCTGAGGCGATCAGGGCTCACTCAACCAGGAGTATGGCGGCTTTGAAAGCCTTTCGTTCTGGCCAGTCCCTGACTGGCATCTGCAACGCAACTGGGTGGTCTACCCCGCATACCTTTGTAAGGTTTTAGCAGTTGGACCTGGACCCTACACAGTAAAATCTTCAGAGTAAAATTTACTCAGTTCAGAGAACATTTGGTCCCTCTCTAAATTGAGCAAAATATACTAAAAATTTAATAAATCACCACAAAGTCAATTATCCAGCAAACAATTGCTCTCTTTATACAATATTTGCCACGATACACTATTTAGCAAACAAAGAAAAACTAACATTAGAAATCAAGTCAGAGTCCAAGTAAAGCAGCTACTGTTCTCCTCAACGGTGACAGCTTAAACACAAAAAGTGTTTTTTTTCTTCTTTTTTTTTAATGTTGTAAAAAAAATATCTTAAAAAATATCTAAAAAAAAATCTTAACATTATCACTATATAAAATTTTAAAGAGTGTGACAGAAATATGGCCAAACAGGTTGTTAATTAGTAAAGCTGCTGTTTGTGGAGTTACTTAATGATCCTTTGCTGAGATTTTGAGAGATTTGATGTGTTTTATTTCAGTTTATTTAATCTACGGCTGTGACTGAAGGTAGATGTAGTTTTGTGTTTCTCTTCTGTTTCTGCTTATTAACAGCAGGTGTTCATCATCAGTGCTCAATCAACACTTAATTAACCCCATCATTGTCTCATTAACTTTAACTCTGCTGCTGAGTAAATTTTGCTCAATTTAGAGAGGGACCAAATGTTATCTGAACTGAGTAAATTTTACTCTGAAGATTTTACTGTGTACTTCGGGTTCCAGTGTCCTAGCAATATATGGAGAACTCATGCCCTACATGTAAAACTATGGCGTGTTTGGGATAACGTTCTGTCACAGACTCGGTCCCAGTCATTCCCCTCGCTGGCCAGCAGAGGCCACCATCTCCGGACTTTTAAGCATTACATCATCCATCTACACTGATTCAGCACACCTGATCTTCATCCCGCTAATGACCCACGTACCCTTTATAAGCAGCTCTCTCACACACAGTCTTTGCGAAGTCTTGTTTAGCCCCGGCCAGCATTACTGAGCGTTCTATCCTGCCTGATCTCCTGTGCACAACTTCTGCCCGACTCTTGACTCTTCTCTGCCTTCTGCCTGCCCTCGACCAAAGCCTGTTACTCGGACTATGATACTTGCTGCCAGCCCTCGACCAAAGCCTGTTACACGGACTCTGAATCACGCTGCCTGCCTCTGACCTATGCCTGGTAAATCACCCTGTGTCTGTCAACCGCCAGCCCTAAACCTTCATTGTTGTGAGTGTTGTATGTGAGTAAAGTGTGACTTAATAAATACTGCATAATGGATCCCTCCGTGTCAGTCTCCCCGTTACATGTTCCTATTGTGTCTCCTAAAAGAGACGCAGCATAGAGTTCCAGAGAGGAAAAGGATGCCATCCTTTTCCATACCTAGTGCGCTCCGTTCGAAAGGTATAAGCTGAAGTTCACTGTGTGTGTGGGGCTTTTATACCTTTGGTCTGACGCCACACGCACGTTGTGTCCCGCCAATTACATTGGATTGATTACACCTGTGCTTCAGAAGGTTATAAGAGAGGGATGGTATCCCGTTGTGTCTCCTAAAAGAGACGCATTTTCTGACACGTTTTCTCAGACAAACACAGAACACACCAATACTGCAGTGCTTTGTACTTTTCTCCATATATAAAACTTGTATCAGAGCGACAGCAATGGTTTTTTAGCTTGTCATCCTATTAGAAAACGGTTAATGGTCGCCTAACATATTACGAAACACCCCAAAACTCCCCCCGTCTGCAGTAATAGCATTGACCGTAAAAGGATATTCACACCAGTGTGAATAGTAATATTTTTGTTATTGAATTTCAAATAGGGCCAATTTAATGGCCAAAGGCTTATGTTTTTCAGTTACAAATGGCCTACTGATGTTTTGCTTTGTAATTTACATTAGGATATTATTTGTGCATCAGCATATCAAGATATACTAATAAGTGCGGTTTATTCATAAACTAATTTAGAGAGGATCACGTGCTTATAATCAACACGGCTGGCACCTTATTAGCTCCATAACCAGCCCTATTAGATGATTACGGAAGCATTATAAATAGTATAATAGTTTTACACTCTAGGTATCTTCGTCTTAAAGCTCCCCCCTTTCGACCCCTTCATCCTCCTCCTTTTTCTGATTGGGCGACACGGTGGCCCAGTGGCTAGCACTGTTGCCTCACAGCAAGAACACCGCCGGTCCAACCTTTCAGGCCGGTCGATGTTTTTGTGCGGAGTTTGCATGTTCTCCCCATGTTCACGTGGATTTCCCCCGGGTTCCCTGGTTTCCTCCCACCGTCCAAAAACATAAACCATAGCTAATCGACTAAAACAAATTATCACCCAATACAACCTTAGTTCACACTTCTCACGGTGACAAGCAGGGGAGTTCTCGAGACCTACCTGACCTGGAACTCCCCTCTCGCCCTTCTAACAAGAGGGAGCCTCGGGCTCGAGGATATTACGAGCTCAGGGCTCTCTCCCGGGACAGCATGCCAAATACGCTTTATTGATTATCAGCTAAGTGTGAACTCTTGAAACATACTGTTTGTTTGAAAACAACATTTTTTTGTCATCATTACTGCAAACTTTTATGAGTGGCAATATCATTAAATGTGGAGGGGGGCCTTACAATATTTTCCGGGTCTCAGGCCAAAAAAGTGTGGAACCACTGTTCAGATATATACCTATTAAGGTATCAATAAGGAGCCTTTTTTTATCTGTACCTTTTGAAAACTTCAGTGAAAGATTTTTATCAAAAAAAAAAAAAAAAAAAAAAAAAAAGGTTTTCAGTAGCAAAGGTTTATGTGCTATATGTTGATCATCAGCTTGTTTTGGTGTGGTGTGTTGCTGTATTTTCTGTTCTCCATAATCTGTTGCAATGTTATTTTGAAAGCAGAACAGAGACAGCCAAACATACATTTTCATGGGTCAAAGAGAGCACACTGGACAGATCAGATTATGTTAACTGTGAAGTAAAACTTGCAAAACCTGGGAACTGAGAAAATAAGTTTTTTTTTTTCTCAGTTCCCAGTTTTTTTTTTTTTTTTTTGAGAAAGAGAGAGAATCATTAAATTATGATGAACAATGAATATTTATATTAATTTACAAAGTTTAGTTAGTGTAGTTAGGTCCACAAATATTTGGACATTACACAATTCTAACATTTTTTCCTCTATACACCAACATAATGGATTTGAAATGAAACTAACAAGATGTGCTTTAACTGCAGACTGTCAGCTTTAATTTGAGGGTATTTATTCCCCAATTACAGCCTGAAGTCTGGAATGCATAGACATCACCAGTGAGTTTCATTCCTGGTGGTGCTCTACCAGGCCTCGATAGCAACTAGTTCCTGCAAGTTCTTGGAGCATTTCCCGTCAATTTTGTCTTCACCAAGTGAAATGCAAGCTCAAACGAATTCAATTCAGGTGATTGACTTGATTTGGATGTATATACCCTCAAATTGATCAAATTGCAAATCCATTGTGTTGCTGTATAGAGCCAAAAATGCTAGAATTGTGTCGATGTCCAAATATTTATGCAACTAACAGTAATTATTCATTAATTTTCTTTTCAGCTTAGTCCCTTTTTAATCTGGGGTCCCCACAACAGAATGAACCGCCAACTTATCCAGCGTATGTTTTACGCAGTGGATGCCCTTCCAGCTGCAACCCATAACTGGGAAATATCCATACACACTCATTCACACACACACACTATGGACACTTTTAGTTTACCTAATAAGGGAAAATCTAAAAACCATTCAAGAAATTGACTGAAAATCATTTAAGAAATGTTAAATGGCAATAAAAAATACAGAAAAGGTTAGTCTGATATAACCAGGAGACAATTCCATAATTAAAATAAATAAATGAATCTTCTTATATAAGGTTTTCAGTTCAGTAAACCAGAGTCTGAGTGATCTAAAAGAGGAGAATCTTGTTAAAATGTTATAATGTTGTACTTCTTTACCAATTCCAAGAGAAACCGATCTTAGACTCATGTCAAGGTAAATGCAGTTATATGACCCTATACGGAAGTCCCCTTTAAAAGAATGAGTCACAGTCTTGGGTAAAACCAGACACACCAACACAAACAACAAAAGAAAAAAAACAGCAGCAAACTGATTTATACATTTGCATAAAAGCACTGCATGTGTTTACTCCTTCACAAAAACACACTGTGTACAGTTTAAATAGAAGAGCGTACATTACTTATTGACCTTTATTACATTTACAGTGGGAGGTAATTTATACAACCATTCATTGTGGTTGTGTGGTAATAAGAAGAGGGTATGGTTCTCATTGACCTTAATGCATTTAAATAAATGAGGTTGTACGTGATGTTTTTAGTTGTGGGTGGTAAAGAATCCCACCATCATATCTGGTAAGTTGCTGTCTCCCCCTGCTCATACAGGAAGTGTATTTGTGTGTTTTTGCTCTTGTGGGCTTCGGGTTGTACTCTGCATAGACTCACTTTAGTTCATTATGAAAAAATACTTTTAAAGGCAACATAATTAAAATTTTATTTATTTATTTTTATTTTATTGTAGGCTTTCTAAAAGATGTCCAGACACAAACAATCTTTTAGACAGACTACATTTAAATTAAATAAAAAAAATCATAAATATATTTTTGTTTGTTTGTTTTCTCAAAGTATAATTTAACTTTGGTTTACACAATAAAATTTTATTTAACCTAATCTAAATATCAAAAATAATTATTGTGGTCAAGAAAAAAATGACAGTCAGGCATGTTTTTAATTTTACTAAGGGGGTAATTTTCTATTTTAAAGGCAATTTGAATCAAAAAGATTATAATCACAAACTATAATAGATTTTTCATTAGACCAAAACTAACCCGGTCTAAACTCCGGCGCAGAGTTGCGCCTCGCTTACGCACTGCTTAATACGCACAAGAGAGCAATAGGCAAATATCTTTACATATGAAATAATTTTATATTAAGGATATATATAGGATATAATAAGAATAGATATAGGATATAAATATAAAGGATTAAAATATTACAAAACATTATTTTCTAGCCTACATAAATATGAAAAATCACAGCTTTTATGTCTTCTTCATCTCGGGAGGCTTTTTCAGTTCATTCATAACAATTTGCTTTTGTATAATGTTATTAATATTAGCAGTATTGTTTAATATATCCATATTTATATTTGTTTTATTAAAAACAAGCTTAGATTTGCCCGCCTGTCAGGTTTTAGACCATATGGGCATGGCAGGTGTATTTGAACATAACTCAGTATTTTGACCACACTTGGTCCTTATTGTTCATTTATTCGTTTCCTAGAAATTAGAACTAAATTTAGAAATAGTTTTGAAACAAATCTTTGCGCTTAACAAACAAAATTAATTATTTATAGGCTAATTGATGTCTGTGAGTAAAGGTTTCCCTATCCAAGAGCGAAAGTGAAAGTGATCCATTATCTCTCATTCTCACGCAGTAGATGCTCTGTTTAACAGTTTTCTGTAAAAAAAAAGCTGTCAACTGTTAACTGTTTGCTTGTGAAATGCAAATTGTTTCCACTTAGACTTACTTTGCGTCCTGTAAATAGCGAATGCGCTCTTGGCGTGATGCAGCTGGGTCTTAAAGGGAATGGGAGATGAGACTCTAATTGGTTTATTCTCAAAACCAGAGATGTATAAAGTACTAGAGACCCATACTTAAGTAAAAGTACAAGTGCTTTATCAAAAATTGACTTGAGTAGAAGTAGAAGTGCTCTTTAAGCACCATACTTAAGTGGAAGTACAAAAGTATTCAACATTTTTTGTACTTAAGTATTGCAAGTAGTTTATTTCAAAATTTACTACTCAAGTACTGAAAGTAAAAGTACAAGTATTGTGTAATGTAGTTATTAAAGAAAGCAGTCAAAATACACTAATCGTTTTGTTTATTTTAAATATCTTTTTTGGGGTACTTGATTAAGCAGAACGAAAAGAAACATGGCTTATGATATTGTTTTTCTCTGTAAATAGTTTCTATGGTACAAGAGCTCACATCGTCAGGCCCTTTAACCAGAAAATGCCTTCACTGATGAGATAATTCAGCATGTTCACTCACATACATACTCTATCTCTCTCTCTCTCTCACACACACACACACACACACACACACACACACACACACACACACACACACACACACACACACACACATGTTTGTTTTTGTGAAAAGTGGGGACATTACATAGGTTTCCATTCATTTTATACTGTCCAAACTGTATATTGTATTGCCCTCACCCCACCCCACCCCTAAACCCAACCATCACAGGAGACTGTGTGCAGCTTTACTCTCTGATTAAACTCATTCAGTGTGATTTATAAGCATTTTGAGAAATGAGGACGTCACCAATGTCCTCATATTTCACCTCCTTTTTGTAATACCTGTGTCATACCCATGTCATTATACAGATTTGTGTCCTGATATGTCACAAAAACACGTACACACACACACACACACACACACACACTTTGGGAGTTTTGAAGTTTGATTGGTTAATACCACAATGAACAGGAGTTCTGTCTTCTGGAAGCACTCGTGAAACTAAACTAAACAAGCAAACTAAATCCTGCTTCACTAATTCGCTTGATTTTGATTTTATTGTAAAAAAACAGGAAAATGTGTATATTACTGTGTTAAATGAAAATCTGAAATATTTTATGGCTTATGGCTATGATTTAGTAATAATAGTTATTTATTTTTATCATGTTTTTAATGAAATTGGTCTTACAGTTCATATTTTCTGTAGTATATTTATTAATTCTGGTACTTTTACCATAAACCAACATCTCAACCATTTGGTAGAGGCTGATATTTTAGAAATAATGTGATGTGTTGAATAAAAATGCACTGATCTTGTTAACTAGCGACATTAGGAGTTAAGAAATGCAATCAAAAAAATTCTATTGCTTTTGTCTTGGTGTGACAGTTAAAGGGTTTTTTTGTAATAAAATTTTGTCCTTTAATACAGCAGTCAGATATACGAACTGTGCCCTTAATTTGACCTGCTCAAAGAAAACACTCTTTCTGGATGTATCAAACAAAACTCATGCACAGAAGACAGCACGAGCATTTACAGCTAATAAACTCATGTCAATATTATCCCGCCTGCTTATTGAGCGATGACAGGCGGGTCTATGATTGGTTATTGTCCTCAACAGAAAGGGCTTTAGAAATATAAGCGCTGTTCACCCATGGCGGGAAAAATACGCGATTATCACAGGTAATAGACACAGTGGAGAAAACTTGGCACGCTCATGTCTGGATCCACAGCTTTAACAGCTAAGAAGAGAGGAAAAGTTACCTTACAAACTGGCCAGCGGGTCAAATGTCCAAAGTGAGATAGTGAGAGATAGGCAGAGGTGAAGTTTTACAACATTTCTCCCTAACAGTAAACTAGCGACTGGAGTGCTGTGCCGCCTCGCGCCTCCGTCCTTCGCCATAGTATTGCGACATCGCGCATAGGAGATAAATGACGTCATCACGAATAACACGTTATGACCTATTATTACTGAACTGATTTCAATCATTTTGACACCCCAAGTAACGAGTAACGATGCAGCACATAAAAAATCTATCGGAGTAAAAGTATTAAACTCATGGAAAATATGTACTTAAGTAAAAGTGGAAGTAGGAGAAAAAAATAATACTCCAGTAAAGTACAGATACTGCCTTTTAGTACTTAAGTACAGTAGTGAAGTAGTTCTACTTCGTTACTATACATCTCTGCTCAAAACACACCTATAACTCATTAAGAAAATAAACTCAACCCTTTTAGCCCATGCGCCTTGGCCCTGAAAGCGTTTGCGCCCTGCGATTTAGACCGTCAAAATAGAGCCCTAGACCGGGTTTGTTTTGGTCTAATGAAAAATCTATTATAGTTTCTCAAAATAGCAACGCGCCAGCAGTCCGCCTTAGAACGCCTACCTTTTTAGACCAGAACGCCTATGGGCGCACAAATGAGCGCTAATGCATTTGCTATTTAAACAGCTTAGCGCAACGCCTCAAAACTACTCTTGCGCCAAGCTGAAACTACCAAAAGACTACTGCACCACGCCTTGCGACACACTGCGCCGGGTGTATGATAGGGCCCTTTGGTTTTATACAGGTCCAGAATGGAATATATTGGACTGTTCATAACTGTTGCTTCGCAGCAACCCAAATTCATTCATTCATTTTCTTTTTGTCGTAGTCCCTTTATTATTCTGGGATCGCCACAGCGGAATGAACCACTCAAATGTTTGACACAAAAATTCAATCAGATTTTGACATGTGACTTTTTAGACGAAATTAATTGGTAAACAAAGGCAAGTCTGATTAAAAGACAATTTCTCTGTCTAAAAGTAAATAAAAAGTTCTGTCAAAAGCTTATTTTTTTAACAAAAAATAAAAACATTTGTTTCCAAACTGTAGCTCAGATTTTTTTCTATTTGCTTTGTTGTTTATTAAACAACACCAATTTTTAATTACAATTGAGGACATTATTAGTCCTCCTGTTAAATTGTTATTATTATTTTTTTCAAATATTTCCTGTTTATAAGATATGCTTTGTGAATATATTTTTTTTAAAGATTTCTCACTTAAAGAAAAATTTAATAGGAAATACTATGGAAAAAATTTCCTTGCTTTGTTAAATGTTCCTTGGCAAATGATTATAATTTTGTATTGTAAAACTATATATGCAACTGCAACAGCTTTAGGCTTGTGACCAAAAGTGCATATATTATTATCGGCCTGTTTTCTTGGCAATGTGATTTAAAAGACATTAGAATGTTCCCAATTTTAAATATTTGTTTAGGCATGAACAGGCCTTATATTCAGCATCTGTTTATTATATGAATGAAAAAAACATATAAAAAGATAAAAAAAAAAATCCATCCTAATGTTTAATAAAACAGAAAGTTACATTTATGGTGATCCATTGTACAAGCCATTGTTATTTACTAATTTATCACTATCAGCATCATCAGCGACATCATATTCCACAATAATGCTATTATAATTGTTTATATGTATTTTAGTAAGGCATATTAGAGAGCTCGAATTATTTTTGCAAACAAGAGAATATTTTTGGTTAATGCATGCCAGTCCTTAAATATAACAGCAATCTGTCATTTGATCCAAAATAAAGAAGTGTCCACAAACATGGATTCTTGCTCCTCACAGTGAGTGTTTAAATTATTATAGCAATATTTTGACCTCATTTCCCAACTGGCCATTTCTCAATAGTCTTTTTTTTAAAGTGTCTAAGTAAACAATCCTTGCAATCACCGTAATCGGATTGCAGCATATTCTGAAGTTTCTGGTTCTTGCCTTGCAGTTTTTCTATGCACTTTCGACACAGCTTGATGATTCAAAGAGGCATAGATCAGAGCATTATCATTTTCTCCTCCTTCTGTGCTGACAGTGTGATGGCTTCTCTCTTTGACTCTTCCAGCTGATGATGTTCCTCTGCCAGGTGGAATTTCAGAGCCACGATCTGAAGCAGAGCCTCTCTGGTGTGAAGGAGAACGGGTGTCATGACGGGGATAAGGAAGAGGAGGAGGAAGCAGGTCGCTACTTTGAGTTTCCATGTACTGAAGATGTGAAAAAAGAGCCATTTAAAAATAATGATTAGTGGATACAAAGGGGGGAAATGCTTTTCAGACCAAAATTAAGACAATGGATACCTGATTTTTACTTTTCATTTCTTCTGTTTTGGATTTTGTGTCTATGGAAAAAATCACAGTATTATGAAAAAAACACAACTAATGAAATAATTTTATTTAAGCATAAAGTTTAGGTTTTATTGCGTATTGCAGCCTACTCACCTTGGCACCTGAAGACAAATAAAGTTATGGTTATAATGATGATCACCAGCGCCGCTATTCCACTGAAGATGTACACATATGGCCACAACCACAGCAGGCCATCGTCTAGAACTGAATTAGAATCATCTACTGTAGACATAAGCAAAAATAATATCAATACCTGCTGTATATATTAGTCCTCCACTTGAATATTTTTCTAAATTCATAAAAAGTTGAGCATTTTGTGCCACTTTATAATCTTGCAGTTACTTTTGTTACTTTGATTGTGAGAAACTTTATCTTCACCATTATTTTCTAAAAAATCCAGTAGAATATTGTTGTACATTTAATATTTCTATTCAATGAATTGTGTAAATGTTTACATTTTACTTACCTGTAAAGGTAACATTAATTGTATGGCTTACAGACATGTCACCTTCTTTACATCTGTATGAACCTGCATCCTCTATTGAGACGTTCTGGAAAATCAGGAAAGCCATTCCTTCATTCTCTGTTTTATTCTTCCACTCAGTTTTTATGACATCTGAGTGATTTAAAGCTTTACAGTTTTGTCCATAGAGTTTGCACCATGAGATTACTGGGATCCTCTGACATCCATGATGCGTTACAGTGCAGTTTATCTTCAGCTCTGTCATAGCATGAGCTTTAAACACAGTGTTTCGTGTCACTTTGAGCTTTATTAAACATTGTGGCTCAGTCTCTGAGAAAGAAAGAAAGAAAGAAAGAAAGAACTGCATCAGCATTGACCACCTTAAAAACACCATAGTATATAATTTTCTAATCCCAAAAAAAAAAAAAAATCAGAAAAAGTAAAGTGAAACTACTTCATTTTTCACAATACAGTTTTTAGTTTTAATTACACAGAGTACGCTGTTATATTTTTATGATCAAAAAGTTATGACAACGTATGTCTTTTAGATCTAACATTAACGTATAACATAAGATAATCAAGTTTCAGCTTTATTTTTAAGTTATGCAAATATTGACTTGATGTTTTAAGTCTGTTTAATTGATGTAAGTTGAAATAACTTGTAAAATTAATTTGAACTTAAAGGCAGCAAAATGGTCAGTGGGTTAGGATAAATGTATAGGCTTTTCAACCTTTAAAATTAATTTCAATTTATGTTTATAAATTTTAAAGCACATCATCTTATAGACATATGTGAATTAGTTTTTTAAACGTACTATTGTAATTATATCTATTATTCTGTTACTCTATGCTTCCTCAAAATTTCAAAGCAGAATGCGACACGCAAGTGCTGTTTTTCTAAGAATCAGATACTCAAAAACTTATCTAGAGTCATCACATCTGTCATAATTGCTTTAAAAACTAGGTTAGTATATTTTCAACTAAATTATATTATCTAAGATATGTAAATGGTTTAGATATTTACGTTTCTACATATTTAAAATAAAATTATATATACATGCATATATCTTTTTACTACTTTTCAAGATAAAACGAACAGCATGATTCTTTGCAATATATAAGCAGCTATAAGGCAAAACATGTATAATTTAAGAAAAAAAGTTTACAGATGTATATACTTTTTGTCAGGTGAAAGGTTAAATAGCAAGTGTTAAGTATTCACAAAACCGTACACATACCAAAAGTGTTGTCATTCACAGACCACAATGTTCCATCCCATTAATCAATATATTACTGACTGACATTATTTAGTAATCGGACATTAGAGAGCAGTATGAATACTTACCATTTGAGGTGCCGCTAACACAAAGCGATAGCAGTAGGAGAAAAACAGCAAAATTACAGAAGATCTGGAAGACAAAGTAACCCATGATTGAAAGTTTTACCAAACAATGTGTGTTTAAAAAGAGCTGCACTGTGTTTTAATTGAGTGTGTGTATGAGAAAGACTAAGAGTGAAGTGGAAGTGTGCTGAAAGTTTAAGTTCCTCTATGATGTATCTCACCATTTCTGTTTCTTCCATTTCTTTCTTGTCTTCTTATCTTCACCTTGTTGGATCATACGTGCTCTTCACCTGTGTAATTTCTCAGCAACGCTCTGTTTTTTATAACTTTTTTATTATTCAGTTTCTTTGTGTCTGTCTCTGTATCTCTTGGTTGTGCTTCTTGGTTTATCTTCTTACGTCACTGAGAGTGTCAATCTCATGTAGTGTGTGTGTGGTGTGTGCGCGTGTGTGTGTGTGTGTGTTGTGGTTTCAGGTTGTTTGAAACTTGTCCAGGTTGGTTGAATCTTCATGCAAATGTTGCAGAGAAACAGACGGAACATACAGAAAGACACTGAACTCAAATTAACTCAATGGCACCTTCTTGTGGAAATTGACTATATGCAATAACAAACTAAATCTACTTCTTGTCATTCTGTCCTGCCTATGAGTTGTTAATATATGTGTAAACTTTTTGTTAGCATTCCAGATTTTCTGTTTATTTTAATGATGCTATTTTAGTGAACTTTTTAAAGAGTTTGGAAACATAATTAATCATTAAATAATTTTCTTTAAAAGTACAGTGACATTGACAAGTAAAGTATCTTCTGTTGTTTAAAATACTTGCTTACTTACTTCAACCGCCAGCTTGCTCTCTGCAACTCTCACATGATCACCCATTGAAGCTAAACAGGGCTGCACCTGGGGCCTCATGTGCAATGACTGTAAAAAATATGGACGACGCGACAGCCCCTTTTCCCATTGAACGCCTTGACAAAACGCCTGCTTGACGGGCACAAACTGTCGCAAAAGACTGCTGAAATTGGAGCCTTGACATGCGCAGAAGTATTGTCTGATGGAGCCAGAGGAGGAGCCGCGAAAATGAGCGGAGTCGAGCTTCCAACCAAACGATTTATGTAAAATCAACCACGCCCCCCCGAACTTCTCACTCGACTGCCGGTGTCTGCACTATAAGAAACGCTCACTGATGTAAATAGAAGCACTTACATTAAAAAACACAATAAAATACGGATTAAAAACGGTGTGATGTAAGCTGTTAAACTTTAATAAAAGCAATACATGGTGGACTGCAGAAATAAACGATCTTTTATACACTCTAGCCTGAATATGAGCACAAATAATATATTCTCTTATTGTTTTATTTGTTGTTGATATTTGTTATCTTCATAGGGGTAGAAATAACACTTGTAAAATATGAACAATAACATATAAACAACACATACATTTTTAGAAAGGTTTTTATTTTTAATTAGCCATCAACAGAACCCAAAATAGCCTACACACCATAACGATTTACCATGCGGGAACAATCGCGTTTAGAAGATAAATACAGCAAGATTACTAAATATCAACAGGATATTTACACATCCCAACCCTGCAATTTGTCAATTTGTGCAAAAAAACTTTGCACTATTAATACAATGTCTATCTGCTGCAACATCACTAGTATATTGTTTATTCATTTTCGCTTGAATTGTTTATTTATTTAATTTTTTTGCCTTTACAGCATTTACAGCTCGATTAGGTTATATAAGATTCGATTTCAAGAACCTTATAATGATTTATAACAGCAAATTCAGTATATTACTTAATAACATGCCAAAACGTAAAATGCAGAAACGTCCTGTAAAGCAAGTTCAAATAACCTTACAGGAGATCAACGTGGAGATTATTATTTAGACACAAAGAGAATTACTGCTAACGATCTCCTGTATTTTCCCCGTACTTAAATGTGTTTATTTTATTGTGCAGTTTTATTGTCATTTTCGTATTTCTTAATTCTTGTGCACTACAAAATGTATTCAATTGTATTATTATTTAATACTTGTGCAATCGATACAGGTTTATTGTTATTTATTTTGTCCTTTATTTAAATAATTGCTATGTATGCTGTTTGCATCTTTATTCAAAGGTTAAACTTAGTGATACACTTTGCGTTCACATAGTAGCATGCGTTTGTTGTCATATCAACAAAAATGGTTGTAATAACGTTAACAAATGTGAGGGTTTTATATAATGAAGATACAATCGCGCCAGCTCCGGGCAGCAGCGCACATAACCTACTCGCGGCATCGCGGGCTGATTCCGGCTCGCATGCGGCAGCGCCTGCTCGCTCGGCCGCCGCATCTGGCTCAATTGACTCTGGCTGGAATCGGGCAGTGAGTCCAGGCATCCGGAGTAGGTCCAGCAGAGGTATTTTGCTATCTGGGTGGCTAGGCGTGTATTAGCAAACTGATAAAGCCCGAAAAAAGCCCTGACCTTAGCGAATAAACTGTGTTCCACCAGATCATGTATGTCAGAAACTGTAGTTTACTGCTGAACTCATTTTGTCATAGTAAAATATCACAGAAATCGAGTAATAACACTTCAGTCTTCTGCCGAAGCTCAGACGGTCTGCTTTGAGAAACTGTCAATCACAGCTGTCAATCACGATGACACGCCCAGCATTAAATTACTGCTAAAAACAAACTGTTTACAAAAATGAAGATCTGCACCTATTTCAGCACAATAATCAGTGCCTTAATCGACCAGAACCATCTTTCGGGACATTTTATTGCAAGTGTAATTAATTTTTTTATTTGGGCTCAAGTCTCCTTCATTAACACGGAGGAGGCGGGCTTTATGACTTGTACTGCAGCCAGCCCCCAGGGGGCGATCTAACGGCCGAGACCTTCACTCAAACGCAGGCTTGCGGCACACTTGCTCATGTGTCAATGCTGCGTATGCGCAAAAACTTTGCGTACGCCTATGGAACAAAATCAATGAACCAAAAGTCTTGAATTAAAAAGCCTGTTGAATAGCACAAACTGAAAAAAATAATACACCGTATTAACAAGTTCTTGCATTTTAATGACTTGAATTCCAGGGTTTGTATTTTTAGGTTCTGAAATTTAACATAGATTCGCTTCCATAAATTCAGTGGTTCAAATTCGACTGTTTAAATTCAACATTACATCCAGGAACTGCAGGAGAAGCAATAGATTGCAGATGGAAGATCGCTAGCTGCTCTAGCTTTCACCAGCAGGTGGAGATGGAATAATGTAAGATTTTTAACCCAGTAAACAGGTGATAAAAAAGCTAATAAAGGCACAAAAGTAGAATTTAATATTAATATCAATGCCTTGGACATTATAAATAATAAAACGTATGAGTAAAATGAGTAAATGAGTTTTTAGTCATCTATATTTGCCCTTATGTAAGGGAAGCCAGCTGGTGATCGCGTAAATCTCACTCCTCAGATCCAGCGACAGACGCTGTTCTGCAATCTTTAGCATCCTCGGAGCATTTGACTCCCATGCCGGCTCGCTCCCTGCTCGGACCGGTGCGGTTACTTGCACATTAACGTCTTTTGATGAATATGATGATACACATTCTCTATCTTTATTAACTCATTCTTCCATAGACGTGAACTATTATATTGACAGCTAAAGAATATAAACGTAAGAGAAACAAGAGAGGAAATATTATAATAATAATACAAAATAGATTCAAAGATATTTAAAACCAGAGAGATTTTATGGGAATGTCACACAAAACAGTTTACTTGGAACTGTTAAACAGAGAGTTCAGGTTTGATTTAAAGAGCCCATATTATGGGTTTTTGAAAATTCCCCTTCATGTAGTTTGTAACACAGCTCTAAGTGAAGTGAAGTATCCAGCTAAGGCTTAAATCTGTAAGAGTACAGTGTTTAAAACGGTTGATTCATCTATAAAAGAGTCGACTTATAGTGCTTCAAACGAGTCGCCTTGATACCGGGTCATTAGGTGTTTCACCATGACGTACGAACGAAACCAAGTTATTCACGTGCACGCGCAAACCCGGGAGATTCGAAACCTGCGGCCTCGCCCTCTGACACAGATACCCACACACACACACAAACATGCCGGTCGATTGAAGTCACACTGCAGATGGATATTATTGAGTCTCTACCCAAAGATGAAACCTCAGCATAAGCCCAGCTTTTTTGCAATATGTGTGTGTGTGTGTGTGTGGACGCGTGTGCGAGGACGAGGGCAAAATGTGTGTGTGTGTGTGTCTGTAAAAAGAGCAGAATGTGACAAGCTAGGAGATCTCCTCGCCAGTTCTTGGGAGTTTTTGCTCAATAAAATAGTTAGTCGTCTGTATTTACATTCATCCACTGGCAGCTAAACTCCACGCCTTACACTATCGAGCGTGTATACACTCTGACTACTTCTATATTGTTGATTAGCTGCTGGCTATTCGCTCTGTCTCTGGTTGAAAGCAGTTAGTGTCAACCATTCGCAGCAGACTGTCATTGGTCCAATCAGCGCAGATTAGCATCGCGCTAAGGAGGGGTTTGGGAACAAATGAATCACTGGACGATTCATACGGGATTCGCTGGGATAATTAGGTAAAAATAAATGCAGATTATAAGACCATGAAAGTGTTTTTTGACCTTGCATGCATATTAGACTGTTGTTGGAGACCCTTACAACCAAAATATGGCCCTATTTCATGAATAATATGGGCTCTTTAAGGTTGGTTATGGATGGGACGTGTAGTTTAAAATAATTTAACATAGCGTGCGAATACATTAAAGGAGCGTCTTCAGTTATTATTTAAACGCAGCTATGTCAGGATTGGGATAGGTTGTATAATTTCATTATTTAAATTATTATTATGATAGTTAATATTATTATTTTATGACATTTATTTGGGCTATTGCGCTTAAATAAGTCATCCGTGATTCTAAATTAATATTTCTATTTATCCTTTTTAGCTATCACTTTGCTATGGTCTTTCTCTTCTTTTTTCTAATTTTTGGGGTTCTGCCACGGTTAAACGTTTGCAAAATGTCTTTAGTTTGTCCAGAACAATTGTTTTTCCTCTAAAATAGAGACTAAGCGGAAGGAAAATGAATGAATTGATAAATGAATGAAATGATTGACGTTTTTATGCCTGTGCTGTGCGGCTTGCACGCAACAAAATCGAACGAGTGGCTGCGAGCTCCGGTGGCCGGTCAGAGCCAGCGCCCCACAGCAAACTGATTAAGAGATGCTAGATGGCTGCCAATATATCATAGGAATTCTTCCGAAGTTTCAGATGATATCTGGGCTTGTGCATAATAATATAAAGTGAAAGTGAAAGTCATGACATTTGGCCAAGCATAAGAATAGCCTACAAGAGTGTTTCGATTATTATATTAATCATGACATATGTCATGCTTGGGCTTATATGAATAACACCTTGCTGTTTACCATTTATGTTATGTATAATTGTAAAATTGTATAATTGTAAAAAGAGTGATGAATATTAATGGCTTTCTTATATCTGTTATTTCTGATAATATAATTGATTTAACTAGTGTGAGCTTATGAGTATCCAACACTCATTTAGCAAAAATGCATCCAGAATCCTAAACCATTAACTTTAAGCAAAAATTATGATTTTATAGGCTACTGATTTAAAAAAAAGAAAAGAAAAAGAAACTATTAGCTACCCTCGCAATTGTTTATTTAAATATGATCATCTCAAAATATAAAATAAAAACATAATGGTTTGACTTTGTGAAATCATAAAACACACTTGCAGAAAAGAGTTTATAGAATAAATGAGCAAATACATTCTCTCCAGTAGATGGCGATTAAAGCTCAGTAATAACCCCATGATGATGAACACTGAGCTGCTTTGCAGGAACCCCTCAACCATGCATGTCAAACCACGCATTCTAAACATTAATCTTATGAAACTAGCTGAAGTGACAACTATTAAATTTAAACCAGTTTAATTAAGTTTATATGTTTAATAACTGCAAAAAAGATTAACATTGCTAATCATAAAATACAAACGATCGCTGAAACGTTAGACCACAATAAAAACTGTTTTAAATAACGGTCCTGAAAACAAATTAAAGTCAGTTATAACTGCCTATTATCAAACCACATGCGACTCATTTTATTACTTATCATTGGCTGCGACATTGCCACTTTTGCGTTAATACCTTTTTTTTCGCCTATGGGCAACATAACAATAAAACAGTAATCTGGATAAACTAAGACATTTTGCAAACGTTTAACCATGGCAAAACCCCAAAAATTAGAAAAAAGAAGAGAAAGACAGGCAGAGTGACAAAAAGGATAAATAGAAATATTAATTTAGAATCACGGATGACTTATTTAAGCGCAATAGCCCAAATAAATGTCATACAATAAGAATATTAACAATCATAATAACAATTTAAAACGATGAAAATATACAACCTATCCCAATCCTGACATAGTTGCGTTTAAACAGCGGAAACATTACTCCTTATAGTTGTTATGCCATATTAGACGGTTCTGTGTGAATAACTGAAGACGCTCCTTTAATGCATTCGCACGTTATGTTTAATTTTTTTAAATTACACGTCCCATCCATAACCAACCTTAAATCATACCTGAACTCTCTGTTTAACAGTTCCAAGTAAACTGTTTTGTGTGACATTCTCATAAAATCTCTCTGGTTTTGAATATCTTTGTTCGTAATTGTTCTTAGCCCTGGCAATGTCACAATCTCAGTCTGATCACCGGTTCGATCTTTGTGTTACTCTTTCCCTTTCACTCGTATTGTTTTGATCACTCATACCCTGCTTTGTTTATCTCTCGCTTCCCCACCCATCTGCTCTATTACTTTCCATTAGTCTATCAAACTAATTTCACTCACCTGGTTTTCTTGATTTCTCCCCCTATTTATCCCTCCGTTGATCGTAGTTCTGTGTCAGATCGTAGTTTTTCCCCTTCCGGCATGTCTGGCGATCTCCCGGTCTAGTCCTGTTCCTTGTAAATCCTGTGAGTTTTGTCGTGTCTGATGTCATTCTGTTGATTTTTCCTAAAGTATTTTTTCTCCGTCTCCCTTCAAGCCTGTTCCCGTCTGTTTTGTATTGCTGCCCATCTGACTCCCCGTCTCTATCCTGCCGGGCCTCAACAGGCCAATTTCACAAGAACCGGAAGCCCGTCGCCGCTGGGTAATTTTACTTCCGCTACAGTGACAACAAACGATTTCTATGCTGAGAAAACATGGAATGATTTTTTACAACATCTCTCTCCACTCTGCCGCAAATTAAGTTCGAGGACATCAACCGAATTGTTGCAGAAAATTCTTTAACCACGGGGTCAAGACTGAAGAAGGGATATAAATTTTTTGTTGAAGAATTTATTCATGGGTATCAAGGTAAGTTTTCAATTAGCTACTATCGCTAGCATATCGCTAACGTTAGCGGCAATAAAGTTATAGTCGTTTCTAAATAAGTTTTATGATATATGTTGATTACAGATATGTTGACTTTTTTCATTGTTTATGCATGCTTAGTATCAAATGTAGTCGACAGCAAGGTGGTAGTCAGAGCTAGATGCTACCGATTAATGAGGAAAAACAAGGAACCCCACACACTGGAGGTTATATGTAATCTGCCGGTTGGCTTATGATTGCAGATTAGCTATCATTGTTCTGATAGCAAGTTCTATTATTTTTAATATAACTGCTGTTGCAGTTTTTAAGTGTTCTGGTGTAACATACGTAGCTTTTGCGGTTGCAGGCTAATGAATTTTACAGTGTTGACACTAGAACTACCGAGACGGTCATTTTGACTGCTAATGTTTGCAATTGAATAATTTAGTTTAAATTAAAAACTCACATATCTATAAATCTCAGGCTTTCATTAAATATGAGAACGGGTCTGAATGACTGGTATGGTATTTCAAGTAGTTAGACAATTCTGGTAGTTCCGGTGTTAATACAACAGCATTTTTTCAGTGTTGAATATTGTTAATGACTTGTAGTTTTAAAGTACTTTTGTGTTCTTTTTTACAGATGTAAGTGACCACTAAATCATTATATGCCTTTAAATAATTTTAGAGCATCAGAGCATGTCACGTGTTTCGGTAGCCTAGGTGACTAATAGGTTAATCAGGCTAGCAGGAGCGAAGAGAAGACACGTTGCTGTGCGATTTATGGAAAAAAGGAGGCTTAATCCTGCACAATTTATTTAATAGAACCCTTTGGGAAAGCGGAGCGAGGTATGTAAAGTTAATATTTAAGCCACATGAGTTCATTTGTATGTATATGTTAATCGTGAGCTCTGCCTTCTTATTAGTTGTTTCAAACTGTCGTTATATACTTCATTGTTTCACTTTCATATGTCGCTCTGTACATTATATCTTTATTTGTCGTATTATTCTGTATACAAGTTGTTTTTATTGATTTTTGTTGTTTCTTTGTGTAGTTTCACGGTGCTACGCAACGAAAGTTTAATGGCTCTCGTCTTGAGCATAATAAAGAATCAAGCACCCGTCAGAAACTCTCTGTCTCGTTCATGGAAACCAAAGGGCATCTACAGTGAAACTCGACGCTTAAAGGAACCACGCATCTGTTTCATCGAGACGCAGGCTGGTAGCTGGCAGGGTCGTGACGTCATCGCACAGGCTGATCGGAGGCTGCAGTTACCCATACTAGTCGGAGGTGGCGCGCGTGCTGTCATTCACTGTTGCAGATACAGTGGGAGACTTTGAGTGGCAAGAGAGTTTAAGAACAACATATTCCTACGTAAGCAGCATCAAGTCATCTTGAACTTAGTAATTTTAATGCTTTAAAGGAAAAGCAAATATTTTATGGACATTTGAGTTAAAGGGTTACATTTACAAAGGACTTTAAATAAAAGCAAATAAATAATGTTATAAAGAACATTTACTTCATAGTTTAAGATTTGAATTACATTATTTGAGTAGAATTTAAGAAAAAAAAAAAAAGAACTTAATTTATTTTATTTAGCATTAGAAAAATTACAATCAGTGTTAATGTTAGCTGTACTTATTTGAAAACTGACATTTCCTTGTTATTCCTGTTACAAGCTAATATTTTGGATGTCATATACTGCTGTTTGCATTTATATTGATCTTGTTTGCTAATTTATTTGGGTGCTTACGTGCTAGAGGTCTGGTGAGAGTGTTATTATTCACTGCTTAAGTTCCTCTTTAATTATGGAAGCTGTACACGCTGAAGAGGCTATGGAAGATACACATAGTACCCATGAAGAAGCGCATGCAGTCAAACAAGCAGATGAAATGTCACTCCCAACAGTAGAAATAAGCAACCCAGTTGTGCAGCAGGTCAGATCAAGCACACGTGAAAGAAGCTTCACAGAAAGGGGTCTAGAAATGCGTGAACAGGAAGCCAAGCGACAAGAGAAAGCTTTCCATAAAGCTTATAACAGTTGGAAAGAGACTGCAAAAGATTGTAGATCAACACTAAAAATGTTCTGTTCACGTGAGAATCTAGAACAAATTCAGCAAGACATTCAAAATCAATGTAATCTAGTCCATCAGCATTATGAGCCAATATTGCGTAACCATGCTACATCTCCAGACATTGTCAATCGTATGGATGCTTGTGCTGCACTGACTGCTGAAATTATTGATCTTGTAAGTAAGCGGCTGGAGACAATAGGTGAAGATTACAATGAAGAGCTTGTGAAGGAAAGAGTGAGACAAGTCTTAAATAAAGATGAATATGGATCAATCTTTGGATGCACAAAAACAAACACAGTGATGTCAGAGTCATCGCTAGGATCAGGTAATCAGTCGAAGACCTCTTCCAAGATATCAAGTAAGCGAGCTGAAGCAGAAGCTGAACTTGCAGCAAAACAAGAGCAAGCTAAAGCTATGCAGGAAATCCATGATCAACAAGCAAAGCTTAATAAAATGGAGAGTGAATGGAAGCTTTCTGAAGCTAAAATGCTAGCAGAAATAAAGCAAAGAGAGGTAGAAATGCAGCTAAAGCTTGAAGAAGAAAGAAAACGGCTGCATCAGTTGCAAGTAGACAAGGAAGTAAAAGTAGCAGCAGCTCGTGTGAAAGTGTACAATGATCTTGAAGGGATCAGTCAATGTGGTGATAAAGAAATAGATTCTAGCATTCACAGATTTCAGTTAAACCCAGAAGCTGAATTGTTCTTGCCTCAGCAAACATTCAAGGCAGAGCATGAAGCCCAGCCATCTCAGAATAATGTTTCTTTAGCTCAAGCAATAGCAGACTCACTAAGCACACATCGACTGCCTGTGCCTGAACCCATGATCTTCGCTGGTGATCCATTGAAATTCATAGATTGGAAGATGTCCTTCATAGCTCTTATAGAAAGAAAGCCCCTCCCACCTGGTGAGAAGATGTTCTATCTTAAAAAGTACCTTGTTGGAGAAGCTCGTAAGGCTGTGGAGGGATATTTCTATAGAAATTCAGAGGATGCATACCATGGAGCATGGAAGGTCCTGCAAGATAGATATGGGAATTCATTCATACTACAAAAAGCCTTTAGAGACAAGCTGATGAGGTGGCCCAAAATTGGGATAAATGACCCACTTGCACTGCGAGACTTCACAGATTTCCTGCAAGGATGTGCTGAGGCAATGCCACACATTAAGGGATTATCTATTCTAAATGACTGTGAAGAAAACTACAAGCTACTAAAGAAACTTCCTGAATGGGTTGTACACAAGTGGAATCGAATTGTGACGGAAGAATTAGATGCATCAGGGGACTATCCAAGTTTCAAGTGTTTTACAGAGTTCTTGCAAAAGGAAACTAGAATAGCTTGTAACCCCATTACTTCCCCATTCATGAATATGAAAAATTCAGATGAAAAGTTCCCCAAGCGAGCTAAGGCGCTCAGTACAAAGACTGACGTGAAAGAGTTCAGTTCTAAAGGGCTTAATACATCTAGCGTAAAGTCAAAAGTATCATGCATTGTCTGTAAAGATGAAAACCACAGCATTGTCCAATGTTCTGCATTTGGAGAAAAAACCATTGAAGACAAGAAGAACTTCATTCAAGAAAATCAGCTCTGTTATGGGTGTCTCAGGAAAGGGCACATTGTAAAAAAATGCAGAAGACGACATAAGTGTGGAACATGTGGCCGCAATCACCCCACATGCTTACATGAAGAAAGACATATGGTGTCTCCAAAACCATTAAATAAAACTTCAACAGAAGTACAAGCAAGTCAGGAAGTTCAGAAAGTTATGGCCCATGCACTCACACAAAGCTCTTCTGCTACTTCCAGTATTGTGCCAGTCCTTATTTCAACAGTGGAAGAGCCTCAAAGGGAAGTACTCACTTATGCGCTACTGGACACGCAGAGTGACTCAACATTCATTTTGGAAGATCTTCTTGATGATCTAAATGCAGTCAAGCAACCAGTTCAACTTAGATTAAGCACTATGACAGCTGTGGATACTATAACGGCAAGTAACAGGGTTTGCGGTCTGCAAGTTAGAGGACTCCAAGCAGCAAACTCCATTCAGTTACGGCAAGCACATACAAGAGACTTCATTCCTGTTGATAAGTCCTATATCCCAACGAAGAGCACAGCACTGGAGTGGCCTCACCTAAAACATCTGGCCAATCAATTGCCACCACTGCAGAACTGCGAAGTCGGATTATTAATCGGATATGACTGCCCTTCAGCTCTAGCTCCCCTTGAAGTCATAATTGGTCATGAAAATGAACCATTCGCACAAAGAACTGAACTTGGTTGGAGCATTATAGGTCTCTCTAATCCACACCTAGACAGGCAGGGAAATCAGAGCTTTGTCCACAGAGTTGCAGTCAAGGAGATATTTGTTCCATCACCCAATGATGTCTTGAAAATTCTTGAGTCAGATTTCAATGAGAAAGGTTATGAGGATAAAAGTGTGTCTCAAGAGGATGTTCGTTTCATTCAACATCTCAGTACCAACATCAAACAGAAGGATAATGGACATTATGAACTTCCCCTCCCTTTCAAGAGTATCAGCCAACCATCACTGCCAAATAATAGAAGGCTGGCAGTTGCCCGGCTGCAGCAATTGAAGAAAAAGCTCAAATCTAACAAGCAATATTCGGATGACTACAAAGTCTTCATGAAGGAAGTCGTTGACAAAGGTGATGCTGAACTAGCCCCTGAGATATCAGAAGGAGAGACTGTATGGTATATTCCACACCACGGAGTATACCACCCTCAGAAACCAGGTAAGCTGAGGGTTGTGTTCGACTGTTCAGCTAAGTTTAGTGGTATATCTCTAAACGACACTCTGTTGACTGGGCCTGATCTAATAAATTCATTAGTTGGAGTACTCTGCCGCTTCAGAAAGGAGCTAGTCGCAGTCACCTGTGATATAGAAAAGATGTTTCACCAGTTCCTTGTTCCTCCAGACGAACGTAATTATCTGAGGTTCTTATGGTGGGAGGATGGAGACTGGGAGAAAGAGCCTCAAGACTATCGCATGACAGTCCATCTCTTTGGCGCTACATCGTCTCCTGGGTGTGCCAATTTCGGTTTGAAGTACCTGGCACAGCAGTACGAAGTTAAACACCCAACAGCTTCAGAGTTTGTTAAAAGAAACTTCTATGTAGACGATGGGCTAGCCAGTGTTCGTTCAATTGATGAAGCCAAGGAACTAATTACTGATGCTCAAGCACTCTGTAAACAAGGAGGTTTACGGCTTCATAAATTCAGCTCCAATAAGGAAGATGTTCTCTGCTGCATAGACCCATCTGAAAGGGATATTGTCTCTAAACCTCTCAATTTAAACCCTGAAGCAACACCAACAGGACGTGTACTTGGTGTTCAGTGGTCAACAAGGGATGACAATTTTCAATTCAACATCAACTATAAAGATCAGCCATCGACCCGCCGTGGAATCTTGTCTGTCATTAGTTCCCTGTTCGACCCAATTGGGTTTGTGGCACCCTTTATTCTTCAGGGAAAGTGCATCCTGCAGGAACTATGTCGGAAAAACATTGGATGGGATGATCAGCTACCAGAAGACATGTATTCACGGTGGGAGGATTGGAAAGGTGGACTTCAAAGGCTTAAAGAAGTTGTCATACCAAGATGTTATCACCCTGACACCTTCAATGAGATCATTGAAACGGAGCTGCACCACTTCTCCGATGCGAGCAACATTGGATATGGAGCTTGCTCTTATCTTCGTTTCAAAAATGACAAAGGTAAAGTGCACTGCAGTTTGGTAATGGCAAAGGCTAGAGTCGCACCTACAAAAGTCACAAGTATACCAAGACTGGAACTTGCGGCGGCTGTTCTATCTGCAAAGATAAGTGTCATGCTAAAGACAGAGCTTGAAATGAAGATTGACAGAGAATTCTTTTGGACAGATTCACAGGTTGTTTTGGCTTATATTAATAACGAAGCAAGACGGTTTCATGTATTCGTTGCTAACCGTGTGCAACTCATAAGGGACATTACAGATCCAAGCCTGTGGTACTATATTAATACCTTAGAGAACCCGGCTGATCATGCTTCTCGAGGGTTTCATGCCTCTGACATTGCTACTTCAACCTGGTTAAGAGGTCCCAAATTTCTGTAGGAACAAGAAGTGAATCCAACACCACATACCTCTGCCAATTTGCTTGTTGGTGACCCCGAAGTTAAACCAGTCCAAACATTTGTGACCACAGTTAGTGACAGTTCCGAAGTTTTAAGTCGTTTCAGACGATTTTCTTGCTGGTCAATGCTTCTGAAGGTTGTGGCAAGGATAAAAAGACTTGGATTGAAACAGAAATGCTCCACTGACCATATAACTGTTGAGGAGTGTCAGAGAGCTGCTGAAGTGGTGATCAAGCTCATGCAGCAGGAAGCATTTTCCAAAGAAATGAGAATGATTGAAAATGGGATTGCTCTTCCAAATTCTAGTGCGTTGTATCAACTGGATCCTGTTTTGGACAAAGGTCTTCTTCGGGTAGGGGGAAGATTGAAGAAGTCATCACTCAGTCAAGACCTCAAACATCCTGTGATTCTACCAAGGGATAGTTACATCACCAAGCTAATTCTGCCACATTATCATGCCAAAATTTGCCATCAGGGTCGAACTCAAACTCAAATGCAGCTTAGAATGAATGGATTCTGGGTCATTGGAGGTAGCAAATCAGTTGCTAAGCTGATACACAAGTGTGTGCAGTGTCGAAGACTTAGACGACCGACAGAAGAACAACGAATGGCCGAACTTACCAAGGAGCGTGTCGAAGTATCTGCTCCCTTTACATTTTGTGGCATGGACTGTTTTGGGCCATTTGTCGTGAAGAGAGCTCGCAAAGAATACAAGCGATACGGTCTAATATTCACTTGTTTGTCATCTCGCGCAGTTCATATTGAAATGATTGAAGATTTGTCCACAGATGCCTTCATCAATGCATTGAGATGCTTTATAAGCCTCAGAGGAGCAGTTTGCAAACTTTATTGTGATCAAGGTACAAACTTTGTCGGGGCCAGGAACGAATTCAAAGATTGCCTGAAACAAGTCGACATCAAAACTCTGGAAGTCTTTCTCGCAGAGAAACAATGTGAGTTTGCCTTTAATGCTCCTTCTGCAAGTCACACTGGAGGTGTCTGGGAACGACAAATACGAACTGTGCGCAGTGTACTTAATGTCACAATTGCACTGTGTCCTGGTAGACTTGACGATGCTTCACTTAGAACATTGTTCTATGAGGCAATGGCCATAGTTAACAGTCGCCCGCTTACAGTAGATGGCATTAATGATCCAAATTCACTAGAGCCTCTAACTCCAAACCACCTAATACTTATGAAGTCTGATGTTGCACTTCCACCTCCAGGAAAATTTGTTAAAGAAGACATGTATGCTACGAAAAGATGGCGAAGAGTCCAATACTTGGTTGAGCAATTTTGGAGTCGCTGGAAGAAGGAATACTTGCTTAACATTTCAACACGCCAAAAGTGGCACACTCCTCGCAGAAACCTCAGAGTAAATGATGTTGTAATAATCAAAGAGGATATGCTCCCAAGAAGTCAATGGCAGTTGGGCAGAGTGGTTGAAACTGTCAAAGAGAGTGATGGATTTGTGAGATGAGTAAAGGTACGAGTAGCAGAACGAAAGCTCACTAACAAACGTAATCAGACCCCCAAGCTCTCAATCATTGAAAGACCGATTCAGAAATTAGTTGTACTTCTTGAAGAAGACTGACTGTTAGTAACTGGGATGATACACTCTCATCAGACCAAATAATTATTTCTGAAATACTTGATAGTCATGAAAAGTAAAAGTGGTCATGTTATAGTTCAAAATCATGTTCTGATTAATTTCAGTTTGTTCTTTCAATTCATCATAAAATGATTGGTGGGAGTGTAAGTGACCACTAAATCATTATATGCCTTTAAATAATTTTAGAGCATCAGAGCATGTCACGTGTTTCGGTAGCCTAGGTGACTAATAGGTTAATCAGGCTAGCAGGAGCGAAGAGAAGACACGTTGCTGTGCGATTTATGGAAAAAAGGAGGCTTAATCCTGCACAATTTATTTAATAGAACCCTTTGGGAAAGCGGAGCGAGGTATGTAAAGTTAATATTTAAGCCACATGAGTTCATTTGTATGTATATGTTAATCGTGAGCTCTGCCTTCTTATTAGTTGTTTCAAACTGTCGTTATATACTTCATTGTTTCACTTTCATATGTCGCTCTGTACATTATATCTTTATTTGTCGTATTATTCTGTATACAGGTTGTTTTTATTGATTTTTGTTGTTTCTTTGTGTAGTTTCACGGTGCTACGCAACGAAAGTTTAATGGCTCTCGTCTTGAGCATAATAAAGAATCAAGCACCCGTCAGAAACTCTCTGTCTCGTTCATGGAAACCAAAGGGCATCTACAACAGATGTTTTTGGAGTCTCATGGAGAGCCTAGTGTCACTGCTTATGCATGTAGTTGTGCAGCTGGCAAAGGGTTATGTAACCATCTAACAGCTCTGTTGTATCAAACAGCCCACTATGTGCAGCTTCATCTAAAATCTGTCCCACCAACAGTGACTTGCACAAGTGAACAACAGAGATGGCATCGTCCAAGGACACAGGTAAGTGTAATGTTTCCCGTTTTTCAGCATTTGCAAATATTCCTGGTTGACACATTTTTTGTTTATATTAAGGGTGTCAGTCCAGAGGCAGTGAGTCAACTTGTAGTTCAGAAACCATGTTCTTTGGGGAAGACAGGAGTAAAGTCTACACTGTACAAAACTCACACAGGTAATAATAAACTGTGTGTATGCAAAATGTATTCATACTCTTGATAAACAGAAACACATACATGTATATCAATATACAAACATCCTATATATACATACAGAAGACATACCCACACATAGAAATGTACAGACACACATCTAAATATAGATTCACATACATTATTTACAAAAAGAACAAAGAGAGGCTGACAGATGTATTTCATCATAAAGTTACATACACACTGACAGACTCCATTTAGTAATTTTTTGTTTCATATGTTATGTTAACACTAACAAGCATTTATTTCTTTAGGTCCACTTCCAGATCCACACATCCTGGCTTCTGGAGCAAAACTAAACCAGATTGACCCAAAACCTTTGTTGGCTCATATACTTGGAGGCATGTCAGAAATGGAGTTGGTCAGCTCCCAGTTTGGTCCATTACCCCGGGGCAGTCCTCTTTCGTATCACTATCCTCTCACAGCTGCTGATCAACCTACAGTTGATTTCCCCAACCTGCCAGTGTGTGGCAGTCAGTTTAGTACAAACCTAAATTTTGTTCCCACTCACCACCAATCTTTTCATTTGCAGTCAATACAAGTGTCACACATCTTATCCGGTCAGATTGAGCACAATACTCGACTACAGACAAATTGTGCTGCCTGGGCACATGCGCGTCAACCAAGAGTCACCGCAAGCAGGTTTAGAGAAGTCTGCTATGTGGTTGGTGAATCTGCTAGCCAGTCATTAGCAGCACGTATACTAAAAGCCACAAAGCAGACAAGTGCTATGAAACGTGGACTTGAACTTGAACCAGAAATTTTGAAACAATATTCTGAAACAAAGAGGGTTACGGTTTTACCTTGTGGCTTTGTTGTTCACCCAGATGCACCACATCTAGGTGCCAGTCCAGATGGGAGAGTATATGATCCATCTGAAATCTTCCCATTTGGTCTAGTGGAAGTAAAAGCTACATCTGCTGAAAGTATAGGCCAGGCTTCATTTATTAAAATGCAAAAGGGCCAAGCCAAACTCAAAGAAACACACAAATACTATTGGCAGGTTCAAGGCCAGCTTGCCGTAACTGGTCTGCAGTGGTGTGACTTTGTGACTGACACACAGTCAGACATAACCATCCAGAGGATTTGGCGAGATGATGTCTTTATAACATCAATGAAGGAGAAGTTGGACATGTATTACTATTATGTATATATGGACAAGTATCTATCTATGGTTTAAGCATTGCTGTAGTAAAGGGTTAATTCACACAAAATGTATAATATTAATTACTCACCTTGATACTTGCACTTGTGAGCTAACCCTTTAAAATTGCTACCACAGTATGTATATATGTATAGTAATTAATTTTATATTGTTTACAACTTTGTTTATTTTTAAACTACTACTATAATTGTAAAATTTCATGTTGTATCAGTTCAGATTTACAATTCTGTATTATATCTGAAACTAACAATAAAATGTGTCAAATAACAACTGGACAACAGAACAACTGTATGATATGTTTATTTTGACCAATAGCAATTATTAAAAAAAAAAGTTTATTCAAACTGTCCTTGTTATTTTCAGGAGACTGCTCATTTTTGCTTGATAAAAGTAACAAATCTGCCTCTGAGCACAGAGGGGGAAACACATTGTAATATTTTTTGTAAAAGTTAAGAGGAAATCATACAATTACATTAACTTGTAACTATTTTAATAATAACAAATCAGCACAGAATCCTTCAAATGTATCTAAACAAACACTGAGTTAATTTTATGTGGTTGTCATGGTTTCCGTTCTTTGTATATGGATTACTCCGATGGGTTTGATTTCAACTATTTTACACATTTCAGGATAGTTAAACTGAAACTAAACTGAAAATTAACTGGCTAGCCAGACAATCTGGCTTCAAGGTAAAGGCCACAGAAGATGCAGAAATGTGGCTCATTTAATGCTCCAAAAACATTGGTCCCTGGTAATTTACGATGAAGCAGCAATTATGCCAGATCTGGTCAATTGTTCCTGACAAGCTTAGTGGTACAGCAGAATCGAAGATGTGGTTTTCTTTAACTCGTCGTATTACTCTTTCCACCAGAATTCTGAGCCGTGCAATGGTTTGTGTTTTTTGACAGTCTGTCTTGCTGAACTGCCGGTCACGCTTGAACGGTGGAATTATTAGTGTAGCACCAACATTGGTGATCATGTCCCCAATTGTAAAGCCTTTGTCAGCCATCACCTCATCTCCAGGTTCAAGTAGACTCAAGATGCCAGACCTCCTTGTAATCTCTTTGTCAAAGATTGAGCCAGTGTACAGACGAGAGATGAATGTTACTGCACCACATGGAGCCACTCCCAAGAGTCCTTTAAATGTTGTTGTGCTCTTGTAGTTAGAGAATATCTCTGAGTGGAGTGTCAGAGATGTGGGATTCTCACAGAAAATTTCTGTACAGTCCAGGATTACTCTGACATTTGGACTGAATAATCTATACTTCTCAGGCATGGAAGAACTTATTTGTTCCCTTGACATCCAAATGGGAACAGAGCCTAAAACAAAATAAAGATAATTTGCCCAGGTGATGACTGTCCTGCTTACTGTGGCCATGCTTACACCAAAGATGTCAGCAATTACTCTCTCCCTAAGGCCAGCAGCTACGCGGCAGCAGTACATGAACAGTTCATCTATGAGCTGAATTTTGCGTGCAGGACTTGGTGTAGGGGAAGCTTCCCGACCCATTCTTTGTGCTTTTGTCCAGTACATAAGGTTTGTGGCAGATGGACAAACAGACTCTCAGAAAACCTGGAATACTTCCTGTGAGGGAAACCTGGTGTAGTAGCGAATTGTGTGATCAGACACACCAAACCTACTGAACACAGTTGGTGTCTCCAATGAAATTTTATTTAGCGTAGCCTCCAGCTCTGCTATGTATTTCAAGGCTTCATCCAAAGCACCTACAAAATGACAAATTACAAAGGTTTAATAATAATATCAATGATAAGAATAAAAAAATCTAAGTAAAAACATTAAACTACTCAAGTTACTTTTAATTTTGTAGCACTTTATACAATGTTTTTTTCCAAAGAACCTTTACAAAAATAAATAGTGAATTTAGAGTTGCAAACACCTTAATACATTTATAAAGCAGCTCTAAAACTGTGCATTCATTAAGCTGAAATCAAATCAGTGCTGATTTATAGTTAAGAACTGTATAGTTGATGAATTATAGGGTTAATGAATTTAATTTATCTTTATGGCACTGTTAAACCATGTAATGTGCCTCGACTGTGAGAAACAAAACATACATGCAAATCATATCCTGATTAAGGAGCAAAGTTGTCGCCTTGTGCAACAAACTGAGCATTATTTTAAAACTATTGCCTGTTATTCACTGAATTTACAGGTTCTGTTCACTGCACGCAAACGCGTCCTTTTCTGATGTAAACAAAGTGCGACAGCTCACGTGTGACCTCGCGGCTGTGATTACATCATTACACTCATGTTTGTTTGCCTTTGCTTTGAATTGCTGCACTTTGGTACACAGCAGAACGCCTTGCTCCTCGACTGCGCTGCCATTGTTTTTACCGGAAATAAGTTTACCCAGGGGCGGTCAAAACCGGAAGTAACGAATGCGGAAGTGTGAAATTGGCCTTTCTCTCTCTCGCCGGCTTCCAAGCCTCAGTCTTCCTCGTGGCCATTCTGTCCCAGTCAGCGGCGGCCGGATTCATCGCCCCCTGTCGGGTATCAGGGTATTGCACCCTCTTGAAGACTGTTCTTCTAGCCTCTCCGGAGTAGTTTTATTTAATCTTTTTTGAAGACTTTATTTTTTTACATCTCAGTTTTGAGTTTTTTGTGAACTTTGGGTTTTTTTGCCAACTCCATTACGGAGGAATTCCTTTTTGAAAAAAAAAAAGGAAGTTTCCTTTTTGAAGATTTTTTTTGTTGGCAAGTTTTTTGCCCCCTGAGTGTTTGGGCTTCAATAAACTTTGCTGAGACCTGCATCTGTGTCTGAACCATCTTCTCTCTCACCCAGACCCCCTGACAGGCAATGTTTATTATTTTGTATTATTATTATAATATTTCCTCTCTTGTTTCTCTTACATTTATATTCTTTAGCTGTCAATATAATAGTTCACGTCTATGGAAGAATGAGTTAATAAAGATAGAGAATGTGTATCATCATATTCATCAAAAGACGTTTATGTGCAAGTAACCGCACCGGTCCGAGCAGGGAGCGAGCCGGCATGGGAGTCAAATGCTCCGAGGATGCTAAAGATTGCAGAACAGCGTCTGTCGCTGGATCCGAGGAGTGAGATTTACGCGATCACCAGCTGGCTTCCCTTACATAAGGGCAAATATAGATGACTAAAAACTCATTTACTCATTTTACACATACTTTTTATTATTTATAATGTCCAAGGCATTGATATTAATATTAAATTCTACTTTTGTGCCTTTATTAGCTTTTTTTCTCGCCTGTTTACTGGTTAAAAATCTTACATTATTCCATCTCCACCTGCTGGTGAAAGCTAGAGCAGCTGGCGATCTTCCATCTGCAATCTATTGCTTCTCCTGCAGTTCCTGGATGTAATGTTGAATTTAAACAGTCGAATTTGAACCACTGAATTTATGGAAGCGAATATTTGAACTGAAATGAAATGAACTGAAAATTACCTTTTGAATATTATACATCGTATTTTAAAGGGTATTGAATATTTTGTAAATGAAATCTGAAAATTGAATATGAATTATTGAAGTTAAAATAGTGATAGAAATGAAATAGTGTTTGAAATATTTGTCATTGAAATATTCACAGCTTAAAGGTTCAGGACACCCCGGAGCACTTTTTTTTTTATATTAACAGATGTGTGTGTGTTGAGCATCAGTTAAGACAATGTTAGCACCTGTCAGCTTTAGTTGTGGGGAAAACTGGATAATTTTAAGCTTTTGTCAGCTAATTTCAGCTTCCGGGTTTAAAATGATTTTTGGGGCGGGATCAAAATCGGCGACGTAGCGCAGTACTGCAAGTGCAATGACGCGTCGGTTTCTCATTATTATTCATAGCGGAGTTTTCTTATCCTATGAGAAGAGCCGGCTGCTTAATTATTCATGAGACCTGCCAGTGTCAAGCCAGAGCTGAGAGACACGGAAACCACGGCACAGTATTGAGCCGTTGATGAAGGCTCGTATGTGTTTGTTTCCATGATCCACGGGGTTTGTTGCATGTTTTCCCCCGCGATCTTGTCAGGGCCGATCATACAGCAAAGCTGTGTGCGTGCTGCTAGCATTTTTGTCGAGAGAGCAGCACGAGAATTAGAGAATGGCGGACGCTGTGCTTTATCAGGAGTTCGTTCACATTCAGACACATCGCCGTGCTGCTGTGTTTGCCTAAATCCTCCAGATTACCAATGGTTAAAATAGACAGGTCAGGAGACCTGCTGCTCTGAGTCTGCTGGATACGGGGATTGAGGGAGAATCCTCATTTAGAGTGTTTACATGAACACACTTATCTTTATAATGATATAAATTGTGGTTGTCTGTATATGAAATTACGAATAAAAAATGTAGCAGGGTATTAAATCACTGTTCATTTTTTTGCATTTTAACTTTGTAAACTATAAACTCATGGGTCTCCTCACGGTTCGTCTCATTTTGTGAGCTAACTGACAACAACAGTTGTTCGCTCCCCTTCTCCCCTGCTGGCCACGCTCACTCCTGGTCGATGCTTGCGGAGCTCCATGCCCATTAATCATGCATCTTTTGAAAAAATTCTGAGGTAGACTTTAACCGAGTGGGGGGTGTCATGGCCCTTTAAGTAAACAGCTATGTTAAATTTCAGGACCTAAAAATACAAACCCTGAAATTCTATTTATTAAAATGCAAGAACTTGTTAATAATTATTTTTTTCAGTTTGTGCTATTCAACAGGCTTTTTAATTCAAGACTTTTGGCATTGATTTTGTTCCATATACGTCAGATTTCATGCTAACGTTTGGATTTCCTAACGATGAAATTTACATGAGAATGTGTGTTGGTCCATGCCAACTTCATGTCTGGCGTTCGTGTATTTCTTGTGTGTGTTTATTTTATTTCCATTGGCGACTCCTAGAGGTAATTAAATTCAATTGCACACTACAAAGTATCTTTGAGCTGTGCAATTGCAGCTGTATGGGAGGGCATCATCGCATGTCTAGTAGGTTTATTTACATTTCCATTCAATAAATGTGCAAATAATATGTGATGGTCAAATGTACTCAACAAATATTGTAGCAAGATGGCCTTGATCAACCCATGATTAATTCATCCTCACAAACAGCATGGTTGTGATGAGGCTCCAAGCTAGCAGGCACTCGGTCAGTTGTAGAGCGGGTGATTGGGCAGCTGAAATGCCGGTGGTGCTGCCTTGTTAAGAGCAGAGGGGTGCTGCTATACCACCCTAACAAAGTGTTTCTCTAATATATCTGTGTCTCCCACAGACACGGATACTACTCCAGACAGTAAAGTGTTGCCCACAATTGAAGCAACTCTCTCCTCAAAAGGTGTTAGTTCAGCATCCCGTTTCCCTGCCTGTTCGGTCCACACTTTGACGTACACTTGTTCTCCTCTTAACCTGCACCTTTAATTCATTTACAGTGCAATGTTCAGACCCCACTGCATTAACCGTGTCAGCTAAACTCTCCCACTCTGTTTTTTATCTTTTGTTAATAGTTCCGGAGGACAAACACAAATAACACATTTACATTTAGTCATTTAGCAGAAGCTTTTATCCAAAGCGACTTACAAATTAGGACAAGGAAGCAATTTACGCAACTAAAAAAGCAACAATAAATAAGTGCTATAGGCAAGTTTCAGGTATGCAAAGAAAGTGTAAGAAGCAAAACAGTAGTAATTTTTTTAAATTATTATTATAAATGTAGTTAGTGGAGGGGTCAGAGAGGGAATTGCAGATTAGTAAGGAAAGTGGAGACTAAATAGTTGAGTTTTATGTCGCTTTTTGAAGACAGTGAGTGACTGTGCCGTTCTGATGCAGTTAGGAAGTTCATTCCACCAACTGGGCAGATTCAGCGCGAGAGTTCGGGAAAGTGATTTCTTCCCTCTTTGATATGGAACCACGAGGCAATGTTCATTCACAGAACGCAAGTTTCTGGAGGGCCTATAAATCTGTAGAAGTAAGAGCAGATAAGAAGGGGCGCAGCCAGAAATTGCTTTGTAAGCAAACATCAGAGCTTTGAATTTGATGCGAGCAGCAAATGGCAGCCAGTGCAAACGGATGAGTAGCGGAGTGACGTGCTCTTTTAGATTCATTAAAGACCACTCGTGCTGCTGCGTTCTGAAGCATCTGGAGAGGTTTGATATAGGTACCCGGCTAGTAGGGAGTTGCAATAGTCCAGTCTGGAGAGAACAAGAGCTTGAACAAGGAGTTGAGCTGCATGTTCAGATAAGAAGGGTCGGACCTTTCTGATGTTGTAGAGCAAAGCTGCACGATCGAGCAGTTCTAGAAATGTAGTCAGAGGAGTTTAGCTGGTCATCAATCGTTACTCCAAGGCTTTTCACTATTTTGGATGCAGTAATGGTTGCCCCATCCATCTGGATGTAAAAATTATGATGTAGAGTCGGGTTGGCAGAAATTTCAAGCATTTCTGTTTTCGCAAGGTTAAGCTGAAGATGATGATCTTTCATCCAGTGTGAAATGTCTGACAGGCAGGCTGCGATGCGAGCCGGAACTGAGGGATCATCAGGATGAAAAGAGAGGTATAGCTGGGTATCATCAGCATAGCAGTGGTAGGAAAATCCATAATTCTGGATGACTGCTCCTAAAGATGTTGTATAGATGGAGAAGTGGCCCAAGAACAGAGCCCTGTGGTACCCCAGTGTTTAGATTCTGTAGGTTGGACACCTCTCCCCTCCAAGACACCCTGAATGACCTGTTAACCCTCTGGGGTCGAAGACCGCATATACGTGTTTTGACCTGTGGTGCGTCAAACTGCTGAAATGAACTTAAACAACACTTTCAGTTTTGATCGTACAGATAAGATCAATACATCAATCGAATCTGTTATGTGTCTACTTTTTGTTGTGTACACTCAAAACAACAACAAACGTGTGATCTTTTGCAAAATAAGGAAAACAAACAGTGTAGGCATTCTGTCTTTTCTCTCTCCGTGATCTGCTTTTAGAAACGCGTCGGTAAAATGAGCTAAAACTCCACGAATACAAAACGCACACATGAGACATGTATTTCTAGAAAGTTTAAAGTGTCTATTTTTAAACACAGCTATGCATGTGTGACGAGGGTATAGAGAAGGGTTTAAATCTCTTTAAATAAAAATAACCGACTACGCCACCCCAGGAGTTACCCAGGGAAATAACTATTAGAAAAGGACACAGGTTCGTTTCTCCCAGAAAGGCACAGAGACGTGAGTTAATGCAAAGGTATAAAAATATTTATTTTGAATAAAACTGTTAAATTGTACGGTTCTTAAAAACACATAAAAAACTCCCACTTCATTATTAAATACAAAAGAAACAATAAACAAACAAAACCAGGATTGGAGGTTCCCACTGACTGGGTACGAGTGGACCGACTTTACCCCAGTACACGCACACACCACAGTGCACTCAAATCATGCTATCACGCACTCAGTGTCCCACAGCATACGGTAGAGAAACACCACCACCAGTGGAAAGAGACCCGTCATCCGCCGGGGGAAACCTCAGTTCCTGAAATAAAGAAAAATAAATAACCAACAAAACACATCAATAAGTGGGTCAATCAGGTTAACACCTACTTTACATGATCTAATTGAAAGATAGCTACAGCTGTAGTTACACCATCTGACCTACACTAAATCGAAACATTAACTGTTACTCGAAATAAGACTAATAAACACACAAAAGAATAATCTTAATGACGAAAACAAAAATCAATGCTTTGCATAAATTAAAGACACAACAAAAAGCAGAGCACTGCTAATGTTAACAAATCAATCATCCAACACAAATAAACAAACGAAAGAATGAAGTGGAGCACAAAGCAGCACGCTAAGGATTATTGCAGGCAGTCCCCCCTAACACTCAGACACGTTATAATCACTCGTTGGTCGATACAAGAATACAGCAAGGTGCCGGAATTAATAGCTGTACGGCATGAAACACTCAAGTTAAATGCGGCTAAACCCCATTACTCAGCCAGTTAAAAGCCATCACATACCTGCAACTGAACAGTCATCCAGCCACCACAGCCAAGGGAAAAGCCACAGCCACACGATGCACTAGAACAATGCCAAAAAGAGAGCTTAACGTGGGTCCATTCAAACAACTTACAAAAAAAAAATCATCAGAACGAGCGCAGAGCCTCTACCTGTAGCCGCGACTACAGACACCCAAACCAGTGCGTCGGAGTCGGATGTGACGTATCCCAAGCACCAACCAATCAGGTTCAAAAAGGCGGTGCTACGTGCCGATTGGCCGATGTCAATGCCAATCAGCTGCACAGCACCATCACATTTTGGTTACTCATATCAATCAGCTGCACTACACCATCACACATGTTGAAAATAAACATTGCTTGATAAAGTAATCGGTATGAAACCAACGCTATGTCTAGTTTCTCAGACTAATCTCATTAGTTTTAATGCGACCACGCCCACGAGGCATTGTTATTACAAGCGTCTGAAGACGCAAGCAGACGGTGGTCAGGAAAACACGTCACTAAAATGAAAGGAAACTCTGCAAATAGTCAACAAAGATGATGATTTATGATCCATATAAAGCTTGATATGTCTACTTTTGCATTAACCAATTCAAGTCGAAAACAAATGATCTCTTTTTATGTAATCCGTATAAAAGTAAGGACTGTACGGATTCTCCTATATCACCTCATTACAGCAGCGTGGTCCCGCCTCTCAGTAAGCGCGCTTCATATGTAAATCCAGATGTGAAAACAACAGAGGTAAAGGACCAGCGGCAAAGAGAGCTAAAGTAGACAAGAAGTACTCCGAGTTTGCTCAGTAATGAGAGTAATGTTGGTATGTGTCATTCCGACAAACTATTAGATGAAAATGTAGCCTTCAACTGCACAAAATGTTTAAAAACGCTACAAAAGTGGACCAAGTAATCTTGCGTCTGTGAGTCTCCGCTGATGTCAAGAAGAAGGCCAGCTGTTACAATGAAATACTGCCTTTTTCCTGCGCTGCTTCCCATCACAGGATACCTGTCTGCAAGGTTACATTTCTAAGTGTCCTTTGTAAGTTTATTCTTTAAATAATTACTGTGAATACCGAATAAGAGGATAATCACTTGCGAAAAAAAAAAAAAGCTGCTGTGATTTCATTATCGCACATGGTGTGTTTTTCACCTGCTTTCTTTTGCTCACAGTAATTTTTGTTAATATGGATTAATTATCATTCTTTAAAATAACATTGCTCTAATATGAGATTACCAAAACTAACTCAGAATCTTATTATTATAATTCAAACTTTGTAAATACTATTCCATATATTATAATGTATTGTTTTTTTAACCAATTTAAGATGTTTGACAGTTAAAATAATATGTTGCATTTCGGCATGTTTTTGACTTATTTATAAACAATTTATAGACATAAAGTTAAATAAAAATATCCTAGATTTGAAAAATATTGTGTTCCTGGACTTCACTGAGCTCAAGTTATAGTTTAATTTTAAAAATTGTGAATGAACTTGACTGTTGATGTCTTAAATAATAATGTCAAATAACCAACATTTCTCAAAATGGATAAATCCAATTTTTTGCTACAAAACTCTTCATTTACAAAAAAATAAAATAAAATAAATTAAAAATAAAAATCAGTAGATTTGCTATGTGTAAGTTTAAAAGTTTGCAGAGTTTTATAGAGTGTACTGACTCTCACAAGTGTATCTCCAGGTATTTTGTGTGATTAATATATTTTAAATGAACTGCAAAAAAAAAAAAAAGTAAATAAACTTTCCTCTGATTCCTTCTTGAAACTCTTCCCTCCTAGTCATATACCTGTCTGATGGCTCATTATGCAGCTCATTATGCAGGTCTTTGTCTTCTCAGGTGTGACTCACTGCATAGTAATGATAGTTCACACCTTCCAGCATAAACCAATTTCACTCAAAAAGTGACTTAGAATTTTTAATTCATTATATTGTTTTCTGTGAGCCAGTGAACAAGATGATTCTCACATCATTTTGAAGCAAAAAGACTAGACTACCAGATCCAGTTCTCAAAAGTCTTGTGCACAAATGTTCTCTGTGTGTTTCACGGCCTTGTTTCAGTGACTTCAAAATTTTAGTTTTTCACTAACCACGCATAAACGTTTCTTTCTCAAGAACACAAACACATACAAACATGCTGCTTAGGTATTATTGTAGCCCAACTTGTGCTGTTTACAGTGTTATCACACTTTAGCCATTAATATGTTTTTAAGATACTGAAAACAACACAAATGTCAGTGCATGTCAAAACTTCTCCAGAGCCCAAAAACACCCTCAGACCCCAGAGGGTTAAAGAGGTAAGATCTGAACCACTGAATAACCGTGTCTGCAACGCCTAGGATCTGGTGGTTTACAGTGTCAAAAGCAGCTGACAAATCTAGCAAGATAAGAACTGATGATTTAGAGTCTGCTTTAGCCAGTCTGAGATACTTCACGACTGAGAGCAGGGCAGTCTCAGTTGAGTGGCCTTTCTTAAAGCCAGATTGCTTGTTGTCCATCAGGTTGTTTTGAGTAAGATAGTCCAGGACTTGATTGAACACTACTTTCTCTAGAATCTTGGCCATGAATGAAAGCAGTGATACCATTCTGTAGTTTTCAAGTAGTGTTTGATCCAGGTTGGGTTTCTTTAGCAGTGGGGTTACCCTAGCCTGCTTAAATGAGGTGGGGAATAAACCAGAGTCAAGAGATGATTGTGTTGATTATGTGAGTCAGTGTTGGTATGACTGCAGGAGAAATGGCTTGCAATAGATGAGTGGGAATGGGATCAAGCAGACAGGCAGTTACATGGCTAGATAGCACGAGTTTGGTCACTTCAGACTCAGAGAGCTGAGAAAACAAGGTGAGTGTGTGTGGTGATGGTGGTGTATTTTGCCTGTTTGTTGTAGATGCAGCAAATTGAGTTCTGATTTTTGCCGTGTTGGTGCAAAAGAATGTAGCAAAGTCATCAGTAGTAAGTTTGGAGGATGCGGGTGAAGGAGGAGGATAGAGGAGGGAGGAAAATGTTTTAAAAAGTAATTGAGGATTGGTGGCATTGTTGGTTTTTTGATGGAAGAATGTCTGTTTTGCAGAAGTTACCTCAGCCAAGAAAGAAGACAGAAGAGTTTGGTATGTTATGAGGTGTGCAGGATTTTTAGTTTTTTTTTAGTTTGGTTTTGCCTAAGTGAAGTTATTACCATATTTATATGGGGGAGGAGGCAGGGAGGGGTTTTGTGGTTGTGCATGTGCACACGTTAATTCGGATGTACAAAGAGAATATGCATGGGACTGGGTACGCACATTTTAGTATAAATTCAACGCAAGTCTTTGTACATGAGGCCCCTGGTCAGTACCTGGATAGAAAAACTTGGTTGCTACTGGAAGTGGTGTTAGTGAGACCAGCAAGAGACGCTCAACCTGTGGTCTGTGTGGGTCCTAATGCTCCAGTATATTGATAGGGACTCTTTACTGCTCAGAGAGTGCCGTCTTTCAGATAAGATGGTAAGATCTGTGGTCGTTAAAAAATTCCAGAATGTTTTTTGAGAAAGAGTAGGCGTTTAACCCCAGCATCTCGGCCAAATTTGCCCACTTGCCTCTGCAAACTGGTGTTGGATGAGAAGATTCCCCAACAAAAAAGTGTAAAGTGCTTTGAGTGTCCAGAAAAAAAGCTATATAAATTTAAGGAATTCTTCTTCTTCTTCTTCTTCTTCTTCTTCTTCTTCTTATTATTATTATTATTATTATTATTATAAATATCATTGTTATTATAATTAAGTAACCGCACCATGTTGGTGTTTCGTAAAATCTAATTTCCAATTTTATCTTACCCAATTCACCAATAGCGCATGTCTTTGGAATTGTAGGGGGAAACCAGAGCACCCGGAGAAAACCCATGTGAACACGGAAAGAACATGCAAACTCCACACAGGAATGCCAACTAACCCAGCCGAGGCTCAAACCAGCAATCTTCTTTCTGTGAGGCAACAGCGTTACCACAGTGTTCGGTGGGCCGAAAAAGGCCGGCTGCTGGCCCCGAGAAAGCCCAGCTTTGGCCCAATAAGGCCCCAGAAGTGACAGTGAAAACCCGCTTGATGTGGCCGCGCGAGCTCTGCGTGCCTCGGACACGTGCTCTCTTGTACTGGTGTTTGTGTTTTGTTCTGTTGGCATCGCGCTGTTTCATTCTCAGCGTCTTGGTCTAGTTGGTTTCGGTTTTGATTGATGCTGAGATGAGACATGCGCGTTGCATATGTGTGAGCGCACTGTAAGTTGTTTATCTATCGTGTGCTCGTGTCTTGCGTCTATTTGTGTTGTCCAAACACGTGGCTCTGTGTTTACATTGTGGCCGTGTGCTTCAGTCTTGTCCTGTTATTGTGAATGTGTGGTTAATGAGTTCTCTCATTGGCTGCATGTTCTTGTCCTGGGGTCCGTTCTTCGTAGCTTGCTTAAATGATCTAAGATGATTTGACAGATCAGGGATCTTTTAATCTTTATAACTGATCTCTCGCTAATTTGGTTCTTCAAAACAGTTCACGAATCAGATTAAAATGTCTGGATAAACTTATCTGAGATTGCTGCGTGTGTTGTGAAGGACAGATCTATCAATCCTCGAAATCATGACCAGCAATGCAACGATTGGCTGACGGCACAGCTGCGTAATGACATCATCTGATTAATATTCAATTATCCATGTGAGCAAAATTACATCAAATTAGCAGTAAACGATTTGCTAAATATGACACGCAATAACCTTCAACATTTGTTGTGAGTTGCAGGCTTTACACTTTCATGTGTCATGTTGTAAAAAATAAATGAGTGAAAAGAGAAGAACCCAGTCCAGGAGACTCGGAACAAGCAGAATTCCTTTATTGAGACCTGTTGGTTAATCTGCAGTCATACAGCGTCTTTAAGATGTCCATGTGTCTGCAAGAGCCTACTAGAGGTCTGCAGTCTGAAAGTTCTTTCACAAGTCTTTCACAAGTTTCACACAAGTCTGATTTAAGACAAAGATTTCATGGCTATATTGTGTTCTTAGGAGGAGGGGACATGGCTAAACAAAGCATGCAAATTAAAAGTTGTGGTCGGCATGGTAAACTGCTTTTTCAGGCCTTGATCTCATCATGTTCTGGAGACAGAAACCGCCTGACCAGTTGATTGAAAAGAGAAAACAATAGACACCCCATGCTGTGAAACTGATAATTGCATCACTTTGGCTTAGCCTGTAGTCAGCAAGGCAAAGGTTAAATGACCCTCCTAGCTGGCATGTCAATGAAATAATATAATTAAAAACCAAAGAATATAACTTTTCAGTTATACGTAGATTATTATTCATTTGGAATTAGATGATAGAAGTTTATATTTCCACAGTTCCCCCTTTGAGAGTTATTTAAAAACTCTCACAAAAATTTATAAATTTATAAGCCTTCCTAAATCCATTCAATGGCTTCTGTATGATAACAGAAGCCCCATCTTCTAGTCATGTAACTTAAAAAGTTACAGGCACATTTAACTTATTCTGTGTCATTTTAATATCTACGTAGATGTAAGTGTAGATTTCAAAACTGCTCACACGTTTATGACAATCAGTTGTAATGTCATAAATCCTACATGATGACACAAAAAATCATGTAGTTAAACTGCAGATCTTCTGAAAGCCCTTGGCTTGTGAATAGTGTTCAGTCTTTTGTGAGCAGGGGCGTTGCTAGGGTCGAAAGGGATAAGGGGCTTAGCCCCAAAGACCCCCCCCCCCCCCCCAAAAAAAAAGAAGTTTTAATTCACCGCACTAATATACCTATTCTAATCTTATTAACAGGATTAAATATGGTTAATAATAAATAAAGGGTTTTTAAGACTTGTAAAATCCAAATAGGAAAAAAACTAGTCTGTTATGAGCCATATCATACCTCTTGAGCCTCTTATCTCCTCCTGATTTGAAGTTTCTGTTTGTTTTTTGAAAATGTAATTTTCTGCATGTCTTCAAATCTGAAAATATGATTTATTTTTATAGTTTGAGTTGTTATCTAATGTGATACAAAGCTACAAACATGTTCATTTGGACAGAGTGATTAACTGAGGTGTAGTGTTGTCAAAATAATGGAATTTCTAAATTCAATACCTTGCAAAATATTGATATTCAATTCACTATTTTTTTACAAAATAACAATTCTATCAAAAATAGTAGGCTAGCTAAGGCTACAAAAAAATAAAATTCAAGAGTTCACACTTAGCTGATGATTAATTATAAGCTTGTTTGGCATGCTGTCCCGGGAGAGAGCCCTGAGCTCATGAGATCCTCGAGCCCAGGACTCCCTCCCGTTGCAAAGCGGGAGGGGAGTTTGAGCTCAGGTAGATCTCGGGAACTCCCCTGCTGTAGCAAGTGAATGCTCTTGAAACTAATTACTAACTAGGAGCGTGTCTATGTTGACAATTTGGCTTGTTCAATTGGCTTAATTGCATGTTTTTGGGTGGTGGGAGGAAACCGGGGAACCCGGGGGAAACCCACGTGAGCACGGGGAGAAGTGCAAAACTCCGCACAGAAATGTCTGCTAGTTTTGGTAGAGCCAGGAACCAGAGACATTCTTGCTGTGAGGCGACAGTGCTAGGCACTGGGCCACCGTGTCACCCGTCTAAGAAGGAGGCGTAGGGGAGGAAGGGGGGACTCTTCAAAACGAAGATAGCAATGGAATAAACCCCAGGGTATTTATAGTAGTTTAGGAGTCATCTGATTGGATAGTAGTGAATTGGATAATGCGGGTCAGCTGCTAGCAATCATAAGCACGTGATCCTCTCGAAATTTGTTTATACATAAACTTCACTTCAAGAGTTCACACTTAGCTGATGATTAATTATAAGCTTGTTTGGCATGCTGTCCCGGGAGAGAGCCCTGAGCTCATGAGATCCTCGAGCCCAGGACTCCCTCCCGTTGCAAAGCGGGAGGGGAGTTTGAGCTCAGGTAGATCTCGGGAACTCCCCAAAAATGCCTTTGAATAGCTCGGGACAGCAGCCGCGTATTGAAGAGCCCCCCAAAAAGCAGGTGTAACAAGCCATATCCGGCTGCTGGATATAGCGTTGATAGCTTAGGAAGAGAAGCTTCTAAGGGAGCAGAGCAAAGTAGGCTGCTAGAGCTTAGGCGGGGTGGGGGCAGGGCTGGATAGACTCCGCGGGAGTCAAGGCTCAAATATATACACCCCTGCGGGGGTGGGAGCTGGGGTTAGTTTGCTCAAGCAAGAGTCGGGAAGATTTGGGCGGTGGAGACTCTTGCATGAGAGGGTGGGAGGTGGCCAGGGCCTGAACTCCGGCGGGAGTTGAAGCTCGTTTTAGTCGCCCCTGCGGGGGCTAGAGCTGAGGATTGAGGGCCTATGCGTAAGGAAGAACATAGCGAAAGAGTGACGCTGAAAGAAAGACAGTTAGCGGAGGACTCAACGCTGAAAAAAAGAATTGAGGAAATAGGAGGGTAAGGAGATAAGGGGGAAGATCAGAGAAGGGTAAAAGTAGCGGAAGCACTCACGCTGTAAGGAAGAAAGAAGGGGCAAATAATTGCCAGGCGGAGAATCTCAACGCCAGAAAGAAGAAAAGGAGAATATAGAAGTATATATGCATATATGAACATATATGGTTATTACATGGTAAGGGCCGGGCGTGGGTGGTGATTGACTCTTGCGAGAGTCGAAGCTCGGAGCGACCCCTGCGGGGGTCAGAGCTGCTGTGGGCATTTTCCCCTGCTGAAGTCTGGGAAAGGGAGGGGGCGGTGGAGACTGCAGCAGGGGGTGGCCGGGGCGGGACTCTTGCGAGAGTCGAAGCTCGTTTTAGTCACTCCTGCGGGAGTTAGAGCTGAGGATTGATGGCCTATGAGAAAGGAAGAAAAGAGAGGGCGGAGGAACTCGACGCCAAAGGAAGAAAAGGAGAGAGGGGATAACCTGCGTGCGTGAGCATGCACGTGCGTCTATTCCTGTTTCGGCATGTGCATGCACACGCATCGGAACAGGTATACATCGGATGTATGCGTATAACATGCGCATACATACCATTTCTAATGGCCTGGGTGGGGCGCAAATGGTGACTCTTGCGAGAGTCGAAGCTCAGCGCGACCCCTGCAGGGGTCAGAGCTATGGGGGGGGGGGGGGGGGGGGGGGCAGTAAGAGTCGGGAAGAGGGAGGGGGTAGTGCAGGCTCTTACTGGGGGTGGTAGTGAAGGGGTGGCCGGGGATGGGCTAGGGGTGACTTGCGAGAGTCGAATTCGGATTGGACCCCTGCGGGGGTCAGAGCATGGTGAGGGAAGGAGCATAGTAGGTTTTTTTTTTTATAACTTTAATTTTTATTGATTTTTTAGTAGGTCACAATTGATTACAATCAAATGCAATTTTACAAATAGTAGAAAAGGCTAATTTGAGTCAGATATGACAAGCCATTTCAATAACAAGCAAATAACTAGAACAAAAAAAAAAAACAACAACAACAACAAAACAATAATAGATACATAAATAAAATAAGATAGAAACAGAGCCTGTGTTGAGAATACTGTAGAAAAATAAATAAGTATGTCTGAAACTTAAGCGAGTACAGTCTAAGAGCCAGTCCCTAATGATTTGTCAATGTAAATTATCCATTTTTGCCATCTTTTGGCATACAAGTCCACCTTCAAACGTAACACACCAGTCATATGTTCCAATGTCCTTATTTCCTGAATTACATCAAGCCATTGTTGTTGTTTAGGTAAATCAGGCTTATACCAGCTTCTGGTTATGGTTTTCCTGGCTGCTGTAAGGAGTATTTTTACCAGGTATCGATCCTCCTGAAGTGTAACCAGTGAAATATGACCCAAGTACAGGACAATGCATGTAAATGGAATCTCATACCCAAGCACCTTTGTTAAGGTTAAGTGCACATCATTCCAAAATGGCTTCAGTTTTTCGCATCCCCAAAAAATGTGTGTATGGTGTGCTTCTAAGCAGCCACATTCTCTCCAACATTGCTGGGGTGTAGAAGAAGCTTTACTGCTGATTTTAGGTGTTATAAAGAATCGTACCAAATTCTTCCAATTGAATACCCTCAGTTGTTGTGAGCTTGTGGAGGTATGTTGAATTTCGCACATATCTAACCATACCTCTGGTAGAATTTCTACATTCAATTCTTTTTCCCACCTTGATTTAAGGTATAATGTTGAGGTTGTCTTACTTTCCATAATACTTACGTAAAAACTAGAGATTATTTTTGCACATTTACTATCTGATTTGTAAGCATTCATCATAATCTTTACAACTGGACTAATTTCGTGTGACGTTTCCATTTTTATTTCTCTGTAAAAATAATCTCTGAATTGTATAAACCTAAATAAGTCCCGATTAGTAAGAGAAAGTTTTTCTTTGAGTGTTTGGAAAGTCTGTAATTCCTTGTTTTCCAATACTGTACATATTGCACTAATGCCTTTTGTTGCCCATTGCTTAAATGTGGCGTCGCTTTCACCTGGTTTAAATTGAGTGTCAAAGGCTATCCATCGAAGAACTTTTTGGTCTTTGCTTAATTTAAATTGTCTAGCAAACTCAAACCAAAACTCCACTGCTCCAGAGGTTATTGAATCCAATTGACTTTTGACTACCGAAGGGATTTCTTTTTCTCCAAGAATTGACTGAATCTGATAACCCACCGTATATGTCTCAATTTCTTTCCATCTGGCAAAATAATTGTTGTTACACCAAAGAAAAAGTGGACGGAACTGAGCTGCGTAAAAATAATCTTTGAGATTCGGCAGGGCCATTCCTCCTTTTTGCTTGGACAACTGGAGTGTTGTGTATCTTATTCTAGGCTTCTTTCCATCCCAAATAAACCTGGAAATAAGTTTGTTCCAGATTGTAAACTGATGTTTAGGTATCTCTACTGGCAGGGCTTGAAATAGGTATAGTAATCTAGGTAATATGTTTGTTTTGATGACGTTTATCTTATTAGCAAAATCCAATGGGTAGGTAGACCACCGTTCCATATCGCTTTTAATACTCTGGTTAATCACATTATAGTTTGCACCGTACAGACTACTCAGGTTTTTTGTAATAATCACCCCTAAATATTTTATTTCTTTCATGTCCCATTTTAAATTATATCTATGTCTGATTTCCTCAGAAGGTTTGTAGTTAAATGACAAAAGTTGTGTCTTCGCAATATTTAGTTTGTACCCAGCAAAGAAGTTAAATTCGTCGAGGAACTCCATCAGTACAGGGAGGGAAGCCTCAGGATCTGTTAAATGGATCAAGACATCGTCTGCAAATAAACTAATTAAATGATCTTTATGTCCTATTGTAATGCCTTGTATTTGTTCATGTTGACGGATTGCCTGGGCCAGGGGTTCAATATAAACAGCAAATAATGTGGGACTAAGGCAACAGCCCTGTCTAGTTCCTCTTTGTAAACTAAACGATGGAGATAATGACCCATTAATTTTTATTTTGGCTGTAGGTTGTTGGTAAAGAGATCTAATTATATTTACAAAATGTTTATTGAAGCCGAATCTAACCAAAGTTTGGTAAAGAAATTCCCAGTTGACCCGATCAAAGGCCTTTTCGGCATCCAGACTTAGTAATATTGCTGTCTTATTTTCCCTTTCTATTTTATCTATAATATGCAGCGTCCTCCTAATATTATCATGTGTTTGACGGCTTTTTATGAATCCTGTCTGATCCTCGTCAATTAATTCAGGAAGGATAGTCTCTAATCTTTTGGCTATAATTGAAGTATATATCTTATAATCTATATTAAGAATTGAAATGGGCCTATAATTGCAGCTAAATTCCCTGTCCTTACCCTCCTTTGGGAGTACTGAGATGATAGCCTCGTTCCATGAAGGTGGAAGTTTACATTCTGTTTTAATCCAGTTAAATGTTTTTAACAGAAGTGGGGCTAGTATTTCTTTAAAAGTTTTATACCACTCGGCTGGAAAGCCGTCACTACCTGGTGTTTTAGATGTTTTTAGTCTCCCAATCGCATTATTTATCTCTTCTAGTGTGAAATCTGCTGTAATGAAATCATTTTGTATTTTGCCTATACTTGGTAAATCTAGTTCATTAAGAAAATTTCTTGTCGCTTCCATTTTAGAGTTAGAAGCATCCGTATACAGTTGTTTATAATAATTTAGAAAAATGTCCTCTATTTTCTGTGGATGATAAACCAAATTATTTGTTTGTGGGTCTCGTATTCTATGAATAGTGCTATCAACTTCTTGTTTACGTAAGCGTCGGGCAAGCAATTTTGCTGCTTTAGGGCCGGATTCGTAGTATGTCTGCTTATAGAATCGAGCTTTCTTCTCAACATCTTGTTCCAACAGGTTGTTAATCTGTTTCCTTATTTGCTGCATACGTGATAGTAGGTTTGGGTCCCTGTTTATTTTGTGTTGTTGCTCCACATTTAATAAGTCTGATGTTAGGGTATTGTACTCCATAATTCTCTTTTTTTTATTTTGCGCTGATAGTGCAATCAAATTCCCACGCATCACAGCCTTCAATGAGTCCCATACTATGGATGGGTTTACCTCTCCATTATCATTTATCCTAATATATTCTTTTATATTTAATTTTATCTGTTCTGTATTTGCTTTGTTATTTAACAAACCCACATTCAACCTCCAACCTGTCTTTCTCTTCCTTCCTTCTATTTGAACTGTCAGGTACAAAGCGCTGTGGTCAGAGACCTCAGCTACTCCGATGCTACAATCTTTCACCCTATAACAGTCATTTTTTGGCATAAAAAAATAATCAATCCTAGAGTATGTACGGTGGGGAGCTGAGTAATGAGTGTAGTTTTTGAGAGATGGATTAATATGTCGCCAGACATCGCAGTATCCTATGTCATCCCAGGCTGTGTTAATTAATTTTGATATTTTGCTCTCATTTCTTTTGCTATTAGTTGTGTCTAAATGGTGGTTTAGTACCACATTGAAATCTCCACCACATATACAAATACCCTCTGCTTCCAGTACAATTACATCCATTAATGATTTGAAGAACAGTTTACTAGTATCGGGAGGAGCATACACATTTACTAAAGTTATTAACTCCTCTTCAATTTTACCCTTAACAATAAGATATCTCCCATCCTTTTCTTTTATTTCCTTATATAATTCGAATTTAAATTTATTAGCAACAAGAATAGCAATTCCCCTTCTATGTGAATGCTCATATGAATTGTAATAAGTATTTTTAAAGCCAAATCTCTTTAATTTCTCATGCTCTTGTTGAGAGAGATGAGTTTCTTGCATAAAAATAATATCTGCTTTCTCTTTTTTAAATTTTGTCAATACCTTTGACCTTTTAATTGGGTTACCCAAACCGTTCACGTTTAAAGACATTAGCTTAACCTCAGTAGACTGTACCATCATCAAAAAGAGTCATTCTTACACCACTATGTTTCCACAGGCAAACCTTAAATAAAATAAACTGTAACACAGAAACAAGCCAAGAACTGCTTAGAACAAGCATTATAACAGAAAAGAATAAAGACTTCCAAAGTCTGAAGAGCGTTCTCACGTTTTCAGTTGAGGAGGGGGAAATCCTCTCTCCCGGAAAGGGCCCCCTCACCAATGAGTCCGCTACAGAGTGTATCATAGATCACTTACGTGTGTCCAATGGCACAGCTGACCTCGTCATCCCGCCAGCCGGCGCACATACATTAAACATCATTATGTAGAGGGTTGCTATAACGTGGGTTTTTAAACATTGCTGCGACCATGTTCAAATTCCCGTAGGCGTTCTTTAGCTCTTCTGGCAGTGTCCACACTCGTGGTTGATCCCACTCGCTGCCACGATGTAGCCCGCTGGAGACGATCCAACAGGTGGCTCTTACCCGGCGGTCTCACGGGCATCTCCACGCTGTATCCCCGCCGACGCAGCTCCTGCGCTGCCTCCCCGGCACTGCCGTACACCTGCACTCCTTCTTCCCAGTGAATGCGTATCCTATTGAAGGGCGTCTGAAAACGGATGCCCTTTTCTTTAAGAGCCTTTTTAATATTGGCGTACGCTTTGTGCTGATGGAGAACGGTGGCTGTATAATCATGGTCGAAAAACAGCGGTTTATCTTCCATCATGATTTTCTTTCGCCAGGCTTTTTGAATAACCATCTCCTTGATGCTGTACTGCTGGAAATTTACTATAATGGACCTCGGACGCGAGTTTGGGCCCGGTCTAGGCGCCAGGGCTCTGTGCGCGCGTTGTATTTGTAAGTCCACGTCGCCGAGCTCAAATTCGGAGCGGAGCATTTTTTCAACAAATTCTATCACCGAGCCTTGTTCAGCGTTCTCTGGTACACCATGGATCCTGATATTGTTTCGTCGAGCCCTCGATTCAATATCGTTCAACCTGTCTTCTAGTTTCTGTTGATCCTTTATTGCCTGTTGAAGGGCGGAGTTGGCCTCCGCACTCCATGTTTCGGTGTCATCGATCCGCGTCTCCATCTCGTTAATTTTCCTACCGTGTTCTTGCATGGTTAGCATGTTCGTTGAAAGTTGCTGGTTAACTTCTTGTTTGAACTCAATGAACTCTTCTCTCATATCATGCTTAATTTCGTCTTTGAATGTTTTTAGGTCTTCCTTAAGTTCCGACTTCAGATCGCTGATCTGTTTGCTTAAGGTTTCAAGCCCCGTGGACACATTCTCAGATGTTGATTCGCCTCCATTTTGTCGGTCCTCTTCTTCCCGCATGTCGTCCTCCTCGTCAAGGCCTGCACGGTGTGGGTGGTTACTCGTTGTACTTTGCGCCCCTTTACCTCTGCCTTTCTTTCCCCCCGTCATATCAATGAAGGAAAATCACTTTTTAAAAATCTAAAATAATTACACGGGGGTAAATATAACGCCGACTTGCGAGAGCTAAGCGCTCAACCTGCCATTTCCCTCTGCAGCCAAACCGGAAGTCAACCGAGCATAGTAGGTTTGAAAGGAAAGTTAAGAGCATACATGCAACCTGCACAACATGTAGTGCCCCTAGGCTCACATACTCATTGCTTGCACGTACATATGTATACTTAGACGTACGCCTGTACCCATATACATATCTGCGTGCAACATGCATGTATACGTGTGCAAACGCACGCTGTCTTTGCGCGAGCAATCACACACATTCCATGCGCACCCATACGCAAGCACACACACACACGTACTCCAGCCTACTTAGGGTCGAGCTCGTACCCCTAGTTGGAGTTTGGAATTTAGCTGATTAGGGCTAGCTGGGCTGTCTTGAGGTGGAATCGGCTGAGGCGAATGTAAGCTTTGAAGGCATCGGAGGACCAGCGGCCTAGGGTCTGGATTTGGTGTGGGGATAGACCTTTGTGAGCTGCTGTGGTGGCTGCGCCAATTCTAAATGAATGGCTGGAATACAATTCGGGGGGAAAAGCCCGAAAGGCGAAGGACTTCTTTCAGATGTTTTTAAAACCAAAAACGGGTTACTGGACGGTTAGCGTCATCAGTAAAAAGCGGGGCATGTGGGTCGGACTCTTTTGCTCTCCTTGAATGGAGAAAGCTAGGAGAGTTTGGAATGGCTGAGTGGGGGAAAATATGTTAAATATGTAAACAAAATGCCCTTTGCTTATCTGATCTGTTTTGCTTTGCTTAATGAAAAAGGCGAGTGTTTCAGCATTCAGCAGTGTTAGATCAGATATAGTGGGGTGTATTGCGGGATTGAAATTGGATGTGATAGCCATTTCTGAATATAACTCAAGGGTCCTTGCGACAGCGTAAAGGATCAGAGATATGGAAGTTTTATGGCAATATCATTTGTGAATAGAGTGGAACAGGTGTTGGATGCTGGTCTGCTTCCGGTACCAAGAGCCGAAATTTCTGGAAAAGAAAGTGAGAGAGAGAATCAGCAATTTGATTTTTGCAAACTGGAACATGTCTAGCAGTCATAATAAATTGCTTTTGGCTGCCGTCCAAAGGAGGCGTCTTAGTAAGGGCATAATTGGAAGTGCGTGCGAGCGTCCTTTATTAATGCAATAAACGGTGGCTTCGTTGTCGCAATGAACGAGAATGCTAGAGGCGGACCATTCATCTCCCCATAAAAGCGCTGCTGCGACTATGGGGTAGAGTTCGAAAGCGCAGATGATTGCTGATTTCTGGGTAGACTGAGCATCTGCGGGCCACGTTGAAGTAAACCAGTGACCTTGGTAAAAGCCGCCGAACCCGACTGAGGGGGCAGGGTCAGTGAATAAATTAATATCCACCGGGGAAGAAATTAGGTCGCTATAGAAAAGGAACAGCCGTTCCATTGCTTAAGGAAGGAGATCCATAAGCTGAGTTCATTGCGACTGGGTTTAGAAAGATATATGGTATCTTCTAAACCGGGGACCGAGGTGGAGAGCTGAAGGAGGTGAGTAATAAACGGGCGGCCTTGGGGAATTATGCGCATCGCAAAATTGAAGTGCGCGAGAATAGATAGCAGTTCGCGTTTGGTGCATGATGGTTTCTCGAGGAAAATTTGAGATAAAGAGATTATACGGTCAATCTTTTCTTTGGTTAGGGATGCTTGAAATTTATTCAAATCTAAGTTGATGCCCAGAAATTCTATGGAAGTGCTGGGACCGGCTGTTTCTCCTCTGCGAGGGGGATGCCTAGATTTTCGAAAACCTTTGGGTGATCAATAGGTGTTTAGCTGGGGGTGAGAAGGTAGGGAAATAAGGAGAAAATCATTGAGGAGATGGATGATATGCGGGATTTCGTAGTTATTAGATAAAATCCAGCATAATGCTTCTTAAGCATATCGAAAATTTTAGGACTACTTTTGCAGCCGAAAGTTTATCGGACTGCAAAGTAAAATTGTGAGCGCCAATGAATGCCAAAAAGGTGCCAGAAGTCTGGGTGATTTGGCATGATTTTAAAGGCGGATGAAATGTCGATTTTTTGCAAGCCAAGCATTGCGGCCGGCTAAACTGATGAGCGAAATTGCTTGGTCTATATCACGATAATTCAGCGAGTATTCGTCTGATGGAATGGTGCTGTTAATGCTAGGAATATAGAATTGTGAGGAGCGGAGACCAATAATCAAGGGTTTTTGCTAGAGAATTCTCAAGTCGCAAAGTCAATAGGACTAATACACGAACGCTGAACAGTGGGGCAAGAATAGTACTATCATGAGTTTATTATCGATTCTTTTTGATTAACGAATTCACTGTTGCAGGTTCGGTAGTCGCAGATTGTAGATTGGAGCAGAATAAGGTTAAGGAAGGGAGAGCTGGAACGCCCGGGTTAGATCCTTGGGTTAGATCTGAAATCAGAAATCAGAAGTTAGTATCAGGGTGACAATGCAATTCAAGCAATTTGAGAAATATGGCATCGTGGATGTGAGCTATGTGAGTGGAAATGCATCCTTTATGTAGAGTGTGATTGTATTTGAAGAGCATATAAAATGTAATGGGTTGGATGAGGGTCAGGTTCTGCAGCCAAATGTCATGGTCTTTTATATTAATGCATGGTCTGATAGCTTGATGTCGCTACGTGCAAGGATGGTAGAGGTGAGCATTCATCCCCCCACAGAATGGCAACTGGATGGAGAGCTGAGGATATGGGGTATAGTTTGTCTGGTGGTCCTGGAAGTGTTTATTGAAGATCCGTTGTCAGAAATGTCCTCCTATTCATAGCAGCCAATCAGGAAGTTGTTTGTTGCTGTTTCACATCCAACTGACTTGCCATTATAAGCTTACATAAGACACTAGTGTATGAATAAATGAGTCACTGGTCTAGTGTAATTGGACCCCAGTGCTCTGTGTATAATTTATTTATTTATTTATTTATTTTTTATTTATTTATTTTATTATTATTATTATTATTATTATTATTTTTTTTTAATTGCTAACATCAAACTCTGAACTCTATAAGACTTCAAGGGCGATGTCACCACTTAGTAAAACTGTGAATGGAATGTTAGTAATTGGCTTTACTTTAATCCATGAATAACATTTGTTGGTATCTTAACTTCATTCATAAGCTTGTCTGGTCCAAATTCATTCATAAGACTTGCAACAGAGTCAAGAGAGAGGGCAGGACCTTCTCCAGAGAGCTTATTGGGTGGTGACGCTTCTCCTTACAGCTATTGGCTTAAGGAGAGCCAGTCAAGCGTGCCAAAGGTGAAAAAGCCCGGCGGCCATTTTGTTGATCAAGTTCACCATTGTTTATGACTTGAGCTGTTGCTTGCTGAACATTCCAGCAAACAAGCTGTTAGATGTTATGGATCAGTGGACGGGCAAGAGGCGAGTATCTTTAGTTAAAATCATTGTTTACACTAGTCTTGTTATTCAAAAGATTTATAAATGTTTTAGTCTAAATGTTTGGTAAGGTTATTTTGCAAAGCTTCCCTTCATGTGCATAGCATGTGCACCGCTAGGAAAAAGGTAATGGTTCAGTTTCATTGCAATGGCTTTGGAGTTTTTGGCTGTCATTTGCTGGAGAATAGGGTTGAAGACACAGCAGATGCGTTGAAGTGGAAGGTTTGATGTTTGTTGAAGTCGTTGATGCAATTGTTGGAGTTGTTTTGAAGTAGCAGTTGTTGTTGCTGCAGTTGTTGTTGCTGCAGTTGTTGTTGTTGCTGCAGTTGTTGTTGTTGCTGCAGTTGTTGTTGCTGCTGCAGTTGTTGTTGCTGCTGCAGTTGTTGTTGCTGCTGCAGTTGTTGTTGTTGCTGCAGTTGTTGTTGTTGCTGCAGTTGTTGTTGCTGCAGTTGTTGTTGTTGCTGCAGTTGTTGTTATTGCTGCAGTTGTTGTTGCTGCAGTTGTTGTGTTGCTGCAGTTGTTGTTGCTGCAGTTGTTGTTGCTGCAGTTGTTGTTGCTGCAGTTGTTGTTGCTGCTGCAGTTGTTGTTGCTGCTGCAGTTGTTGTTGCTGCTGCAGTTGTTGTTGTTGCTGCAGTTGTTGTTGTTGCTGCAGTTGTTGTTGCTGCTGTAGATTGTAGCTTGTAAATTATAGCTAGTAGCTTGTAGATTATAGCTGGTAATTTGTAGATGGTAGCTGGTAGATTGTAGCTGGTAGGTGATAGCTGGTAGGTGATAGCTTGTAGGTGCTTTGGTTGTCCATGCTGGTTTAGAGTAGGTTCTTCAATGGAGCTAGCTACGGTGAAGCTGCCTCTTCAAAACGAAGATAGCAATGGAATAAACCCCAGGGTATTTATAGTAGTTTAGGAGTCATCTGATTGGATAGTAGTGAATTGGATAATGCGGGTCAGCTGCTAGCAATCATAAGCACGTGATCCTCTCGAAATTTGTTTATACATAAACTTCACATAAAGATCTACATGGTAGAAATATGTTTACTTTAAATTTCTTCAGAGAGATTTTTTTTCAGTTTTCCTCAAAATAGGGTGATGTGGGCATTGTAGCACTTTAAATGCATGTAATGCCTGTTTTATTCATACTTGAGCAGAAATTCCATATATATTCTTCACAAAAGTAGTAGAACATTCTAGGAAATCCCTAATATGGATTAAGGCATCCAGCTGTTACTGTAGTAGAATAAAAATATGATCTGAATAAAAAGGCTTTAACTGATCATTTACACGACTGCGACAATAAATGTTTTATACAGTTGAAGTCAGAATTATTAGCCCTCCTTTGAATTTTATTTTCTTTTTTAAATATTTCCCAAATTATGTTTAACAGAGCAAGGAAATTTTCACAGTAGCCTATGTCTGATAATATTTTCTTTTTGAAGAAAGTCTTATTTGTTTTATTTCAGCTAGAATAAAAGCAGTTTTACATTTAAAAAAACATTTTAGGGTAAAAATTATTAGCCCCTTTAAGATTTTATATATTTTTCCTATAGTCTACAGAACAAACCATCGTTATACAATAATTGCCTTATTACCCTAACCTGCCTTTAAAGCCTTTAAATGTCACTTTAAGCTGTATAGAGGTGTCTTAAACAACGTCTAGTCAAATATTATTTACTGTCATCATGGCAAAGATAAAATAAATCACTTATTAGAGTTGAGTTATTAAAACTATTATGATTAGAAATGTGCTGAAAACAATATTCTCTCCGTTAAACAGAATTTGGGGGAAAAAATAAACGGGGGCTAATAATTCAGACTTCAACTGTGTGTTCTTCCAACCATTTAGGTATTTTTATAAGAAAGTCGATTTATAATTTGATTCAAACTGACATAGCATGTTACAGTAGAATATAGTTATATAATAATAAGCTAGATGCATAAACTCACTGTGATTTAACTATTACAGAAACAGATGTGACTTGCTATATCATATAAATATATCATATCTAGGAAGCTAGTACAATTTAAGTTTTTTTTACTTACTCGCATGTATTTACATTGATATGATGCACATTTTACTGATTATAGTTATTTCATGTCACCAAAACTACACACATTTTATACTGTGGAAACAAGCTTCATCAGTAGTTAAAACTATTCAGTTTCGCGAAAGAGTTGTATTACTACCTCATTAGCTTCAGCTCCTCAAAATAATAAATGAATGATGTGCAGTGGCGGGATTTTTTTAACACCATGTGACAACAGAGCCACTACCACCTGCCGGTAGAAACAGGTACTGCTGAACAGCTGACGGTTTAATTACCTGACACAAACGCTGCGTTAAGTGGAATGTTCGTGATGTATGTGGTAATTTTTAGTACTTACATAACAAAATAAATGTTATACAACATATTTTTATTTAAGTGCAATATATTCCAAGAGATCAGGGGCTTTTGACAATACATCAGGGGCTTGAGCCCCCAAAGCCCCCCCCTCGCAACGCCCCTGGTATTGACAACTCTAAAAAATACATATTTATGAAAAAACCACGAACATCTAATCCAGTGGATCTCTCCGGTGCTAACCTTCCTTGGGGTTCTGCAAAAAAAGACATGCAAAAATTTCCCAATACATGCTCAAGCAGCCCACCTGACCCACTTAGCTTGCTTGTGGCTCCTTGGTTTTAACCCCAGTGCAACCCAGGCAACTGAGAAACTAGTATTCGAGAAGTTGCTGTGGGTACTTCCCAGTTGGTTCCAAAGGCTAGTTAGTTATGATTAGACCCATCCAGAATCTGCGCACGCAGAATTCCGCAGATTTTACGCAGATTTTTAGCCCATCCTTAATTCTGTTTATTGTATAATAAATGTGTGTAAATCTATATTTATTCCGTTTTTTATTAATTTCAGCAATATTATTGACTAATGTGAAAATGTTCATCTGATTTATGTACAATGCAGTTTGTACAGTAATATTTTATGTATTTTACTAGATATATTATATGACAAGCTTTAGTTACCAAATAAAGTGAATCTAATTGGATTTGCATTTTCAACATTAAATAAAAGTTAAAAAGATATTATTTTTTATTTCATATATTAAGGTTTTAGTTATGATACTCTCAAAATAATTCCACAGAAATCCGCATACTTTTACCAAAATTCTCCGCAGAAATAGCAAAAAATGTCCGCGGATTCTGTCAGGCCCTAGTTATGAAGAACCAGGAGAGTCTGGTGACTGAGTTTGAAAGGGTGGAATTAGCTAAGGCAGCATTGGCTCGCGATGTATGGAAGAGAATGGCTGATCCACCCCAGAGGGTGATCAACTTCTGACCCCCGGCAGATGGTATCTCATGACCAGAAAGCAGACTGGCAATCCCGAGCCTGGTTGACGAGGCCATGGCCACTGATCTGGTGACCCCTGCCTGGATTGCTGTCTGTTATGCACCGAACAATTCCTCTGGGCGCCCCTTCCCAAAAAGTACTGTTAAATGGAAAACTGAAGCTGGCAAATCTCGACACCAGAAGTTCCATAACCCTGATTCAGCCTGGAATGGTGCAACCTAACCAATGAGGTAAAGCAAAGATACCTATTAGCTGTGATACAGGATATGTTCACTAAATCTGCCATCCCAGGCATGTGCCCGATCTTCCAGTTCCCCTCTTGCTCAGCCAAGACTGGCCTTGATTTGCAGCTCACCTCACCTCACCCTTCGTTCATCAGCCAGAGGAAAGCCCCACTGACGTCCCCAGGCTCAACCATAATTGTACCGTCCCGTGAAAGTGAAAGAGGGGTGAGTCTAAATCAAATGTCCTTTGTGCCGAGTGCTATTAGAATTTTAAATACTGGGTTCTAAGTATGTAAAGGTTTTTAAATTGAGTTTTTTAAAAATGTTTTTTAATGTGTTCTATGTGATAACAATTATTGTATTTGATGCCTGTTTTTTCTGTGATGTGTGTAATGTGAGCATTTATCTGTTTGTGTGGTGAAGCCAAAGATGAATTTCCACTCGTGGACAATAAAGAAAAGTAAAGTAAACATTCAACTGCTAACCTTCTCCATGATCTATTTCAACAGGTAAAGGCAAGCGGCTAATTTGTACAGGTTCAATGAGAAGATAACACATTGAGAAATTGCTGATCTGAAAGTAAGAGTGGTGGAAGAAAAGGAAAGGTTGCCAGTGCCTCACCCTCTCCTGTACTTTGCTGTTCAAATCGGTCTGCTGAATGGTGAGGGGAAGGAGAAGACTCTGCTGTTAATATTGAAATCTAAGTAGTATCCTGGTAGTATCTTTATTCCCAGCCCATGGTAGGCCTTCTTGGACCTCTTTCTTTTCTTTTACGATGTAGGCATCCCCTCAGAGATCCTGACTAACCAGGGTACACCCTGGTACATGTAGTACATAGAGTACATATTGGACATGAGAGATTGGATCGTCAGAGAGATGCCCCTTGTTCACAAACATCTCTCCGAAGCCCATTGCACCCAGAGATGCCTTTACGATTGGCCTGCCCAGCCATCCCGGTGATAGGGTACGGGTGTTAGTTCCCACCACATACAAATTCCTGGCCACCAGAAAAGGACGTTACCTGATCGACGAGTCGGTCAAGACAGTCGGACTACCACAGTAATCTGCCGAGATTAAGGCAAGAGAAACAACTGTACCACTTCAATGTGTTGAAACACTCAATGTGTTAAAAGTTCCACACCCCTGATCAGCTGGCTGCCTTCAAGGATGAGGGTCAAGTCAGTGACCAATTGTCCCCCACGCAGAAGACAAACCTCCAAACACTGGTCAGTCAGTTCAATGATGCATTCAGTGAACCCGGACACACCTGTTATACAGCATGACATCATCATAAAATCAGGATATATTTTTGGCAGATGTAGTACCAGGTACCAGAGGCTTGCTGGCTGGCTGTTTGTATAGGAAAAAGTGGAGAAGTTGATGTTGGAGGTAATTGAACCATCTCGTAGCCCATAATGCAGCCCAGTAGTGATGGTACTAAACCAGATGGCACCTCCACTTTTGCAATGACTTCTGAAAGCTAAATGAAACATCCAGCTTCGACGGGTACCCAGTGCCTGGAGTGAACAAGATCCTGGACCAACTAGAGGTGCATGTTGCATTTCCACCCTAGACTTGACAAAGGGATACTAGCAAGTACCACTAACACCGGGAGCCAAAGAAAAAACAGCTTTCACCACTCCTGGAGGTCACTGGTACTAACAAGTTCTTCCCGTCAGGCTAGATGGAGCTCCAGCCACATTCTAAAGAATGATGATTATACCTTTCAGTCTTATCAGTCATACACAGCGGCCTACTTGGATGATGTAATTACTTGAGGTGTGAGGTGTTGGGGTCATTTTTATCCCTCTTACACTGGCTGCCTGTTAAGTTCTGTATTTATTATAAAATATTGCCTCTTACCCATAAAGCTATAAATAATCTAGCTTCTGTTTATCTAACCAACCTTCTGGCTTGCTACAAATCCAATCTGCTCTTTAAGATCTCAAAATTCAGGGCTTCTGGTAGTACCTAGAATAGCAAAGTCGAGTAAAGGAGTTTAAACCTTCTTATTTATTCCTCCTAAACAGGGCAGCCTGACATCCCGCCAATACCCTACTCACACCTGCAGCTTCTCCACGATGGACATCGAGCTTCTACAGACTCCTGCTCCTAGACTGCAGCTGCACGCAGAAAGTTTGGCCATAAGAATAATGGTTGTGACCAACAGAGCCTGGCTTCTATCAAGGTTTCTTTTTCCTTCACTTTGTCAATTGTTGAAGTTTTTTTTCTCACCACAAGCTTGCTAGAATTGGGATTTGTGATGCTGCACTTTGGTGTACTTCTCTTGTTTTAAGTGTTTGAACTTTCAGCAGTGAAAATTTAACCACACTGAACTTCAACTCTGAAATCTGAACAATTCAGAGTTTTTACTTATATCTGATCCCATACTCTTCAGTTATATGTTTATTAGGGACTGTTACGAACCCCAGTTTTTTAAGGCTCGTCTAGGGAAGGGGTTAGCAACATAAAAGGACACAGAAACCAGAATTACAATTCTCTATTTATTTAGAGACCAGAAAATATGTATCCTATTTTAATTAAGGTGGCAACAGAAATATAAATCATTAATCAAACAATAACCAAGTCAAAGCAATTGCTTTGACTAACAAACAAAACATATATTATAAAGAAAATATTGATAAAAAACAAGAAAATCATAGATCAAAGAAACGGCACAACACCAGCATGGCTCCTCAGCAGCGGCTGCACAAGACGCGCACAGAAGTTCGGACCTTCTTCATCAGGACAAGATACGGAGAGATTCTCAGCAAGTACGGGTCATACCCTCCAAAGAGAGACAAGATCGCGAGGATCGGTCAGACGCGCTGGAAATCAAGAGCCACCCCGACACACACTCAGCTTCCGCTTATAAAGGCGACAAGTTGAATTAGCGGCAGGTGCAAGGCGGAGCCAGCCTCAAAGAAAAGAAATTGCAATTAATAAAACAATCTTCACCACAACACAATCACGAAGAGAATAATAATAATAATAATAATAATAATGAGGAAAGGCTAAATAAAGAATAAACCGTGACACCTCCCCCCCTGAAGCAAGAAACAGTTTTTACTCCTCCCGTCCTTGTTTTCCCATTGGAAAAACAAGGAAAAATAAACTGTTTCAACAAGGTGATTAAGGATACAATCGGGACAGTGCATCCGCCACCACATTTTCAGTTCCTCTTTTATGACGAATTTCAAGATTGTATGGCTGTACCATTAATGCCCAACGCATCAAGCGCTGATTATGGTTGTACATTCTGCTCAGAAAAACAAGAGGATTATGGTCAGTATGGACAATAACTGGATATGAACTACCTGAAACATAGACATCAAAATGTCTCAACGCTAAGAGTAATGCCAGGGTTTCTTTTTCTATGGTGGAATAGTTTAACTGATGTCGATTAAACTTAGCAGAAAAATAGGATACAGGATGCACCACTCCGTCAGCACCCTCCTGGAGAAGAACAGCTCCCGCTCCCACGGCACTAGCATCCACCTCCAGCTGGAACGCACGAGACACGTCAGGAGCGGAGAGAACAGGAGCACTGCAAAGAAAGGATTTTGCAGACAAAAATGCCTGTTGGCAATCATCAGTCCAACAAAACTCAACCTTTGGACTGCACAATCGCGTTAACGGAGCTACCACGCTTGAAAAGTTTTTACAAAAAAAGCGGTAAAATCCCACCATACCCAGAAATCGACGCAACTCTCGTCTCGTAGCAGGTACAGGATACTCTAAGACCGCAAAGATTTTTACATCTACAGGCTTCACAAACCCATTTCCCACTTGCTTACCTAGATAGGTAACAGAAGCTTTAGCAAACTCACACTTTTTGAGATTCAAGGTTGAGGGAAGCAGCAGATAAACGGTGAAAAACGTCAGAGAGAGATGAAAGATGTTCAGACCAAGTCAGAGAGTGAATTACTACATCGTCCAAGTAGATGTTACAGTTTGGAACATCACCCAACACGATAGACATTAAACGCTGAAAAGTTGCCAGTGCGTTTCACAAACCGAATGCCATCCGCGTATACTGTAGAAATGCGTCCGGAGTCACAAACGCAGAGATATTAGATGCGCGCTCCGATAGTGATATCTGCCAATAACCTTTTAAGAGATCTAATTTCGTGATGTATTTCGCAGCACCAAGGTTATCGATGCAGTCATCAATACGGGGAAGTGGGAACGCATCAGGCACAGTAACAGCATTAATTTTTCGAAAATCCGTACAAAAACGGAAAGATCCATCAGCTTTCGGCACTAATACGCATGGAGAGCTCCACGAACTACTACTTGGCACAGCAAAACCATTTCGCAAAAGATAATCAACTTCGGCTTTCATTACCTCTCTCTTATTTATTGGACAGCGATAAGCATGTTGCTTAATCGGTAATGCATCTCCGACATCGATGTCATGCGTCAGGACAGCGGTACCACGGGGCACATCACTGAACAAATCTGGAAAACTCTCCAAAAGCTTTTGTATATCCTGCACCTGATCATGGGACAGATAAGTAAGCTGAGAAGGCAAAGTTAGTAACAATTCTGAGTTTTTCATTAATCCACCGTTTAACACTTCAATCGGCATACTAAAGCCATCATCCACATCCTCGGGTAACGTGCAAGTCAGCAAATACACACCCTCCTTTATGTCAGTCGCTGGTTTCCACTCACCTGCAGAAACACTAACGGTCTCATTATCAGCACGGTCGACATAGGACTTAATCATATTGACATGGCAAAAACGAGTCTTTCTCCTCCGATCAGGAGTATGGATTATATAGCCCGTTTCGCCAACCTTACTTTTCACAAGGTAAGGACCAGAAAACTGCGCAGTCAGAGCAGACCCAGGGGTAGGAATTAAAATCAACACTTTCTCACCTGGCGAAAAATTACGCACCACTGTTTTTTGGTCATAGAAACGCTTCATTTTCTGTTGAGAGAGTGAAAGAGCTTCCCTAGCAAGATCACGAGCTTTTCGTAAGCGCTCCCGCGTACGAGAAACAAAGTCGATCACGTTAGTCTTATGAGAACTGATACCAAGGAATTCCTCCTTTAGCATCTTCATTGGCCCTCGAATTTCAAAACCGAACACCAACTCAGATGGGCTAAATCCTAGGGAATCTTGTCGCGGTTCACGCATTGCGAATAAAACAAAAGGAACAGCTTCGTCCCATTCGTTTCCAGTTTCAACGCAGAATTTACGAAGAGCAGATTTTAACGTTTGATGCCAACGCTCTAAAGCTCCTTGCGACTCTGGGTGATACGCACTGGACACAACATGAGAAACTCCTAATGCTTTTAGTGAGTTTTTAAACACGCGAGAAAGAAAGTTTGAACCCTGGTCTGTTTGAACAATTTTTGGCAATCCAAAAGTTGTGAAGAATTTTGTTAACGCTTTAGTGACAGATTTAGCAGTTATATTCCTTAAAGGAATCGCTTCTGGGAATCGAGTAGCGGCGCACATAACAGTTACTAGATATTGGCAACCAGATTTTGCACGAGGAAGAGGACCGACACAGTCCACCAAAACTCGTTCAAATGGCTCACCTACAGCAGGTATAGGACAGAGAGGAGCAAGTGGCACAGACTGATTCGGCTTTCCACTCACTTGACAGACGTGACATGACTTACAGTAGTTGGCAACGTCCGATTTTAATCCCGGCCAAAAGAAATGCCTAAGCACTCGATGGTAGGTCTTATTAATTCCGAGATGACCGGACCAAAGATGGTCATGAGCCAAACTCAACACAGACTGTCTAAATTTAGATGGAACCACAATTTGATATACCCAATCGTCCTCATTCTCTGGCTCACTCAAAGTACTAACCCACTTTCGCATCAGCACGGAGTCTTTCCAAACATAATGACAGTTTCGCCGGAACGGCGAACTAACCTCAGCATTTGTGTGACATTTTTGTAATGTTGGATCACCCTTCTGCGCATCAATCAAAGCTTCTCGAGAAACAGGCAAATCCATACCAAGATCAAAACGAACAGACGACGTCGCCGTTTGATCTTTAACCACAGATTCTGGAAGCACATCATCTCCCAGAATCTGGGAAAAAATAGAGTCGTTAAGGCACTTATTTTCTGAACGATCACATTTTAATTGTGCTCGAGTAGTAACGACACTAGGAAAAACTTCGGGAAAAGTTTCAGCGCATAAATCAAGTTGCTTTTCATAAGAAGGAAGATTAGTCACCTGCACAACCGGCATAACTTTACCACCAGCAATATCATTGCCCATAATAAAGTCAATTCCCTTTACTGGTAACGATGCACGCACTGCCACTTCAAAACATCCAGATGCCAACTCCGATGTTACCCACACACGATGCAATGGTACGGTTACATACCCCATTTCAATGCCTTGAATAATCGTGCTGGTCTCACACGCAGTGGAGTCGCAAAAATCTAAAGCGTCTGCTAAAATGAAAGATTGAGATCCTCCAGTATCACGAAGAATTCGTACGGATTTCCTACCACCGTCCCCCTCATTCAGTGATACAAAACCGTCGAAGACAAAAGGTTTGAAACATGGATCTGGTTCGGGAATGGAAGAAAAAGGCAGAGTTTTGACTAAAACCGAGCCTCTGGGCTGCATTGATTCCTGTCGCTCCTGTTTTCGTTGTAAAGTACGGCATTCAGACATTATGTGTCCCAAATTATGGCAAGACCTGCATTCTTTTCGAGTTTTTAAGCTAGAAGAAGCCCACACTTTATTTTCAGGAATTTTCTCATTCTCGTGTCCGGACAACACATTCTCACCTGTACGCTTAAACACAGTTTTGTGCATTAACGCATATTCATCCGCTAATACAGCTGCTTGTTGTACAGTGCTGACCTTTTGTTCGTTTAAGTATAAAGCAGTACATTCAGGAACGCAATTTTTAAACTCCTCTATTAACATAAGCTCTCGCAAAGAATTTAAGTCTGTAACTTTACATGCTTTTACCCAGCGATCAAACAGTATTCCTTTCTCACGCGAAAACTCAACATAAGTTTGAGATGCAGATTTTTTCGTAGCACGGAAACGCTGTCTATAATGCTCAGGAACTAACTCATATGCCCGCAAAATCGCAGCTTTCATAGCCTCATACTGAATGCTATCCTCCACAGAAAGTGATGCACAGACCTCCTGCGCCTTACCTGTTAATTTGCATTGAAGCATCAAAGCCCATACCTCGTTTGGCCACTTCAAAGCAGTCGCAATTCGTTCAAAAGCTTGAAAATACGCTTCAACTTCTTTTTCACGGAAACATGGAACTAGTGCAATATTCTTTGCTACATCGAAATACCTTGACGGAATTAACGCCTCAGGTTTCTCATCAGATGGAACAGAATTCACAACGATACTGGCATCAGCTGGGGCAGTAGCCAAGTCTACGCCACCATTTACGTTAATAGATCTCACAGGTGTTTTAGATAAAGTCTGAGCAGCCTGTAATTCTAACTCTCGCATACGCACTTTCATATCTGCATCAATTCGATACATTTCAATCTGATGTTTTAAATCATCTTGTCTCGCTTGAGCTCGATCTTGTGTTTCAAGTTGTAATTGCGCTAAACGAAGTTTTAAACGCCAATCTGAACGAAATTCAGGTGATGCCTCAGAAAGAGAAGCTGGTTCAAACTTAGGCAGGGAAAAAGGTGGACATACCTCTCCATTAACCACATCCCCTGGTGTAGTCAAATCACCAACCCGCACTTGTGAAGAACCTTCTGCATCCACTAATGATTCAGCCGCTTGGGTAACCACTGTCTCTGTTACAGGAAAGATACATTTGTCAATCAGAAAATCACTTATACACGCCTTTATCTCTGCTTTAAGCTGAGTTTTAACAACAGGAATTTCAAAATGTTGAGCGATCAAAAATAAATCGTTTTTACAGCACACTTCCAATTCCTCAACACTAGGTTGATCTATGAAATTATTTAAATCAAAAGTTGCCATCCTTCAAAACATATGTTGTGAGCAAAAAAATAAAAAATACCAAACACACAGCCCAGTCCTACACCTACCTAACCAGAAAACTAACTAAACTCAGCTAGTCTTCAGAGGGTACCGATTAAGAGTTTTTTTCTCTCCCCCGGAATACCTCCAAAAATAATAAACTAAAATAATAAAGCAAAACAATAAACAGTCAGCCGTAGCCAGACTGGCGCAAAGCACAGCCTGTTGGCTTACTCTAACTCACCCAGGCAGGAGTCGGTAAATGATTTACTCACCACATAAGCTAGTCACTGAAAACACAAATTTTAAGAATTTTACTTAATCCAGGACAAGCTCCCATTTATGTTACGAACCCCAGTTTTTTAAGGCTCGTCTAGGGAAGGGGTTAGCAACATAAAAGGACACAAAAACCAGAATTACAATTCTCTATTTATTTAGAGACCAGAAAATACGTATCCTATTTTAATTAAGGTGGCAACAGAAATATAAATCATTAATCAAACAATAACCAAGTCAAAGCAATTGCTTTGACTAACAAACAAAACATATATTATAAAGAAAATATTGATAAAAAACAAGAAAATCATAGATCAAAGAAACGGCACAACACCAGCATGGCTCCTCAGCAGCGGCTGCACAAGACGCGCACAGAAGTTCGGACCTTCTTCATCAGGACAAGATACGGAGAGATTCTCAGCAAGTACGGGTCATACCCTCCAAAGAGAGACAAGATCGCGAGGATCGGTCAGACGCGCTGGAAATCAAGAGCCACCCCGACACACACTCAGCTTCCGCTTATAAAGGCGACAAGTTGAATTAGCGGCAGGTGCAAGGCGGAGCCAGCCTCAAAGAAAAGAAATTGCAATTAATAAAACAATCTTCACCACAACACAATCACGAAGAGAATAATAATAATAATAATAATAATAATGAGGAAAGGCTAAATAAAGAATAAACCGTGACAGGGACCAAACACAGCTTAGAGTTCCATGCCCTAGCATTGTGTTTCTTTTCACAGACATTATCTCGACACTCTGAAGTTAGTCAGAGGATGTAGAGTTAACTAATACTCAAATAGTCTGGTTGCATCCTGCTCACTCATCCTCAAAGAGTGGTTAATTTAGTCATGACCATACAAACTTGCAAAAATCAGCAATTAAATGATTAAAAGATTTTCATGCTGTCATGCCACACTGCTCTTTATAGTAAAAATCTATTTTTAAAAAGACTATAATCATGTCACAAACATAATGGAAGTGCAGACCCCACTTAATCGACTGGATACAATGAACTCAGAATGAATCAAATCTTAACACTTTATTTTACAGATGAAAGTGTATCATGCCAATTATAGAATCAAAGAATAAAAAGCCAATTTAGAAATGTACAACATCAATTACTCAAAGATAGATCCAATAGGTATGAATGTATTAAGTATGTTGCAGCATACAGTATAAGTCTCTGATGCAAAAGCTCAGAAGCTCATACACTGCTACGGGGCATACTGGCTACAAAATCCCAATGATATTTTGTGACACTCGTCTTTAAATCAACGGGATACACAAGAAAAAATAAAAGATATGGTTCAATTCTCTGGTTTCTGTATTCAAATTTTATCATGGATTGATGGATAATTTATATATTAGAATCACAAATGTCTCTGAACAAGTCCTAACAATGAAACAAAAACATAAACAACATTTATACAATAACACAATATCAAAATGGAGTGTGTGTGTGGGTGGGTGTATTTATATGTGCAAAGTCCAAAGTCCGTGGATGAGAGTATTTGCAAAATGGATTGTTCTCACCAGAAAAAAAAAGTTTGAGTCCAGATAATTGTACCATCTTAAGTGGCAAGTGTCCTCTTAGGATAGTCTTTACTTTGGTCCTGCAAGACAAACAAGTCCAAAAAGACCAAAAAATCCACACAAACTAATGTTCTTTGCACATGAAAACAATAAAAAAGGTAGATTTGGCAAACTCTTACTCCATGTGCTCCTTTGACTTCTTCAGATGACACAGTGAGTAATGTCCAATTAATTGTACCATCTTAAGTGGCAAGTGTCCTATTAGGATAGTCTTTACTTTGGTCCTGCAAGACTAAAAAGTCCAAAAAGGGCAAAAAATCCACACAAACGATTGTCCTTCGCACACGAAAACAAGAAAAAAGGTAGTCTTGGCAAACTCTTACTCCATGTGCTTCTTTGACTTTTTCAGATGACACCATGAGTAATGTCCAGGTGCCCTCTATCTCCCCCTTGTGGTGTGTATGTTATGTAAATGTGTATATATAGAAAAAGAGCAACATAACAGGAAATAGAACACCTTCACCTCACCTCATCCCTTCAAAATAAAGAATCTAAAATAAAAGTCCATTACTCATTTGTATATTCGGAACTATAAGAACCGTGAGTATGCTGTACTGCCAGGCCTATTCACACATTTAATGAACATAACAGAAAGCATAACTTAATTATGTGGCAGCGCTACAATTTTTGCACCAACTCAGAACAAAGAACCATTAATTAAAGATGAAATAAAGCTTCACCAAGACCTCCATCTGGTCATATGTTAACCTAAAAACTAATCACCACCTGGAGTAAAAAAGTTCATAATTGACAGACAATTTCACACTTCAGTAGGACAGACTTTTCCCAAACTCAGCAAAATTGAGACCATTTACCAGTCACACAGAGACATTAAAAATGATACCAAACACACAAGTTAAAACTCTGAGTGAAGTGGGCGACAGAGAGGGGGGCACATGATGTGTAACTGATGCAGTTGAATATCTTGCTTTCTTCTAGGTCTGCTTCTCAGACTAGAAAGTTAATTATTTTATTGCATGGCAATTCACGTGGTCTTGCCTCATGGAATTCCATAACAGTTCTCAAGGTTTGATATTATGAAGAGATTTAGCCATCCTTACAATGCCATATGGCTAAAGCAATTGGAGAATTTCATGAGGGTTACGAGACTTTGCATATCTGTGAATTCTGTGTTTGTTTGACAGCATTGAGAGCATTCAGTCACACAGCCTACTGGGCAGTGCAGCAATATATAGTGCAAGTGTACTGCAGATGTTCTGATTTTAAATTATTGCTTAAAGAAAAATATTTTTTCTAACTTTGCTAGCTGCAAATATAGCGCCCTGTCACAAATGAGCCAAAATTGACAAGAATCTAAAAAAATGTATATACAAGAATTCTGTTCAATCACATTGATTTCAATTCAGTTCAATTCAATTCAGCTTTATTTGTATAGCGCTTTTACAATGTAGATTGTGTCAAAGCAGCTTCACATAAATGGTCATAGTAACTGGAACAGTGTGGTTCAGTAACTGGAACAGTGTGGTTCAGGTTTTAGTGTTTAAGTTCAGTTCAGTTCAGTTTAGCTCAGTTCAGTGTGATTTAATCATTACTGAGAGTTCAAACACTGAAGAGCCAATTCATCGATGCGTAGCTCTACCAATCCTGAACCATGCGAGGCAGTGGCGACAGCGGAGAGGGAAAAAAAACTTTACCTGATGGGAGTGAAGAAAAAAAAACCTTGAGAGAACCAGACTCAGTTGGGCACAACCATTTTAATTTCTCCGCTGGCCAAAAGTCTTGTGCAGAACTTTATTCGTCGTGGTTTAGGCTGGAAGATGGCCTCAGCGAAGACTCGTCTGTCCCTGGAGCGTCGCTGGAATCAGACTCATGTTCTCCACTCCCCACGACCATCAGCGCAGCAGCAGCTCAGGATATGGCCTGGTCCTGGATATGGAATCCTTGGGATCATCACGTCGCTGGTCTTGGATCCAATCAGTGACTCCGCATAATCTGAGGACCTCGGGATGAGTATCCCCAGGTGAAAATAGAGAATAAAGAGAATAATTAGCGTAGCTGCTGTTCATAGTGTATATAAGCAAGATGTAGAAGCCAGTGTGGAACCCGCTAGGTGATGCATTGAGTGTATGCTTTACTAAACAGATAGGTCTTTAATCTAGTTTTGAACTGGGAGAGTGTGTCTGAGCCTCGGACGTTATCAGGAAGGCTATTCCAGAGTGTAGGAGCCATGAAAGAGAAGGCTCGACCTCCTTTACTTGATTTTGCTATTCTAGGTACTACCAGAAGCCCTGAATTTTGAGATCTTAAAGAGCGAGTTGATTTGTAGCGAGACAGAAGGTTGGTTAGATAAACAGGAGCTAGATTATTTAGAGCTTTATAGGTGAGAAGTAATATTTTAAATTCAATACGAAACTTAACAGGCAGCCAGTGTAGGGAGGATAAAAATGGGGTTATATGTTCATATTTTCTAGACCTGGTCAGAACTCTGGCTGCTGCATTTTCTACTAATTGAAGTTTGTTAATAGAGGATGCTGGGCAGCCAGCAAATAGAGCATTACAGTAATCCAGTCTCGAAGTCCTAAAAGCATGGACTAGCTTTTTTGCATCTGAGATGGATAGCATATTTCGTAATTTAGCGATATTTCTCAGATGAAAGAAGGCAGTTTTTGTGACATGGGATATATGGTTTTTAAAAGTTAGATTGCTGTCTAATATGACACCCAAATCTTTTATAGTAGAGCTAAAGCTAACTTTGTATCCCTCTAATTGTAAATTGAGTTGCGAGATCTGCTGTGTGCAAGATTTAGGCCCAATAAGTAATAATTCTGTTTTGTCTGAGTTTAAGAGAAGAACATTGTTGGTCATCCAGTCTTTGATGTCTTTGATACACTCAGTTAGTTTAGAAAGTTCAGACGTCTCGTCAGGTTTAGTTGAAATATATAATTGAGTATCATCTGCATAGCAGTGAAAGCTGATCCCATGTCTTCTAATAATGTCTCCCAGAGGTAGCATGTAAATTGTAAACAGTAAAGGGCCTAAAACTGATCCTTGAGGCACCCCATACTTTACTGGGCAGATTTGTGAAGGCTGTCCATTAAGATTCACAAACTGGTAGCGGTCAGTTAAGTATGACTTAAACCATTGTAGAGCCTGTCCCTGGACACCTGTAGACTTTAAGCGATTTATGAGGATATTGTGGTCAATGGTATCAAATGCTGCACTAAGATCGAGTAAAACTAATAGCGAGACGCACCCTCGGTCAGCAGCTAAGAGTAAATCATTGGTTATTTTCACTAAGGCGGTTTCTGTACTGTGGTGAGCCCTGAAACCTGACTGAAACACTTCAAAAATATTGTTCGTCTGCAGAAAAGAGCATAATTGAGTGGAAACAACTTTTTCTAGTATTTTAGACATAAATGGAAGATTTGAAATAGGCCTATAGTTAGCTAAGTTGTTGATGTCTAGTTGCGGTTTCTTAATAATAGGCTTAATAACAGCTAGCTTGTAAGAGTTTGGAACATGGCCTATAGATAAAGAAGAGTAAATAATGTTAAGAAGAGGTTCTCCTATAGCAGGTAGCAGCTCTTTCAGTAATTTTGTTGGAATTGAGTCCAGCATACACGTAGCTGGTTTAGAGCTATTTATAATTTTTACTAACTCTTCATGTTCTATGATTTTAAAGCAGTGTAGGTTATTATTATGATTTAATGAAATATTTACAGGATTTGGAGTATAAGCCGGTGCAGAAAGTTTGGCATCTCCTATTTTCTGTCTAAAGCCTTCTATTTTATTACTGAAAAAATTCATGAAGTCATCACTACTAATTTGCGGTGGAGTAGTTTGTTCCAAGGATGACCGATTATTAGCTAATTTAGAGATGGTGTTAAATAAAAATCTAGGATTGTTATGATTACTTTCTATCAGTTTGCGCAGGTGCTCAGTCCTGGCAGATTTTAGAGCCCTCCTATAGCTGGACATACTGTCTTTGTACGCAATTCTAAAGACCTCTAAATTAGTTTTTTTCCATTTACGTTCCAGGGCGCGGGTTGCTGTTTTGAGTGCACGAGTATGACTATTATACCATGGTATAGTTTTAATCCCTCTAGCCTTTTTTAATTTGATGGGTGCCACAGTATTTAGTGTGCTAGTAAAGATGGCATCCATACTGCTGGTTACTACATCAAGATCATTTGAGTTTGCGGGTGCATTACGAAATAGAGAAAGATCAGGTAAGTTATTTATAAATTCATCTTTAGTTGACGGAACAATAGTTCTACTAGGGCGGAGTATTGGAGCGGGTTTGCTGATTTCAGGTAAACACAGCTTATATAGTAAGAGGTAGTGATCTGTAATATTATCACTTTGTGGTATAATGTCTACGTCAATAACCTCGATTCCATAAGACAGAATTAGATCTAATGTATGCTTTAAGCGATGGGTTGGACCCACAACGTTTTGCTTTATCCCAAGTGAGTGTATTAAATCCATAAACGCAAGCCCTAATGTATCATTAGCGTCATCTATGTGGATGTTAAAGTCACCTACAATTAGCATTTTATCAGTTTTGACTAGTAAGTCAGAAATAAAATCAGAAAATTCTTTTAGAAATTTGACATAGGGTCCTGGGGGTCTATATATGGTGATTAAAGCGAGAGATAACATAGGTTTTTGTATAGTATCTGGAAGCTGAACATTAAGCGATAATACTTCAAAGGAGCTAAACATAAGTCCGTTTCTCTGTTTAATATTAAGGAAATCACTAAAGATCTTAAGGAAATCACTAAAGATATGCAACTCCACCACCACGACCAGTTTGACGAGCCTCATGTTTATATAAGCATCATGTTTCATTTTATTATTTTTTTTTGGTCTTTTCATGACCAAAATAATTACTCAAAAAGAGTTTATATTACAAGAACAGAGCAATAAAAATCCAACTTTTAAACAACTATGTTCATTTTGGATTGTAAAACAGAACAGGTTCTAATTGAGCTGTTGCAATATTTGAAAATATATCACTGTAAATATGTGTCCACATATTTCGAAATCTTTGATTGTTTCAATGAATGAAGAAGCCTGCCTCAGCCCACACCTAGCTGTAACCAAATCCTTTCTGCAGTGTTGAAACCCAGTGAGAAAGCTGTTAAATGGATGCGAATGTTAAGTGCATTTGCTGGAATCGCACAGAATCTGCTGCTGTCTGGGATATGCAGTCATCTCTTGGGAAATATCGTTTCACCAGTTACAGCCCGGATTCGTTTTGCGACTGCATATTCAGCTCAGTAACCTAAATCTGGTGGTTTTAAAGGTGTGAAGCAAATGTGACAGTCTTTATTAGTTTGCATCATATTCATTTTCCATCACAGTTAGATATTTCTTTACAGTTCAAAAGCAGCACAAAAAACATGGCATACAAATACAAAGAAACATTAATTACATTTTATATCAACCTCTAAATGATTTATTTTGTATTATTTGATTGCTTGCTAAAAATTCTACAAACTTTATTATTTTCAGTTACAGAGGAAGTTGAGCTTCTCCTCACAGTCTCTGTTCTCCCACGTCCATCCACACTACAACGGAGTTCTTGAGCGCCGATAACGAAGCGTTTTGAAAACGCTGGAGAGGCCGTTTTCATTCTGAAACACTGCTGCTCCGTCTTAGTGTAGATGAGGAAAAACGCAGACATCTGAAAACGGAGGCGGGACTGCTGAAATTCGCTACCTGATTGGGGCTTTTGTGTCATTGCGTATCCTTCCCTTATTCGTCAAGCCTCTATCACATGACTATAACACATGACTTTAACGCTACCGGAAGACAGTACTGTAAACAACAACATATGCACAGAAATGGGAGCGTTGTTTGCACTATTGTCTGTTTTAGGCGCCATTGTGCAGTTATTCATTTGTTACGTTTAGTAACAACTCGACCTCGTCGTCTGCCCACAAAAATACCTCTCTTGCTTTGTCATCGCGATTAATGTTCAACCGGCGTTTGTTGACTAATGTGACGGTCTTGCTTGGGCTGTCTTCTTACTGTACACTGTACAATGGAGACAGACAGCGCGTGTAAATAGTTGCTGGTTCAAAGAAAATGACCACCTCCACAGCAATGCTTCGTTAACTCTGCTCTGTTTTATTTAAAACAGTTTTATGTATATTTTTTATATGCCAATGAATTCTTTTTAACTTTGTGATCGTATAGTGTAAATTTTAACAGTCAGAATATGAAAAACATAACACACTTTGAATTTTACATGACAAATTAATGAATCACAATTCTTAATGTACAATCACTGAGTGTAACAGAGCAATACAATTCAACTCCAAAAGTAATGAAACTTCCCCATCTAGTGGAGACTTTTAGTAACTCGTTTTGAGTAAGAAGAAAAATAATTACAAACAATTAATTTATAACATTTAACACATACCTGTACAATGGAGACAGACAGCGCGTGTAAATAGTTGCTGGTTCAAAGAAAATGACCACCTCTATATGAAACACAAGACAAATTGATTTCAATCAGGCCTCGTTATATAAACACGTTATAAACTCAAAATTGAGCAGCACACTCGACGCCAAACACAACTCAACAGTGTCCCAACATATTCATTGAAACATTAAGTCACATTAAAGCTAATATTTATGTGTTTTAAACACTTATTAATGGTCATTTTCCACCCGGGAGAAACGTGCAACTTACCCACAGCAATGCTTCGTTAACTCTGCTGTGGGCGGTCTCTACTCCACGCACTTATTATATCACGCACACTCTAGAGGGCGCTGTCCCCATTTAGGCATTATTTAACACACTTATTTACTCCGTTACATACACCCCCCTTAAATTATGCTAAACTTGGGCAGTGCCTGTACAGTAATAAAGCTTAACAACACAAGAACTAGAAAAAAAATAAACAAAAAAACGGGAATATCCTTGACACTTTTCATCGTAAATATCAATTACAAAATTCCTCCATTAGAGGTATGCAAGAATGGACCGGTACCAAAATCCAGACTAAACACAGACTAAAGAGATGCCTTAAACACCTCCCTTTAGATACGCAATTCAAGGATTGAATTAAATTCAGACTATACTAAAGAGAAAATTCCAGCTCAAAATGAAACCAACTCATTTACGAAAGAGATTTTTCACTACATCAAGAAGAGAAATCACAGATGGTGATGAATCAAGTACAAACTGATTGTTCATCTCACAGATCAATCTTTGTGGAGGTTTAACGGTCCTACCAGCCCTCGTTCTAATCATGTCTGTTTGAATGTGTTCTGGTTGAGTGCAAATTACAGGGCTAACTGTATCCGGAACAGGGTTATTGACTACTTTTGAAAGAGGTGAAATTGGCCTAGTCAAAGAGTGCTGTGAGGGACTCTGGTCTAAGTCTACATCTGGAACTAGTACTTCATCCAACAAATGTGGAATGTTACTTATCATTTCACAGTCCTGTTGAGCGGATACTGAGCTATCACAGGTATCAGAATCTGCCTTTGAATCAGAATGCTGAACGACTAAAGAACACTGAGGTTCAGACAAAATTATTGAGTCAGAGTCAATGTCAGGGCAGCTATGCTGATCAGACTGCACAATCCAGTGAGCGGTCCTTGAAATACTGTCAGGATCATCAGGTAAGTCTGAGGTTGATTCAACTGAGGGAGACTGAGATGGTAAATCTGACTCATCATCATTGTACAGAAAGTTAACAGGGAGCAAAAGATTTCGGTGGACAGTCTTTTCTCTGTTTGTTTCAGTGTCTCTTATCCGATATACATTGATTGGTGACCTTACTGACATCACTTCGTAGAGATTGGACTCCCACTTGTCTGCAACTTTCCGTTTGCCACGCTCACCACGATTCGCCAAAAGGACTCTGTCACCAACAATCAAGGGCGATCCCTTCACTTTCCGATTGTAAATCCTTGCATGCCGAGCTTGCTCAGTAGAAGTGTGCTTTTGTGCAATTTTTGCAGCCTCACTAAGGTCACATTTAAGTCTAGATACGAAATCAGAATACTTAACAACAGTGTCATTTCGGAGAACATGTTGGAACATCACATCGATGGGAAGACGTGGGACTCTCCCAAACATCAAATAGAAAGGCGCAAAGCCTGTGGTCTCGTGAACAGTGCAATTATAACAGAATGTTAGCATCTGAAGAGACTGCGGCCACTTGGCTTTTGACTGGGGAGGTAAAGCTCTTATCATGTTTCCTAATGTCCTGTTGAAGCGTTCAGTGATTCCGTTCCCCATTGGGTGGTAAGGAGTGGTGTGTGATTTCTTGACACCTGCCATTTCTAGTAGCTCCTTAATCAGTTTGCTCTCAAAATTTGGACCCTGATCTGAATGCACACGCTTAGGGAATCCATACACACAGAAAATTCCCTTCCACAAATGATAAGCAACCTGCTTAGCAGACTGGTTCTTGCAAGGGAAAGCGTAGGCTAATTTAGTGAAATGGTCCGTTGCCACCAAAACATCCACACTCTTGTTATCACTCTGCTCTGCTGTCCAGAAATCAATGCAGATGAGCTCTAATGGCTCCGTGGTGTGTATGTTCTCAAGAGGGGCACGATCTTTTGGTTCAGGGGTCTTTCCCACGATACATCGCATACAGGTCTTAACATGATTCACTATGTCGCGTTCCATTCCTGTCCAGAAAAATCTTTGTCTGGCCAACGAAACTGTCCTGGAGCGACCTTGATGGCCAGCCGCATCATGCAGACCATGAAGAACCTGTCCTTTCAGGGAATCTGGGACAATAAATTGATATAGCTTTTTGTTCATGTGATTGTCTCTCTTGACTCTGAAAAGCATGCCGTCCCTGATGGTAAGTTTATTCCAGTTCTTAAGCAGCCTTAAGACAGGACGAGACTCACTAGCACGTTCATGTTTGTTAGGACGCTTATGTCGCTGAACATAAAAGATTGCTCTCCTCACTACATTATCATGTTCTTGTGCAGCTGACAAAGTGCTTGCATTGAGCGCAGTAGTCTGATCTACATTGATTATGTCTGGAATGGATTCCAAGCCCATCATCTCTCCAACACCACCAGAACAATGAGCATCCAATACTGCAGTGACATCTTGTGAGCTCAAAGTACCTGCCATCATCTGGTCGTCGCTGCTAACTCCAGTCCCATCAAGAGGAACATCAGCAGGACTGAACACCTGATAATTAGTGGTAAGTCGAAAAGAATCCTGCACAACTTGGTCCACAACACCATTCACTTGATTTAGCAGAGAGTGGTAAGGTTCCGTTACAAGACGGTGAGTCACACTTGACTGAACAAAAGGCTCCCTGCTCAACGCGTCAGCAACAATGTTCTTTGTGCCAGGCACATATTTCAGGTCAAAGCTGAACGAGGCTAATTTAGCAACCCAGCGTTGCTCGCAGGCATCGAGTCTTGGCTTGGTAAGTATGTAGGTGAGGGGATTATTATCCGTCCAAGCTGTAAAATGGCGGCCATTCAACCAATAATGGAACTTGTCACATATCGCCCATTTAAGCGCAAGAAATTCTAGTCTGTGAGCTGGGTAATTGATCTGAGAACGTGACAATGTCTTGCTAGCAAATGCCACAGGTCTGGCCCTAGTGCTACCCTCAGGAATTTGTGAGAGAACAGCACCTAAACCGTCAAATGAGGCATCTATTGCTAGAATGAATTCACGGTTAAAGTCAGGGTGTGCTAACGTTACGCTTGTAAGAAGGTGCTCCTTCAATGTCTCAAATGCATTCTGGCATTTGTCAGTCCAGTCTGTAGGTGTAAGCTTGATAACATTTTTCAAGTTAAGTTTCTTCCTCCTGCCTCTACAGCCTTTTGTGTCTGTTTTTGAAATCAGATCAAACAAAGGTTTGGCTTTAGCAGAACATCGCTCTATAAAATGTTGGTAATATAATACCATACCTAAGAAAGATCTGATTTTCTTATGACATGGAGTGACACCATCAGCACCCATCAAATCAACTGCTTTAACATCTGTGATGGCCTTTATTTTCCCAGGGTCTGTTTGGACACCATCTGCACAAATGACATGGCCAAGAAACTTAACAGATTTTCTCAAGAAATGACATTTACTTGGAGAAAGCTTGAGATTGTGAGCCTTGAGTCTTGAAAACACCATCTCTAGCCTTTCAAGTGCAACTTGCTCATTGGGAGCAAAGACCATGAGATCGTCAAGGTAGCATAATAGACTTGTGAAGTTCTTGTCACCAAAGACTGACATCATCATGCGCATGAACGTTGCTGGACTATTGCAGAGGCCCTGCGGCATCCTGTTATATTCATGCAGCCCAAATGGTGACGAGAAAGCAGTATATTTTCTATCATCCTCATGTAACGGAACATTATAGAACCCTGAGGTGAGATCCATAGTTGAGAAGAAAGCATTCCCTCCAAGAGCAGCCAAAGCATCTGACTGGTGTGGAAGAGGATGAGCATCTTTTACAGTTCTGGCATTTAGCCATCGAAAATCAGTACAGATCCTCAGATCTCCATTTTTCTTCCACACCAGGACAAGGGGGGAAGCATACTCACTGTTAGATTTTCTGATTATGCCCTTTTCTTCCATTTCATTCAGCGCTACTCTCAGTTTCTCATAATGGCTTGGAGGAACACGACGATAGGGGAGACGAAAGGGCTTCTCATCTACTAGACGAATCCGATGTACAAAGTCTTTGGCTTCACCACAGTCCATTTTATTCCTTGAGAATATGGAGTCATATTTCTTGATGAGATGGAGTAATTTAATTTTCCATGAAGCAGAAACTTCACAAGACATCAGATCCAAGTCACTCAATCCCATTTCATTTAAGATCTTTGCCATCTCATCCTCAGATTCCTGGGAAACAATGTCACTATTTAAATGTTGGACATGGGAGCTAATAGGGTCACTCTCTGGAAGATCCTCAACAGCAGTGCATGGTGAAACATCTGCAATCTTTGCATTTCTACGCAGTGTTAACACACTGTCTGTGGGGTTGATAATTTTCACAGGTATCCAGCCATCACCCCATAAAGGTGTAATGACTCGACCAACCATGATCCGCTTAGGGCTACATCTGGATTGTGTAGGTTCCACAAGCACCGTGCTCCCCACAGATGTTGTAGAACCAGCAGGAAGCTTGCCCCACACAAGATGTTCACAATGAGGTTGAAGTGTCACACAATGTTTGAGCTTAACAGTACCCACTTTGTCAGGTATGTGACTGCCTCTCCATCTCTGGGTATTGGAAAGCAAAGAAATGAACTCCAGACTCTCGCTTTCTGCATTACCGCTTGGCAGTGAGATTAATCTCCAGTACTCATCTGTATTTTTCAGGATAGTGAGCAGGCTTTTGATGGCGTTACTGCCCAATATCATCTCATCTGTTTGGCCTGGAACAACCAGCACAGGTATTATCATTTTACATCCATAAACACACATGGACAGATCATACATCGCCGTTGGTGCCACTCGATGACCGCCACATCCAATAATTACAACATCATCAGCAGAATGCTTTGACAGTGTGGGAGTACTCGCCAACAACTTAGCTTCAGCTGCCTCACTAAGAGTGCAAGCCATAGAACCACTGTCGAGTAATGCAACGAAAGATGGTCCATTTTCAACAGAAACAGTGGTGTAAAATAAAGAATCATTTCTAGGGACTCGCTGTATACCTTGAAAAACAGCCGTTTTTTCAGGTGAGACACTAGATTTACTTTGCTCAAAAATAGACAGGTAATCTTGTGTAGCAAATATGGGAGGATTATCATTGTGGTCTGTACTAACCTCCCTTGCGCACAGACCCATTAGTTTTCCTGGTTGGGCTGAGGTGATTGTCCCCACCTGGGACAGAACCGTCTGGAATGATCAGGAGACTGACACTGAAAACATAGCCGATGCTCACGACAATGTGTTAAAGCAGAGTGAGCAGCATCATTGCAGATAGCACATGGCAAAGCATCGAAACCTTCAATCCTAGGAAGTCTGCTGTAATGCTGTGGTTTAGGACGAGGCCGATTTCTGTTAGTATTGGTCAGCAGGACTTTTTCAAGCATGTCGATGACTTTTTCTAGAGCAGAGGCATCTGCGCTTTTCTGTTGTTGCTCACAAACAGAAAGAGCAGGCGTTGGAACTGTATTAATGTCAATTTTGTTAACTGAAACTTTCTCACTTTGTCTGCGGTACACTGTGCTGGTGGCTTTGAATGATAAATCAGATTGATAGTCATTAAGCACAGCCTGAACTTCATGAGCTGACCATTTATCAATTGGTTTGGATCTGAAGGTTAAGGCCAAGTCCTTACTCGGGCAGTGTCTGATAAACATGTGAACTATTTCCACACTAGGCTTGTCAAGTGTTTTACCTTGTTCTCGAAGGCATTCAGAGGCGACATCAGCAGCTTTGTTAAGTCTCAGCCAGTAGTCATAGGGGTTTTCTCCTTCCTCAGGCAAAGTAGTGTAAAAGTCAGCAAGAGGGACAGGTGAGTAATGAGTAGAACTGAAATGCTTGCGCAGAAGGCCGTAGACAGAATTTGGGCAAACTGTGGTGGCAGTATCACAATTTCTGATCCAGAATTTGACTACATCTTTTGCTTTACCACGAAGGTGTGTAAGGATTTCCTCCACATGTTCGTTTGCACTCATATTGCTCTTTTTAACAAATGTTCTCATGAGATCTTCCCATTCCTCAATCACAATGGTGTCAGAACTATCCCCTCTGAAGGAAGGCGGCTCCTTGACTTTTCTGTGTTGAATCACTTGGTTTTGCGACACATTTAACAAGCCTGAAGGGCTATCTAATTTATTATGATCAGATTTATGTCTAATAGGCATGACAGTGTCCAAACTATAGGGGCTAAGATGAGACATGATATTGTCTGCCAATTGTTGGCCAATCTGATTAACAATTGAAGTCATCTGCCCTAGCATATCAGGTGCAGCATGAGGTGTTGAGGTGCTAGCCTCTGCAAAACTATGACTGGCATTAAACTGCATGTCAGCTGCATTGCGCTCTTGTGTGGAGTGCATCCCATTAGTATAACCAGGTCTATTATTATTATTATCAGCACTGGGGCTTTCCATTGGAAATGGAATTGGGAGGCCTAAAACCCCTCTGCCTCTACCCACCGGAACAGAAGTATGTTTATCAGCTAAGTATCTATTGATGTTACTCATTTTGATCAATGTGATTCACCAATTGTCCATAAATAAACTTGATTTCAAAAAGCAGTGTGAGAAAGTCCCGTAGTGTGAAATGTGTGAAAAGTCTATGAGATCCTTTAATCGCAAAGCACTGTATGTAGATGACGAACTGCTCAACTGATGTCAGATGCTTCCAGTCCTTTAGAAGCAGTGATCAGCTTGCTTGAAGACACCCCATAGCAACACAGCGGCATCACAACTTCACAGCACCAATGTGACGGTCTTGCTTGGGCTGTCTTCTTACTGTACACTGTACAATGGAGACAGACAGCGCGTGTAAATAGTTGCTGGTTCAAAGAAAATGACCACCTCCACAGCAATGCTTCGTTAACTCTGCTCTGTTTTATTTAAAACAGTTTTATGTATATTTTTTATATGCCAATGAATTCTTTTTAACTTTGTGATCGTATAGTGTAAATTTTAACAGTCAGAATATGAAAAACATAACACACTTTGAATTTTACATGACAAATTAATGAATCACAATTCTTAATGTACAATCACTGAGTGTAACAGAGCAATACAATTCAACTCCAAAAGTAATGAAACTTCCCCATCTAGTGGAGACTTTTAGTAACTCGTTTTGAGTAAGAAGAAAAATAATTACAAACAATTAATTTATAACATTTAACACATACCTGTACAATGGAGACAGACAGCGCGTGTAAATAGTTGCTGGTTCAAAGAAAATGACCACCTCTATATGAAACACAAGACAAATTGATTTCAATCAGGCCTCGTTATATAAACACATTATAAACTCAAAATTGAGCAGCACACTCGACGCCAAACACAACTCAACAGTGTCCCAACATATTCATTGAAACATTAAGTCACATTAAAGCTAATATTTATGTGTTTTAAACACTTATTAATGGTCATTTTCCACCCGGGAGAAACGTGCAACTTACCCACAGCAATGCTTCGTTAACTCTGCTGTGGGCGGTCTCTACTCCACGCACTTATTACATCACGCACACTCTAGAGGGCGCTGTCCCCATTTAGGCATTATTTAACACACTTATTTACTCCGTTACACTAACAATACCCAAATGCCGAGTGAGACGCATGCTTTCTGTTTATACTAGAACGTGCATGCCCAGAGTGCGCAAATGGTCACATGATATACATTTTTGGTGGCGTAGTTTGGACTGAGATATGTTCAGAGACGCTAGGTTAAATGCTAGTGTGGACGCGGATCATTTTTGAACTAAAATGCCGTTTTAAAACTAAAACGCAATAGTGTAAACGGGGCCTGAGATACCACAGTCACTTGTTTGGCCATTTGTAGATGTCTGTCGCAATGCAGTAGAGCTTCCTTCCATGTCCTCTTCTCTTTAACAGCAGTCAACGAGATGTAGCAGAAAAAACCTCAGATGGAATCACATTTCAATAGAGTCCACTTTTTATTTAAGATTACACAAGTTTGAGGTGCACTAGTGGCAACGGGCTGACCTATATTCTAGTATGCAAATGTGATTGAACTTCCATCAGACCACAGAAAATTCTTACTGTACAATGTGTTTCTATACAGGCCGATCCATATGAAAGGTTTGCTTCTTACTAGCTGTACTAGTATGTTTTGTTCTTCTTGACTTGAAGCTGTTGACAAGTCTGTGTAATATGTCCTGCAGTATGTTTGAGCTTCAGTCCAAGTCACATAGTTATTCACATAAAAGTGCTGCCTGATAGAAGCTTTAGTCAGTCCACAGATGACAATCAGGAGAACGATGGAGAGTTTCATCTTTCCAGTAAGATGTTGAAAAGTCTTGTGAGATCATTAACTTTCCACCTTTTGTAGGCTTATAAATATTTAAAAATGTATGCAAATAAATGTAAAATGTGTCTAGATCTTCACCTAGATAAACTATAGAACATTTAAACTCATGAATAAACTTATGTAAAGTTTTGCAGAAACGACACAAAATGAAATGTTAAGCAAGGGATCAAGTGTTTCCACTCAAATTTACTTATGAAAATGACTCAACCTTACTTTCATAACAGAATGTGATGAAAACAATTCCCTTTAACAAGGCAATTTAGAAAGGTTTCACAGATTACAGTGTATTTAACATATTAAACAATCAGTTACAGGTTTTTGAAACATTTGATTCAAACATTTAAGTTAATAAAGTGCATTACATGGCTCTTTGGAATACTTGATTTTGATTTGACAATCACATCATTCCATTATTCCCTGATAACCCCTCTAAATTCTCAGCTAAAATGTGTGAGTATATTCAAATACATTTATATTTACTGTATACTACAAGTAGTGTAGTATTGGGCAGTAGCAATGCTAAAAGTAGTGACGCTATTAGCTTAACTACATTCCTGAGTAGCATGGTGGTAGCGTCACAACTTTCTAAATCAAATAGCTTTTCAGTAGCGAAGCTTTTTTTTAGTCAAGTAGCACAGTAGCATCCATGCTACATTTTTCAATCACGGATCAGTAAGTCACTATCACTGTGTACACAAAAGTAATATCTGTTGGTGAATTCTGGAAGACAGTTCAATCAGCACAATGACATCCAGGGTCCACAAAGCAGAGTCTGCGAAATCCTTTATGCACGGTCACCGTTTACTTACACTGTACTTATGCAAAAACATTTAAAGTTGCACAAACGATAGAGTAAGACACTTCACAACAGCCTCTGCTAAATTAAATCAATTTTAAATACCCTGCTGACTACGCCAATTGTGACCAGATTACTTTTGTCAGTGTTAATGGATTTAGCAGAGGGTAAATGAAGTGACTTACAATTAGGAGGACAATTATCTTTTATTCCACAAGTTGTAATATACAAATTGTCTCCATCTTTATTGCAAATAAGGAGGAAAAAAAAGTAAATAAACTAAATAAAAGAAAAGGAAAAATCAAACCACTAATGGCCACCGGTTACCCAGAAAGTGAGGACAGATGAGGTACCCAAGCAGCAGTGTTTTCACCACACTCAGCTCACAGCAATCACACTGCAACCTAAAAAACACAAAAATCAACAGTGACCAAATCACCACACAATCCCAACCACCTTTTCTCCACCGCCATCCACACAGTGCAGGGAACCCAGTGGCCACTGATGGTAAAGCAAATCCAAAACAGAACCTACAAAAGAAAGAAAAGTTTAACAAAGGAAAATACAAATTGTTGTCAACCTAGCAACATAATAAACAACCCAAATTCGCATACAACAAAAGTCAACAACAAAGATTCAATAACAAAAATATTATTGTAAGTCTAAAGTAGGGTTGTAACGGTATGAATTTTTCACGGTATGATAATCGTCTAAAACAATACCACGGTTTGACGGTTTCGCGGTATACGGTATGTTACAAATGTTACAAAATAATAGAACAGTGAAGCAAATTTGACTTTTTCCAAATAATATATTTTTAGTTACTATAAACAACACCACTTACAATGAACAAATAAAAATAAGAAAATAATAAATAATGTGTCAAAGTCCAAATAAACATGGTGCAAATCCTCAGTAAAAAATAGATATAAATATTTACTATACTATAAATAGTTACATAACGAAACTAGATTCAATATGGAACATCCTTATGTTTTATGTGCCAGCATGGATATGGTTGTCTATGGATATGGATTTGGATATGGTGGTCTGCAATGCAGACAAACAGCCGCACCTTCATTTGCGTCTTTTGAAAACAGCAAGAGCAGCAGTTCGTCTTTGCTGTGTCACTGTTTTGTCATGTTTCTGTGCTGCTGTGCATGCAAAAGTACTTAGTATGAGAATTATTTCATGCAAAACTTTTTTTTTTGCTTTTTATTTAGCCGCGCATAAATGTATGCCTATCTCTCATTCAGTGTTGTTTAAAAAGCTTGGTCCACAAACAAAAGCGAAACCTATGCTTATTGGTTGTGATATAGCGAGTTTGAACCAATCTGGGCATGGAGGAGGGACAATGCATCAATGTATCATGTCTGATTTGTCCGGAGACACAGTGACGAGCGTTTCTTTGTCAAATCAGCGTTGTCAAATGTTGATGACGTAACCGCACTGATTCCACTGATAAAACCGTTGATATGCAATTGTTCATGGTATGATAATCGTGCACGTTCAAATCGTGGTAAACCGTCATACCGGTATATTGTTACAACCCTAGTCTAAAGTAAACGGCAACCGTGCATCCCTAAAAAGGGGAAACACAGTTTATTACAACACAGAAACTCAGAATATAAAGAAATCAAACACAATAAAACATCCTATAAATGAAACATGCATTATGAGTTAAAAACCCTTCTTTGTTTTAAACAATACCTCTAAGATCCTTAATTTCCCATGCTGACACTCAGGCAACAATCAGCAAACAATGATCCCGTAATAGCACTAGAAATAAAAAGGATAATATCATTAAAACACAATACTAAAAACGGTTTATTAAAATTATAAAACAACTACCTCTTTAAATAAGTTCGCAATGAAGATCTGGCAGCATTAAATGTTGTTTGCTCATCAGCTACCCCTCACGTGAAGTGTTGACTCTATAAATGTCAGTTTATGCATGCGTTAAAAAAAAAGGAAACTCCGAGAGAGAGACTGCACATCACACAAATAAACTTACTACCTACCGGCCTTTACGTGCCGCGACCAGAATGCAACAACGACAGCAAAATGGCAAACAAACTTTGACTCACTTATATAGCGCTGAGCAATCTACAACCTGTTGTTAATTTATGCCGCAATCAGGAAATAAAGTGTCCGCACATAAACAACAACACTTCCTTGCATGGCGCTAAGCCTGCTGGGACTTGTAATGCTCAGACATGGTCTCATTACACTCCATTAACAGACTTCCTTATAGACTTTAGGAGAAAAAAACAGCTGCTAAAGATGATCTGGTTTTACAGAACTTGGCTGATCTTTTAATGCCTTACACACCATGTCAAAATCAGATATGATCTCTAAGGGTGGCCTTTTTGTTCCCAAGACATGTCTTTATTTTGGTGTTGGTAGAGTGTTTTCTGCTTATGCTCCACAGCTTTATGCCTTTTTCACACCGCAAGTGAAAGCAGTGCGTGCGCAGGGCGTATGTCGAGCAGAAGCAGCATGCAGGCGTTTGCCTTTCACACCAGCTGCGTCTGCAGCGCGCAGCTCTCCGGCAGCTGCTGCAGAGATCAACCTTTCTCTGTCTATTCTATCTACTTACCTATATCTCTCTATATACAAATACACTTTTTCAACTTTTTATCTGTACCAAGGCCCGTGGCAACTTCCTCCTATGCTGTTTCTTTATCCTGCAGTCTTTATTTTACAAATTTTATAGATGAAACAGTACTGTATGCTTCTCAAGCTCTATGAGGAGTGTACAGTCAGAAGACAATCGCCTTTGATATCATGCCATTTGATTTTTGATGGTCAGGATGTTGTAGGCCTAGTTATAATAATATTTATACAATATAGTTATAATATTATTTATACATGATCAAACTAGTGTTACTTTCTCCACTTCAGTGATGTCCAGCGGCAGAATAACAGCTTGTTAATTAATGCTCATGCAAAGAGTGAGACGGACAAAAGTAATTAATGCATGCCCTTTTTTAGTTATTCTCGTGTTGTCAGATTCACAGTGCAAACAACTCCCAGTTGAAATAACTTGAGCAAATATAAAACAAAGCCAAATAAAACTTTCTTCTTCTGTGTCAGCTGCACAGCACACAGCGAGCTAACATCATCCAGCATGCATGTCGAACTACACTACCCACAATACACTTTGCTATGGACTACAATTCCCGTAAATCACTTCCCCTCTCTTGCAACACTAGAGTGCAACTTAAGCAAAACTGATACTAAAATTGTTTTACATTTGGTGGTTGATTGACTATATATATATTCAAGAGTTCACACTTAGCTGATGATTTATAAAAGCTTGTTTGGCATGCTGTCCCGGAAGAGAGCCCCAAGCTCAAGGGTTCCTCGAGCCCGGGGCTTCCTCCCATTGGCAGAGCGAGAGGGGAGCCTGAGCTCGGTGGATCTCAGAACTCCCCTGCTGCTGTAGCTAAGGGAACACAAGGGGTTGGACAAAAGCTTGATTGTTATGTATGTTGAATGTCTTTGGATGGTGGGAGGAAACCGGAGAACCCAGGGAAAACCCATGCGGACACGGGGAGAACATACAAACTCCTCACAGAAACACCCACCGGTTCTGTGGAACCAGGGCTGGCAGTGTTCTTGCTGTGGGGCTCACAGTGCTAACCACTGGGCCGCCGTGCCACCCAATCAGAGGTAAAGGAGTAGAATCGGGGAGGAGGGGGGTTTCTTCCTAACGAAGATAAAGTGAACTGAAAACTGTGGCTATTTATAGTTGCTTAGGGCTCATATGATTGGAAGATAGTGATTAGCAAATTCGAGACCGGCCGTGATAAATCATAAGCACATGATCCTATCGAAATTAGTTTATGAATAAACTTCACTTATTATTGATACATTTATTGGGTAAAATTGCTACTTTTTACTGTCATTCAATGTGTTTTGGTCATTATCAATGCATTGTCACTTTAATTGAGCGTGAGCAGCGTGGCAAAAATAGACTCACCGAAACTATCGAGGCATTGCTGCTTCAGTTGCGCTCAACGCTCTGAAAGCTCTAATCTGTTAACCCCGATCACGCTTGCGGTGTGAAACAGCCATTAGAATATTCTTCTAGCACACCAGAGAAACAAATTCATTTGGGACTTTTGAATGTCCTCTTTAAATATTATACTTTAGGATGGCTATTGTAGTTGGTGTAATAGCACACTGACATATGGTGCAATCCCAGCTCAAGGACATTTACCATTCCTACCCCCTCTCTCTCTCCCACTTTGCTTCCTGTCTGAAATACTGTCCTATCCACTTAATAAAGGCAAAAAAGGCCAAAAATAAATCTTAAAAAAAAAAGATGGCTGTTGTATGATTACTTATTTAGGTTTGCATTGTTTGATGTATATTTATTGTATTTAAAGTGTGCTGCTGTCTGTGTTTTGCTGCATGCATGTTAAGTTCTTTGACAAATTTGCTTTTGATACTGTGGCGTTTCGAAGGGTTTGTGAGCCCTGGAGAAGTTTCGACATATCTCTCTGTCTGTCTTTATGTCTGTGTTCTATTGATTTTGCCTTGCTCATACCAGTTAAGTAGCTTTTTGTTTAGCAGGAAATGTAACTGTGCATAATATAATTTATAAAACATGAAAGAGAGAAAAAATATATAATTTACATTATATTCTATTGTGTGTGTTTCCCAGTAATGGGTTGCAGCGGGAGGGGTATCCGCTGTATGAAACATATGCCAGAGTAGTTGGTGGTTCATTCTACTGTGGCGACCCCTGATAAATCAAGCATTAAGCTAAAAGAAAATGAAAGAATGAATATTGTTTGATTATTGCTATTAACAATTTGCCAATATAACAAAAGAGTTTGACAGCATACATTTATTGCAATAGAATAGAAAAGAAATGCTTCTATGTAAACTGAAGATTGGAGATATAAGACCAATGTGTGATTTCCAAATTTAAGGTAGAAAGCCAGAAAAAAATATCACAGAAATAGGTAATATTTGAAATTATATTAACATACAGAGTTTAAAGAACATTTACAAAGAGTCTTCTGTTAACAACACTTACACACCTTTATGTTTTCAAACTTTTGACCAGTAGTCTAATTTCCCTTACATGTATTTTCTATCACACTTAGATATTTCTCTACAGTTCAACACCAGCAAAAAAAAAAAAAAAAAAAAAAACATGGCATGAAATAAATAAAATTAAATAAAAAAATATTAATTACATTTTAAAACAACGTTTAAATAATTAAGTTTGTATTATTTGATTGTTTGCCAAAAATCCATAATCTTTCTATTTTCAGATGCAGAGGAAGTTGAGCTTCTCCTCACAGTCTCTATTCTCCCACTCGTCAGTTTTTGTGTTGCGAGCTCCACAGCGATAGGGCTGAACTGGACACTCTGGCAGTGAGATTTGATTTTGTAGAGTTTCACCATTTACCCAGAACCATTCACCAAGCAGAAAGCGCAAACCTGTCCACACACTTTCTGTCTGAGACTTCATAGTCAGTTGTTTGGCCAGTTGTATTTGTCTGTCGGTGGTCAAACTGGCCAGATCATTATAGCGAGATCTGCAGTACAGCAGAGCCTCCTGCCATGTCCTCTTCTCTTTAACAGCCGTAACCGAGATGTTGTAGCAGAAAAAACCACAGATGGAATTACAGCTCAATCGAGCCCACTTTACATTTAAGGCTACACAGGATTGAGGTGTACTAGTGGTGACGGGCTGACCAATATTCCAGTATGCGAATGTGAATGAACTTCCATCAGACCACAGAAAATTCTTACTGTACGATGTGTTCCTATACAGGCCGATCCATATGAAAAGTTTGCTTCCTGCTAGCTGTACCAGTATGTTTTGTTCTTTTTGACTTGAGACGGTTGACAAGTCTGTGTAATGTGTCCTGCAGTATGTTTGAGCTTCAGTCCAAGTCACATAGTTATTCACATAAAAGTGCTGCCTGATAGAAGCTTTAGTCAGTCCACAGATGACAACCAGGAGAACGATGGAGAGTTTCATCTTTCCATTGAGATGTTGAATAGTCTTGTGATGAGACTCAAGGGATTATCAACTTTCCACCTTATGTAGGCTTTTAAATATTTTAAAATATATGCAAATAAATGTAAGATGTGTTAAGGTCCACAACCAGATAAACCATAGAACATGTAAAATCACATATAAACTTATGTAAAAATTTGCAGTAACGACATGAAATGTTAAGCAAGCGATCAAGTGTTTCCACTCATATGAAAATTACTCAAACTTACTCTCACAATAGAATGTGATGATGAAAACAATGTTAAGCAAGGCAATTTGAGAACATTTCTCAAATTACAGCATTGTTAATATATTTTAAAAATCACTGCTTTACAACACCAAACTTTTAAAATATTAGCAAAAGTCACTTTTTTTTAACTTTTTTATGTTAAAAGTTGTTAAAATAAGTATCAAGGTCCTATAATGCAATTCAAAAGCATAATTAAACAGTGAAAAAAAAAATACAATAAAAATACAATTTGGCAATTAGCCTAATCATGTAAAACATGGAAAAATGTAGATCTAATGTAAATACGGGCCTATACAACAGCCCTCTTCATTACATCAGGCTGCTAAAAAGCCTGTCAGGCTTTATTCTGCAAGAATAACCACCTAGATTATCTCCTAATTAATGGCTCAGTTATTATTTGTATCATACTTGCTCTAGTCTTGTTCTGTTTTTCCAAGTGTTGTTTTTCTCAGTTGCTGAGGTCTAAAAAAAGTATTTTGCTTTTATTTGTCAATTATTGTGATGGTCTTTTTGCTGAAGTATCTAAATTCTCCATGAACAAATTTCCTTTGCAGTAATTTAAAAAATCCAGCTTCTAAAGATGATCCGGCTTCACAGAACTTAACTGACCTTTTAATGCCTTAAGACAAGCCTTCACTGTGCATTTTTTTATAATCCTGAATGATTCAGTCATTTGAATTTTCGCATGAAATCGCATCATCCAATTCGGACTTCCTATTGGTTCTTGGATTGATGCTCATCAAAGCTGTAAAGAAAATGTCTGAAATCTTCTGATACTGTCAGAACTTCATCTGAGAAAAAACCTGATTGCAACAGGCACTAAGCAGCTGTCTGTGAACATGTCAAACCAATGATCAAAGATCCCCGATTTTAGCTTAGGATTTCAGGTATTTCCCAAATTTGTCTCAGATGACAGAATTGTGGCTGAAATCTCACAGTGTAAGGAGAGCTTTACACACCATGTAAAAATATGATTTCCTCTTAGATGTCTGGAATCATCACCACGGCCCAATAACCAGAATTCTAATCACCTTCACCTGCCATTCATCACCATGCTTATAATACATAAGCCTGGGACATTCAATCATTCACTGTCTGATCTACATGTTTGAACACAGACTCAAGCTGCGGTCACACTAGACTTTTCTCCCCATAGACATCCTTTCATATGCACGCAAATACGTCCGACCAGAAATGAAAGGTTGTGCATTAGGTTTTGCAGTTCGCTGCGTTGGAAAGTTCAAGCTTGGTGAACTCTGACCTGTGAAATCACATCACATGATTGTGTGAGACCAATTAAAGATCAAGACATGACCCCTCTAGACAGAAATTTAAAACATGGAGCAATCTCTCCCTTTTTTATTGTCTTATCCTCTTGTTTAATCCCACCCTTTTTTGCAGTGTTGTCTTTGTTTTCCTGAACTGTTTGCAACGATCGCCAATCATCTAGTTTCAGTTACCATCCAAAGTTAAGTTATGCTTGTTTGGTTTTTTTTTGTTAAGTTGGTATTAATTATGTAATAGTTATTATTAAAGCCCTATTCTTTCTGTTAAATTAGGATAGTGGTATGGTACGGTTCGGTTTGGTACGCTTTTATGGTCGTTTCCACTGTCAAAACGCATGCTGAACCAAACTGTACCGTACCACTTTTTCGGCACCCTTTCGAAAGGGTACCAAAAACGAGAAAGGGTACCAAAATGTATAGCTACACACGCAGCTAATTGCTGATTGGTTACAGAGATACGTCACAAGCTCATGGAGCTAGACAGAATGAAAACAAAGGAATCGCCATGTTTTTTAAATACAAAGCCGAGACATTACATGGAAATACTATAAGCATATAATTACGAGCCATGGATGACCCGGGCTGAAAACAAACCTTGTCGTCATCTTGATGAACAGAAACAAAGCCAAGAAGAAAAATCTGCCTTTGCCTGTTGTTGTTTAAAAAGCCAGTCTAAAGTGTGAGCGGTTTTGCTTTCTTCCAGGAGCTTGTGATCTGGTCTAACGTTATATTTGATATAACGAATTTCTTAAGCTTATGATAATAACTTGTGTGATTATTGAAGTGTCTCCATCATCTGATTCATTCAAAAAGAAAAGGACAAGCGCGAGAGTGAAGCGCGGAAAAAAAAAGAAACTCGACAAAACACAGGAGCAAAATTGTTTTAGCAACCCAAGTCATAAACAAACTGCCATGTTTATTTTCAACTTTTGGATTATTATGAACTGGGAATGACAAAACTACACTCCAACAGAGCTTACGTGTGCTCTTGAAGATTTCAGACACAGATGAGAGGTTTGCACTGACTGTGGGCTATATTACGTGTGTTTTTAAACTCAAATAAGTACTAAATGTATGATGTGTGTAGTTTTTCTGTGATTAATAATATATCGGAGACTGTAAGGGGTTGTATGTGTTCATATATGTTGCATTTATATATTTATTTTATATAATTACAGACGTTATAGTAGCCTATTTTGCACTGTCATTGATCTGCAGTTATAATCAAATCATATTCATAGAAAAGTTAGTAATGAACATTTATACAGAAGTATTTGTGTATAAAGCATCTGTTTTGTGAGAAGTGCTTCTCATATGATATGTAAATGACCTGTACAGTTTTACTGTAGACATTTATTTGAGTGAGCATGACGTCGACTTTTAACTTTATGTCATACACCACGGCCTTCAAAAGGGTACCCTTTTTGGTGGAATAGCAAGTCTGATAAAGGTGACCCGTACCGACCCGAACCGTATCGTACTGTACCAGTCAGTGAAAACGAGGCATTGGGCATAGTTGTTTCCAAGACATGACTTTGTTTTAGTGTTGGTAGAGCATTTTCTGCTTATGCTCCACAGCTTTGGAATATTCTTCCGGCATAAGTGTCTTCTTTAAACCTTTTATTTTAGGATGACTCTTACTTGATTACTCAATTCATTTTGCATTATTTTATGTATATTTAATGCATTTAAAGCATGCTATCATCTGTGTTTTACTGCTTGCATGTTAAGTTCTTTGGCAAAGTTCATTTTTATACTGTAGAGATTCAGAGGGTTTTGGAGCCCTAAAGTAAAGTTTTGACATGTTCTGGCATTTGTTCGACTTTTTTATCTACCTTTCTGTTTGTCTGCCTTGCTCAGACCAGTTAAATAGCATTATATTTATTTTTTGCTAAAAATATAACTGTAAAGACTGTAAAAGGATATGATTTGTAAGTGTCCTGCATGGAGTTTTTTTTAACGTGAAAGAGAGAATCTAATAATAATTTACATTATAAAATATTGTTTCCCAGAAATGGGTCACAGCTGGAGGAGCATCCGCTTTGTAAAACATATGCCAGAAACATATGACCCCTAATAAATTAGGGATTAGGCTGAAGAAAAATGAAAGAATGAATATTGTTTGTTTATTGTTATTAACATTTTGCCAATATAACAAAAGAGTTTGACGGCATGCATTTATTGCAATAGAATAGAAAAGAAAAGCTTCTTTGTAAACCGAAAATAGGAGAAGACCAAATAAAAAGACAGAAACCCAGAAAAAAATTCACAGAAATAAGTAATATTTAAAATTATATTAACATACAGAGTTGCTTTTACAAAATGTTCTTTCAAAAACATTACCACACCTTAATGTCTATACTAATTTACATCATATGTATTTTTCATCACAGTTGGATCTTTCTCTACAGTTCAACAGTGTTACATTTTTATCAACTCCTAAATGATTTAGTATTACTTGATGGCTTGCCAAAAATCCATAATCTTTCTGTTTTTAGATGCAGAGGAAGTTGAGCTTCTCCTCACAGTCTCTGTTTTCCCACTTGTCAGTTTTCGTGTTGCGAGCTCCACATCGATAGGGCTGAACTGGACACTTTGGCAGTGAGATTTGAGAGTCTTGTAGAGTTTTGTAGTTGACCCAGAACCATTCACCAAGCAGAAAGCGCAGACCTGTCCACACACTTTCTGTTTGAGACTCCACAGTCACTTGTTTGGCCAGTTGTAATTGTCTGTCGGTGGTCAAACTGGCCAGATCACTATAATGAGATCTGCAGTACAGCAGCGCCTCTTCCCATGTCCTTTTCTCTTTAACAACAGTAAATGAGGTGTTGTAGCAGAAGAAAGCATAGAGAGAATTACAGTTTAAAGCAACCCACATTTTATTGTATGCTACACAGGTTTGAGCATTAGGATTTCCGAGATCAACAAAATTTGAGAAAGTGAGTGAACTTCCGTCAGACCACAGAAACTGCTTATTGATGGATGGGTTCCTATACAGGCCGATCCATATGAAAGTGCTGCGTCCTGCTAGCTGTACCAACGTGTTTTGCTCTTCTTGGCTCGAGACGGTTGACAAGTCTGTGTAATATGTCCTGCAGTATGCTTGAGCTGCAGTCCAGGTCCCAAAATTTTTCACATAAAAGTGCTTTCTGATCGAAGCTTTAGTCAGTCCACAGATGACAATCAGGGGAATGATGGAGAGTTTCATCTTTCCAGCTAGAAGTTGAATAGTCCTATGAGATTATCAACTTTCCACCTTATGTAGGCTTATAAATATTTTGAAATGTATGCAAATAAATGTAAGATGTGTCTAGGTCCACACCCAGATAAACCATAGAACATTTACACTCATGAATAAACTTATGTAAAGTTTTGCAGCAACGACATGAAATGAAATGTTTAGCAAGGGATCAAGTGTTTCCACTCAAATTTCCATATGAAAATTACTCAAACTTACTCTCACAACAGAATGTGATGATGAAAACAATGTTGAAGCAATTTAAAAATATTTCTTAAATTACAGCATAGTTAACATATTAAACAATCAGCAACAGGTTTTTGATACATTTGATTCACACTTTAAAGTTAACAAAGTGGTCTATTATTTTGCATTACATGGCTCTTTGGAATTTTGATTTGTCAATCAGAACAATCTATTATTCCCCGATAAGAACCGTTGAAACTAATAAGTATATTCTTGTACATATGTATATATAATACAGTGTGGGCTAAATTCAGATAATTTTTACATTTAAATGATAAGTAAAGTTAATAAAGTTATTATAGCTTTATTATAAAGTTATTATATATAATTACTTGTCTGTTAATTAAGTTTTCATATTTAATGTTTTCTTTTTATTTACAGTTGTGAATTGCATTTTGAGACCTTGATCTCTGCTCTGCCGACTGTTGAATGTTGAGAATTTATTTTAGTAGTTTGAAATACTGTAAGAGAAATAAGTCTGTAAAATGACAGAATGTACTGTCAGTTTAATACAGGGTTTTTGTACTGTAACATACAATACCAAGTCAATATGTTAATAAAAATGTTAAAGAGCCCATATTATGGGTTTTTGAAAATTCCCCTTCATGTAGTGTGTAACACAGCTCTAAGTGAAGTGAAGTATCCAGCTAAGGCTTAAATCTGTTAGTGTACAGTGTTTAAAACGGTTGATTCATCTATAAAAGAGTCGACTCATAGTGCTTCAAACGAGTCGCCTTGATACCGAGTCATCAGGTGTTTCGCTATGACGTACGAACGAAACCAAGTTATTCACGTGCACGAACAAACCCGGGAGATTTCAAACCTGAGGCCCCGCCCTCTGACGCAGTAAAGCAGACACACACACACACACCCACAAACACACGCAAACAAACATGCCGGTCGATTGAAGTCACACTGCAGATGGATATTATCGAGCCTCTACCCAAAGATGAAACCTCAGCATTATAGCCAAGCAGTTGGAAACTACTGGAAACTTCTGCAAACTACATGCTACAAAGAATACTTCATCTGCGTTTGTTAAAGGAAGGATCAGTAAAGAGTAACTTACTGATGGATGTCAGGATGGGTTTCTTCTTCCATTTCTCAAGTGTAAGTACAAGCGATTAAAGTTGTTGCCTCGTTGACTCTAGCTTGCAAATGTATTTAGTTGTGATTTATTACTTGTAACCGCGTGTACTGTATCAGGTTAACTGGCTATATTCTCTTATCGCGTGCTGCTTTGTTTACGGAGCTCCGTGGACGAGGGTAGTGTGTTTGTGCGTGCGCTGTCGTCCGGAGGTATGTGTGTGTGTTTGTGTGTGTGCGCGCGTTGTCGCCCGGAGGTCTGTGTGTGTTTTTGTGTTTGTGTGCGCGGACGATGGCAATGTGTGTGTGTTTGTGTCTGTGAAAAGAGCATAGTGAGACAAGCTTGGATATCTCCTCGACAGTTTTTGGAGTTTTTGCTCAATGAAATTAATCGTCTGAATTTTCAAGTCCATCGACTGTATTTACATTGACCCACTGGCAGCTAAAATCCACGGCTACACTATCGAGCGTGTATGAACGTTCGAGGTTACTAAAGTAACCCTTCGTTCCCCGAGGAGGGGAACGGAAGCACTATAAGTGGATTTGATTGTAAAATCCACGCATTGGGAGGTTCGGTTCAGAAGCTACTCGTCTGAAAGAGTATTGAACGGGCCAATTAAGAATGAATTGGCAGCGCAAGCCTGCGCAGGTGAGCGGCATAAGCAATCAACTGAGTATATAAGCTCACCTGGCGCCAGCAGACGCTATCCTTTTTAAGCTGAAGAGACTTTCAACAGCTAAGGGACAGTCATTATGGCGACGGAGTATAGTGCTTCCGTTCCCCTCCTCGGGGAACGAAGGGTTACTTTAGTAACCTCGAACGTTCCCCTTCGGGGGGAACTTCAGCACTATAAGTGGATTTGATTGTAAAATCCACGCATTGGGAGCCCATTGAAAGCGCCATAATGACTGCACCTTACCAACACCCCCGATGAGGAGATAATCAAGCAAGCGTGACGCACCCACATCATGGGGGGCGCAGTCCTCCAACGTGTCCCTGGCCCTAATTTATCCTACTTCAACAGAAGTTTTACGGATTTATATATATTTTTTGGGAAGTCGTGAGCATCTAGATAATTCTAGGAAAATACGACAGTACGTTGGGAAGCGTGCAATCCCGATAGGGAGGACGCTGCGGAGGCCATCCGTTACCCAAGGGGGGATAGATGGCAGAATTTACATATGGACTAGCCCTAAAAAGGGGGAGTACGCATAGCAAAAGAGTGGTTAGCGGGGAGGGAAGACACGGGTCCGCCCAGGGGGGGACTTAACCGTGGCGGAATAAGCATATGGGATCGCCTAGTGGGGATCACGCATAGCAGGCACCTTTACCCAAAACGCGGGCTGACCAGCGGGCAGACCTATAACGTAGTGGGCCAGCAAGTGACTCCTCCGCTGAGTCAGTGCTGGGGGCCACGGAGGAATCTGCAGGGCTACCTGACGGGGAACTTTACTGACAGATAAAAAGGCGCACGTATCTCCGTGTTAGGGAAAATGGCGCAGCAAGCGTGTTTCAACACCCTACCGAATTGTTTCCTCAATCACCAAGGGTTACCTAATACCCTTGAGGAAACCGGCTCCACTCGCAGATGTAAAACCTTGCAAATGTGTTGGGTGTCACCCAGCCCGCAGCTCTACAGATGTCTGTTAGAGGGGCGCCGCGTGCGCGCGCTCGAGAGGATGCGAAGCTCCGAGTGGAGTGCGCACGCGCTCTCGGGGGACGCGGCTCATCTCGGCTCTGATAGTGAAAGAAGGCATCCACAATCTAGTGGGAACTTATTTCGGTACGGCACTTCCCTGCTGCCGACCGCTATAACAGACGAAGAGCTGCTCAGATGATCTAAACTCTGAGTGCGGTCCGGATAATACGCAAAACGCGAACTGGACAATAAAGAAGGGCTGGGTCTGCCTCCTCCGAGGGCAGCGCTTGCAGGCTCACTACCTCGTATTAAAACGGAGTGGTAGGAACCTTGGGCACATATCGCGGGCGGGGTCTCAGGACGTGAGAGAAGCCAGCCCAATTACAGGCACGAGTCACTGACCGAAAAATGCCTCCGGGTCCCCGACCCTCTAATCGATTTCAACGCGACCAGCAGAGCTGTCTTCAGGGACAGAAAGATACTGAGTCGAGGATCGAAGGGATCTGACGCGGCTTGTGTAGCGGGGGCGAGATCCTAAGAGGGCATGAGAGGGGGCGGGGTGGATTAATTCGCTTAACGCCCCTGAGGAACCGGATGATGAGGTTATGCGTTCCCACGGTGCCGCCAGCCACCGCGTTATGAGAGCGGAGATGGCAGCCACGTAACCTTGAGTGTGGAGGGCGACAGCCTGCTCTCCAACTTCTCTCGGCGTAAAGAAAGCACAACGCTGATCTGGCAAATTACGGGGTTCTTCTCAGCGAGAGACACACCATTCAGTGAATAGACTCCACGTCAGGGCATAGGCGCGCTCGGAGAGAGGGCTCTAGCCCGAGTGACGGTATTAGCCACCGCAATCGGAGGTTACCTAAGTCTTTCTCGCGTCTAAAAATCTCTTCAAAGATCGGCGAGGGTGCCAGGTGGTGCCCTGTCCCTGAGAGAGTAGGTGCTCTCTCGAAGGGACTGCCAGGGGAGGGCTATCGCGAGGGAGAGCTCTGACATCCAGGTCCGGTTGAGCCAGAGGGGCGCAACCAGCAACCTGTTCCTCGTCCTCCCTGACCTTGCACAGTAACTGCGCGAGCAGGCTCACTGGGGGAAACGCGTATTTGCGCGTGCCCCGAGGCCAGCTGTAAGCCAGTGCATCCGTGCCGAGAGCACTCGGTCAGGGAAAGAACAACTGGCAATGAGCGATCTCGGGGGAAGCAACAGATCGATCTGGGCTTCCCCGAATCGCGCCCATATCAGCTGAACAGACTCGGGGTGGAGTCTCCATTCTCCAGGACGCAAGGCTGCCGTGAGAGTGCATCGGCTGCACGGTTGAGCTTGCCTGAATATGAATGGCGTGCAGCGATTTCAGCCGCGGATGACTCCAGAGGAGCAGACGGCGGGCGAGCTGAGACATGCGGCGAGAGCGCATACCCCCTATACGGCTGATATACGCCACCGCCGCCGTACTGTCCGTCCTGACCAGCACGTGTTGCCGCTCCAGCACCGGAAAAAAACGGTGGAGAGCGAGGAACACTGCCAACAGCTCCAGGCGATATGCCAATGCAACTGGGTACCTTTCCACAGGTCCGCAGCCGCATACCCGCAACGCACAGCCCCCCAGCCCGTGTTGGAAGCGTCTGCTGAAACGACAACAAGACTGGACGCCTGTTCTAGAGACACCCAGGCCTGTAGGAACGAGGGGTCGCTCCAAGGGCTGAGGGCGCGGCGACACAGCGCAGTAACAGAGACTCGGTGTGCGCGCGCGTGCCATGCGCGTCTGGGGACTCGATCGTGATCAGCCAGTGCTGAAGTGGTCTCATATAGAATAATCCGAGCGGCATGAAGCGGCTGCGGATGCCATATGCCCCAGGAGCCTCTGAAATAGTTTCAGTGGGACCACTGTTTTACTGTTGAGCTCTCTCAGACAGTACAGCATCAGCTGAGCGCGCTCTCCGGAGAGGCGCGCTGCCATGGTGACCGAGTCCAACTCCAGCCCGAGAGAAGAGATCCTCTGCACGGGGGCGAGTTTGCTCTTTTCTCGGTTGACCTGAAACCCCCACAGGTGGAAGTGCCAGAGCACTTTGTCTCTGTGCATAATCAACTGCTCCGAGAGATGGCAAAAATCAGCCAGTCGTAAAGAAATCGAGTATGCAGATGCCCGCGAGCCGAAGGGGCGCTGAGGCACCCTCCGCGGGCTTGGTGAGGACCCGCGGAGACAGAGAGAGCCCGAAGGGGAGGGCTTTGTATTGCCAAGCTCGACCTTCAAACGCAAACCGCAGAAACTGTCGGTAGCGAGGAAGAGTGGAGACATGGAAATACACGTCCATCAGGTCTAATGCTGCAGACCAACCCAGAGGACGAACGCACCGGAGGATGCGCTTCTGCGTGAGCATTCTGAACGGCAGCTTGTGCAGGCAGCGGTTCAAAACGCGCAGATCTAGGATTGGCCGTGACCCACCGCTGTTTTTGGGCACGATGAAGTGTGGGCTGTAAAACCCGCTCTCCATCTCGGCTGGAGGGAGCGGCTCGATTGCATCCTTCGCCAGGAGGACAGCAATCTCCTCTCGCAAGACAGGGGCGGACAGGGGGCTGACCCTGGTGAATACACACCCGTGACTTGGGGGCCGTTTCGCGAACTGAATCGCATAGCCGAGTCTGATTGTGCGTATGAGCCACCGCGAAGAGCTGGCCCGCGCTAACCAGGCAGGCAGAGCTCTCGCTAATGGACTCATCGCTACAATCGCTGACGTACCAGCAGTGGGGCAGCGCGGAGTGGGTGTGCTGATCCGGGAAGCTCGCGGGTCCCACGGAAAAGCTGGAGGTGAGATATTTGCTCTCACTCCAAACCCGAGCTCCGGAGGGGAGGCTCGAGGGGTGGGAGAAAGGAGACCGTCCTCCCAGCGCTCGTGAGCCACTGGCGAAACGCACCGAATCTGCAAGCTAGAAAGCATAGCGTCCCAGACTGGCAGATTTCGGGCTGTCACATCTAGGGAAGTGAAAAGTGCCCTTTCATAATGTTTTCATGGCAGTAAAAAGTGCCGTTGGAAATGGGGCCCCGCCCTCCAGCGGGGAAAGAGCAAGTTCCCTCTTCTCCAGATGGCCTGTCCCAGGGGCGCTTCGCGGTTCGTTGCCGGACTTAGCGGCGTTCTGGGCAGGGGGGCTGCCTGCTTCCGAGGTGCCCGACGCGCTCGCTTCGCCGGAGGCGTGTGCGGGGGCGGAGCAGCTCTCGTAGGCGGGCGCCTTCGGCGAGGAGCAGGTATGAATGGCATGGCGGGCGGAGCGGGCTACGGACCGCCGATAAGACATCACCCACCAACTGCTCTCTCACCGCCTTGAATTCCTGGGTGAATTCACAGACAGTGTCGCCGAACCTGGCTGGGGATATGGGGAAGTCAAGAAAGCGGACTTTGTCGACTTTGCGCATATCAGCCAGGGGTGGCGCTCCTGGACCACTAATGTGGACATCGTCCTCCCCAACGCACACGCAGCGGACTCAGTAGTCCGAAGAGCTAAGTCGGCGGCGGTTCGAAGCTCGTAAGCCTGGGTTGGACCCACCCTCGTGCAGCTCGGCCAGCGCCTGCGCTTGGTAGCGCTGGTAGGTGGCTATCGCATGCAAGGCGGAAGCAGCCTGGCCCGCAGCTATGTAAGCTCTAGCTCCGAGGGAGGTAGATAACTTACAGGCTTTGGATGGGAGACGAGGCGGACCCCACCAAGAAGAGGCGCCGCGCGGATTTACCGCCATCGCGCACTCAACCTGAGGAATCGCCACATACCCCCTGGCTGTTTCACCGTCAAGAGTGGTTAGGGTGGAGGAACACGCAGCACGAGCAGAAAAAAAGTGCTTTACAAGACCGCGTGAGCCTACTGTGCACCTCCGGGAAGAAGGGAACGCCCCTCTAGTCGGTCCGGCCGCGGAGCTGGGGGATAAACCATCTCCAACCCACGGCCGAAGCAGCCCGGGAAAGCACGGCTAACATGTCCGTTTCAGGATCCGTAGTGACAGCGCTCACCAGCCCGAAGGGGGCGAGCGGGTCTGGATCATCATCGGACAATGAAAGCCCACCCTCCGATGCCGCGGTGGACATCTGGTCTCCGGTGTCATCGGGCGTAAGGGCTACCATCTGTTAGACGGATCGCTTCCCCCGCCCGAAGCTTGGATGGAGCGCTTAGAGGAGCGGGAGGTCCGCGGGCCCGTGGGCGACGGATTATCTCTCGCTGAAACCCTCAGATCTGCCCGAGTGCCCGCTGCAGAGCAGGGGACAACTGGGGTGGTTCGCCCTTTTGCAAAGGCTAACCGCGATCTTGCGCAACAGTCATGGCATCGCAATGACGACATGAACTGCCCGCGAGCAGCGCATTAACATGCTGGACCCCCAGACATGTAACGCAGTGCCCGCGCCCATCATCCGAGGACAGGAAACCACCGCATCCAGAAACGCACAGTCGGAGCGCCGTCCTGATAAGGACGTGCTGCACGACTGTGTTGCTCTTTCTGTGAAGTTTGCAACTTTATACGCACCGCTCTGGAGGACCGGACCCAAAGAACGCCAGGCAAGGGAGAAACCCAGCTCGACCGTCTGCCACTGCGTGTACACACTCTGGACCGGGAGAATGCTCTCGTTCGCTCAGAATCGCTGGTCACAGCAGGAGGAACCCTCATCGACTCGATCAGAAAGTCTCTGAAGCAAAAAGGATAGCGTCTGCTGGCGCCAGGTGAGCTTATATACTCAGTTGATTGCTTATGCCGCTCACCTGCGCAGGCTTGCGCTGCCAATTCATTCTTAATTGGCCCGTTCAATACTCTTTCAGACGAGTAGCTTCTGAACCGAACCTCCCAATGCGTGGATTTTACAATCAAATCCACTTATAGTGCTGAAGTTCCCCCCGAAGGGGAACTGTGATTACTTTTATATTGCTGATTAGCTGTTGTGCATTTTACTCTCTGACTGAAGGCAGTCGACCAATCGCAACAGGCTGTCATTGGTCCAATCAGCGCAGATTAGCTTCGCGCTAAGGAGGGGTTTGGGAACAAATGAATCACTGGACGATTCATACGGGAGTCGCTGGGAGAATTAGGTAAAAATAAATGCAGATTATGAGACCATGAAAGTGTTTTTTGACCTTGCATGCATATTAGACTGTTGTTGGAGACCCTTACAACCAAGATATGACCCTATTTCATGTATAATATTGGCTCTTTAATAAAAGTCACTTTTTCAAACTTTTCTAGGTTAAAAGATGTCGGAAAGATGCAAGTCCCATAATTCCAAAGCATAAATAAATTTGGAAGGGATGGGGGTGGGGGAACTGCTAATTTACTGATTTTTTACAGTTCAAAACTGTAAAAAGTTTTTTTTTTTTTTCAGGAAGTAGCCTAGTCATGTAAAAATTAGAAAAATGTACATCTAATGTAAAATACAGCCCTTCAGTCTTATACAACAGCCCTCTTCATCACATCAGGCTGCTGATAAGCCTGCCCAGCTTTATTCCGCTAAAACAACTACATTATTGCCTACTTGATGGCTCATTTATCAAATTTATCAAACTTGTTTTGGTTCTATTCTGCTTAATATATAACGCCAACAGTGCTGTCAGTCACAACATTGTCATTCTCATATGCTGAAAGTCTGAAAAAGTCTCCTAATGGTCTTTTTGCTGGAGTATCTAAAACCTGCATTAACAAACTTGCTTACAGTTTTTAGAAAATCCAGCATTAACACTTTATTTTGATGCTCCATTTGAGAATCAGTTGACTGTCTGCTTAATATCTGCTGATACTGCTTCTTCAACAGACATTTAACTGACCATAAGAAACTTTGCAACTACATGTCAACTTACACTAACCTTAACCTTAACTCTAACCCCAACCCAACAGTCCACTTGTAATCAAATAAGAATTAGTTGGCAGCGTTTTCAGCTTATGCTCCACAGCTTTGAAATACTCTTTATGGCACAAATGTCTACTCTAAATCTTTTATTTTAGAATGACAATTGCTTGATTACTCATTTAATTTTGCATTATTTGATGTATATTTGTTGTAATACTTTGGAAGGTTTTAGAGCCCAGGAGAAGTTATGACATGTCTGGCATGTGTGCTTTTATCTGTCTGTCATGTAATGATTTTGCCTTGCTTGAACCAGTTAAGTAGCATTTATTTATTTTTTTTTTTTTTTGCTGAAAATGTAACTGTAAAGACTGTAAAAGTATGTAAATTGTAAGTGCCTTGCATGATGGAATTTGTAAAACATGAAACAGGCGAGGCAGTGGCGCAGTAGGTAGTGCTGTCGCCTTACAGCAAAGTCGCTGGTTCGAACCTCGGCTCAGTTGGCGTTTCTGTGTAGAGTTTGCATGTTCTCCCTGCCTTCGTGTGGGTTTCCTCTGGGCGCTCTGGTTTCCCCCACAGTCCAAAGACATGCGGTGCAGGTGAATTGGGTAGGCTAAATGGTCCGTAGTGCATGAGTGTGTAAATGTGTGTGTGGATGTTTCCCAGAGACAGGTTGCGGCTGGAAGGGCATCTGCTGCGTAAAAACTTGCTGGATAAGTTGGCGGTTCATTCCGCTGTGGCGACCCCGGATTAATAAAGGGACTAAGCTGACAAGAAAATGAATGAATGAATGAATGAATGAATGAAAGAGGCAAAATGATACAGTATGATTTATATTATATAATATAGTTAGTCGATTATTACTAACAATTTGCCAATATCAAAAAAGTTTGACAGCATACATTTATTGCAATAGAATAAAAAGAAAATCAGGTATGTAAACTGAAGATTGGTGATATAAGACCAATGTGACCAAATTGTAAGTAAAAATCCATATAAAAAATAAGAGAAATAAATATTATTTGAAATTATACCAACATACAAAGTTGTATTTACAAAGAATTTTCTTTCAAGAATATTAACACACTTGAATATTTTTGACCTGTAGTCTATATTATAGTAATTTCAATTGTGTATTTTTGATCACAGTTTGATATTTCTCTACTATTCCACAGCAGCACAAAACAACTTGCCAAGAAAATACAAACAAACGTTAACTACATTTTAAACCAACCCTTTAACAATTTATTATATTTTATTGTTTTCCAAAAATCCACAAATTTTGTATTTTCAGATGCAGAGGAAGTTGAGCTTCTCCTCACAGTCTCTGTTCTCCCACTTGTCAGTTTTCGTGTTGCGAGCTCCACATCGATAGGGCTGAGCTGGACACTTTGGCAGTGAGATTTGAGAGTCTTGTAGAGTTTTGTTGTTGACCCAGAACCATTCACCAAGCAGAAAGCGCAGACCCGTCCACACACTTACTGTCTGAAACTCCACAGTCACTTGCTTGGCCAGTTGTAATTGTCTGTCGGTGGTCAAACTGGCCAGATCACTATAGTGAGACCTGCAATGCAGTAGAGCCTCCTCCCATGTCTTCTTCTCTTTAACAACAGTAAACGAGATGTTGTAGCAGAAGAAAGGAATTAATGAATTACAGTTTACGGTCAGCCATTTGACATTGGTGATAACACAGCCTTGACGTCCAAAAATGTAAAGATTACTGGGCAGACCGACTTCCCAATTTGAAAAAGAAAACGGGGTGCCATCAGACCACAGAAACTGCTTACTGTTGGATGTATACAAGCCGATCCATATATATGTGTAATTTGCTAGATGTATCAGCTTGTTTTGTTCTTCTGGACTTGAGACGGTTGACAAGTCTGTGTAATGTGTCCTGCAGTATTTTTGAGCTTCAGTCCAGGTGCTATAGCTATTCACATAATAATGCTGTCTGATCAAAGCTTTAGTCCGTCCACAGATGACAATCAGGAGAACGATGGAGAGTTTCATCTTTCCTGTGAGATGCTGAAAAGTCTTGTGTTGTATAAGAGATGATGAAATGTCCATTTTATGGATAAAAAATTTGAAATATACGCAAATAAATGTAAGGAGGTCTCGATATATCCACACCCAGATTAACCAGAACATTTATAATCGCATATAAACTTATGTAAATATTTTTCGTGTTTCCACTCAAATTTTCATATGGAAATTTCTTAATCTACATTGATAACAAAATGTGATGAGACAAACAATTCTCTTAATAAACCTTTAGTTTAAGGAATTCAATCTTTCTCATGTTTAATGCTTTAAATATTCAAACTGAATCACTTAAACTCTATCTATCTATCTATCTATCTATCTATCTATCTATCTATCTATCTATCTATCTATCTATCTATCTATCTATCTATCATTGGTAACCCTTTACAATAACAGTACATGAATTATGATGTGTTAATCATGTAAACTAAGCATTACTTTATTATGAACTAATGAAAATTTTATGTACGCTCTAATCATGAACTAACTTTAAATACATCATGAGTCACCTGAGTTTATCTGTGAATAATGGCTACCTTAATTACTTTTTAGTACATGTTTAATAACAATAACAACATATTAATTAACATTTAAGTTTAAGCTAAATGTAACCAGCATGAACTCATTAGCTGTTAATGTATAATTATGTCATGACTTTACTTAGAGGGGCACATAAACATTAACTACTTATGAACTCCTGTGTTTAAATGGTTGATGTGGACAGAAAACTTGTTTTATTGTTATTCAGTGTAAACGCACTAGATGGACGTAAGGAGTTCATGAGTAGTTTTGAACATTTTATAAATATGTTAATGATGATGTGCCCCTCCAAGTAAAGTCATGATATAATTATGCACAAACATATCATGAGTTTATTATGGTTAAATAAAGCATTAAGTAATGAGGTAATTACTATTACCTAGGTAATTACTATAGGTATTAGTTGAAATAGAAACCAGAGAAGGAATGGAGCAGAATGTAACAAATGAGCACGCTGAAAATATGGTAATTGCAATACATTCTTTGTATTGACTACAAAGAATGTCTTGACTAGGGAATGGTTTTACAAAATGTTTCTTTGGGTTTAAATTGGAAGAAAATATGCAGAGCTGGGGTTATGGTTGGATAGGAACCAAAGATCAGAGGTACAATTCTGTTGCCAGGGTCTGTTGCAAATTACAGGACTCATTCCTTCTATTTATTTAGAAAAACTATTACTTTTGCAGTTTGTGAGTGCATGTGGAGGATGGGAGATTATTGATTGATCTAGGGGTTTCTGTGTATATTTAAAAAGAAAATCCAAAAGCATTAGTATTTTTTAAATTTAGATTCTTTTTTTAATATTTATTCACTGAACATAGAGAATACATGTAATTTTCCAATCTAACATGCGTTTCATGTTGAAAGGTCTTGCATTTGTACAAAGCTACAAACTTGGAAACCTGCAAACTACACATTTTTGCAGTTATAAAATAGAAATGACTGGTTGACTGTAGAAGTCTACCACACTAAATGCTTAGTGAAAGTAACTTTTACAGTGTGTGTGAATAATTTGTGCACATAAAAGTATTAAAAATTTAGGTATGAATTATTATTATTAATATGTTTAAATATATGTATGGTATATATTTTTGGTAACTAATTGTGAAGCATTCATAACTAAGTTAATGGTTTGGTAAAAAATACAAGGAAATGTACCCACTTGTGTGTTTCTTAACCAATATTTCAGAACATTTAGGGAAAAGGAGCAAATAAATCTAGTGTAGATAATTGTTATATAATAAGATGAAACAGAGTAATACACTTGCATTGCTAATCAAATTACTCCATCAAATATGGGATTTCAAATCTGTTTTTAAAATAAGTATGCATTTATGGCCTGTTTACCCTTATTATTCATCCTCAAATTTAGTAACAACGGAAGTCGAGGTTCTCTCCACAGTCTCTGTTCTCCCACATCTAAGTAGCTATATTGAGGGCTCCACAGCGATAGAGTAAAGCTGGACAGGTTGGAAGTTGCACACCCAGCCCAGCACTCTTCATCCAGTACCACTCTCCAGCAACAAAGCAGAGACCTATCCAGATACTCGTTTGTCCTGCTAGATTACTTTTAACTGCTCTCAGTTGCTGTTCAGTGGTCAGAGTGGCCAAATCAGTGTAGTAATCTCTGCATTACTCATGAGCTTCATCCCATGTCATTTTTTTCCATCACCAAAGTATTCAAATAGCAAAAGAAAGATTATTTCCACATCCAAAAACATCCCATCCTGTGCCTTCAGCTTGTACACATTTGAAATCGCTGCTTGTGTCAAGTTAACCTGATTTCCAGCAAGTGTAGTTTGTCTGTAAGTCCCCATCAGACCATATAAACTAGCTCAGGCTTTAACTGTTGTTCCCAGCATTGATTACAGACGATTATGTTCCACAGTACTAGAGACAGTGGAAAGGTCTTTGTTATATTACCTGCAATAAGACTGTGCCTCTTCCCAACTAAGGCTACCAGTTACAATAACATGGACTTGTGTGACTTTTGAAAGTCCATATGGCATGATAATGCAAAAAAAAAACAACAACAAAAAAAGCTACGTTATATATCAACCTCTAAATAATTACGTTTTTATTATTTGATTGTTTGCTAAAATAAAATCCACAAAGTATTTTTTTAGATGCAGAGGAAGTTGAGCTTCTCCTCACAGTCTTTGTACTCCCACTTGTCAGTTTTTGTGTTGCGAGCTCCACATCGATAGGGCTGAGCTGGACACTTTGGCAGTGAGATTTGAGAGTCTTGTAGAGTTTTGTTGTTGACCCAGAACCATTCACCAAGCAGAAAGCGCAGACCTGTCCACACACTTTCAGTCTGAGACTCCACAGTCACTTGCTTGGCCAGTTGTAATTCTCTGTCAGTGGTCAAACTGGCCAGATCACTATAGTGAGATCTGCAGAACAGCAGGGCCTCTTCCCATGTCATCTTCTCTTTAATAACAGTAAATGAGGTGTTGTAGCAGAAGAAAGAAATTAATAAATTACAGTTTACATTCAGCCATTTGAGATTGGTGATAACACATTGACCTCCATACGTGTAAACTTTACTGGGCTGACCAACATCCCAGTTGGAAAAAGAAAATGGGGTGCCATCAGACCACAGAAACTGCTTACTGTTGGATGTGTTCCTATACAAGCCGATCCAAATGTATGTTTGATTTGCTAGATGTATCAGCTTGTTTTGTTCTTCTTGACTTGAGACAGTTGACAAGTCTGTGTAATGTGTCCTGCAGTATTTTTGAGCTTCAGTCCAGGACCTATAGCTATTCACATAATAATGCTGTCTGATTGAAGCTTTAGTCAGTCCACAGATGACAATCAGGAGAAGGATGTAGAGTTTCATCTTTCCTGTGAGATGTTGAATAGTCTTGTGTTGTATGAGATGATGAAATGTCCATTTTATGTATAAAAAGTTTGAAATATATGCAAATAAATGTAAGGAGGTCTCAATGTCCACACCCAGATTAACCGGAACATTTATACTCACATATAAACTTATGTAAATGTTGTTCGTGTTTTCATATGAAAATTTCTTAATCTACTTTGATAACAGAATGTGATGAAAACAATTCTCTTAATAATTCTTCAGTTTAAGGCATTTGATCTTTCTCATGTTCAGTGCATTAAATATTCTAATTGAATCTATCTATCCACATATTTTCCATCACCAGTATATCTTTCCAGTTAAAAATAAATATATTTACTTCCATTTTAATCCCTAAAAAAATATTTTGCTACTTTGTTAAAATTCACAAAAAAGATCATTTGCAATATATGCAAATAAATGTAAGGAGGTGTCTAGGTCCACACCCAGCATGAAGAGGTAAGCGGGATCAAGTGTTTCTGCTGAATTTCCATAGTTAAATATCTATATCAATTCAATACATTTAAATACAGCAACATATTGTTTTTAGCTGGACATCTCTTTTGGCATCTACTGTATATTATAAAAAGTTAGATCAGATGTTTATGGAATGTAGATTATGTGGGATGCAGAATTTGGAACAGATTAAAGAAAATTGAAATGGAAACCAAAAAGCAATGGAGCAGAATGTAGCAAATGAGCATGTTGAAAATATGGAATCATTGCAATGCATTACGTCTTGACTGGGAAATGGTTTAACAAAATATTTCTTTGGGTTTGATTAGAGAGGAAATATGCAGAGCTGGTGGTATGTTTGGAAGATCTGAGGTACGATTGAGAGGTCAGGGTCTGTTGCAAATTGCAGGACTCCTTTCTATTTACGTTGAAAACTATTACTTTTGCAGTTTGTGAGTATGGAGGATGGGACATTTTAGATTGTTCAATATGTTTATCTGTATATTAAAAAAACAACAAAAACAATGTTTTTATTATTTATTGACTGAACATAAAAATTTAATTTTCCAACATTAATTTCATATTGAAGGGTATTTGCAGGTTTTGCATTTTAATAACTAAAAACTTGAAAACCTGCAAACTACAAATTTTTGCTATTATAAAAAAAGAAATGACTGGTTGACTAAAAGCGTACTACATTCAATGCTTTAGTGATAGTAATTTTTACAATGTGTGAATAAAATGTTTACATATATGAAGGTATTTCACTTTTGAGTATATGAATTATTCTTATTACTGTTTTTAAATATATGTATGGTATATGCATGTTTGAATGAAAAAATAACAAGAGATGTTGCCACACAATACAAAATTATATAAATACTACAACTGCCATAAAATAATATTGTGAAAGAAATATCCTGGATCTTCTAGATGAGAGAACTGCTGGGAATCTGTAACAGCAAAACACACTCTTTTTGGTTACTAATTTTGAAGCATCCATAATTCAGTTCATTTTATGGTAAAAATACTCTAGATCTATCTAAATCTAGTGCAGATAATTATTACATATAAAAATAAAACAAAGTAATACGCTTGCAAAGCTAATTAAATTACTACATCAAGTGTTACATTCAAATCTATATAAAATAAGAATACATTTATGGGCTGTTTACCTCTGTTATCCATCCTCAAGTTTAGTAACAGAGGAAGTTGAGCTTCACTCCACAGTCTCTGTTCTCCCACATCTGAGTAGCTATATTGAGGGCTCCGCAGCAATAGAGTAAAGCTGGACAGGTTGGAAGTTGCACACCCAGCCCAGAACTCTTCATCCAGTACCACTCTCCCGCAACAAACCGGAGACCAATCCAGATACTCATTTGTCCTGCTAGATTGCTTTTAACTGCTCTCAGTTGCTGTTCAGTGGTCAGAGTGGCTAAATCAGTGTAGTGATCTCTGCAGTACTCAAGAGCTTCATCCCATGTCATTGTTTCCATCACCAAAGTATTTAAATAGCAAAAGAAAAATAGACTATTTCCACATCCAAAAACATCCCATCCTGTGCCTTCAGCTTGTACACATTTGAAGTCGATGCTTGTGTCAGGTTGACCTGATTTCCAGCAAGTGTAGTTTGTCTGTAAGTCCCCATCAGACCATATCAACTGATTCAGGTTTGATCTGTTCCTGTGCATACCAATCCAAGCTTGACTAACTCTTGTTCCCAGCATTGATTGCAGACGAATATTTTCCTCAATGCTAGAAACAGTAGAAAGATCTTTGTAATATTGTCTGCAATAAGACTGTGCCTCTTGCCAGCTTAGGCTGCTGGTCACAAGGACATGGACTCGTGTGACTTTTGAGAGTCCACCATGAGTAATCAGGAGAAAAAACAAAAATAAAGTTTCCATTTTTGGCTTTGAATGAAATGCCTCCTTCCAAGTTTCCTTCACAAAGTATTCAATGATCCTCTGGTGTTCAATTAAAAAGTGAGCTCATTCAAAAGACTTGCAAATGAGCAACAACCACAGCAAATACTTCACGTACAAGACTTCTTTCTTTCATTCTTTCTTTGTTTCCTTGAACCAATATTAGTTGTGCTTTTAGTTTTAATTATTTTCACAGATTGTTTAGGCTGTGGTATATCATTAAGGAAACTTTTTTTTTTTCTGAAATGTTCTCTTTTTGGGTGATATACATAAGCTAGCTACTGTGTGTATATATCAGGGCTGGTGACAATTATAGGTTGCACTATGGGCAACCTGAATTCCAGTACTGGTTCAGAAAACATGTTCTATCTCCCTTTCTATTGTATTTTTTATTTGTCAGTTCTGACTCTGAGCTGTTTTGACATTACACTAACACTTACATTAGCTAACACATGTAATGAAAAAGGTTTTTATTTTTAATTGCACTACTAATATATTTATGTAATGTAGGATTAGGCTATTGCAGTCTGAACATATTAGAGACTTAAGTGAGATTGTGTAAGTGTAACAGGATTATTTCGGGTATATTGATTCGACTATATTTTCCTCCAGTTTACTTACTGTTCATATAAAATTGTTTTGTGTTCACAATATAAATGTAAAAAGAGTCTGTAAAGTGACAGTGGTTTCACCTCTTTCCCCCCCCCTTGGGTTAACGTCAAGGTGGTATAGTCCAAGCAGCCATACCTGTTGCACTATTACTTGAGCAGTCTTTTCCACCTTTACCTTGAACTAAGGAGGTATGCTCTACCTGTTCCAAAATGAATTTGGCTCTGGCCATAATTAACAAACACACAAATGCATATTTAAGTTTAATTTTAATCATTTGTTATATTTACTGATGTAAAAACAATTTGTTATATTGTAGAATGTCATTTTTGTTGACAGTGTACATTTAATGTAATGAGCTGAAGCTGCCGATCTTATAATAACATTCTCTGTGTAGGTATGCAGTTATGATTTTTATTTTGACAATGTAATATGTGGATTGTCAATGTTCACATGCTGATTTTTGTAATTGTGAGAGCTAGTTTTCTCATTCCCTTTCCTGTCTTCGCGTCCTTCCGCGGCGCCTCTCGCTCGTTTCCTCCATCTTTCATTCGCCTTTCTTCTTTTCCACCTTTACCTTGAACTAAGGAGTGTACATTTAATGTAATGAGCTGAAGCTGCCAATCTTATAATAACATTCTCTGTGCAGACTGAAAATGGTGTCCTCTCGTCATTCACTACACAACGCAGAGCAAAAGAGAGTACGGTGACATAAAATATAAATCAAAACAATGAGTGCAACAACACACACACACACACACAGTTGTAAAGCTATCTTTACAGGTGCGAGAGTGAAGCGCGAAAAAAAAACTAAGTAGAAGCCAGAATTAACAGAGCAGCAAATTATGCTTTTTGCAACATAAAACATGAACAAACTGCCTTGTTTAATTACTATCATCGCCTTTTGCACTATTATGAACTCTGAATGACGGAATTACTTTCGAACAGAGGTTACATGTGCTGGTGAAGATTGAAGACACATATGAGAGGTTTGTTTTGACTGTTAGCTATATATTTGTGCTGTTTTTTGAATCCAAACATGAGCGTTACTATATTTAGAGGGGCTGTAGCCCCCCAATATTTCTGCTCAGCCCCCCTAAAACTTTTCAGATTAGTTCATAAACTGAATACCAAATTATCGTCTCTGTCCCCTTTAAATTTGATATGAAGACAGCAACAAAATTTGGCTCCGGCTCCTCCCCGACTTTGATTTTAGTAATGGAAAGATCAGATCATTTTACTGACTCGGATCTTTGAGTCTCGTTCATCGAGATAAACAAATATTTTTTCATTTGGTTCAATTTGCCAAAATATTATTAAAATATTATGAATTGCTTCCAAACACATCTACAACTAGCCCAAAAGGTTGATCACACGACAAATAAGTCATAAATACAATCATATGAGGAGAAAAAAACAATATAATGTTTAGCCCTTTTGTCTATAAAGGTATTGTTGTCTCTTTGCTCAGCTCACCTTTTCATGTCCTAAAATGTCAGTGGTTCATTCACGTTACACTGGCGGTCACATATAAAGTCACATATAATCTTAACCAATGTACACCGTCTGAGTCGATAGGAGCCATGACAATTAGTTCACCTTTCAAGTCTTCTGGTTCTTGAGTCGTTCATTCATCACGTGACAGAATGACTCAAACCCGATAGAGGTGATGAACGGTTCAATTCTTTTTCAGGCTCTAAACGCATATAATTGGCCCGTGAGGAATGGATGACTCAGACCCGAAGGAGGACTTGAGAGGTGAATGGATCAATTCTTTTTCCGGCTCTAAACGCACATGATTTTTACGATTACGATTAGCACGTATTTCAACTTGTAGTCTGGACGTCTGTACCTGGGAGTGCCTTGTGACGTCGCTGAGTGTGCTGCATTCATTCATGAGAAAGACTTAGTTCAAACTTTTTCGGTGGATAAGATATAATTCCGATATCGATATATTAAAAACACAGGAAAACTGCCAAGAACACACACAATAGGTGTCTGTACCTACAAATCTCTGCAAACTGAATACGCAAAGTCAATAATTCCTCCAGGCTCTTTTAACTTTTTTTATATATATATATATATATAAACAATACAAAAAAAAATGTATGTTCACTTTTTATTTGTATTTAGCCTTTACAAAAAAGAAATGTAAAAAACTGTCAAAAAACTAAAACTCTCAGACTTGGCTTATTTATTTATAAAAATAATATATAGATAGTTCATGGAGGTTAGCTTGACCAACGTAAACAGAAACTTTTATCAGTGTTTTATATATATATATATATATATATATATATATATATATATATATATATATATATATATATATATATATGCTGAATATTTGACAATTGAAATAATACAAAAATCGTATAATTATGACATCCACATCTTAAAAAAACATAGAAAAAGAATAATAATAATAATAATAGTTCTTAGAGTAGTAAGAACAGTACTTCTGTTAAATAGTTCTTAGATATTTTATATAGTCTATTTATGTCATCTAATATTTTATATTATTTTATATAACACATTTTCATTATTTAACTGATAGAATACCTCTATTGATCATGTTCTATTTCATCAGCTTTGCAATAACCAGATTCCTGATAAATATGTCTGTGAATTTCTTTTTGTAAGCTTGTGCGAGTGCTATATGCCAGTCATGCAGCGAGTTTATGTGTATGTGAGTGTTAATTTGGGTGTTTATGCGAGGATCGAGTTATGTATGTGTGTGTGTTAATGTATGTGCGTTTGTAAGTGGATGTATGCAATATGAATGCATCAAATTTATATGTATATGCACAAGTTTCATACATGTTTTGAACATTCAATAGTATAGTTTTATATGCAAGTAATTTATAGGAGTATATGCAAGTGTTAAGTGAAGTTTAATTTAAATCCTACAAAGCGCCTCTAGCCATCTGTTTGCTTCATAGCCTTCTCTACTGACACCGCTGATTTCTGTGTCGGGAAGGTGGATGGTGATAAGGCGACAGGTTGGCTTAAACTGTCTTCTTTCATCTTCTTTTCATTTCTTTCATTGCTACTGACTCAGTGTGTTCTATTGGGTGGAACAGATTTGATGTGTCCCTGAAGCAGGTCGCACACCAGAAGCGCCGCTCGGCGGCGCTCCGCGCAGCGCCACGCAGCGCCATGTATTTTAGAATTCTAAACATAGGTTTCTATCAGGATACACACACCGGCGCCGCAAGTCGACGGCTGTCGGCGGCGCCCGGCGACGGCTCAGGACGCAGTTCATTTTTCAGCCGCGCCACAGAGCGCCATCTGATTAGTTTCATGTTAAATATCATTCGAATGTGCGCGTCTGGTGTGTGATACCTTAAACTGTCATGTACGCGCCGTGTCGCGGCGCCGAGCGGCGCTTCTGGTGTGCGACCTGCTTGATGCAGGTCAGCATCTCTCTCCCACACATTTAGCAGAGCACAGAAACTATAAAATTATCAGAACTTAAAAACCCATACCTATTTCACACCACTGCATTAGTCTTTCCTCGCATTAACCAATTCGTCTGCATTCTTCAGGGCAAACTTTTTGCAATGGAGCTAACCAACTGCTCTGCTGCTGAGAGCTGGCAGCATGTCTGTGATGTCACTTGCGTGACCTTCACTCAGTGACAAATGATACAATGTATAAGATCTTAGAAATATAGTAAAATATATGTATGAAAATTTATATCAAAATAAAAACTAAATAAAACTCAAATCAGCGTTATTGAAAAGAATTCTATCGCGATATATATATAACACTATGAACAGCAGATATGCTAATTGTTTTCTTTGTTCTCTATTTCCACCTGGTGATACTCATCCTGAGGCCTCTAGAGATTGTGCAGCTCCATTGATGTGATCCAAGTCCTGTGAAGAGATGATGCCAACCATAGAGAACTTCTAGAGGTCTCCATAATCCTGGACCAGGCTGTATCCTAAGCAGATGCTGTGGCGTGTAAGAGGAGGAATAGAGAGAACGAGACTGATTGCTGAAAGGCCCAGTGACAGACGAGTCTCTGCATTGATCTCGTGGGCCAGCCTGCACACCCGCTGGTGACCTACTCACACCTGCAGCTTCTCCACGATGGGCGTTCAGCATTCTCCAGCCCCAGCACCGGGACTGAAGCTCTGCACAAGAAGTTTGGCTACAGGACAAATGGTCGTGCCCAACTGAGCCTGGTTTCTCTCAAGGTTTTTGTTTCCTTCACTTTCATCATTTGGTGAAGTTTGTTTCTCACCACTGTCACCACTGGCTTGCTTGGTTTGGGACTTGTAAAGCTCTGCATGGATGGATTTTCTCTTCAGTGTTTTTAACTTTTAGCAGTGAAATTTAAACCACTGAACTGAATTAAACTGAACTTCAACTCTGAAAACTGGACTGACTCAGTTTCAATTTCCATTTACAAGAACTTCTTTGTTAAGCTGCTTTGACAATCTAAATTGTAAAAGCTCTATAGAAATAAAGATGAATTGAATTGAATTGTTTGGTAATGTAGTGATAATTGGATTTATCAAATATGAAAATCCATATTATGGTATTGATATTAATATTGATTTTTTAGCCTCATGCGGGGGCACCAATTAATGTAGAAATAACAGCTAAATAACTAAACAATATTGTCTGGCAAAATCTGAAGGATAATGAAATTGTCTGACTTGTAAAGACTTTTATTTTCAACACAAGGAAGACACAATTGTAATAAATGTGTATTTATTAACAAAATAGTAATCAAGGGTAACTACAATTACTAATGTACAATAAATGAAGTGCATAGGCAAGTGATGAAGGTGATTAAGTTAAGGTAAGGTAAACCTTATTCTATAATAACAAAGAACTGAGAACGTTTTTGTTATTAAAAAAATAACAGTTATACACATCTAATTATTTAGAACATTTTATTCTGAAACACACTATCCCTAGGTCTTATTTAGAGGGTTGGAAAGTGGAATATTTATATTTCTGCCATTGATGGAGTGGTTGGAAGAAGTTGAATCTTTTTGCAGATCTTGAAACATGGAATGAGCAGACTTTGCTCTCTTGAGCTTTGAGAAGAAGAAATCTGTAGATTCTGGAACATGCAGAAATGGAGATTTCTGGAGGTGGTGGTTATGATGTCGGGAACACGCCGACGTCTTTATCACTGAACGTAGAGTTCCTGGGTATACACACCTTTCATTGTTACTACCACGCTTTGGATGTTGTCTTTCAAATCCAGCATTATGATTGGATGATCCTGTGAGTTGATCACTGGAAAGTGTCATCCTTAGTGTGAATAAAATTTGCATGATCTTAGACCACTGTTTAACTGTTATTCTATTTAAGACTCTTAAATATTTTCCTATGCATAATTCACTTTCCAAATCACATATAATTTACCCAAGGCATTCTTTGCAATATATAGTCTAAACATCACTATGTTATGTTGATCTTTACCCAAGCATTCAAATATAAACATTAATAAGCAAAGTTTCACACAGTGGAGTATTTCAAGCAGTGCATATTGAATATATACATGATCATTTGAATCTACAGGTATATGAAGTGAAATTTTCCATTTGTGTCTCTTTTTTTTAAGTGAAGTATTCTCTGATTCACGTCTCTCTGCGTCTGAGACGATGTTGATTGGATCAAGAAGCTGTTTTGCAAGTTCTGGGCTCTGAACACCTTTGTCTTTCAGATAAACAAAAGACAGTGGTGCCTGTCTCAATTGCCACTTTCTGATAAGCTTAAGAAAAGAGTCAGAGTTTAGTGTTAACTCTGCAGCATTTGTTTAAATTGGAAATTAATTTCCACAAGTTGATTCCCATCAGTTCCTGACTTTATCACTGATCACTACAGTACGCCACGTGAATCTGCATTTAACAGCTTGTTGATTCAAGTGATTTAGTGAGAGAAAGTCTCATATTAACAGCTCATTGGAATTTTTATCAAACAGAAGTTAAGAAGCATTGTTTTTCTCATTTCTTAAACATGCTTTAGTGTGCACATGTCTTGTGAGAATAGTGCATATTAGATTAAACAATCAGTTACATGTTCTACAATTTTTATTATTGGATCAGAACCAATGATCTAAGTAAGTTACAATTGAGAGGTCAGATTATGTTGCAAATTAGAGAACTCATTCATTCTATTTACATAAAAAACTATCCCTTTTGCAATTTAAGGGTATGGCAGATAGGGAATTGTTATAGATTGTTTTAGGGGTTTCTTTGTATATTTTAAAACAACAATAAATATTTTTAAAATTCACATTCCATTTTATTATTTACTTACTGAACATAGAAAATATATGTAATCTTTAACTTAAAACTTTCTAATCTAACATTCATTTCATATTACAAAGTCTTACATTTTACAAAGCTACAAACTTGGAAACCTGCAAACTACACATTTTTGCAGATATAAAATAGAAATGACTAGTTGACTGTAGAAGTTTACTACACTAAATGTTTAGTAATGTTTACAAGGTATTTCACTTTTGGTACTTGGATTATTACTATTATTATTATGTTTAAATATATGTAGGGTATATGCAGGTTTGCATAAATGAATAAATTAATAACAAGACATGTTGCCAAGGATTACAAAATTATATAAATTCTACAACTGGAAGACAATAAAATAATATTGTGAAAGAAACATTCTGGATCTTCTGGATGAGAGAACTCCTGGGAATCTGTAACAGTAAAATGCCCTTTTTGGTAATCTTGAAATATTCAAAACTTTAAAAAAAATACTAGGAGACATACAGTACCCATGTCTGTTTATAAACCAACATTTCAGAACATTTAGAAAAAGAAAAAAAGAAACATCTAATCTGCATTTAAAGGGTTTTGCATCTGAACTCTTCATATATATATTAATCTAAAATCTACAAATCTATTTTTAAAATGAGAATACGTTAATTGCCTATTTACCTCTTTAATCCATCCTCAAGTTTAGTAACAGAGGAAGTAGAGCTTCTCTCCACAGTATCTGTTCTCCCACATCTCAGTAGCTATATTGAGGGCTCCACAGCGATAGAGTAAAGCTGGACAGGTTGGAAGTTGCACACCCAGCCCAGTACTCTTCATCCAGTACCACTCTCCAGCAACAAACCGGAGACCAATCCAGATACTCGTTTGTCCTACTAGATTACTTTTTACTGTTCTCAGTTGCTGATCAGTGGTCAGAGTGGCCAAATCAGTGTAGTGATCTCTACAGTACTCAAGAGCATCATCCCATGTCTTTTTTTCCATCACCAAAGTATTTAAATAGCAAAAGAAAGATAGACTATTTCCACATTCATAAACATCCCATTCTGTGCCATCAACACCTACACAATCGCTGCTTGTGTCAATTTCATCTGATGTCCAGCAAGTGTAGTTTGTCTCTAAGTCCCCATCAGACCATATAAACTGGCTTAGGTTTGATCTGTTCCTGTGCATACCAATCCAACCGAGATAATTTCTTGTTCCCAGCATTGATTGCAGACGATTGTTTTCCTCACTACTAGAGACAGTGGACAGATCTTTGTAATATTGCCTGCAATAAGACTGTGCCGCTTCCCAGCTTCGGCTGTCGGTCACAAAAACATGGACTCGTGTGACTTTTGAAAGTCCACCATGAGTAATCAGGAGAAAAAACAAAAATAAAGTTTCCATTTTTTTGCTTTGAATGAAATGCCTCCTTCCAAGTTTCCTTTTCAAACTATCCAGTGATCCTCTGGTGTTCAGTTAAAAAGTAAGCTCATTCAAAACACTTGCAAATAAGCACATACAGCACAAGCTACATTTAAGAGACTTATTTTGCACTAATAATTTATTTATGCCATGTTGGATTAGACTCGCAAAGTCTTACTGTATTAGAGAGACTTTAGTGAGAGTGTATAAGAGATAAATCAAAACATTGTGTGCAACAACACAAGCTATCTTTTTAGGTACTTCTCATATATGTAAGGATTTCTGTACTGTACAAAATATTCTATCACCCGTCCAACGCTCACATGAGACAGTCTGCATTTTAAAATTTTCTGAATTCTTCATTTTGATATAATTATTATTTTAAAATTGAATCCTCCCCAGTTTAGCTGACTTCATTAGCTATGAGCCATTGTGGAAAATAAAAGAGTTACTTTGTAAGCCTTGTTCCCCGAGGGGGTAATGGAAATGCTAAACATCCACTATGGGGATTTTGCCAGAAAGCCAATCATCTGAAATAAAATGAACCAATGAAATACCAATAAATTTGCAGCGCCAACACACTGCTGGCAGCAACCACAATCAATTGTGAATAAGAATGCCAGCCATGCGTCGCTCAGCACCTTTTCCTAACTGAAGAAGCCGAACCACAGCAATCAGCTAAGGCGCAATCACTGTGGCAAAAGAACAGCATTTTTGTTCCCCTGGAGACTGGGGAACTATATCTTGGCTGAGTGAAGCACATGGGATCGCAAGAGTGGGGATCATGTAAAGCAGGCACCTTAGCTAATAACGTGGGCTGACAGATAAAGCATGTCAACAATGTAATGGGCCAAGCACTTGGCTTCTCTGCTGAGTCAGGTGCTGGGGGTCTCAGAGGAACTCTGTAGGGTTTGCCGAATGGGTAACTCAACTGAGCAGAGTAAGAAAAGTGCATGTATCTCTGTGTAAGAGAGAAAGGTTCAGCCAGCGTGTTTCAACACCATGCTGATTTTACTAATTTACTGGCATCATCCAGCACACTTGAGGAAAAACGACTCTACTCAAAATTATAGAATCTTAGGAATGTATTAATGTTAACCAGCCCATAGCTGGTTACAAATGTCTGATAGAGAGGCATCATGTCCTCATGCCCATGAGGAGGTGAAACTCCTAGTGGAGTGCACTCTCACTCCTGGGGACAAGGCTTACCCTTGCACTCAAACCAAGGGAGATACATCCTCTATCTGGTGGGCCAACCTCAGTATGGATGCGGCATACTTCCCGGCTGCTGCTCATAACAGAAAAAGAGCTGCTTGGAGTCATGAGCTCTAAATGCGGTCATATAGCGCAATGTGCGAAGAGAACACAGCAAAGAAATAACTGGGTCTACCTTCTTCCTGGGCAGCACTTGCAGGTTCACTACGTGGTCTGAAAAAAAGCACTATAGGAACCTAGGTGGGCCAGGGTAATGCCTCTAAAAATGCCTCCAGTTATCTGACCCTCTTGACCGATGTCACTGCGACCAGCAGAACTGTCTACCTGGACAGAAATCTTAAAGATACTAAGTTGAGTGAATTGAGCAGACCTCGCCTACAGAAAGATGTCCAAGAGGGCATGAGAGAGGAGCAGGATTGATTTAATCATTCATTGTCTCGTGCCTCTGGGAACTGGATGATGAGGCAATTCTTTCCCAGTGCAGGAATTAATGCAGAAGGGAAATCCTTAGCTCTAGCTAGCTGAAGGAGGATAGCATCACACTGATCTGGCATGTCTGGGGTCTTTCTCGGAGAGAAGTACACCACACAGTTAATAGACACCACTTCAGGGCGTAGACATGCCTTGTAGAGGGTGCTCTAGCCTGAGTGACGGTGTTAACCACCAAACCAGTAAGTCACCTAAGTCCTCCATGCTCCATCTATGGACCACATGTGAAGTTCAAGAGATCCGGGTGTGGTTGTCAAATGGTGCCTGTCCCAGAGAAGAAAGTGCTTTGCCAGCGAGGGGCCATCACAATGACAGAGGGTTCTGATATGCACGTTTAGTTGAGCCAGAGTGGCGCAATAAACAGACCTGCTCCTTGTCCTCGCTGACGTTACACAATATCTGTGCAAGTAGGCTCACTGGATAAAATGTGTATTTGCCCATGCCACTGGGCCAGCTGTGTTAACCAGTGCACCCAAAGCACCCGAGGTTGAGCCAACATTCTCCCAGGCATGGAAACTGCCATGATAGTGAAATGGCTGCACAGTTGAGCTCACTGGGGATGAGAATGGCACACAGTGATTTCCGCCACGCATGACTCCAGATTAGCAGACGGCGAGCGAGCTGAGACATGTTACAAGAATGTATACCCCCATGTGGTTGACATACGCCATCATCGCTACCCTTGCTGTCCATTCTGACCAGCACATGTGCCTGTCTGGGGACCTGATCATGAAGTCAACACTGAAGGGGTCTCATATGGAGCAATCCATCTGGCGTGCTCTTTCACCATGATGAATTCCTGGATGAACTTACCCTCGATATCACCAAGCTGGCCAGCCTGGAACATGGGTGCGTTAAGAAAGCAAACAACTTCATGCATATCAGCCAAGTTTAGCCATTATCCTTCCCAGGGCACTCGCAGCTGACTTGGTGGCTCTCAGAGCATAGTCCATTGCAGTGCATAGTGCATTAAGCCTGGGTCGGAACCTCCCTTGTGCAGCTCGACCAACGTCTGCACCAGGTAGCGCTGGTATGTAAGCGAAACGTGCAAGGCAGAAGCAGCATGGCCTACAGTAGTGCAGGCTCTGGCCCCGAGGGACGCAGACAACCTACATGCTTTGGACGGGAGCCGAGGCATACTGTGTTATGCAGGTAAGATTGAACGTGATAGCACGCTTGACCTGGGTAATTCCCCCGTGCCCCTTGGCTGCTCCGTTATCGAGGGAGGTGCTCTCCAGCACTGCGTGAACTTACTGTGCACCTCCGGAAAGAAGGGGGTGAGAGGCTTAGGGGGTTTCCCCTTTCTTTCAGCCGCCCCGTAGCACCCGTCTAATCTGGCAGCTGGGGGACAAGCCATCTCCTGCTTGAGTGCTAAAGCAGCCCATGTTAGCACAGCCATCATACTAATTTCAAATACAGAGCCTCACTTACCACCCCTGAGGGAGGAAACGGGTCCGAATTGTTATCAGAACATGACAGCCCACCCTCCGATGCAGCAATGAGCATCTAATCCTAGGTGTCATCAAGTGAGAGGGCGATCAGTCTGGAGGATGGAGCGCTTCTCTCACTTGAAGCTTGGATGGAGTATGCTGAAGAATGGGAGGTCTGCAAACCCGTGGATTGACCCCTACTGTAACCATCAGATCTGCCCAAGTGCCAACTGCTACTTGTGTTGGTATAGAGGAGGTTCGCCCAACAGGGATGGTTTGCCCCATTTGCATAAGCAAGCTGCAATCTTAGCTGCGCAAGAGACATACCATCGCAGTGACAGTATGCACTGCCTGCAGGCACTGCATTAACATGTAGGACCCCCAGGCATGCAACACAGTGTGCATGTTCATCATCCAGGGACAGGGAACCACCACATCCAGAAACGCACAGTTGGAGCTACGTCTTTGCAAAGATGCACTTTAAGACTGTGTTGGTCTTTTAGGATAATTGCTTTATTTGCACTGCTCTTGAAGTACTGGTCCAGCGAAATGCCCAGAGACAGGAGAAGCCTAGCTCGAATGCTGCTGTTTGCACTAGAACCGGGAGAAATAATCCTCTCAGAAAATGGCCGCTTTCTCTCTTTTTCAGTCTGCATATGAGGTTTCTGAAAGTGAAAAGATGGTGAGCAACGCAGGGCTGGCATTCTTAGTCACAATTGATTTTGATTGTGATTGCTGCCAGCTGCATGCGCATGAGTTCGTTCTTCCGAGGACACCTGGTAAGACCGGTCTCCATAAGAACACAAGTCCGTTCTCTGCGTTCTTGGAATTGAGAAACATCCATTGTTTTGGGGCGGATCCGAGTGCGATTGGTGGTGTCACATATGCCAAACAAACGGCGCTAACTGGGCAAACGAGAATGGTTCCAAACAAAAGTGTATGTGTGAAAGCACCCTTAGTACGATTAGGAGGGTGGATGGAAAATCTATTTTTAAAGAAAATCCCAATCCAATTTTATTTATTACATTTTTGTTGTGATAGAACAAAGATTTTAAAAATATCTAAAAATGCAGCGGCATTGAATGTAAATAAATTGTCACCGACTCGGTCCCAGTCATTCCCCTCCCTGGCCAGCAGAGGTCATCATCACTGGACTATTGACATTACGTCATCCATTTACACTGAGTGCAGTCACAGCTGACACACATTAACAATCACACTCCACACACATATAAGCAGCACACACACGCCACTTCATTGCGAAGTCTTGTTTTGCCCCGGCTAACGCTACTGAGCGTTCTCATCCTTGTCTGTCTTCCCGTTGTGATCCTGCTTTGTTTATTGACCCAGTCTTACCTGCCGCCTGCCTCATACTTCAGCCTGTATCCTGACTCTGATTCTAGCCGCCTGCCTTTGAACTCTCGTCTGATTACCGACTCTGATACTAGCCGCCTGCCTCTGACCCATGCCTGCTAACTCATCCTGTGTTTACCTGCCACCAGCCAAACGACTACATACTACTGTGTTTGATGTGAGTTTGCGCACGCATAACATCTGTGTGCTATTGTTTATTAAACTGTGTTTAATAAAAATACTGCAAATGGATCCCTCTGTGTCAGCCCCTTCGTTACATAAATATTTGATCCAAAGTCTCTACATTAGTTTTATAATAGTTTAATAATATTGCCATTTGGTTGGATATAAAGTTATTTGTATATACATTTGTGTACTATTTGTGTATAAATATAATATAACCAATATCATATATTCGTTTGTAATGATTTATTAAACAATAATAATGCGCTATTGCTATACAGTACATGTTTCTACATACAAGTTCATGTTAGGATTTCACACACACACACACACACACACACACACACACACACACACACACACACACACACATTATATCATAGTTAAAGTCAGAATTATTAGCCCACCTGTTTATTTTTCCCCTAATTTCTGTTTAACTGAGAAAAGATTTTTTAACAAGTTTCTAAACATAATAGTTTTATTAACTCACCTGTAATAACTGATTTATTTTATCTTTGCCATGATGACAGTAAATAATAGGCTTAACTAGGTTAATCAGGTTAACTAGGCAGGCTAGGGTAATTAGGCAAGTTATTGTATAACAATGGTTTGCTCTATAGACTATCGAAAAAGCTTAAAGGGGATAATAATTTTGACTTTAAAAAAAACTGCTTTTATTCTAGTCGAAATAAAACAAATAAGACTTTCTCTAGATGAAAACATATTATCAGTTATCAGTCATACTGTGAAAATGTCCTTGCTCTTTTAAACGTCATTTGGGAAATATAAAAAAAAAAAGGGGGATATATATATATATATATATATATATATATATATATATATATATATATATATATATATATATTTCGACAAATTTGATTATGAATAGTACTTTGTATGATGCAAAATGTATCTATTTCCTACGTTTTACAAATATATGGATGAAGCAAATAATTGCCATTTACTAAAATAGCTTGACTTTTACTAAAATTGAAGATTTCATGATTTACTTTTTAATTAAGACCTGTAATTTACAGTAAAAAACTATTGCAGTCCACAGTTTAGATATTTGGCTAAAAAATGTAACATGGAAGACAAAAAAATGTTTAACATTTACTGCATTTGAAAATGAAGACAAGGCTAATTATACTCCTTTTTTTGTCTTCTGTGACGTCACGTTAACAAATGTTCATATATCAGATTTCCATATGGGCATTGATTTGTGTACTTCACCCAACTCTGCTTAGAGAATGTAAATCTAGTCCAAACACAACTCAAGTTTGTACAGGTCTAAATCAAGTGTAACCCTGTTTTAAAAAGATGCAAATAATTACTAAGGCCTGGCACCCAGAGGGTATCTTGAGAAACCAACATAACCTTCATGCTATTATAAATCACTCTTGTACATATTTTACATTATTTCTGAATAATGATTAGCATGTTTTTCCTATCACAGAAAAAAAACAAGCTGAAATGTTAACATTTTTGTTTAAGTGCCAAATTTAACTATTAAGTACTTGCTACTTATAAAGAATGACCTTATCCCTAATCCCACTCAATACCTAAACCCAACTATTAGCTGACTATTAATAAGTAGCAGATTAGTACCCTGTTAAGCCAGATAATGCTTTATTATTAGTCAGAATAGTACCTTAAAATAAAGTGTAATTAGATGTAAGAGTGCATTCAAAACTGGAACATGTGAAATAATCATTAAACTGCAGTAATTGAAATCACAGCCAATACAAGTTCACGCCAATTCAAAACTTTTAAGTTAATATTTGTATGAATTAGCATGATTTCATTTGTATGATTCATTGTAAAATTGCACAGGGGTGGGGTTTGGTGACATGCCTTCTTTTAAAAATCTAAAAGTTTAATAGGGCTGAAGTTGTGTGAATTATCTAAATAAGCCTTTAAACTGACCTACTGTAGTTACCTTGTGAGATCGAGCTGGGCATAACTGCAACTGCCAGCACATTTGCAACTTGGTATGAATAAGTAAATGACTGAATGTGTGAACAAACTACAGATTTTTGCAGCACAGATACAGTAGTTTTAAAATGTCGGGGGCATTGTAATCCCATGGTATAAGCACAACTTTGGTCCCTCCTGCTCTGTTTATTTATTTATTCACTTATTGTTGTTCATATATATATATATATATATATATATATATATATATATATATATATATATATATATATATATATGTGTGTGTGTGTGTGTGTGTGTGTGTGTGTGTGTGTGTGTGTGTGTGTGTGTGCAGTCAGAATTGTCAGAATTATTAGCCCCCCTTTGATTGACTTATTTTTTTTTATATTTCCAAAAGATGTTTAACAGAGCAAGAGCAACTGTATATATCACTGACCTACTAATGTGTTTATCAATAATAATAGACTAAAAATACAATGCTAATCATGGGTGTGCCGCACCACCACTGTCAAGAAGTGGACAGATAGACCGCACAAATAATTCTGAATCAAGAGTTTATTAAAATTCGAAAATTACCTAAGACAATCTGCTGTTCACCAGCCATCACTGGGGGAACAGAGATCTGGACACAAAAGAGAACAAAAGCACTGCTTCGAATATCTGAGACAGGGGAGCAGGTCCCGAAGCCGGCGAGTGTGGAGAACAGGGCTGGCGATCAACAGAAGGGTGGCTGAGCAGAAAACAGGTATGAGACAAGCACAAGCAAAGACTGAACAGACATAATAGACTTGACTGTGGCAGAATATCACAATATTCTCTTTATTCCAGACACTAGGTTCAATAGTACAAAAGACCACACAGTATACATAGAAAAAGTTAGTTATGCCAATATTTCATCAAAGGTGACTGATAACACACACACACAAAAAAAAAGATCGAAAATAAAGAATTCAGATTTAATAATAGAGCAAACCTTTTTTGGCATTTAAACAAACTAAGGTCAGGATTTACTGAAGACATGCAGTGTTTTTGATCAAATTACATAGGGCTTTCATATTTTACAAGGAAAATATTTAAATTAATCCTGCAACATGATTTTAAAGATAATTACTTTATTAATTTTTGTAGAAGAAATTAAAATTTTAAGTTCTGAAATTAATTGGATGAGCTATTAAAAACATTACAGTTCAATCTTTAAGGTGTACGCGGCTTAATAATTGTAATTATTGTACTTGGTTTGCTAGGTACTTGTACTGTTGTACTTAATTTTAAGTCACAATCCATGCTATTAATACAATTTAACTAAACTATTAGCTAATTAAACTACTAATTAGCGGCTTATTAATAGTTATTAATGCAGTGTTTTGGTTTAGGTTCTGTGTAGGTTTATGGATATAGAATAAGATCATACTTTACAACTTTTATGTTAATATCCCATTAACAGGCAGGTAATTAAAGCCAGTATCAATAGAATGAATTGTGTCTTAAACTAAAGTTTTACCAAATTCTTCTAAAGACAGATTTGTTTTAAAAAAAACTTCTTATCGAAACATTTCTGGGAGAACTAGAAATAGTTTGCAAAACTAGCAGGTGCATTGAAAGAAAGCGCAAAATACACACCTTTCCAAACAAGTGACAATATTTAAAACACATACAAAGTATGCAAAGTTAAAGCATCTGCCTTTTGGAGCCACAACAGTAGTTTGTGTATTTAAAATGATTCAGAAGAGCTGCGATTTGTGCTCACTTTTATATTCCTAACATTAGTTAAAAAGCTAGTAAACTGATATATTTTCAGTGTAACCATAAGCAACAAGTTTTTTGAAAAATTTCCTGACTATGTATTAACACAAATTATCATGTTATTAGAGTAGCAGATTGTTAAATAAATTGAGTTTAAGTTTATTAGGATAAGGCATCCACACATTTACTAATGGTCAATAGAATGTCTAAAGTTATATTTTCTAGAAAAAAAATTCACACAATAAAAAAGGCCAAAATACATAAATGTAACATTTGATTTTTGACATTTCATTGATTATAGTTTTGATGGTTCCAGTTCAAAATGTTCTTCATCATGACCAGCCTTCTGTTTAGATGTATTGTTTGTGAATTACCTTTCAGTTGCAGAGGAAGTTGAGCTTCTCCTCACAGTCTCTGTTTTCCCACATGTCAGTGTTTGTGTTGCGAGCTCCACAGCGATAGGGCTGAGCTGGACACTCTGGCAGTGAGATCTGATCTTGTAGAGTTTCGTCGTTAACCCAGAACCATTCACCAAGCAGATATCTCAGACCCGTCCACACACTTTCTGTCTGGGAATTCATTGTCTCATTTTTTGCTAGTTGTAATTGTCTGTCAGTAGTCATACTTGCCAGATCATTATAGTGAGTCCTGCAGTACAGCACAGCCTCCTCCCATGTCCTCTTCTCTCTCACCAAAATGAATCTGGTTTTACTACAGAAAAAAGGTTTTAGATTAAGACAGTTCAAATTAAACCACTTGTTTATAATTGCAACGCAGTACAGATTTGCTCCTAGATTATCAGGCTGGTTTGGGGCCCAGGCAGTGAAGGTAATTGACTTTCCATTAGGCCACAGCCAGCTGATATTGCTCGTCACTTCTCTGTGAAGGCCAATCCATTTGAGCCATGTGTTATTTGTCAAACTTAAAAGCGACCTTTGTTCTTCTTTACTTGTGATGGTTGACAAGTCTTCATAATATGTCCTGCAGTAACTCTGAGCGACATTCCAGTTCACGGAAATATTCACGAAGAAATGTTCCCTAAACAAAGCTTCACTCAGTCCACAGATGACAATCAGGAGACTGATGGATGCCTTCATCATTCCGGGTGGTAAGGCAATGCTGAAATGAGACTTTAAAGTCTTTAGTGCAGTGACATCAGCTAGTGAATGACAGCAAGTGTGAATTTCACAAGCAAATACATTTCAGGCATTGAAGAACGCACCCAAACAAACAGACAAACTACTTTTCATTCATGAAAATTGCACCTTTTTTGACTACTCTCCTATCCTTTGTGTAGGTTAAATTAACTGTAAAATCTTTCTTGGTAGCACTTTACTTAAATGGGTGTTTATCAGACACAAAACGATTACTACACTCTAGCAAGCCTTTCTCTAAATTTAAAACACCTGATTACTTTTATTTTCAAAATATTTGTCATGAAAGAAACCAACTGCAAGGACAGTTTAATGAAGTGCAACAGTAATAGCAAGTGCTAAAATGCTTAAAAAGGAAGATAGACATATCAGAATGTCCAGAAACAGAGCGCTACCACAGGTCCTACGAACACATTATCTGACAGCCTAGACTACAGAGACCTGAAACCTGAACATAAAACAGACAGAAACATGAAAACATCAATGGATTGATAACCAGCTGTAAAACACAGACTGACTACACACTAAACAAACTAAAAATTTGACTTCTAGTTGATCATTTGGTATAAGAAGTGGCTTAAATGAAAGGCAAAAGCCTCTAGATAATGCTTATTTAACCAAAATAAAATATGATCATGCTTTGATTTTAAATTATTTAATTAGGACAGTAAGATCTGACTTTGCTTTGATAAAAGTCTTGTCACTTAACAGAAATAATGTAAAGAATATGTACAGTATGGAAAATAAGGTCATGGAGCAGTGGAAATAAATAATATTGTGTATGACTCCCATGAGCTTGAAGGACTGCATCTATACATCTCTGCAATAACTCAAATAACTTATTAATAAAGTCATCTGGAATGACAAAGAAATCGTTCTTGCAGGACTCCCAGAGTTCATCAACATTCTCTGTGTTCATCTTCAATGCCTCCTCCTTCTTCTTACCCCAGACATGCTCAAGAATGTCTGGTGACTGGGCTGGCCAATCCTGGAGCACCTTGACCTCTTTTGCTCTCAGGAGCTTTGATGTGGAGACTGCAGTATGAGAAAGAGCTCTATCCTGCCCTCTCCTGTGGTTTGTAATGTAATGGGCAGCATAAATGTCTTGATACCTCAGGCTGTTGATGTTGCCATTCACTCTGCAGATCTCTAGCCCCCCATACTGAATGTAACCCCAAATCATTATTTTTCTTTTACCAAACTTGACTGGTTTCTGTGACAATCTTGGGTCCATGCGGGTTCCAGTAGGTCTTCTGCCATGTTTGTGATGATTGAGATGCAGTTCAACAGATGATTGGAAAAATCTACCTTCTGCCACTTTTATAAATGATCAACTAGAAGTCAAGTTATTTTTGTTGCTCTTACAACTGGGATCAATGACAAGCCATTTAACAGTTAGTGTATAGCCAGCAAAGAGGCATCAGCTGGAGCCTGCTGATTAGGTCAGCTGATCTAAACGCACGCTGCCATGAAAATGGTAAACAGACACACCCACCCTTGCACACCACAACACACAGGCATAACACATAACATACAGAAAGAACACACAGACCCATAAACCATGACAATATTCTCTCCTCTTAATCCGGTCCCATACAAAGCATGCTGGGAGCTACACACCTATTTCCCAGGTAGTTACACCAACACAATTCCTCATGTTCTCCCCACACAAAACAATTAAGTTAACTTCAAGTGGACTAAACAGAAAACACATTAACTGTTGATTGTTTGAACAAGCAATAAAAATCTTCTGCAAATGCTGTGATGGACATCAGTGTCTTTAGACCCGTGCACACCGAGACGTTTTTTGCTCGCATTTTCCATCGACATTTAACGTCTCGTGAGTAAATAAAGGGCGTCAATGTGATCGTGCACACCAACGAGCAAAACATCAGGTGCAAAAGCGTCATTTAAAAAAAAAAACGCCTCATGCTCGTTTTTTTGTTTTGACGCGCGGCATCAGAACCTTCTCCACCAATCAGATCAGCAGTTTTGTTCACGTGCACGAAACTGCTGAAGTTACAGTAAACAGCACTTGGAGGCGCTCAAGCGCAAAAATGTCAATGCAAGCACACATTGAAGAAGATGCCCGGAGGCCATATGAAAATGGAGCTGCTTATTGCACTGGTGAACAATAATCATTTCTTCATCGCTAGAGCTGGAGCTGCTGCTTGAACCATCCATGCTTGTTCAAGTAACCAGTAACTTTATAAACAAACGTGCAAACTTCCTCTCCTCCTCTTCTGTGTTATGAGCGGATGTCAGAAGCTTAAAGTTGTGCAGCGCCATCTAACGTAAAAAAGTGATTTAGCATACTCTTTTGCTTGATGCGAGTGAAAAGCGCTTGGGTTTGAACACTGAAAAACGTCTCGTAAAATGCTGACGATAAACGCAAAAAACGTACCAATGTGTAGGAGCCTTTAGTCATTGGATGCTTTCTCTGTCCTTTCTGTTCAATCTCCTGAAGCCAGCTCTTTGCATAGATTGAGAATGTTCATTCTTTTCCATTGAGTTCCGTTCATCAATTACTGGTTCCAGGATAGTTAGATGTCTTGGACTCAGCTCAACATCATCTGCAGGGAGCCATATGCATGTAGAAGTGACATGCTACAGATCTCATTATCACCTATTATTCCATGTCTCACAACTAAAACCCTATCACTCAACTTTCTCTCTTTCTACAACAGAACTGGCAATAGTTTCACCCCATACCTTGACATCCTTGACCCTGAATTTTTAAAAACCCTAAGAACTAACCAGCTCCATTTAGCTGTGAGTAGGCATGGGACGATAACCATTTTCAAGGTTTACCGCAGTTTGGAAAATTCAAAATTTTAAAACCACCAAAGTTTTGTCATACCATTTCTATGATATATGTTTTTTTTATTATTTACATGTTTTTTACAACAATTTTATTTAGTTTTTTATGGAAATAGTATCCCCAGCTGAATAAGACCCTCCACATCAAAAACTACTGTTCCAAATTATTTTAAAGGTTTTTTAAAATATATTGTAAAATATATTGTGTTCAATGGGGGGGGGGGGGTGTTGTTGTTTTTACCCAGACATTTAAAAACAACATATTTTAGAGTAGTAATTTCAATACTGTGATACTGTGAAACCGTTATATTTTTAGACTGTAAGAATCTTATACCGCCCCATACCTACCTTTGAGATTGCTTCTATTCCCCTGTTACTTCTCATGCTCTTTTGTTCCAGGTGTTCTCCCATATCACATATTTCTTTAAGGAAAGTATTGTCAGAAAATCACTCCCTTTCTTTCAGCTTTCTCTCTGATTTTGGAATGAACTGCCAATTACTCTGGTATATGTTTCTTTTATTTATTTATTTAGCAAATGCCCCTCATACTACAAACCAGCATTGAGAGTACACTAATTGGTGATCCCCTAGTGCTGGGAAACACCCATACACTCTTTCAATAACACACAATAAACATACACTGTGGCCGGTTTTAGCTTATCCAGTTCATACAGTATGTCTTATGTCTTTGGACTGTGGAGGAAACCGGATCACCTGAAGAAAACCCATGTGAATAGAGGGAACATGCATACTCCACACAGAAACGTTCCTGGTGAATTAGCAATCTGCTTGCTTTGAGCAGACATTCCTAACAAGAGAGTTACCGTGCTCTCCTAGATCACGAACTGTGTCTACTTTCTTCATCATACCATGTTTGCTCAACTTGTGTAAATAAACATTAGTCTGTTCTAATGTTCATGTCTTTTTACAGTGTGTTCGCAAAAACATCTGCATGCAAACTAACTTATGTAGTCAATAAAATTATTAATTTCACAGTGAAGGATTGCAGCTGGAAGAGCATCCACTGCGTAAAACATATGCTAGATAAGTTGGTGGTTCATTCCACTTTGGCGACCCCAAATTAATAAAGGGACTAAGCCGAAAAGAAAATGAAAGAATGAATGAATGAATGAATGAAATGTTTAAAAGAGAGCAATAATAGTCAGAGAAATGTTTTTTCATGCTTTTGTGACATTGACATTTATGTAAAATGCCTTAGATTACAAACAAGGTTTTGTATTATATTTAATAAATAAGGTTTTTAAAAATATGCCAAGAGGCCCAGAAGGATAAAGAGAATAAGCAAATTACAGCAGATGTAATTTATACTGTCCAAAAGATAACGTAAAGGTAAACTTCTGTTAGCTTGTCATGCGAATCAATGAAATTTATTAGCAACATACAAAGACAATTAAAATGCATATTGTGTTAATAGTAGGATGATATTAAATGCTTTGTTTGTGTTATGTTCACATGACTGGTTTCTCCCAATCATTTACTGATGATTGGGAGAAGTTCAAATGAATATTCCTCAAAACCATGTTTTATCAAGAAAATTCTTAAATTTATATTGTAATAATCTTATTAAGTTTATAACAAATGGACACATACCACAAACTGAATATGGCATTTATTTAGTATTAAAACTGTTACAATGATGTTTAGGAATGTTTAAACATGTTTCAGTCAGGTGTTTATAATAATTGTAATTTGAAAGCTAAAAGTTTATGTTGTTAAATATGATACAGCAGGCTTTATAGGGTTAATATTGCTTTTTAATTTTTTACATTTTGCTGGTTTGGTATCATTTAGAGCTGAATATACATTATTGTTTTTTTCCAGACAGTTTCTTTGTATTTGTTTTATGGATTTCAGTGCATGTATATGTTTTTGTGTGTGTGTGTGTGTGTGTGTGTGTGTGTGTGTGTGTGTGTGTGTGTGTGTGTGTGTGTGTGTGTGTGTGTGTGTGTGTGTGTGTGTGTGTGTGAGCGTGCGTGCGTGCGTGCGTGCGTGCGTGCTTGTGTGTGTGTCATCTGCATCTACTGTTGCAACACCAAGAACTCTCCAAAAGAGGTCAGCATTTACTAGCCACATTCCACCACTCATTGCTGTTTAACCTTACAATTATATTCTTAGTATAAAACAAGCATGGAAAAGTTACATGAGGCCAAGTTCTGTCCAGCAGCATTTGATTTACAAAGAAACTAATTAAATCTGAGGTAACTAAATTTAAGCCTATACTGCAATTTCTACTAAAAAATGTTATATTTTTTTGTTATTTTATATAACAAAAACAACCATATTGTTTTACACAGCAAACAATTTATGTGTAGCAATTATCTTACCCATGATGCATGGGGAAATTCCTTATCAAGCATTAATTTGGGTGGCAAGGTCCAAAAAGACTAACAATGTTGGTATGCAGAAAGCGCTTCTATGCCATGCTATCTCTCCCACATTTTAATTGTGTTCATCTGAGTACCAGTTACAATGGTGTTAAACAGTGTTCTTGTTTTGCACGTCTGTCACATTTTAATGTCTCAGATCATTGACCAAATTTAAATATTAGTTAAAGATAACACAACACACAAACAAGTTTTTATTAATAAGGGAAATCAAAATACATAGTCCTGTTAAAAAGTGTTTACCACCTAACCTTATAAGTGGATTGGCCACCCTTAGCAGCAACAAATGCATTTAAGCATTTTTGATCATTTGCAATGAGTCTGTTACAGCACTGTGAAGAAAATTTGTGAAGAAAATTTGGGCCACTCATCACTGAATTGTTCACATTTACATTTCAAGAGTTTACCCTTAGCCGATGATTGATTATATAGCATGCTTGGCACGCTGTCCCAGGAGAGAGCCCTGACCTAGTGAGATACTTGAGTCCGGGGCTCTCTCTCGTAGCAGTGCAAGAGGGAACTCCTGCGGGAGTGTGACCTCGGGGTAATTCCTTCGGGAGTCAGAGCAAGGGAATGAGGGCCTATGGGGAAGGAAGATTAGTTGCTGTGAACTTTGTCGCTAAGAAAAAAGTAAGTAGGGAAGGACTAAATGCTGGAATGAAAGAAGAAAAAGAGAAGAAAAAATGGGTATTTACAGAAAGTGGAGCATCCTGTGCTGGAGTATAGGAGGTAAAAGGAGCTGAAGACTTCAATGCTAACTCCTGTGAGAGTAGCTGCGGGGCCAGTGTCCTGCAAGAGTCAGGAAAAGGGACTCCTGCAGTAGGATTAAATGTAGGGGGACTCCTGCGGGAGTTGGCTCAGAAGAAACAATGTGTGAGAGAACAGAAAAAGGGGTAATGCTAGGAGAATAGAGAAGCCCGTGTTGTGCTTTGGAGGGGCTGGGGGGGGGGGGGTGTAAAGTGCTTGTGTCTTTAGCTACTGGAGGGAGGGTGGGGGCTGATGAGGGTCTTCTGGGGAACCCTAAAAGATGGAGAACATTTTTGAGGTGCTTTTGAAACCAGAAGCGTGTGGCTGGATGATTATAATCATCAGCGAAAAGGGGGGAGAGGGGGTGGAATTCTGACTTTTCCTGTAGTGCCAAATGGCTAGGAGTGTTTATAGGGGGTTAATGGGGTAGGGGAGATCAAACATGTTAATGAAATGTTCATTTTTGGACTGGTCGGTTTTACTTTGTTTAATAAAGATGGAGAAAGTTTTTTCCATCCAACAAAGTTATATATGAAATTGAGGGGTGGATGTGTGAGTTAAAATGGGAAGTAATGGTTATCTCAGAGCCCCTCAGTAATAAAAAAAAAAAAAACGTTAGTTTTACACATAGCGTCGAGGGTGCGGGCTGTGTGTAGGGACTGGTAGCCTTTGCGGATGGTAGATATGCTTTTAGAGAGATCACTGAAGGTAATGGGCTGTCTCGAATTGGGGGAGGAAGGACAGGTTTTTAGTATGCCTTTTATACGAAGGCTGGTTTTGATGTTCATGATAGCATCAGAAGGGGCTCTGTGAATTAATTTATAATAAGAAATGTATGCTGCTAATTAATTTTGAATGGAGCTTGCTTGAATAGTCTTTATATTCAGAAAAATCTGGAAATTGGGCTTGATATATAGAGTGAAAATTCTTAAATGTATTCCAGGCTGTAAGATATGACAATGAGCTTTTAGAGGGGTTGGTTTAAGGCAATATAAATTGTGAATTCTGGCTGCAGTCCAGATGAGTGAATAAAGGCATAAGCAGCGTGGAGTGGGAATGGCCTTTTTAATGCATTGCACCGTGGCTTCATTATTTCAATGGTTTAGGATGCTAGAAGCAGTCCATGCATCTCCCCATAAAATAGCAGCAACTACTATTAAATATAGTTTTTTGTATAGGGCGGATGAATGTACGTTTTGGTGAATGTCAATTATTTGTTGGGGCCAGGGAGTGGCGAATCAGCGTCCCTGGTAAAATCCACCGAACCCAACAGAGGAGGCAGCATCCATGAATAGTTTAATATCAAATAGTAATATTATATGTGTGTAATGAATAGACATCCTAGGGGAATTATACGCATGATGAAATTTAAATGTCCTAGAAAGGAAAGAAGTTTGCGATTTTTTTGCATTCTTGTTTTTCAAGAAAGCTGGTGGAAAGAGTAATCATGCGGTCGATTTTCTCTTTGGAGAGGGATGCTTCAATTTTTTTTAATCTAGATTAATTCCCAGGAATTCATTAGTGTCGGGTCCAGAGGTTTGCTCGGCAGCAAGTGGAATGCCGAGGTTGGCGAAAAGCTTTTGGGTCATCACGATTTCTTTAGCTGGCGGCACAGACGGAGATAATGAGAAAGTCATCCAAGAGATGAATAAGGTATGGAATGACATAATTATTTGACAAGATCCAGGATAAGGCTTTGGAGAGCATGTCGAATATTTAAGGGCTACTTGTACATTCGAAGGTTAGATAGACTGCGAAGTAGAACTTTGATCATCACTGAATGCCGAAAAGGTGCCAGAAATCGGAGCTAATAATGGACATGATTTTGAATGCTGAAGTGATGTCTACTTTAGCAAGCCAGGGGTTGCGACCGGCGATTTTGATTAGGGAGATAGCTTGGTCTATGTCGTGGTAATGTAGAGAGAATTCGTCTGGCGGGATAATGCTGTTCATGCTCGGATAGTATGAATTATGGGGAGATGACAGATCGATAATTAGGTGTTTTTTACCTGAGAATTTTTGAGTGGCGATGCCTATTGGGTTAATTCGATAAACACTGAACAGAAAGTAGAAAGGCCTGATCTTCAAGTTTTTTTTTTCTACTTCTTTTTTGATCAATTGGTCTATGATTTTGGGCTTGGTGGTTTGTGGAATGCAGATTAGGGCAGACCAGATTGTAAGAAGGGAGAGCTGAAATGCCTGGGTGGAATCTGTGATACAGAAAAATTAGGATCAGGGTGAGCACATAATTCAAAAGACAGTTAACAAATTAGTTATGAGTCGAAAGGTAATTTCTTGATTTTTTATTTGCTCTGGATACAGGGCACACGGTGCCCTGTAATAGTTGCATCTAGTTGCGTGTAGTTGCAATAGACGGCACCGCAATAGTTGCATATATGCAGGCATTTGCATGGGTTTCTGAAGCACCTGCCTATGTTAGAGTTTTGGCGGTTTTTAAAAAGAAGAGAGGGAGAAGAAGAAGAGGTAAGGAGAGAGAGAATGTTGGTACTGGGGGAAGCAAGGGATGTAACTATAGGATCTGGGAGCTGAACGAGCTGAATCAGAAGAGGGAGTGACAAGCGGACATGATGTGGTGGGGTGAAGGGGGGAATGGCAGACCGCAGATTCGGCATCCTAAAAGTATTCTGTTGTTGAGTTCAGTGTCTATAGTCCCCAATACACACACTGATTCCACTGAGTATGTAGTATGGCGCTTTTTGCTGAGAAAAGTTTATGATATGTATAGCAATAGGTTCCCCCATAAGAAAGCGCAAGCTCCGAGATAATAGACATGTAATCGTTCATCTTGCACCTCCTATGGGATAATACGGAACAGATAGTTTCAGCGTAATGTGAAAAAGTGTTATTGAGTTCTGCTAGAGATAACGTGTGGGATTGTGTGCTAGTGGGTGATTTGAGAGTGATGGAAAAAATGCCGCTATCCACCTGACGTTCTGCCGAGGGAGGTGCAATGGTTGAAAGGAGTGTGATGAGGTCTATGTCAGCACCTGAAAAGATATGAGCTCTTGCTGAACTTGAGATGGGGGGAGGTTCCAAAGTCAGTGCGTTGGGTGGAGGAGGGAGGGGTGTTGCTGTGTAAAGGGTGTATAGGGGCGTGCTGCGAAAAATGGTGCGGGATGCTGGGAAAGATCTGTGCTTGAGAGTTCGGGGGGAGTGAAGAGGGAGGAAAGGAACAGGGAAAGCTAGAAGTTGGTATGTTAGCTGGAGGGGAAGGGCTGCTTGGGATGGAGAGAGAGATGAGGGGTGGGTTAGGAGGAAAAGAATGGGGTTGAGCTAGTAATTTAGAAGGAAGAGAGGCGTTTTGAGTTTGGGGGAAAGTGAGTGTAGTAGGAAGAGGTGGGCTAGAGGGAAGATTAGAAGCGGTGCTGGTGGCCAGTTGGAAAAACTATTGTCCGGTTGGATGTCCTGTAGTTGGGAGCTGGAAAGCTGGATGAATATTTGGGTTTCTTGCTTGTGCGGTCCTGGTGGTGTGCGGCTGGGGTCGTGACTTCTTTTAGATGCTTTTCTGGCTGAGAGTGTGGAGGCTGTGGGTAGGTGGCGTGGCGTGTACTGTTGTTTCAGTGATTTCCTCTTGGTGTTGACGTAGGAGGGGGATATTCTGTCACCATTCTGTAGTACAGATCTATCAGTTGCTGTATATGGAGGGAGCGGGGGGCAATGAATCTTGCCAATGTTTAAGTCTAATGGATGTCCATTGAAGAAATTGCAGAGGCAAATGATGAAGCGGGTAAAGTGATGTGCTGTCTGGATGCAGATGGAGAAGGGGATCCTTGGAGGCTGAGAAATCTGGAGGAAGTGGAGCGGGACTCGGTGAGAAGGCCTGGTGGGGCTGGATTGAACTGGCACACGGCTTGGTTTTCTGTGAGAGCGGGGCTTTCGGAAGAGTTGTTGTTGCTGTGGTTATCCATGTTGGATTCAATAATGCTTTTCCAGCGGAGCAAGGCTGCGATGAAGCTACTTCTTCCAGACGAAGATGGCTAAAGTAAGATACTCTGGTTATTTGTAGTAACTAAGGAATTGTCTGATTAGTGAATCGTGTGTTAAATAATAAGGAACCAGCTGCTATCAATCATAAGCGTGTGCTCTTCTCGAAATTAGTTTATAAATAAATTTCAGTTATCAGAATTCAGTCACATTGAAGGGTTTTTGAGCAGGAACCACCTTTTTAAGGTCATGCCAAAGCTCTTCAATTTACGTTTCTAATTATCACAGCAAGTCTTCAAGGCCCTGAAGCAACAAAACAGCCTCAGATCATCACACTACCACCACCACTGCTAGTATGAAAAAGATTTTTTTTTCTGTAAAGCTGTGTTAGTTTTATGCCACATATAATGAGACGCACACACACCTTCCAAAGAGTTTAACTTTTGCTAGTCCTATTTTACAAAGTCTTGAGGATCATCGAGGTTTCACCAAACTGAAACAAACCATTTTTCTTTTTGCTCAGCTGTGGTTTTTGTCTTGGAACTCTGCCATGTAAACCATTTTTGCTTCCGGGGTTCAAGACAGAGACTTAGGTGTATTCTTTAGGATGTCTGTCCACGGAGAGGTGATAGAACTGTAATAAAGAATTAATTTTCTATAGAAGCTGCAAAACCTAGGAATGGTTAGAGCTGTTTGACTACACTCAAAAAACACTCCTGCTCGTTTAAACTACTTATTTAAAATAAGCTGACACAACACAATTCTTTTTGTTATTTTTTAAAAATTCTTTGGGGACAAATTTATTTATTTATTTATTTATTTATTTTTGTTTAATCCACTTAAATGCTAAGTTAACTTAATTTGTGCTGGGAGAACATGAATGAATTTTGTGGAACCCTGCATTTTTTACACTCTATATTACAATTTGTACTGTAAAAACCTTCTGGATGCATTCGAGTTTTAGATAATTTCAGCATATTGACTAAATTATCAATAATCAATTATTATCAATTAAACTGATTTAAAGCGTCAAGTAGCACATTTCATAAAAAATAAATTAAATGTTACTAAATGAATTACTAAAATGTGAATTGAGAAGACTGAAATAAGTTAGTGTAACTTTTAAAAAGAACATGTTGGTATGATGTTTTGATATTTTTTATACTGTATGTGCACAAGTACTTATTAGAACAATCCTAGATTTTTATTTAACACCATTGCTAAATTAACAAAAAATGGTCATCTTTGGATCAAAATGTCCCACCACAAATTAGTAGTGATGACTTAAAAAATGTTTTCAGTGATAAAATAGAGGGCTTCAGACAGAAAATAGAAGGTGTTGATCTTTTTGCACCGCCTTATACTTCAGATCCTTTAAACATTCCACTTAATCAAAATAACCTACAGTGCTTCAAAATCATAGAACAGGAAGAGCTGAATAAAATCACAAATGGTTCTAAACCAGCTACATGCATGTTGAACCCAATTCCAACCAAATTACTGAAAGAGCTGCTACCTGTAAGAGGCGAACCTCTTCTTAACCTCATCAACTCTTCTCTATCTTTAGGCCAAGTTCCAAATCCTTTCAATCTAGCTGTTATTAAACTTACTATTAAGAAACTACAACTGGATCCCAGCAACTTAATTATAGGCCTATTTCAAATTTTACATTTATGTCTAAAATACTATAAAAAAAGTTGTCTCTGCCCGATTATGCTCCTTTCTGTAGATGAACAAAATTTTTAAATGTTTCAATCAGGTTTCAGAGCTCATAACAGTACAGAAACTGCTGACCAGAAACTGCTTAGCTGCTGACCAAGGGTGCATCTTGTTATTAGTTCTACTGGATCTCAGTGCGGCATTTGACACCATTGACCAAAATATCCTCATAGACCGCTTATATTCTACAGGTGTCCAGGAACAGTTGTTTGACAATTGTTTAAGTCATTCTTAGCTGACCGTTACCAGTTTGTGAATATTAATGGACAGCCTTCACAAGTCAGCCCAGTAAAGTATGGGGTGCCTCAAGGATTAGTTTTAGGCCCTTTGCTGTTTACAATATATATACTACCGCTGGGAGACATTATTAGAAGACATGGGATCAGCTTTCACTGCTATGCAGATAATACTCAATTATATATTTTAACTATACCTGATGAGAGGTCTGAACTGTCTAAACTAACTGAGTGTATTAAAGATGTTAAAGACTGAATGACCAGCAGTTTACTTCTCTTAAACTCAGGCAAAACAGAATTATTACTTATTGGGCCTAAATCCTGTACACAGCAGATCTCACAACTCGACCTGCAACTAGAGGAATACAAAGTCAGCATTAGCTCTACTATAAAAAATATGGGTTTCATATTAGACAGCAATTTAACTTTTAAAAATCATATATCCCATGTCACAAAAACTGCCTTCTTTCATCTGAGAAATATTGCTAAGTTACGAAGTATGCTATCCATCTCAGATCCAGAAAAGCTAGTTCATGCTTTTATGACTTCTAGGCTGGATTACTGTAATGCTCTGTTTGCTTGCTGCCCAGCATCCTCTATTAACAAACTTCAGCATTTACGGCTCCTAAACTCTGGAATAGCCTTCCTGATAATGTCCGAGGCTCAGACACACTCTCGCAGTTCAAAACTAGACCAAAGACCTATCTTTTTAGCAGAGCATACACTCAATGCATCACATAGCGATATGATGCATGAATGTGTTTATATACATAAAAATATATAATATAATCTCGTTTATTTACCCTATGAACAGCAGCTATCTGAATTATTCTCTTTGTTCGCTATTTCCACCTGTGGATACTCATCCCAAAGCCCCCAGAGATTATGCAGTGCCACTGAAGTGATCCAAGACCTGTGAAGAGATACTCCCAAGGTTTCCACATACCCAGACCAGGCCATAGCAGCTGCTGTGGTGGTCATGGAGGAGTAGCCTGAGCCTGATTCCTTTGAGACTCCAGGGAACGCAGTCTTCGCTGACTGGACTTAACTGAACTTAAACTCTGAAAACTGAACTACACTGTTTTAATTCACTATAATCTTCTATGTGAAGCTGCTTTGACACAATCTACATTGTAACAACGCTATACAAATTCATGAATTAAATTGAATTATTTGTTAATGCATTCATTTACCACCTATTCTAGCCTGCATGGCTTGTATATTACAGAATTGTAAGGCATTTATATAAATGTGTGAACATGAATCTTTTTTAACATGTTGTCATCTGTACATTAATTTTTTTTAAAAAGTACTATTTTGTTGTTGGATGTACCATTGACATTAACAGGATTACTGTTACTATATTGAAGATAGACTTATCACAAATAAGTAGCTAAATAGTATAAAGGGATTGTCAATATGTGAAAGTGATTGCATGATTTGAATACTGATGGCATTGTACAAATCACCCTTGATGATGAGCCCATAAGATTTGCATGTTCTACGTCAACAGCCAGAGAGAATGATAAAACGCACTCAACCATACTGATACTTCAAACCAACACACAACAGAGCAGAGATGAGGTTATTTCTCACTGCTTTCTTCGTGTCTGTTCTTTACAGGCAAACAGCGGGTACAGTTACTGTGTACATTTATGTGACTACTCCAATGAACTGCAGTGAAGCTCTGAAGTATTGTCAGACATATTATACAGACTTGCTTACAATCAACAGTGAGAAGGACGTCCAGATGGCAAACAAGGCAGCTGACGGAGCTTACGACAAAAGCTGGTTCAAGTCAATCACTCAGGTCTCTGAAAACCAATGCACATTGATGAACGATAAGGGATCAAAAAACCCTACTTTTTGGGCGGTAGTGTGTGCGTCTCCTCATCAGCCGTGTTCAAGTAAGCATCCGTTCTTCTGCTATAAGGACTTAATTCTGGTGAAGGTAAATAAGGCATGGGAGGAAGCTCTGGAATACTGTCGGTCTAGCTATGTAGATTTGGCCTTCTTGGATTACAAGGTGACACTAAATCTAAATGATGCCCAGACAAACCGCGTATGGACAGGCCTGCGTTTTCTAGATGGAAAATGGTTCTGGGTGGGGATGGAGAATATTGAGACTGACCTCACTCTGCCCCCATGCCCAATTGAACCGTATCGTTGTGGAGCCCGAAACACTGAGACAGATCAATGGGAGAATAGAGACTGTGAGGAGAAGCTCAACTTTGTTTGTGTGTAAATATTTAGGCAAGTAATGAACCATGACGCTGTTATTATTGTTCACGCTTCATTTGCTCATACACTGACGATGTTTGACTTTGAAATCATGTCGACAAACTTGACTTTATTAATGAAATGGGGAATGTACCATTTATGCTAGTCATTTTGACTGCTTTTTAAATTAGGGCTGAACAATATATTATTTGAGGATCGATATCACAATGTTTATCTGCAATTTAGTCACATAACAGGATTAGATTATTTATTAAAGATCAGAAGATAAAGATATTATTGAATATTAATATTTTAATGATTTTGACAATGATGACCTTGTTATTATATATTTGATCGTTAGATTCCTGTTCTTGAATACTGTTTAGCTCCCCAGAAAACCATAAAGCACTATTTAACTTATATTTTTGCTCTGTCTTATTTATATATGAAGAGTACAGATGCAAAAATCTGTATAATGCCATCTGTAGTTTTCTTTTACAATGAGCATTTTTTTCAGCCTCTTTTATGTTCAGTTATTTCATGTAAAAGCAATGGAAATAATCTATTCCTTGCCATAAAAGTGAAATTACTTAATCAAGACATAAGGCTGAGAAAAATGCTAATATTACAAGACAATTTCAAATGCCACATGGAGGTTTTTGCATCTGAACTCTTCATATGCTTGTAATTCATTGTATTTCATGGAGATGTACTGTATAGAAAAAAAAATGTATCATCCCAGTCAAGTTAAATTAATGAAATATTTCCAAATAGAAATATTCTAATCATCTGGTGAAATTATTTTAATGTTGCCATAAATTTATACATATATATATATATATATATATATATATATATATATATATATATATATATATATATATATATATATATATATATATATATATATATATATATATACAAGGTTGAAGTCAGAATTATTAGCCCCCCTTTGAATTTTATTTATCTTTTTTTCAATATTTCCCAAATAATGTTTAACAGAGCAAAGAAATTCACAGTATGTCTGTTAATTTATTTTTCTGAAGAAGAAAGTCTTATTTGTTTTATTTTGGCTAGAATAAAAGCAGTTTTAAAAAGAAAATATAGGTCAAAATTATTAGCCCCTTTAAGCTTTTTTTTTTTTTTTTTTTTTGGTCTACAGAATGAACTATCGTTATACAGTAACTTGCCTAATTACCCTAACCTGTCTTGTTAACCTAGTTAACCTAACATAGTTAAGCCTTTAAATGTCACATTAATCTGTATAGAAGTGACTTCAAAAATATCTAGTACAATATTATATACTGTCATCATGGCAAAGCTAAAATCAATCAGTTATTAGAAATGAGTTATTAAAACTATTATGTTTAGAAATATGCTGAAAAAAAAACCTTCTTTCTGTAAAACAGAAATTGGGGAAAAAAGATTAACAAGGGGGCTAATAATTCTGAATTCAACTGTATGTATCACAGCAAAACAAAATATTGGAATGTCAGAGTTTTTCAATATCATGCACCCCCAATTTAAACAGAATACTGAAAACAATGAGATGTAAGCTGGCTGTGAAAAAGATGTGGCTTGTGGGTGTTGTCATTTCTGAATTGTGTACATGTATTTTATTTATTTATTTGCCCCATGCTTCATTTGCTTTGAATTTGTTTTTAATTAAACTGTTTCCTATATATTTAAAGTTTAATTATGGTGAGGCTGGTGATGGGGAATAACATTAAAACTGTTTTCACATTTCAATTAATGTAATTATGTAATATGAGACTTGTATGTGACCCCACAGTTTCTTATGTTGCTGGTATATGAATTTGACATATTCAAAAATAAATTGTATGGGTCAAAAGTATGATATTTTTCCAAAAAATTTATAGAATATAAAGTAAAGATATTTTCCTCAGCATTTTGATTTTGTTTTTTATTTTTTCTAGATTTGATATAGTTCTATAATCTATGTTAAATATAGTAATATCCCAACTAACCACAGATTAATGAAATTATTACTTTATTCAGTTGTTCGATTATTTATTAATCTCAATAAAAAGATCCCTGTGACTGGTTTTGTGGTCCAGGGTCACATATGTCATCAAGAATCAGATGGGTTGTACATTTTAGCCCTGATTAAAACCTCAGAATTTAGCTGTCATCATTTCAAATCCTTGCTGACTTTTATCTTTTACATCCAAAAAAACAAACAAAAAACTCCACAGCCATCTCCAATAATTCACAAAGCCAATATCAGAAGTTGTTGTTTATATTGGCATTATTGTAGTTGCTATGGCTACTTGCACACATTCATAATTTGCTTAAATCTCCATATTTTGCAAGTTCACATCCTTCTTTCATGCTTTGTTTGGAATTTATACCATGGATAGTGTATACTCTGTGGTTAATTTGAATAGATTAGTAGATTTATGAGATTTTCGTTGTTTATTTTAGGCCTGCTGTTGATTATACTGCACCAATATCACAGATTTCCATACTTCCATTACATATACCAAAAAAGCATCACAAAACCATCAGATTATAACAATCAAACCATTACATTTGTGTGACACATTCCATTAGGATTTATTAGTTTTTACTTGTCACCAATAGAAGTTGAAACATGACAAGCAGAGAGCCAAAGGACCAATACAGTTTTCATTAAAACCAGTAAAATTTCAGTATATTCGTTAAAGTCATTATAAATAGCCTACTAATGTGATTAATATGTTTTTTTTTTTTCAGAAAGGCATACACACCTTAATGACATTGAAGTCCATGTAGCAAATCCAACTTACTGTTTAAGTAAAATCATAATAATAATAATCAATATAACCAATGTATTTTATTATAATTGATGAGGCACTAGGGGAAAAAATAAAAGCTTAAAAATAGTCAAACCCTACATTTGCTAGATTTCTGCAGACATGTCCTCTGCAACTACCTGCTAGTGGGCTCAAATTTGATATACAATTTGAATATTATATAGAAGTACTATTTCATTAATGGGCATGCTATATATATATATAATTTTTACGAAAAATTGCATGATCGATGATCATTTAAATGATCAACTTATCAATTAATCAAATAATTGTTAATTACTACTCCAACACAAAGTATTGAATGATTTGATATATTCAACAAGGCAAACAATTCACCCAAGCCAGAAATTTGTGAGAACAGAGATGTTCACTGAATATCTGGCTGTGACGAGCAATTTTTAAAATAAGAGCATATTTGTGTATGTCAAGATATCTTAAAACACCATAATATTTTAGAGAAAGAAGTTCAAGTTTGCATAACCAATAATTGCTCTTATCCACCACCGATTTGATTACCTAACCAACGACTTAATGGCAACACCCGTGGTTATAACGAGATCCGCACATATCTCCATAACAGGGTTTTATGCAATCCAGTGAGTCCATAAGGTAAGGTAAACTGCACACTTGTGGATGTGTACCTCACAGTGCAAACTATAACTTACCCTTTAAATGTTCATGCTTAATTGGTGTCCAATAATTGAATCTGGATTTGAAAGCAGACACACTTCTGTGGAGTGCTTTGAATTTGTGTGCAGTATTTTTGAGACCTTCTCGGCAGGATAAGATTCATGATGATCTTTTTTTAAACAATATATTCACCCTTGGAGGAGAGAGTATATCTTCTCAAAGAAATTGGAGAATTGAGACTGAAAAATCAATGGAGAATTGATTTTAGGAATTGAGTTCATGGATTCCAGAAGTAGGAATCAAAATCTGAATCAATTCTAAAATATTTGGAATGGAACAGCTCTACTATTACAGTGGATTATTACAGCCCGTGTGTTGTCCCAGATTATAATATGTGAGTTGTCATTTATGTCAACAAGGTAATAAGAAGGTATAATCTGTCTATCATCACCAAATTTGCATAATCCAATATGTAATACATGATGACATCATGTTCATGATAAGAAATGTAAATGCAGACAAAGGCAAATCATCATTCCTCTTATTTGAATGAGGATTGTGGATGTGGAAATTCTTTGCATGCAAACAACAGCTACATTTGTTTGCAGTTTGTCTGAGTAATTTTAAAACATTGTTGTACAAAGCAGGGTATCCACAGGTTTTTCAAAAGTCTTAAAAGGGTGGTCCAGAATGTAATTTTAAGGCTTGGTTGTGTTAATAAGATGCAAAGCAATGTGTGCTTATGTTTCACTTGAAGGAAATCAAGTTATTTTTTCATAAATCTCATTTTGATTATACACAGCTACTCAGCTAACATGAAAACGACTGTCATATTTCCTAGTTCCTCTGAAAGGCCCGCCCTCAAGTGGCTTTGATTGGTCATCGTCATAATGTGCTGCGATTCACGCCCAGACAAGCACGCGCATTTTGTGTAAACGGTCAGGAGTCAATCAACAAGTGTCTGTAATGACTGAAAATTGGATGCGGCTCCTTTAAGACTTTAAGTGTGTGTGTGTGTGTGTGTGTGTGTGTGTGTGTGTGTGTGTGTGTGTGTGTGTGTGTGTGTGTGTGTGTGTGTGTTTATGTGTGTGCGTGTGTATACTATGAACTGTCTGTTAACACGAGAAGCGCATGTGGGCGGTAGTTATGTTTATTTTTATTTTTCTCTCATGCTCGGATTAAGTTATTTTCTGTGGTGACGCTGGCGACAGAATAAAGCACAAGATGGGGATGAGACATGTTTGAGCCTGGATTGATTTTTTTTGCTGTTACACTCCAGTTGGGAGAGAATTGCTGTATTTTTTTTTACTCAATGTATTACAGGACGTCTTTCACGCATATCCAAAATATGCCTGTGTAAGTAACATGAATCATTCACATATCTTTTGTGACTTCATTGTCTGAGATGTAAAATGCATGGAAAAGCTGCCTATAGATGGTTTACATGACGCTGGTGTGGTTATTATTAATCCGCCATTACGGGAAGCGCCACCAGGGAGCTATTCCATAAACCAAGTTTACAGAAAAAGCCAGGCTTATTTTGGTAAGTCAGGTTTATTAATGGCGGATTCGGTTTCATAAATCAAATTTGCGATAGTTCAAACTTAGTTACCCTGGCAACTTATGCTGGGAAACTAGCCTGGTCCGGGGCAGGCTAACTCTCAGGCTAAGTCTTAAGTTCAAGCTTAATCAAAGTAATGTTAACATTCACCTGCTATAATCTGATGCCATTTTAATTCACTTAACCTCTTAATAACGATTAAAACTTTATAGTCACTTAATAGCAAAAAAATATATATATAATATATATATTCCAAATTTTGAATTGGTACTGAATAATCTAATGTATATATATTAGGGATGTGCGGAGCAGCCGGTATTTGTATTTGTATTTGTTGAGGGGGGAAAAGTATTTGTATTTGTATTTGTATTTGTATTCGAGTAAAATTCAAAATGGCGCAAAAATATATATTTTTTCTATTACACTTCTAATTTACGTTATAGTGAAATTATTGTTTAATTATATCCATTATATAAATTAAAGACATGCAATATTGGCTGTTGTTTTTGAACATGTGACAAGAAATGTCATTAAAAAGAAAATAACATAGAAGCCATTATCTCATCCATGGTTAAACCAACAACTAATAAAATACCATTGTGAATATTATGAACCCCACCACCACCGTTCTTGTTGAAGGACACTGAATAGACAGAATAAAAACAAATAATACTTCAAAAAACTGTTCTTCTTCTGAAAGAACTTCTTTCCAATGGACAGAATTCCAAAAACTAATATTAACTAAATAAATCTAAATTAAACCCTGCCTGGGAGATCTGGCAGAACAAAAGTATTCTATATAATACTAAAAGATACAGCCCTGCTATTGTCATCTGCCTGCCACAAAACAGACACAAAGTTTTTTTTTTTTTATTTATTTTTTTTTTTTTTGAAACTGACTTGCTGGGGCAGAATGTGGCTGTGTTGATGGTTTGGTGCTTGTGGATGATTTAGCAGAGCATAGCTGTGCTGATTGAGGGGATTGATGCTTGTGGGGGGTTCACAGACAGTATCAGGAAATTCTATTCTATTACATAGAAGGTTGCGTGGTGGCACAGTGAGTAGCAAGAAGGTTGCTGGTTCGAGCCCCGACTGGGTTCTCCCCATGTTGGCGTGAGTTTCCTCCGGGTGCTCCGGTTTCCCCCACAGTCCAAACACATGCAATACAGGTGAATTGGGTAAGCTAAATTGTCCCTATTGTATGTGTGTGAAAGAGAGTGTATGGATGTTTGCCAGTGCTGGGTAGCAGCTGGAAGGGCAGCCACTGCGTAAAACATATGCTGGATAAATTGGTGGTTCATTCCACTGTGGCAACCCCAGATTGATAAAGGGATTTAGCCGAAAAGAAATGAATAAATGATTATGGATAGAAGATGTTGACAGATGTTTAATATCTCTGCCTCTGCTGATTTCACTTTTGTAAACATTATACAGTATCACTTTGTTTTATCTGCAGCTCCACTGACTGTAAAATGCTTCCACACAGAACCTGAAGGTTTTTTTTTTCTTTTGACTGGTGGAGGACCAAGAAATGGCTCAGCAGTAGTCTTTTTCACTCTTTTTCTGGGTGCCCAATAAAAAGTGACGGGAAGCTATGCTAAGGTTAACTAGCCTATAGCATATATCTTGCTGTCTGCAAAAGACAGTAATTTAGACATACCATATAACTCCCATAAGTGCATACTATTCGACACAACTGCAAAAGCATCGTTTTAACCATTATAAACGAACGTTAACGTTACTCTGTCAACAGCAGTCTAAATTACTGCGCTAACAGAGCTAACGTTGCGTAAACAGCAACGTCAACTCCGCTACAAGTTTATAAACTGCCTTTGGAAACCAATTAAGGTACAAAAATCTATTTAACAAAAATAGTGATGCAGTGAAGTATTTTTTTCGCTCAGCCGAGCCTTTCATCTGTTGCTGTGGAAAAGCTTGTGCCTGACACATTTCATCTCCGCCCCACCCTCCGACTATTGAGCGTCTCTCTCTCTCTCTCTCTCTCACTCACTCACTCACTCACGCGGGCATGCACTGTGGTCTCATGAGGAAACGCTGCTTTTTGATATAGTGTTTTTCTTGCTCCCGAATACAAATAATTTTTCAAGTATTTGTTCGAATCAAGTATTCGTAAAAACACGCTATTCGTGCCTTTCCGAATACCGTATTCGGGTTCGGCTCCACCCTTAATATATATATATACACGTTTATTTTTTTAGGCTTAGTGCCTTTATTAATCTGGGGTTACTACAGCGCAATGAACGGCCAACTTATACAGCATATGATTTATGCAGCAGAAGACTTCACTTGGAAACATCCATACACACTCATTCACATTCCTACACTATGGCCAGTTTAGCTTATTCAATTCACCTGTAGCGCATGCCGCATGTCTTTGGATTTGGGGGAAACTGGAGCACCTGGAGGAAACCCACGCGAGCACGGGGTTAAGAAAAGCACTGACTATTATTAAGAAGAAGACTACATTTCTTAAATAATGACTTTAAAGCTGTAAAATGAGTGAAATAATCAGGAGATGATACGTGCTGAGCAGCAACTTCACTTTAATGTAAGGATATTTTCCCACGGGCCGCGGGAAACAAGTGGCAAAGGAAAAGCAACGATTTGCAGCAGATTCGGGAGCAAATTAAAAATCCCACCGCTTGTGCGTGCACGGCTCTTTATTTATTTTAAACCTATGTGCTTACATTTAGAACATTTTGTATGTTACAGTGAGCCTGCAGTGCATTAAAACATTTCTTGCAAGCAACAATTGGCAGTAAGCGCAAATCCTCTCTCTCACGCACATGCGCGCGGTCAAGCACAATTACTATGTTTTATAACAAATATTATAGGCCTAAATAATAGTCTATATTTAAAAATATATATTGCTAAAAATGTAGCCTATTGAACTATCTGCAGTTTCGCGGCTCACTCGCTGTAAAACAGCTGTGTCTCATTTCAGAGCTCTTTCAGTTCTCTAAGTTGCCATGGTAGCACACAACATAATCGATGTATCTATGCTCGACTTTTAAGGTTTCACGACAGAAACGTGCACGAACAGTTATCTAGATTATTTAAACTGAACTCAGACTAGTTAGATCAAATGATCTTCAACTTGCTGTTATGGAACCAGTTTAAGCGTGGACGTTTAGTTCAGCTCATTATAGTCAGGCTTTTGGCTTTAATCCCCGCTTTTCTTAACCAATTTTAATGAAGAATACGTATCCTTTGTCGCTGATGTCTTCAGTGTTCGAGCGTCTGCAGGGGGCTTCGTTTTTCACAAAATTAGATCTCTGCAACGCATATCATTTGGTTCGCATGAAGCAGGGCCATGAGTGGAATACCGCGTTTCTTACCCCCAGTGGGCATTTTGAATATTGTGTTCTTCCGTTCAGGCTTTCTAATGCTCCTGCGGTTTTCCAAGCACTCGTAAATGACGTGTTGCGAGACATGATAGATCAGTTTATTTATGTCTACCTGGATGACATTCTGATTTTTTCTCGTTCTCTCCAGGAACATGTGCAGCACGTCAGGCGAGTGCTTCAGCGGCTGCTAGAGAATGGGCTTTTTGTCAAGGCGGAGAAATGCGTGTTTCATGCACAGTCTGTTCCCTTTTTAGGACACATTTTGTCAGTCGAGGGGGTGCGCATGGATCCAGAGAAGGTTCAGGCTGTGGTAAATTGGCCAATTCCGGAGTCTCGTAAGGCCCTGCAGAGATTTCTGGGCTTAGCTAATTTTTACCAGCTGCATTCACTAAACTAAAAGGCCGTTTTGTTTCAGCCCCCATTCTGGTGACACCTGATCCCTCCCGGCAGTTTGTGGTGGAGGTTGACGCATCAGAGGTGGGGGTGGGCGCTATCCTGTCCCAGCGCGCAGCCTCGGATGACAGAATTCCTCCGTGTGCGTTTTTCTCACATCGATTATCTCCCGCAGAACGTAATTACGACATTGGTAATAGGAAGTTGTTGGCTGTCAAACTCGTATTGGAGGAATGGCGTCATTGGTTGGAGGGTTCGGGGGTTCCCTTTATCGTTTGGACCGATCATAAGAACCTCGAATACATCAGGTCCGCCAAACGACTTAACTCCAGGCAGGCTCGGTGGGCATTATTCTTCGGACGTTTTGACTTTGCCATCTCTTATCGGTCGGGTTCTAAAAACACCAAACCCGACGCGTTATCCCGTCTTTTTTATTCTTCCGAGCGCAATCCGTCTCCTAAGCCCATCGTTCCCCAGAGGATTTGTATTTCTGCGGTGACATGGGAGATCGAGAGCAGGGTCCGCACAGCCCTGGGTGGGGTAACGCCCTCGGTTGGATGCCCATCCAGTCGTTTGTTTGTGCCGGAGGAGATTCGGTCTGACGTCATTCGGTGGGGACATTCCTCCAAAGTGGCTTGTCATCCGGGGGTGAGTCGTACCTTATTTTTGGTTAAACAGCGATTTTGGTGGCCAGCTATGGCACGGGACATACGCGAGTTTGTTTTGGCCTGTTTTGTTTGTGCTGTTTCTAAGACTTCAAATCGCCCTCCTACTGGACTCCTTCTGCCGCTGTCAGTGCCTTCGAGACCCTGGTCACACATTTCACTAGATTTTGTCACTGGTCTCCCGCCATCTGGTGGCAATACGGCTGTTTTGACCGTTGTGGACCGGTTCTCGAAGGCTACTCATTTCATTCCTCTGCCCAAATTACCCTCAGCCAGAGTGACAGCGGATGCTGTCATTAATCACGTCTTTCGCATTCATGGCCTCCCGACGGATGTGGTTTCTGACAGAGGGCTACAGTTTGTCTCTAAATTTTGGAGAGAATTCTGTCATTTACTGGGGGCGACTGTAAGTCTTTCTTCTGGTTTCCATCCTCAGAGTAACGGACAAACAGAGAGGGCCAACCAAGATCTCGAACGCATGTTACGTTGTTTGGTTTCCCAAAATCCCTCCTCTTGGAGTCAGCCCCTCCCATGGGTGGAGTATGCACACAATTCGTTACCAGTGTCGGCTACGGGCCTCTCTCCGTTTCAGTGTAGTCTAGGTTACCAGCCACCAGCTTTTCCCAGTCTGGAATCCGAAATCGCGGTCCCCTCCGCCCACGCCTTTGTCCAGAGGTGTCGACGCACTTGAAGCAGGGCCAGACAGACCCTCCTCCAAGTGGGTGCGCACACTAAGGCTAAAGCCGATCGCCACCGGTCGAAGCCTCCCGTTTACGTCGTCGGTCAGAAAGTGTGGCTTTCAACTAAGAATATTCTCTTGCGTTCCGTATGTAATAAACTTGCACCCAAATTTATTGGCCCGTTCACTGTCATTAAGATCATTAGTCCGGTGGCAGTCCGCCTTAAACTTCCTATAGCGTACAGGAGAATACATCCCGTGTTTCATGTTTCCAAATTAAAGCCGGTTTTTTATACGGCAATTAACCCGCCGTATTAATTAACCACACTGGTGAGGCTCATTATTAGGCCTATATCAGAGTTTCACCTACATCTATGTTTCTTTGTCAGTTCGTTACACCTGGTCTTATGTGTGTTGTCTGTGCTCAGGCCCCTGAGGAGATTTACCTGCACCCTGTTTTCCTGTCTGTTCCTGCCCTGTGTTCATCGTCCTCCCAGCCTGTCACTATCTTTGTTTGTTTACTTTGACTTTGTCAAATAAACTTCTTCACTCGCATCTGGATCCTCTTAGACTCTTATTTTTGAACGTTACAGATCCGCCATTATGGGAAGCGCCACCTGGTGTAGACTGGGTATACTGTAGCTAAAGCAGTTATCTGTTGCAGTCAGTGTGAAAAGCTGATTAATTAGGTCAGATCTCTTATAAATTTAGATAAATATCTTGGCGCCAGAGTATTTATCGCAGCCAGAAATAACACATTAAATGAGCATACATTTTGTCCCACTCCTAATACACAACCCAACAAACAAAAACTAAAGTAACTCAAAATCATTTTATGCACTCTTGGGGGCCCCCTTGTGGCCATGGGGCCCTAAGCAGCCACTTAGTTCACTTATGCCTTGGGCCTGCTCTGCATGTATGTATTATTCAAGTAGTTCGAATTTTTCAATAGTATCTGGATGCAGCCTTCATGATGCAAGCTGAGAGTGCATCACTCAGCGATGCAATGTCAGACACAATGCACTCAATAGATTGAGTGACGTCACTGTGAGGGGTGGGGTTAGGACTGGGGTTAGGTGAGCCCATTAAAAAGCATTGCATGCAGCTTAGATTGCACTGCACCAGGTCTGCATCCAGACCCCTCTCAATTTTTTTGTTTTTAATGAGGCAAGTAAACATTTTTACTGTTTAGCCCTATTTAACTCTAAAAAAAATTTCGTAATGGTCTTAAAAAGTCTGACATTTGAGTTGGTGAAATCTGCAGAAACCCTGACAAAGAATCCTTGCTCAGGAATGCTGTGCATGTTTTTCAATTACTTTTTAGTTTATTTACAAAAGAGAAAGCATTAAATATTGAAATTGAATTTAATCAACAAAAATATGAAGGCAATGTAAAAAAATCACTTCTAAATCATTTATATTCACATCAATTAAAGTATGCATGTTTTGCCAATTTACATGAATGAAACTGGATGTAAACAACAAGCATATTTAAATGCATAATAAATAACGTATTTTTCTTCACTGTTTTAGCTTAATTAGTCATTACTTTCAAAGTTTTTGGGAACAAATCATATGTGACCTTAGACCCCAAAAGCAGTCAACAAAAATCAGCACTATGACTTTTTGTTTGGGTGGTCTATGGTAACATTTTCAAACAATAAGTTTTTCTTTCCATCAGTGTTGATAAATTCAGCTGAAACACAACTAGAATTGGAATGTGCTTTATTTAATTGCATTGAAATTATTTAATGTACTTAATGCAATATATTATTTAATACAAACAGAGATGCCTTTTTATTAGAACTTGCACATGCTGTAGTTCCTTGAAACATGTAAAAGACGTTGTTATGCAACTTCTTTAAATAAACAAAATAGATTCTGTAGGATTTGAATGTTTTGTCCCAGCAAACATGACAAACTGTTCAGTGCTCAACCATCCTTAAACCAAACCAGCTCACCACAGCAGAGATGGAGCTGAATCTCTTTGGACTTTTCCTGTTTGTTCTGAATGCTTATGGATAGAGCACAGGTAGAACTGGAGTTAACGTGCACATTTTTGTGGAAGCTGCAGTGACCTTTTTTTTGCTCAAAATTACTGCAAGACCTTTTATGACAACCTGTCTATAGTTTCTACTGTAGAGGAGCTTCAGATGCTTGAAGAAGAGGCAGGAGTAACGTACAATAATAGTTGGATCGGCAGCCAGAGAAGCATATGTAAATCACTAAAGTATGAGGACATTAATACATCAAATGTGCAACACTTGTTTGATAATCCTGCATTTTGTGCATTTGCTTTCACGACCCATTGGAAAAAAAAATTATGTTCAAATCAATATTCTTTCTTCTGCCATAAGAACTTCACTCTGGTGCAAGTAAATAAGACATGGGAGGACGCTCTGGAGTACTGCAGATCTCACTTCACTGACCTGGCTTCTTTTTCTTTTGATTGGCCAACAAAATAAGATTAAAAAGGAGACTGAAACTTGCCAGACAGATCATGTGTGGACAGGCCTGCGCTTTCTAGATGGAAAATGGTATTGGCTGAATGTGTTGAATGACCAGATCATCGTTTCTCTGCCCTCATGCCCGCTTGAGCCATTCCGCTGCGGTGCCAGAAACACAAGACAGAACAATGGGAGAACAGAGACTGCGAGGAAAAGCTCAACTTTCTGTGTCTCAAACTTTTCAGTCTTGAACATGACCTCTTGTCTGTTTTCATGAATCAAGTAGGCATAAAGTGAAATCTGAAGTGTAGACTTATAATATGTTAAAGGAAGAGTTCATTCCGAGAAAATAACTTTTGATATATTTTTTTAATTATTATTTTAATAAAAAATATATATATAAAAGAATGTTAAAAACTGAAAATATAGGGGAATATTTTATGGAAATATCTGGCTACTAGTATTCAAGATTCTATAAAATAATGTCTGTGTTCAACAGATGAAATAAACTCAAAAGAGTTTGGAACTCCAGTCCAGACAGAGTTCAGTTCATCTTTGATCTGGTTTGGTTTGACGATATTTGAGCAATAAACAGTTTATCACCCTTATCAGACTGCTGACACAGAGCATGTAAAAACCACAAAGTCTCACAGCATCATCATCCATCTTTGTTAATTAAACAACATCCAGTGCAGCACTTTTGTTTATTTTAAAATGATTGACAACCCTGCCATTCATGCTTAAACTATTTGAATATTGATACTGTCAGCATACTTCAATAGTGTCTATCAGCAATTCTTAAGTAATGAATATAATTATAAACAGCAGATTATGGCAACAGATTATGACATAATATTAATTATCAAGAATGCAAATGTAAGCAAAGGCAAAACATAATTTTTCGTATTTGTATGAGGTGTGTGGATGTGGAATTTCTTTGCATGCAAAAACGGACAAAAAACAACGTAAACAACAGCTACATTTGTTTGCCAGGTTTCCAATTCATTTTCAGCTCATGCCTTACAATCTATTGGTCAAAGCAATGTCAATACTGTACATTTTTTGCATGAACAGCCAGTACACTCATAATTCCAAAACCAAATAAGTACAATGACACAACCAATGTCCATTGAGTTTGAAACCAGTGAAGGTTCTATGCAAATACCTCTTACCGTATTTGCCTACTGGGGAGATTTTCCAGTCTTGTGCCACCAGGCTCAGGGAAGACCAAGAACATGCTAGATCCAGAACATATGTCCCTCGGCTTGGGAATGCCTTGGGATTCCCCTGGAAGAGCTGAATGAAATCACTAGTGAGAGGGAAGTTTCGAGCTTCATACTGTGACTGCTGCGCACCGCAACCTGGCCCCAGATAGGTGGTTGATGATGGATGGATATTCCGTATATCAAGCAGGTAGCAGAATAGGGTCAAATACTACTGTAGTTCTATTTTTTTTAATATGTATAAAATAACTTTATAAATCTTCAGTCTAAAAAGACAGTGGCCTTGTGAGTAGTGAGTGTCAGTTTTAGTAAAGGTCCAAGAAGGGGTAACACTTTATTTTGATGGTCCATTTGAGTATTAGTAAGCTGTCTGCTGAATATCTGTTGATACTGCTCCTTCAACAGACATTTAACTGACTATAAGAAACTTTGCAAGTACATGTCAACTTACCATAACCCTAACCCCAACTTAACAGTCTACTACTACTTAATGAGAATTAGTTGCCATGTAGATGCAATGTAACTTAAATTCAACAAACGGACCATCAAAATAAAGTGTGACCCAAGAGGGTCCTGGTTGAGTGGCCAAAGCAATCCCATCCCATCACGATTTTTCAATATTTGTTTTTTGTAATGTTGTTGTGTTGTAAATTAACATCTGTTTTTCAAAATTTCACTGTTGTGATTTTTTTGCTTACTTTTGTTTACAAATGTCATTGTGTTGTGAACTTAATGTCATTGTGTTGTGATCCTAATGTTCTCTTGAGTCCATAGGTGCATCCCAAATTTTAATACCTTGCACTATTTTATACCATTTGTAGTATAAATAGTATATGTAGTGCATTCACACTAAAAATCTAAAAAGAGTAAGTACACTTCAAATATGCAGATGATGCACTTATTCAACTGTTGAAAACCAGAATGAAATGTTGGACACTTCACACACTCAACGGCCACTCCAACAGAAGGGGCAAGCTTTCTGGCACTGATTTTGAATTTCTTATTTATTTAGGATTTTGAAAGCAAAATTCTCCTACGAGAGTGATCATATGAATACGGTTATACTCGTGGCAGGTATTAGTTTGGTCATTTATTTCACTAATTTGGCAACCTCAAAAAATCATCTTTGAATTTCCTCTTAGTATAAAAATTTTCCGTGTTCCATTTGGGATGACACTACATACATATACTATGCTGTTGAGTATGACCACTTATTACGTATTTCTGATATTATTAGATAAATAAAAACTTTTAAACTGTAGAAATGCTTCAGTAAAAATCTGTAACCTGCTTAACAGTAAGATTCCCTAATATTATCTTTAAAATGACTTTTCCTGAAATTACTGTTTCTTTTCATCAATTATGTACATTAAAGTTTTGTTACATCTTTTGACGAATATATAGTATGTTTTTCTGCTTTGTGGGAAAAAATGTTTGTTGATTTTCCATTGCCATATGCTTATGGTTGTGTTTTTGTCTGTGTAACAGACACAAAGTGTAGAAATTAGTCCTTCAAAATGTACTTGCATAGCACTATAAATAATTGAAATACAGTACCTTAAAATTCTTTTTACAGTTTCTATTGTATTTTTAACCAAAAAATTTTGTCAACAATCTGATAGTTTGTCATCAAATTGTGCTACTTAATTTTTAAATGGGAAGTTAGAACATAAAACAGCACTGGACAAAACGACAATTTGACAAAATGTGCCAATCTAGATGTATAAGAAACTTAAATAATTTGTTTTTTAAAATTACAAATGTTAAACATTTTTAATGTATAGGGGGTAATTTAGCCATTTACAACTCCCTTTAGTCATATGTGAACAGTCTTCATAAAAGTGAATCTTCTCAGTGAAAAGTAACCTGAGAAAGATTATTTAATGATTATTTAAGGAGAAAAAATATTAAAGAATGTTTAATAACAGGTACTACCTAACACAGAACATTGTCTGTGTTTCTGTTTAAAAGCTGTCAAGTTTTTTTGTTGTTGTTGTTGACTTCTGTCATGTTATAATGTGTCTAGATATCAAACGATGTCTGCCTCCCTCATGTGGTTATAAAAGGAAACTAAAACTTACAGTAAATAATAAATAACAAGCATTAAAAATAAATAAAAATGCACATAAACGTTAAAACTATTTAAAGTGCTCAGCATAAATGAGTACACCCCATTTTTTTAAATTTATATTTTTTTATTAAATATGGGTTATATATCTTAATGCATTTGAACATAACAGATTTATTAAATAGATATATTTATTAAAATTATATTTTAGTCACAAAACATCTTTAGAAATGGAAAGATAATACATTTAAATTCATGCAAAATATTGTAAAAAAAACATTGAACCATTATTGTAAGTTATTTTGTTGGATTAGTTCTAGATTTGGCTTCAATACTGACTTAATTAATGTATATGCACTAACAAAATATTGTAAAGCATCCTATAGAAAATATTAATTTAAATGAGAGATTTATGGGGGGTTTACTCATATGGCCTATGCTGAGCACTGTACTTCTGTAACACTTATAGTTCACTTAAATGTATACTTTTACATACTATTAGGGTGGCCAGTTTACCCCAAGTAGTGTTCAAGTATTACACTGAAAAAGAGATTACTAGATGCCATAGTTAAAACATGACGTATGCATAAAAATATAATTCAATGTTGTTTAGGAATGCTTGACCTGAAACTCCAATATTGTGAGTAGACTGGAGAAACATTATAGTGTATTTGTATATGTAATGTGTTTAGTGTCTCAGTCAACTAAATGTATATGTGTTGTGGCGAGACAAAATGCCTCCTACAAATTTTTCTAAGTGCCACTAGGGGGCGCTGCTCCGACTTGCCCATCCTGGAGCTTCCAAACAGTACTTCTTTGGTCGAGAGCAGAGGTTCAGGTAGGGAATAGGAGAATTTTTTTTTTTTCCTGTGTGTGTGTTTGGTGGCAAAGAATTGGGGAGAGAGAAGATAAGACAGGTGCAAGAGTGGAGAGCTGTTAGTGATGACGAGTGTGTGACATTAAAAGACGGTGGCGTGTAATGATTGTGGATGCGGTGGCCCAGACAACATCACAAGCGATCCTCTGGGATCCTCGGGGAATCACATGAAAATGTGGACCTGTACAGATCGATGTTGTTTGCTCGGGTCAGTAGTTCATTTGCATTTTTTCATACACCCACACAATTGCTAACAATCTACATACATGTTGCAACTCCATTACACAGGCTTTCTTTTTCTTTCTTGCTCTCGTTATACCAACCACCATTACAATGTGAATAAAGCAACATAGAGTGAGAGTGAAAACAGTGTATAAGCAGCACACCAAATCCTTGTCAGTTTGTTGAGAGCCATGATGGTCCTGGTGAGGAGGGTGGAGAAGAACAAGCTGTTTAACTGTTCTTCTCTCACCCAAGAGCTGTGTGTGGCAAAGCTCAGGGTGATGAAGTGGAGCAATGTTAGAACACAGCAGGACACTGAGGTGAAACATTCACTGATGGTAAATCGCATTAAATTTTGTGTGTATGTATCCACTTTTTTTCCTATACCCCATAATGCATTGCATTGTTTATAACAATAACTTGTAACCTGTAACAATCAGAAAACAAAAAGAGTTTTGTTTTATATCCTGCTGTTGTTTTGATTTGTTGAAAGCTATTCCTAATGGTTTCCTAATGTGAATGTCATGAATAACATAGAATGAACTGCTTTTAGGTGACTGAATTAAAAGAGAGAGAGAGAGAGAGAAAGAATAACATTGTGATTGAACTTTATTGTAAAATCCATCAATTCATTCATTCATTTGCTTATCTGGGGCCGGGTCATGGGGGCAGCAGTCTCATGAGAGAACTCCAGACTTGCCTTTCCCCAGACATACCTCCAGTTCCTCTTAGGGATCCTAAGGTATTCCCAGGCAAGCCGAGAGACAGTCTTCCCAGAGGCCTCATCTCATTTTGACAAGCCTGGAATGCCTCTCTAGGTAGGGGTCTAGGATGCATTGGAAAAGATGCCTAAGCCACCTTCTGTCAATGTGGAGGAGCAGCTGTTCTACTCCAAGCTCCTCTGAGCTCTGAGTGTGCACACACCCTGCAAAGCAAAATCATTTCAGCCCTTGTGTTCAAGATCTTGTCTTTTTGCCATGACCCAAAGTTCATGGTAAATCAAGATTGCAATTCAGTTGTCCTTTAAATGTTTTCAGATACTTTTTAGAACAGTGGTTCTCAAACTTTTTTCACCAAGTACCACCTTAGAAAAAAATCGTCTCTCCAAGTACCACCTTACGACGCTATTTTTTAACCAGTATTAAAAAATAGCGTCGTAAGCCTAATTAAGCAGCTACAGGTGTGCACAGTTTTAAAACGATGCAGATTACTTCCTATTAGTAAGAATATGTATTATTGTCAGTCACTTTAAACATTTGAAATAGTCTGAACATTAACTGTGCTTGCAGATAAAAAAAAAAAAAAGTTTTAGTTAAAATGCTTTTAAAAGTTCATAAAAAAATGGCGCTGTTCTTAAAAAGTAAAAAGAAAACTGCTGTACTTAAATCTAAAGTATTCATAGTGGCCTATTCATCAAAAGCTGGAAATGCTGCTTGGACCTTATAAATATAGGCTATATGTCATATTCATACACTTTCAGACAAATCTTGAAATAAATGTTAAATGTACATGACAGGGTTCATACAGACACAGCCTAATGAAAATCAATTCCAGCACCTATTTTTTTTTTTTCAAGACTGACATGCTATGTATTGAAGACCTGAAATGTATTCTCAGCAACCCATAAAACATTGCATAGGAATAGATACAAATAAAAACCATTAATAATAATATTTATTAATCATATATTAATAATATAATAAACCTGCACTAAGTGCTTGTGAAATCTTTTTTGTACTCAAGTAAAAATACTATTACACTGCTAAAATAAAATTTTTTTTTAGTAAATAATACTAATATTAGGTAAAAGTACAAATTACTCTTTTAAAAAGTACTAGTTGGTTACTTTTGAAAAAAAAATCTGATTTTCATTATGAAATCACTTTTTTTTAAGTGTAAACCTTTTTTAATGGTTTGATTGCTTACATCCCAAAGCTACATGTATAATGTGCACTAACAAAGGAAGTATAGTCAATTTTTCCTTTCATGACAATTAATCTTTTTCAATAGCACTGGTAAAACTACCAAATAATCTTTAAGGCCATAGAGACACTTTTTGCCCATTTTAAAAAATATATATTTTTAAGCTTTGAAAGGTTAAATTAAAGTATATGGTAAAAAGATTTAAATTTAGCCTTTTATTTACATATTTACACTATTTTCTTTACAATATGGCAAATTTGTTTCTTAAATAGCTGTACATCACATGTAGATTTTATTTTACACTTGATCTTAATCTAAAATAGAAACGTAAAAAAATACAAGTACACTGTCAGTAAAAAAAATAAAACAAATGACTTCATTTTACTTGAGGTATTTGAAATATGACGACACTACATTTATCAAAGCAGTGCTTTAAGAGCCTTATTGTAAATTGTGATAAATAAACAATAAGTAGGCTAACAATGGATTGCTTTGACCTGTAATGCTTTAGGACAGATCAGAATACAGCTAAATGTATAAATCACACAAATACCTCATCCAGAAACATTTCCAGCATAATTCTTTTGTCGTAAAGAAATAAAAAATGTTCCACCTTTGCTAAAAGTAAGTTTCACTTGACAACACAGCCAAATAAGAAGACCATTAGCATTGTCATCGATCATGTATCAATCTATTTCCAAATATTTGATAACTTTGAATACTTTTGACTAAATTTAGTTAAGGAGCAAAGATAAATAACGTCTACTTTAATAGTGGAGAGATCGCGATTGTATTCTATCTGAGCACACACGCGATCATGAGAGGACTTGCAGTTCATTTGAAAAAAGCCTGTTTAAGAGCTCGCATATCTGTTTTAGCGATTTGTGTACATGAATGTGCTCTCGTGTTAAAATAAAGCACTCGCCGCATTTGCAGAAATGAGTAATTGCGCAATACCTCCATTTTCGCGCCGCCATTCAGACTGTGTTTAGAGGAGTGACAGGTCAGAGGCGAGTCGACTGGCTGTCGGAGAGCGAAACGTGTATGAAGATCATCAAATAGGCAGGAAATAAGTCCGCGGTTTAATTACTCTGCTAGACATCTCTGTAGTGAAAACATCCGAGAAGCATTATTCCAACAAAACATTTGTTTTTAAGTTGTTTTTTTCTGTCTCTGCAACACAGAAAGCCTTTGTCCCGCCCTTACGTTTCACGCAACTAGACAAGGTCGACTGTGATTGGCCACTTTTCATGTCAGTCAAATTCAGTTCAGACGCTTCAGAATCAATCAATTTAAACTTCGGAAACTGATTTTCAGCAGCTTATGACACAATGCTCTAAAATAAACACTCTAAGCACAGCGTTGTGATCGTACGCTTCACAAAACAGCCAATGCTGATCCCATCAATGTTATATTACGCATTAAAGGATTAAAAGTGTTAATTGTTTCTTTCATTATTCAGCGATTCCTCCGCGTACCACTTGGAGGAAGCCCGCGTACCACTAGTGGTACGCGTACCACAGTTTGAGAACCACTGTTTTAGAATATATAAAATCAATGATATATTATTGGTATCGTTCAACATTCAGAATATTGTCTTGGTGTTGAAACAGTACAGCAATTGATTTGCTGTCGAAAACTCAGTGTTGTTTCAACATTAACTGAGGGTGCAAAAGTGATGCTGAAGCAACACTTTGTACTGTTTATTGAGTTGAATGTTGTTGAGTCATCAACACTGACTTACATAATGTTTCAATGGATGCTTGTTATCTGGGATCATAACAGTTAACATTCAGTGACTTGTGATTCAAAGATCACAACACCATTGATGACGTGTGAATAACTGCAGTAGAAACATGAGACATGCACTAAAAATAGATATAAAAAAAGACAAAGACCAAACAAATGAACAAAATGGCAGATTTTATCTGTTTTTTACTCATTGTTTATTCATTAATATGGAGAGTACACCTGCCTTCTAATATTCTAAAATGGAAGCTATATTCTAGTCATTATAATAAACCACAAACCCTTCAGTTCTAAATTGACACCAGTACAGTGAAAATAAATCGTGTATAAACAATTTTCACAGAAACTTCTAGTAAGTTCCACTATGAATGACAATTTATAAATGATTCAGCAATTTAAAAAAATGTTGAGTTAAATGTGAGATTTTTAATGTGAGAATTTTAATAATTTTACAGTAAAAGGACAAACATATGTTACGATAGAAACTGATAAGATGTTCTAGATGCAGGAAAGAGAAGAGTCCTGGCAACATCTGCACAGCAAAACATAGCCTTTTGGTGAGAATATCTGAAGCATTAAAATTTTTGACCACCAAAGTAAAAGTAAAAACTGTACACTTTTTCTTTATGTATTAACTTTCAAAATCATTTGAAAAGAAGTCAACTGAATTTGCATCTGAAACAAACAGTATCTAATAGTATATTGGTTTCCATCCAAAGATGCAAATTAACTGTTTGCGTAAAACTGGAATATTGCATAAAAGATGTGCAAATAAAGCAAGGTTTCCCTCCAACGAGTCAAAGAGAACAAAATCATCGCTTCCTGAGTAACTGTCACTAAATATCAACAGTAAAACAGAATTTGCTGTGGTAGGAGAAGCTATGTCAATCTTTTCTTTTATTAGTAAATGCGCCTCAGAAGACAATGCCGACACACAATGAAAGAGTGGTGGCATATAAAGGTATGAGACATGGATGCTCTTGACATTTCTGGAGGTAATAATAATATAACACTAATACAAAAATGGTTGATGCATTTATGAATGACCAAAACAAGATTTCAGAAGTGCTCAGCCTGCTGGTTTGACCATCCACACACATTTTTATAATCAAACTCATGATCTCTTCTAACAAATCCACATTTGGATTTTTTATGCACATTCTGTAATTTGTTCAGTAGAAGTGTTTCCATCATAGTTTATGCATATTTTTTTGTTTCAAATCAAAAAAAAAGTTTATCCTTCTGATTTATTCACATATGTTATGTGCATTTTTAAAATTAATGCGCATGTCGGTGTTTCCATCAACCATTTTCTCATGCTCATATCCAAAGTGGCATCTTCTGATATTTTAAAAAAGCCAATCATACATATCTAGATAGCAGGGTGACAGACTAATTTCCCTTCTCAGAGAATTGTGAAGGGTGCCAAACTTAAAATTGTCTGTGTAGTGTAAAATTGTAAAAAAAAAAAAACACACAACTAATACATGAGCTCCTGAAGCTTGAGCCAAAATTGATGTTCAAATTATTTTCAAGGATGTAGGCTGCATATTTTCTTTAGACCAGATTCAGATTTGCAAAGTGGATGCAACCAAAGACCACCTACCCCCGGTCCCATGATAATTCATTTAAGAAATCATCATTGTGTTGCCTGCTCTGACAAGCATTTGATAGCCCTTGGAATGTTAAAGGAAGTATTTCAAAGCCAGACATAAAGACATTATACAGAAAATTGTTGTGTCCTGAAAGATGATGACCCCTTAACATATCCGGGGCTGAGTGACCTTGCATGATGGTTCTCTAGACCATGCAAAATGTGTTAGTATGAAACATTTTTCATGTATTTTGCCAAAAGAATCCTCTGACCTGATTAGACTCTTTAACAGTCATTGTCACTACTTAGTTGACCTTTTGGCCATTACTTATAGTTAATTTTCGGATGTGCACCATATAACCCCAAAAAATGGTGAATAGAAACAGCAAGCAAATAACATCACAATGAATGGTCAAATCGCCTATTAATTAAACTTTTTCCAAAGGGTCAGTTGTTAAGAGGACATCTTCAGAAACAGAATAGGATGAAATGTCTATAACTGTATTAAAATAACTGATCTGATTTTACTTAATTGAATTTAATGGAACATCTAAAATTTACATGAAATTACATAAGACATTTGGGGAACTTGTACCTCCATCATTCATCCTAAATTAGAAACAGAAGAAGCTGAGCTTCTCTTCACAGTCTCTGTTCTCCCACTGCTCAGTCATTATATTGAGGGCTCCACAACGATAGGGTGCAGCTGGGCACCCTGGCAGTAGCACTTCCAACCCAGTAGAGTTCAGCCAGTACCACTGACCAGCAATAAAGCGAAGGCCCACCCAAACACTCATTTCACCCTTTATATTATCCTTAGCCTGTTGCAGTTGCTGATCAGAGGTCAATGTTGCCAAATCAACATAGTTTTGTCTGCAGTGTTCCATAGCTTCTTCCCATGTCTTATTGTCTCTTACCAAAGTTATAGAATAGCAAAAGAAATTCAGACTATTTTGACACCCATAGTCAGCCCATCCTGTTCCATCAACTTCTACACAATATTGATTATTTTGTCTCCCGTCCGGTTGATCTTTTTTCCAGTAAGTGTAGTTTGTCAGTAAGTCCCCATCAGACCATATAAACTGGTCCAGATTTGAATTGTTCCTGTACATTCCAATCCAAGCGTGATTGTAGCTTGCTCCAAGCATTCTTTGAAGTCGACCATATTCGTCCATACTAGAAACTGTGGAAAGGTCTTTGTAATTTTGCCTGCAATAAGACTGTGCATTTGTCCAAGTTTTGCTGTTGCTCACAAGAACATGGACTCTTGTGTCTGTTCCAAATCCTCCGTGGATAATCAGAAGAAAAATCAGAAAAAAGGTTTCCATTTCTTGCTTAGAGTGGAATTACTCTGAATAATTTTAGAGCTTATTGTGCACTGCCTTTATTTCATTTGCCAACTATCCAATGATCCTCCAGTATTTAGTTAAGCGTAAGCTCATTCAAAACATATTCAAATGAATGGAAAAAACTGCCAAAACTTCATCATGTTAAATAAGTGTCATGTAAGAGTTATGTTTTTAGTTTAGCTTGTTCAATAGGGATGTGTAATAAGTAGTTAGGTAGACTACCTAAAGCTGGGCCAGGCTGGGAGTTCAATGGTGGAGTTCATGGTTCACTGAATAGTTCCCTAGACGAATTAAGTGAACTCGGGTATGAGCATTGAGCTTGGATGTGTTAAAACTGGTCCTGTCTGGAGCAAAATAGACAACATTTGCTGGAAATGAGAGCATGTGTTCTGCATCTGTGTGAGAGGATCTAATTTTCCCCCACCTGCAGGGGACAGTAGTCAGTAGAGCAGTTTTATCATTCCACACAGGAAGACAGGAAATTGAGAAGTGCACATAACATAAACAAAGCAGAAATTTGTATTATTTTTACATTATTTTTTATTTACTAAGGAGAAATTTGATTGTGCAAGTATTTTAGAAATGCAGCAAAAATTACAGCAAGCTTTTTTTTTTCTCTTGACTTTTTTGACAAAAACTCTAGAGTTTTTGTACACTTTTCTCTTTTGCTACTGGCCAATGTCAATTCTACATGCTGAATCGGGCCAACTTGCTCCTACATTAAACTGTTAAGAGGCAGCGTGTGGAACACACCAAATCAACCAGTCAGACTCATGCTTATCATCTGCCTGTATTGCATAATGTCATATATATATATAAATATATATATATATATATATATATATATATATATATATATATATATATATATATATATATATATATATATATATATATATATATATTTTTTTTATTATTTATTTATTTGAAGTGAGAATTATTAGCCCTCCTATTTATTTTTTTCCCCAATTTCTGTTTGACGTAGAGAAGACTTTTTCAACACATTTCTAAACATAATAGTTTTAATGACTCATTTCTAATAACTGATTTAGTTTATCGTTGCCATCTTTGACAATATTTTACTAGATATTTTTCAAGACATTTCTATATAGCTTAAAGTGACATTTAAAGGCTTAACTAGGTTAAATAGGTTAACTAGGCAGGTTAAGATAATTAGACAAGTTATTGTAAAATGATGATTTGTTCTGTAGACTATATATATATATATATATATATATATATATATATATATATATATATATATATATATATATATATATATATATATATATATATAGCTTAAAGGGGATAATAATTTAGACCTTCAAATGACTTTAAAAAAAATTTAAAACTGCTTTTGTTCTAGCTGAAATTAAATAAATAAGACTTTATACAGAAGAAAAAAATATTATCAGACTCACTGTGAAAATTTCCTTGCTCTGTTAAACATCATTTGGGAAAAAGAAAAAAAATCTAAGGGTGCTAATATTTCTGAATTCAACTGTATATATATATTCATTCATTCATTCATTTTCTTTTTAGCTTAGTCCCTTTATTAATCCGGGGTCCCTACAGCGGATTGAACTGCCAATTCCAGCACATGTTTTATGCAGCACATGCCTTTCCAGCTATAACTCATCTGGGAAACATCCATACACACTCACTCACTCTCATACACTACGGACAATTTAGCCTACCCAATTCACCAATACCACATGTCTTTGAACTGTGGGGGAAACCGGAGCTCACAGAAGAAACCCACGCGAAAGCAGAACTAATAGTCTTCCACACAGAAGCGGCAACTGACCCAGCTGAGGCTTGAACCAGCGACCTTCTTGAGGTGACAGCACTAAGTCACCAAGTCGCTGTGTGTGTGTGTATATATATATATATATTGTATGCCAAAAACCTGAATACACACCACAATATGAAGACTGTGGATCTTCACAATGTAGGTCAAACGGGTGCATGTACATAAACCCACATCAAAACATTTTGACCAGAGAAAAAAATGACAGAAATAGTTTTTGATTTATTTTTAGTCATTTTGCAAGCTATTGATAATTTATATTTAACTTCTTGTTGTTTACACTGTAAAATGTCTTGTTTTGTGTTAGATTTACCTTAAATATACCATGACAAATCAATTTTCTGAAGGAGTGCACATGTCAATAAATGTACTGGTTAAGTTAGTTAACAATACATACATGTACTGACTGACTTGACATTCAAGCATAAAAAATTATGTGATATGTGGGACTTCAGTTGTAGTAATTGTAAATATTGTCAATGTGAACCAGAGATTAAATAACTTTAGAAGAAGCAGGCTAGTCATTTTTATATTATATTACCCATAAGGAATAAATAAAAATATTCCTCTATATTATTGTCCGTGGTTATTTACAATTTCTTTCTTGCTTTTTTCGATTTTGTTTGGGAGACATTTGTTAAATGTTTTCATATTAAAATCCCAGTTTTCTTTGTGTTGTTTGTTCTGTATCTAATATGAAAACAGCAGTCAAATTGCACCCTGTTTGCATGTTTAGCATGCAAAGAAATTCACATACACTTCACAAAGAAAGGTGTAAGATGTTTGTTATTAATGTTATTTTTAAATCATGATTTTTCTTTATCTGTACATTCTTTATCTGTATACAGTGCCTATATAAAATAATTATACCCCTTTTAAATAGTTACTTTATTTGCCAAACTGCCTGAAATCAAACCACATTCCAAATACCTTTTCCAGATTTATTTACAATTTTGGTCTTACAACAAAACCAATGAAAGAAAATAACACAAGAGTTCTTCAAACAAACAAACAAGCAAAAAATTGAATAACAGGGTTGAAAAAGTTATCAGCCCCTTTACCTAATACTATGTAGAGCCACCTTTTGCTTTAATTACAGTCGTCGGTCTTTTTGGGTATGTTTGTAGTAGCTTTGCGCATCTTGACTGGGGAATATTTGCCCATTCTTACCTACAGAATTGCTCAAGTTCAGTCAAATTCTTTGGTAAGTGGGAACGGACTGCTCTCTTCAAATACTTCCACTAATTTTCAATGGGATTTAAGTCAATTTTTTAAGACTTGGCCACTCAAGGACGTTTACCTTCTTATTCTGGAGCCATTTTGTTGTTGTTTTGGCAGTAATTGGTGATTATTTGGGTGATTATTTTGTTTGAAGATGCAGTGACCTGCCCAGCTTAAGTTGTCTAGCAGAGGTACGCAAGTTTTTGATTTCGCAGTCCCAGTTGAAGGAAAACACCTCCAAAAAATGATGCTGCCCCACCATGCTTCACAGTAAGTATGGTGCATTCTGGTTGGTGTGTTGTGTTTTCTTTTCACCAAACATAGCGCTTGAAGTTCAGTCCAAAAAGTTCAATTTTGGGCTCATCAGACCATAGCACATTTGCCAGAAGGTATCAGACAATTCAAAATTAGATTTTGCATAGCACAAGCGAGACTGTGGATAACACAGAGCAATAGATAAAGCCTTTGAAATGTTTTTGTAGCCTTCTCTTAACCTGTGCCTTTCTACTACTTTATCCCGAAGTCTTTTGAAAGCACTTTCCTAACCCTGATGAATTCTTTGAAGTACCATACACTATTAACAGTGGCTTCCTTACAAAACAGCTTCTTTTATACTCAAGAAATCAAGACCTCTCTGATGTCTGATGGAGAAATTCACCTGCTGTTTAATTTTGGTGGTGATTGCTTGTACCGTCGCTTTACCAAACCAGACATTTCACTAATTAATTTTGATTAATCCTTTGGCATTTATTGAAATTTTGTTTTTACATTAATGATGTGGATTATAATGTTTAAATGCAGCTAAAGAAAGTTAAGACTTCTTTTATTTTATTTTTTCAGGATGTAATGTGAGAAAGTGTATTGATTTTCATAGGGTATGATGATTTTTTATAGGCACATATGTGTGGAAACTTACTGTGGATCACCAATTTAAAGATCAGTGGTATTCCATGCATAATATATAATAATGAGGATTACTGAAATACTGATTTAAGCAGCTAACCCATATAAATCTTCTTGCATGCCCCTTTTATGGTAAATTTTATGTGCATTTCCAACACAATCTCATGGAATTTTGTAAGTGTTGATTTAGTGGCTAATACAGGGGGAAATTTGGTTAGGTGGATACTTACTCAGCTTTCCGATATTGGTATATTGGTGTGCCCTTGTTTGCATTATTTGTCTAGTACTTTGCATTTTTTTATTTTGTTTATAGTTGCTTTTGCTGTGTCTTGCTGTTTTGTGGCATCTGGGCGTCTACTCAAAATGACACAATCATACTTATATATAACATGAACTTCTATCATTATTCTGTAGTGTGTGTCAAGTATTGAGATTTCTTTATTTAATTATTTCAGTGTCTCCTTTGTGTAAGTATGTGATTATATTCTAACAACTGTTGTCTATTTCAATGGTTTTAGGTAAAGCATGTACTTCTTTGAGAAAAGCATACTGTACAAACAAAGGGCCTCATTCATGAAACATTTGTAAGTATATGAGTAAATTCTGAGTAAACTGCATGTAAAATAGACCTTCATGAAAACTTCCTGAAAAGTCTTCTGAATTCACTAATGCTTGTAAGAATTGATAGTTATTGAACCTGTATTATGTTACTTCAAATTACAAACGACGGCAAATTACTCTTAAGAAAATTTATTTACAACCCCAAATCAGAAAAAGTTGGAAAACACAAATAAAAAAAGAAAGTAGCTCCAAAATTTACTTTGACGTTGCACATTTCACTAGCTCTATCTGCTGGTGAGTCTTTATAACTGCATCAGGTTTATTTTACATTAGATATTATTTTGTATTTTGATAGATTTAGCAATTTTGTACTTTTGAGCAGGATGTTTTAATGGACATTTCTATAGAAGGACCAACTGTACTACTACAAAAAGCAAATATGAACACTCAATCTTCTGGTAATTACATTTGCACAATTGCATTTTGTTACGTAATGGAAAAATTTACACATGCTTAAAAAATCTACCTTTTAGTACTAATGTTTACTGCATGCATGTAATAAATAACTGTTTTTATGGATTGGATTGCTTTTAAGCTTATTTTTTCTGAAATTATTTTTGGAAGCAGGCCTTTATCAAGAATTTAAACAACCACAGAGGAAACCTAAGATCTTGTTTTAGCAAGTAATAGTTTATAAGTAAATTAGTTTAATCGTTTTCAGTGGGCAGCTTTGTTGGGTGGAAGTGTGAATAAGTTAGCATTTACAAAAAGTTCTAGATGTTATTAGATTAGATAAAAATAATTAAATTATTTTTATGAAAGAGTTTATTTTACTTGTATACAAAATATGAAATTTATACTTGAAGATGAAAATGTTCTGTTTTCATTCAGTGGCCAAAACCGAGCTAAATATTTTATATAGCCAACATGTAAATTCTGATAGCTTGTAATGTAGATCCATCCTTAAACCTGTAAACTGTAGCATATATTAAAGAGCCCATATTATACATGAAAAAGGGTCATATTTTGGTTGTAAGGGCCACCAACAATAATGTGCATGCGAGTTCAAGTAACACTTTCATGGCCTATAATCTGCATCTATTTTTACCTAATTATCCCAGCGACTCCCATATGAATCGTCCAGTGATTCATTTGTTCCCAAACCCCTCCTTAGCGTGAAGTTAGGCCCCGTTTACACTAGTGCGTTTAAGTTTGAAAACGCATAAGTTTTGCTTCGGTTACGCCATCCGTCCACACTACGCCGGAGTTCTCGAGCGCCGAGAACGGAGCGTTTCGAAAACGCTGGAGAGGCCGTTTTCATTTTAAAACGCTGCTGCTCCGTCTCAGTGTGGATGGGGAAAGACGGAGACATCTGAAAACAGAGGCGGGGCTGCAAACGTTCGCCTATCTGATTGGGGCTTTTCCTCAATATTAAGTAGCCCACACACAGTTCAGTCTCGCATCCTCTTCTTGTAAGTTAAGACTTCGAAAGTTTGATCAAGGCTGCAGTCTCCCCCTTCTCAGTTTGATATGGAAAACATACCGAGGACACGCGTAAATCTTCAAAGGGAACAGTGTACTTTATAACTTCATTCACATCACCTTGGCTACGTTGTTTCACTTTCTCAACATTAAAATGTAAACATGATTTAAGGAACTGCCCCTTTTTTTAATATTAGAAAACTTAACAGACAGCAGAAATGTTGAGGCGTCGTGCTGCATATATGAGCGTCATCTTCACTGTATGGATATTTATAACAAAACGGAGCCTATAACAACTGTTTCCTTTCAATTTCAGTGAAAATACGAAACGCACCCTCTCTTTTGCTGAATATCAGTTTTAATAATCGACAATTATAAAAGTATAACATACAATAAGTTTATACATTGTAGGAAATAAAGGCAAGCGATCAGTCAATGTACCTGGATTAATCGTTAACTTATCTTTGCACTTAACCAAAACATGTTACCCGTGAACAAGTAGCTTAATAGATTCCAATGACCAAAGTCAGGGAATTGGCCTATGTCGTTAGATAAAGACAACAACATGAATGAAATATCACGTTTAGCAAATATAGTGAGATTAGATCCAGCGGGAGATGCGTGATGAGCAGTCCGACAAGCAGAGCTCTCATCTGGGTAGAAATGCTGGAGTGCTTGCCGAGAGTGTGTGTGTGGTCACGTGATGTGCGTTTTCAGCGTTTTGGTGTGGACGGAGAGCTGTTCAGAAAAGCTGGGTAAAACGCGAGTGTGGACGCGGATCGTTTTCATTCTACAACGCCGTTTTAAAACTAAAACGCACTAGTGTAAACGGGGCCTTAATCTGCGCTGATTGGACCGATGACAGTCTGTTGCGATTGGTTCACACTGATTGCCTTATGTGGCAGACAGAGTGAAATGCGCCAGCAGCTAATCAACAAAATAGAAGTAGTCACAGTGCACACACGCTCGATAGTGTAAGGCGTGAAGTTTAGCTGCCAGTGGGTGAATGTAAATACAGACGATGGACTTGAAAATACAGACGACAAACTATTTTATTAAGCAAAAACTCCTAAGAACTGGCAAGGAGATATCCTAGCTTGTCACATTCTGCTCTTTTCACACACACACACACACACACACATACATATTGCCCTCGTCCTCGCGCACGTGTCCACACACACACAAACACACACACACACTTAACCCTCCTCCAGACGACATCGCGCACACACATAACCCTCCTCCGGACGACAACGCGCACGCACACGCACACACACAGACACAGACACATTACCCTCCTCCACGGGAACGTAAACAAAGCAGCACGCGTCGCATTTTTAACGCAATACGAGAATATAGCGAGTTAACCTGATACAGTACATGCGGTTACAAGTAACAAAACACAACTAAATACATTTGCAAGCTAGAGTAAATGAGGCAACAACTTTAATCCCACGTACTTACACTTGAGAAATGGAGGAAGAAACTGATCATGTCCTGACATGTCGATCATTACTCTTTACTGATCCTTCCTTTAACAAACGAAGTATTCTTTGTAGCATGTAGTTTCCAGTTGTTTCCAACTGCTTAAAGCTGGGCTTATGCTGAGGTTTCATCTTTGGGTAGAGACTAAATAATATCCATCTGCAGTGTGACTTCAATAGACCGGCATGTTTGTGTGTGTGTGTGTGTGTGTGGGTGGGTTTCTGTGTTAGAGGGCGGGGCCTCAGGTTTCAAATCTCCCGGGTTTGCACATGTGCGTGAATAACTTCGTTGTCACGTCATGGCAAACACCTAATGACTCGGTATCTGGACGACTCGTTTGAAGCACTATGAGTCGACTCTTTTATAAATGAATCAACAGTTTTAAACACTGTACACTTACAGATTTAAGCCTTAGCTGGATATTTCACTTCACTTTGAGCTGTGTTACACACTACATGGAAGGGCATTTTCAAAAACCCATAATATGGGCTCTTTAACATAAAACATACAAATCTGCAAACTTACAAAAAAAAAGTAAAATTTATTATTTAAAACTTAAAAATGTCTCTGATATTATTGGTAAATCTTGATTTATCAAGATTGGCTAATGGCAACACAACCATTGCCCAAAAGCCTGCTGTATCATTCATTCATTCATTTATCTTCTGCCGCTTTTCCAGGCCCAGGTCATGGGGACAGCAGTCTTAGGAGAGAACCCCAGACTTCCCTCTTCCCAGACACTTCCTCCAGCTTCTCCAGGGGGATCCTGAGGCGTTCACATAGTCCCTCCAGCGTGTCCTGGGTCTCTCCCGAGGCCTACTCCCGGTGGGACATGCCTGGAAAACCTCCCTAGGTAGGCGTCCAGGCATCCGAATGCCCGATGCCCGAGCCACCTCAGCTGACTTCTCTCGTTGTGGAGGAGCAGCGACTCTAGAGAATTCATGAACGGGAGTGAAGCGATGCAACTGACGTGTGTAGTTCACGTGATAATGACAATATGCCGGCTGTAGTACGTCCATTCATAATACTCACAATCGTACTGTATAGAAAGTATTTTTCTAAGTAGTCCATTCAAATTCAAATCTAGTACCTACTAAGTAGTAGCAAATTTAGGATGCAGCCACAGTCATCAATCATCACAATCACCCCGATCACAGTCACCTGAGTTTTGATTAATGCCGCACCTGCACGTCATTTCCAGTCATCCCCTTAGCCCCACATAATATGTAATTCTCCACCGACTCTGCCAGTCCCATAACCCAGCCAGCGCCCTCTTCAGATTTGGCGGAGTAGTGCAACTGCTTGACTCTGGTTCAGCAGGCAATTTTAATTCAGGAGCCTTTTGTTGGCAGCTCTGCTGTAAGACGTACTACTTAGAAAAGAGCTATAATATCCAGTCAATCATTGAAAATCCTTAAACCGCCATCCATCGTGACCATCGATCTTTTGGTTCTGGAGGGGTCCACAGCAGATATCATCTTAGGTTGCCCTGGTTGGTAAAACTTGGTTTCTCTAATTGTTTCCTGAGTTTCCATTGAAGAAAAATAGTTTCTCTAATTCAATGTCTCTGTGTACCACGTCTGTAGAAAGTCCTGTTAATTAGTGCTCTGAGAAGATTCCCCATTGTTATAGAGTTCCAGGACATCTTGTGCTCCAAGACAGCCACCCAGCTCCCTCCTCATTGGCCATAGAACTGCGCCATTAACCTCATTTAGGGTAAGCCAGTGCCCCACGGACAAATTCCCCTATGCCATTCCTGAGCAAAAGGCCATGAAGAAGTACGTAGAATAGGCCCTTTCACAAGGATACATCCACCCTTCTACATCCCCTGCCACTTCCAGCTTCGTCTTCATGGCCAAGAGGGATAGGGGTTATTCCCTTGCATTGATTATCATGCACTGAACTAGATTAGATGTGATGCCCTATGAACTGACCAGTCACTGTCAGTATTCCAAGATTTTATAAATGAAGTACTTTGTGAGTTCCTGAACATGACTGTCTTGGTTTATATGATGATATGCTGATCTCGCAATGCCTGGGCACCACATCTAGGAGTCACTTCCATCTTCCCATTGCAGGAGTTAACACCTGCATTCTTGTAATTGTGAACATGACATTCTTGTCATTGTGTCATAGATATTCAAAATTCTGTAAATCGATCCCCTTACCCCTGATCCTCTGCAATGGTAATGTTGAACTGATGTTCAATCATGTTTTCTATAACTATGGTCTTCCAGAAAATATTGTTACAGATCAAGGTCCTTAGTTTACTTCCTGGGTCTGGAAAACCTTTGTCAGACACTTAGGTGTGACGTCAGTTTGCCCTTGGGATATGACCCCAAAATTAATAGACAAAAAGATCCAGGAAGTGGGGCAATTCCTGAGAACCTTCTGCCACGGCCATCAGAACTCCTAGAACCAGTTCCTGAGCTGGGCATAGTATGTGCAAAATCATCTTCACCATCATATTCAAAGGGCCGATTTGGTGGATCTCCGACGATCCAACACCCCTGAATACCAAGTCGGTCAGTAGGCTTTTCTACCTCCCTGTTTCCACAGAATCTGGTCCAGCAGAATAACACCCTCCTCCAATCCTCATTGAAGAAGGTTCCATCAGGTCCAAGAAGTGCTGGATTCTAGACAGTATGGGCGAGATTGGAATTTCTGGTCAAATGTTTCCCAGGATCGACATTCTGGACCCGGTTCTACTAGAGGATTTCCATACTGCTAACCCAAACTGCCACTAGAGTTTGTGGAAGACCCCCACGCCAAAGGAGAATGGGCTGGGGGGCGGGGGTAGGGGGGCCAGCTAGGCCAGGTTATTCCCATTCAAATTCACAATTACTACAATCACCCAATCACAGTCAGAGTTTTGATTAACCTCACATTGTGGCGAGATGGATGCTTTTTATTGTTTATTTTTCTCAAGTGCCACTAGGGGGCGCTGCTCCGACCGGTCCTTCCTATCGCTCCCAGACAATACTTCCGGGGGTCGGGAGGAAGCGGAAGGGCAGGTAAACAATCGGAGATTATAAAAGAGGGAGAAAAGGCCAGAGAAGGGGCTTCTTGTTGTTTTGGTGTCGGGTATTTGCTGGCAAGAATTGGAGAAGGAGGAGAAGAACGGTGTGAGGTGGAGAGCTTGTTGATTTCAATGACTGTGTGAGGAAAAAACTGAGGGGTGGAAGCAATTCGTGGACGTGGTGACCAGGCGATCTCTCTAAGTATTGTGTGCGAGGGGTCTGAAAATCTCGATGGAAAAAGTGGACCTGTGCAGAACGGCTTCGGTGTCCCTGGGTCAGTAACTTTTGTCCATTTGCATCCATTCATACACCCACACATTCCACACACACATTACAACATTATCACATAGGCTTTCTTTACATTTTTTCCCTCTCTTGTTTCCAGTCGATCAGCCACACATTATTATTGTTTGTTTGTTTGTTTGTTTGTTTTCTTTTGGGTTATCTAAACATTATTATTGAAGTGTTTGAATTGTTTGTTTGATGTTTCCTTTTGTTACCTAAGAAGTGCTAATTTTGACTATGATCTATGACTGAACAGTGATTAAAAGTATATATTTTGATTTAGAAAACCTTTTTGTTGTACTGCTTGTTAAAAATATACCAGTTAATTTAATTTAAAGTGTGTGTTGGGTTATCTTTATTTTCTTCTCTTTGTGTGTATGGTGGTTAAGTGTTTGCCGCGGCTATCCAGGGTTTTAATTTAATTTTTGGCAAGTTAATCTTGTCTGGCGCCCAAAGATTTATTAATTCTGGTAACTATTAATTTTTTTTTTTTTTGTTTGAGGTCCGCTGGCAGTGGGATTAAGGGACGTGTGAAAGCCAGCTAGTGCAGTACCCACGTGGACCAGCGGTTGAGCGTTCGGCTGCGGTGCAGGAGGTCCCGTGTTCGAATCCCGCAGAGTTCAGTTTTTGAGATTTGAATTATTTTTTTTTTTTTTCTTATTATAAACTGTATATAAGATTTATTTATTACAAACAACCACCGTCACATAAGTGGCGCCCAAACAGGGACCCTGAACACTTAAAAAAAAAAAAAAAAAAAAAAAAAAAAAAAAAAAAAACTGAACACTTTAAAAGACATTGAACACCATTGAAACCTTACTTTATTTTGGGAAATTTTGAACTTTGAAACTCATTTGAATTGTTTGACTGATTTCAGTTGACAACAACCTTTTTGACTTTTTGAACTGTTTTGCTTTACTGACAAAGACTTTGGAAAAAAAAAACAATTTTGTTAAAAAAAAAAAAAAAAAAAAGTTGTTATAGAACATTTGTGTCATTGTACAGGAATTGTACTGATTTTGTATACCTTGTGAATTTGGTACTTGTGGTACTTTTGACATCTCTCTCTCTATATATATATTTTTTGTGACCACATTGCTTAAAAAGTCAACATTTTCTTTTTTGATTTTTATTTTTTCAAAACCCTTAGATTGCACTCATACACACTATAAACATGGCCAACGTCAGTCCTTCCCCTTCAACTTCCGTGGATATTGATCCACCTGATATAGCCACTCCAGTTTGGCCACCAGTGCAGCAAAGACAGTTCTCATCACCTTCCAACATTCCCACATACCACTCCACACCCACTCAGTTAGACCCTTATGGAAGGACTCAAGTGCATTTCCACACCACCACTCCAGGTGTTACTTCTACAGTTCAACCTGACCCAATGCAACTGTGCACAAGTGCATCCATGGTAGAATCACCGCCCTCCACAGCAACCCAGCATGCTCTTCCTGGATACCTCCCTACACCTGGAAGAGAAATTCATCAACTTACTGCTCATGTACAAGGAAACTGGGATCGTGTATTTGACTGTCTGAAACGGCAAGATAAAGCTGTGAAGGAACTCACTGAAAAATCGGCTAAATCTTTTTCCCTGCATGAAGCAAAGCTTGCAAAAATGGAATCCACCTATCAGCAACTCCTGAACACATTAACTGCACAACGAAAAGATGACACAGAGACAGCGGATCAACTCACTAAAGCTGTGAAGGTGATGGTGACACAAGAAATCCAAAGGAGTGAAAGTACCTTAATTTCAGAGATTCGCTTCATGGTGGAACAAGCTCAGTTGGAATTGCAGAAGGATATTCAAGCTACCAAGGAACACTCTGACAAGAATTTTGAACGCCTTTCCAGTGATCTAAATCACTGCAGCACTGAAATTAATGCCATAAAAAACCAACTTGACAATCTTCAAACAGAAATAAGTGATGTCATCCCACCTATAAAGCAAGTGTCTGATCCTCCAAGCAGTGCACCTGTATCAGTTTCAACACAGTCTTCATCTTCAGTGACTGCTCCAATGCCTTTTCAAACACCTGTTATAAAAAGTGATCATTTAAAGTTAACTTTTCCAACGTTTGGAAGACCTTCGGATGATGCTGATCCACTGCTATATGTAACACGCTGCAAAGATTTCCTGGCCTTACACCCTCTAGATGATCCAGACATCCTAGCTACCTTCCGCACTGTCCTGTACGGTACAGCCCGGGATTGGTGGGAAGTGGCTCGCTCTGCTATTTCCACATGGAGTGAGTTTGAAACTGCTTTTCTCTCAGCTTTCCTTTCAGAAGACTATGAGGATGAGCTGGCAGAGAGGGTTAGAACTAGAACACAAGCAGAGAAAGAGTCAATTAGAGACTTTGCTTTTACATACAGAGCAATGTGTAAACGATGGAAGCCCACACTAACTGAGAGTGAATTAGTTAAAATGATTCTAAAAAACATAAAACCTCACCTAGCCAGCCAACTTCGAAGCCGTGTCCATACAGTGGATGAGTTGGTTAAACTGGGCCTTCAGCTTGAGAAGGATTATGTTCAGCAGTTACATTATGTAGAACATGTGACTCAACCCTCACCACAAAGAATTGCCCCCAACCGAGTTGAGAAACCTCCAGTTTTGTGTTGGAGATGCAAAGGTCTGCATCCACCAGGTAGTTGTCCTCACTATTCCTCCTCTGTGCAAACCACTCAATCATCTAGTCACCCTCCTCCTACTGGAAATAAACGTCATTTTCAGACCCAAAAGCACGGAAGTAATCCATCTAACAATGCCATGTCTATTACACTTCCTTCAAAGTTATTACCCAAGTCGACTGTTACTAAATCTGTGGTCATACCACAACAGCTGATAGTTCCAATTTACATTGGGGCTTGGAGAGGAAAAGCCATATTGGATACGGGTGCCAGTTACACTTTACTCCATGAGAGTTTGTGGAAGGAGATCAATCCCCAAGCCAGCCTCCATCCCTGGACACTTGGCCCTCTCTATCTGGCCAATGGAGAAGCCGAAGTTCCTTTAGGATGGACGAATTTTGAAATCATATTGCATGACAAAGTTTTTCCTACTCAAGCTGCCATTCTCACTCCAAAAGCCTTGGCTTACTCTGTAGTCTTGGGTTTAGATTTCATTTATTCAAGTGGTCTACAGATTAATGTAGTTGACCAGACATACTCTTTTAAGTCCAACCCTAATGAAGAGTACCCTTTTCAACCTGGACATGCTAGTGTTCCTGTGGGAAGATCCCAAAATTTGAACAAAAATGCACAAACCCAACATTCAAGTAAGACACTATCTCTGCTCAGCTCTATTCCTCCACCATTACCGTTTCCAGTAGTATCCCAGCTTGCACCCAGTAGTGATGATCAAGCTCTGATTGAGATGGCTGTTGCCGAAGCCCACTTACCACTAGATAATAAGCCACAGTTACTTCATCTTCTCCAGTCAAACCCAAAAGTCTGTACTCTTCAGCTTGGAAGAACCACTGTTCTTCAACATTGCATTTACACCACTCACCCAGTACCCGTTAAGCAACGTCCTTATCGGTTGACACCTGGAAAACAAGCCATAGTAGAGGAACAGATTGAAGAGATGCTAAAGGCTGGTGTCATCGAACAGTCTTGTTCTCCATGGGCATCTCCAGTAGTTCTTGTTCCTAAGAAAGACAACAGTCTTAGGTTCTGTGTGGATTACAGAAAATTGAATGCGATGACAGAAAGTGATGCTTATCCAATACCTAACATCACAGAGATTTTAGAGTCTCTTTCTGGAGCATCCACATTCTCATCCTTGGACCTCAACTGTGGATTTTGGCAGGTACCAATGGATGACAAAAGCAAGTTGATGACTGCATTCATCACCTCTAGAGGGTTATATCATTTCAATGTTATGCCCTTTGGACTGAAAAATGCTCCTGCTACCTTCCAACGTTTGATGGAAATCGTCCTGAGAGATTTACTTGGGAAAATTTGCTACGTCTATATTGACGACATTGTCATTTACTCACCCACCTTGACCCAACATCTTCACGACATCCAGACCATCTTGGAGAGACTGGAAAAAGCAGGTCTAACCCTAAACCTAAAAAAATGTTCCTTTTGCCTACCTGAAATTACCTTTCTAGGACACGTAGTGAGTCACCAAGGAGTTGCAGCTGACCCCAAGAAGGTGGAGGTCATTCACGCTTACCCAGTCCCACAAAACCTTAAGGATGTTCAGCGATTCTTAGGACTGGCAGGATGGTATCACCGTTTTGTACCAAATTTTTCACGCATTGCTGAACCACTGAATAATCTGAAAAAGAAAGGACGACAATTCAAGTGGGATTCACTATGCCAGCAAGCATTTGAGAATCTAAAGTTCTGTCTTACCACACCTCCCATCCTGGGCCATCCAGATCTTAACATACCTTTTACTGTGTATACTGATGCCAGTGACTCAGGACTAGGGGCTGTTTTGACCCAGCGTAAAGAGCAGGGTGGCGAAGAAGTAATTGCTTATGCCAGTAGAACCTTGACTAAGGCAGAAGTGAACTACTCCACCACGGAGAAAGAGTGTCTGGCTGTGGTGTGGGCTTTAGACAAGTGGCAACACTACCTGGAACCTAGAATGTTTACAGTGGTTACAGACCATTCCGCTCTGCAATGGGTCATGAATTCCACCAAACCAGCCAGTCGACTCATGAGATGGGCCTTGCGCTTGCAACGCTATGATTTTGTGATCGAGTACAGAAAAGGACGGCTGAATGTTGCTCCTGATGCGTTGTCCCGTATGTATTCCCTGCCAGGCTGTAACTTGTACACCACGGAAAAGGATCTGCCTGATTTCCCTGTCACCCCACAAACCATCTGGGAGGAACAACATCAAGACACAGACATTATGAAGATCTTTCAAGCTCTGGCCAAAAATGAGCAACAGGAACAAGCCCAGTACACTGTGTTGGAAGACAAGCTGTATCACATCACCCACCTAGCAGATGAAACTGTTCACTACAAAGTAGTCATTCCATCTACTCTTAGACCAACAGTACTAGAATGGTACCATGATACTCCCTTAAGCGGACACTTGGGAATTTACAAGACGTACAAGCGAATACAAGATGTTGCTTATTGGCCAGGAATGTGGACAGACATAAAAAAATATGTCAAAAATTGTGCCAAATGTCAAGTCACCAAATGGGACAACCGGAAACCTGCTGGCAAGTTACAACAAGTTACAACATCACGACCAAATGAGATGTGGGGAGTGGATATAATGGGACCAATGCCGAAGTCTGGAAAACAAAATGAGTACTTACTCGTATTTGTCGACTATTTCTCCAAATGGGTTGAACTGTTTCCCATGCGGCATGCCACAGCACAGACCATTACCACCATACTAAGACAAGAAATGTTGACTCGGTGGGGAGTGCCTGACTTCATATTGTCAGACAGAGGAGCGCAGTTTGTTTCTTCTTTATTCACAGAGCTGTGTGGAAAATGGAACATCACTCCAAAACTTACCACTGCTTATCACCCACAGACCAACATGACAGAAAGAGTGAATCGCACTTTGAAGTCTATGATTGCAGGGTTTGTGGAGGACAACCACAAGACCTGGGATACATACTTACCAGAGTTACGTTTTGCTTTAAATTCTGCAATACAGGAATCCATTGGGATGACGCCTGCCGAACTTCACCTAGGTCGGAAAATCCACAGTCCCATGGATAAACTGCTGCACAGACGTGATCTCTCACCAACCAAGCCTGCATACGACATGGTACACAAAATAACACAGTTACAAAGGCAAGCCAAAGAAAATTACACAAAGGCTCAAAAACGGCAGTTAAGGAGCTATGACAAGAACAGAAGAGATGTGTTCTTCAGAGAAAGAGAGCGTGTATGGGTCCGTAATTTTCCCATCTCTAGTGCACAACATCACTTCAGTGCTAAACTAGCTCCAAAGTGGAAAGGACCATACCGCATTATCCAGCAACTAGGTCCTGTGAACTACCAGGTATCTCTTGAAGACACTGGTGAGGATGTGAGAAATGTTCATGTGTGTAATCTCAAACCATGTTTCCCCACGGCAGAGGAGCTGGAAGCAAGGGAGAAAAATTGCACAAAGATCCTCCCACAGCAGGATCAAAAAAGATTTTAAAAATGTAAATCCTCGTAAGCATTGAACAACATGGGTTGTTCTCACGAAGGGGGGGAGAGTGTGGCGAGATGGATGCTTTTTATTGTTTATTTTTCTCAAGTGCCACTAGGGGGCGCTGCTCCGACCGGTCCTTCCTATCGCTCCCAGACAATACTTCCGGGGGTCGGGAGGAAGCGGAAGGGCAGGTAAACAATCGGAGATTATAAAAGAGGGAGAAAAGGCCAGAGAAGGGGCTTCTTGTTGTTTTGGTGTCGGGTATTTGCTGGCAAGAATTGGAGAAGGAGGAGAAGAACGGTGTGAGGTGGAGAGCTTGTTGATTTCAATGACTGTGTGAGGAAAAAACTGAGGGGTGGAAGCAATTCGTGGACGTGGTGACCAGGCGATCTCTCTAAGTATTGTGTGCGAGGGGTCTGAAAATCTCGATGGAAAAAGTGGACCTGTGCAGAACGGCTTCGGTGTCCCTGGGTCAGTAACTTTTGTCCATTTGCATCCATTCATACACCCACACATTCCACACACACATTACAACATTATCACATAGGCTTTCTTTACATTTTTTCCCTCTCTTGTTTCCAGTCGATCAGCCACACATTATTATTGTTTGTTTGTTTGTTTGTTTGTTTTCTTTTGGGTTATCTAAACATTATTATTGAAGTGTTTGAATTGTTTGTTTGATGTTTCCTTTTGTTACCTAAGAAGTGCTAATTTTGACTATGATCTATGACTGAACAGTGATTAAAAGTATATATTTTGATTTAGAAAACCTTTTTGTTGTACTGCTTGTTAAAAATATACCAGTTAATTTAATTTAAAGTGTGTGTTGGGTTATCTTTATTTTCTTCTCTTTGTGTGTATGGTGGTTAAGTGTTTGCCGCGGCTATCCAGGGTTTTAATTTAATTTTTGGCAAGTTAATCTTGTCTGGCGCCCAAAGATTTATTAATTCTGGTAACTATTAATTTTTTTTTTTTTTGTTTGAGGTCCGCTGGCAGTGGGATTAAGGGACGTGTGAAAGCCAGCTAGTGCAGTACCCACGTGGACCAGCGGTTGAGCGTTCGGCTGCGGTGCAGGAGGTCCCGTGTTCGAATCCCGCAGAGTTCAGTTTTTGAGATTTGAATTATTTTTTTTTTTTTTCTTATTATAAACTGTATATAAGATTTATTTATTACAAACAACCACCGTCACAACATTTCCTTTCCAATCATCACCTCAGCCCCATATATTCCGTCATCTCACTCCAATCTGTGTTAAGACCATGAAAGAATGAACCCTCCAAATGGTCAATGTTTATATTCTGATCTCCAGTTCCGCATCTCTCCTCCCTAGTGTGATCTATCCTGGTTCCCTGTCTGGTTTTCATTGATTCCACTGTGTCTGATTACCTGTGTTCCTGATCTTGCTTCTCAATCCTCCGGTCCATCCAACTCATTCGTATCCTGCCATATCATCCTGTGAATTCCCATTCAAGGTTCTGTTTACACCTGCCATCCTTACAATAAACTGTTCATATACTCTCCATGTGACTTGTGTGACACATGGAGCCCTATCATACACCCGATACTGTGTTTTTTTTTTACGTTTTGCACCATGTTGTTTAAATAGCAAATCCATTTGCGCCACTTTGTGGACTCATGGTTGTGCCGGTCTGTACAGCATGTGTGTTAAGGCGCAGTGTTGGCGCGTTGCTATTTTGAACAGCTGAAATAGAACAACTAAAAGCTGGTCTAAAGTCCAGCGCAGAGCACGTTAGTTGTGCAAACCCTTACACATTTCTTAATACACACAGGATCTACAGCAATACACAAATTTCTTTAAATAAAAAAAAAATAAAGGATTAAAATGTTACAAAATTATTATTGTCTATAAATATAAAAACCAGTACCACCATCACTTCACCTCTGGGAGATTTTTTAGTTTATATGTGACAATTTTTCATTTATTACTTATTATCAGCAGTATTATTTATTATATGTATATTTTTATTTGCTTTAATTAAAACAAGTTTAGATTTGTCCATCTGTCTGGTTTTGGAGATGTATGCTTCTCTATATGGGACATAGGAAATAAGTGTAAGACGTGGATTATTTACCACATTATTGTTCATTGATTTTTTTGCTGGAAATTAGAACTGAATTTAAAAATAGTTTTGTAACAAATATTTTTGCTTTACCAACGAAATTAAATATGTAGGCTAATGAATTTCAATAGAGCTAATGTTGTTTTACTTGTGTAAATAATAATGTTAAAAATACTAGACTACAATATGAAAGTTCTTTCTTTTTTAACAAAGTTTTTTTTTTTAATTGTAGAGCAAAAAATATTATAAAATAGTTTGAAAGGTAGAATAAATAACTTGAAATGCACTTTTTAAAACTTTGAAAGTATTTATTAGGTCAATGCAACAGCCAACATTCAACAACACTTTTAACATATTCATTTATGTAGGTTATTGCTTCTAGTGATCTAAACATAATGTGCTAAATTGTAAGTTCTATTAATGAACAAAAAAGAGACATGGCTTGTACACAAAATAGTATATACATATATGCATACATTTATAGATGAAACAACCATGGCATATAGACAATATAAATCACAGCATAAACAACACACACATACACACACACAAACGCACACAAAGTCAGAAGTCAGAATTATTAGCCCCCTTTTGAATTTTTTCTTTTTTAAATATTTTCACAGTATGTCTGATTATCTTTTCCTTTGATGAAAGTCTTATTTATTTACTTTTAGGCTAGAATAAAACCAGTTTGACATTTTTTAAATGTCATTTTAAAGTCAAAATTATTAGCCCATTTAAGCTATATTTTTTCCAATACAATAACTTGCCTAAATACCCTAACCTGCTTAGTTAACCTAGTTAAGCCTTTAAATGTCACTTTAAGCTGTATAGAAGTGTCTTGAAACATAACCAGTAAAATATTATGTGCTGTCATCATGGCAAAAATAAAATAAATCAGTTATTACAAATGAGTTATTAAAAACTATTACGTGTAGAAATATGTTTAAAAAATCTTCTCTCCATTAAACAGAAATTGGTGGGAAAAAATTAATGGGGGGCTGATAATATATATATACATATATACATACATATAAAATATAAAGCTGAAAAGCACACACAAAAATACATAGATAAAAATTAAACAGAAAACAAAGTTGCGATAAAAAAGGAAAATAATTATCTCTAAACACATAAAAGCTACCCTAAATAAAAATATGTTTTAAATGATGATTTAAAAAGAACTCTCGTCAATGCGCTGTGTGCAACTTCATCCTCCACTCATCCCGTTTTCTGTTCAGAGGAACATTTAATTAAACTAGATTAAGACATTCAAACACATAAATTAAATTAAAAGCCTGTTGACTTGACCTCAGTGGCTTATATAACTTGGCTTTACTTGTATGGGGTGAATGTGAACTTCTACTCACTTCTAGTAACAGATGAAACTGAGCATCTCATTACAGTCTCTCATCTCCAACTCTGCTGTTATTTTGTTGAAGGCTCCACAACGGTACGGCTGTGCTGGGCATGAGGGCAGTAAACCCTGGTATGCAATTTGGGTAAAACCCTTGCTCACCCAGTGCCATTTTCCTGCCAGGAAGCGAAGACCAATCCACACACTGGTTGTCGGCGGATTTATGATCGCTTGTTGCAAAAGTTTCAACATATTGACATCTGTTGCGCTGGCCAAGTCAATGTGATAAGACCTACAAAAGGTTATGGCATCTTCCCAAGTCAAATTCTTTGCCACGAGTATTGGTTTGTAGACGTAATGGCAGAAAAAAGGACGTAAAAATGGACAATAGCCATTATACCACAGAAACCGCGTGGCATATCCACAGTAAAAAGGATTAGGATTGTAAGAATATATCATAGAGAAGTTCAGTGGCTGATTATTCACCCATATCCATTGGCCTTTTTTATCTTCGTACAGACCGATCCAAGCATCAAACAAATCTCCCCCTGCGTCGATCAGCCTCTGGTTTTCCTCCACACTAGTGACGATGGACATGTCGCTGTAGTATGTGTTACAGTATGTATACGCATCACCCCAATTCAGTGGAATCGACACATAAAAGTGTATTCTGTAATCGTCCCCTGTAGTCAGTCCATAAAGGACAAACAGGAAAAGTCCGGAGAGAGTCGGCTTCATCTGTGCTGTGCTGAGCTGGTTTGGTTTAAGGATGGCTAAGCGCTGAACAGTATATTAACCTTTACTGGGGAGGACCATGCAAATCTTGGTATATAATTATCAACAGCAGTGTCTTCTCTGATATAATGAATTATTTTTAAACAATCTTTTTCAGACTGAACGTTTTCATTTGTTGTGATTGAAATCAGGGTTATAAATACTAAGATGACTAGATTAAAAATATATAAACATGTCTGAAATGTCATGACGCCTTATTTATTGTATCATGAAAAATGAACATTTTTCATTTTAAATTGGGGAGAAATGCCATCCGACGTTTACAATTTATAACAAGAATAATTTAATTTTACTCAAACACATAAAGAAAATTACACTTACAAAAAAATAATTTCTAGATAGTTGAAATGTATCCTGTATCAGTATAATGTATAAATTTTGAGGCTTCAGATTTATTTATTCATTCATTCATTTTTTTTGTCAGCTTAGTCCTTTTATTAATCCGGGGTCGCCACAGTGGAATGAACCGCCAACTAATCCAGCACGTTTTTACGCAGCGGATGCCCTTCCAGCCACAACCCATCTCTGGCAAAGGCTTAAGATTTATTTAAGGTTAATTAGGAGAATCATTGGCGACAGTGGTTGATTCTGTAGCCAGTGAGGGGAAAATAATCTTAAAGAGGCTAATACTAAGCAAAAAAAAGTGCTTTTATTTCAGCCAAACTAAAAGAAATTAGACTTTCTTCATAAGAAAAAAAATAGGAAATTCTCTGTTAAACATCCAAAGGGAAACGTTTAAAAATAAATAAATAAATAAATTTGGACTATTAATTTAGCCTTTAACTGTATAAAGTGTCTTTGATATTGTGAATGTGAATTTGTTTAAGCATGGGGAAAATGCAAATAAGGTCCTATTTGATTGAATGTATTCAAGTTAGGCAACAAACAACATTTTAATATGAAAACAATAAACAAATATCTCCTTAAAAACATTTGAGATAAGAAAGAGCAATGCTAAATAATAACAAAGTGTAGTTTTCCACCCTTCAGTATAAAGTGATTTATGTGTTTTTCCTTTAAGGCATTCCCTTAAATAAAAATTATTTAACCCTTTTCTCCTAAAATAATTTGTGGTTCACATTTTCTTTACACCGTTACCTAAGTTTGAACCATTTAATTTTTAATGATTGAATGTCAAGTAATAAATACAGTTATTTTCACAATTGCATCCATTCAGTTCACTGTGACTAATGTGTCATGGTTCATTTAAGGTTAACCTAACCCAAAACAAGGGATTTCACATTGTAAACAGCAGTTTAATGATATGTAAAATATCTGTAAATCTGAAAATGAGTCACAAAAACAAATAGCTGTCATTTGCATTTTCCACTTATTTCCCATGCAAAGAAATATCCCATACCAAATTCTGATTCCAATGAAATGTTTATTATAATATGGTTAGATCTAGAGTGCTTAGCACAAGTAGCACTCCCCATTTTGAAAATGAACAGTTTTATCCATTTCTCGTTGAAAATATGTAATATATTTTGATGCATTTAAACAAAAACATAATTATTAAAGAGTTTTATTTTTTCTAATAATATTTTGGTCACTGAACATCTTTAGAAATAGGAACATAATACATTTAAATTCGAGTGAAATATTGCATATAAATTACTAACTCTACACTTTTAACTAAATTCCTTTTTGTCTATTTTCCACATATAAACAAATAAATAACATATAAAATTGGGTGGTTGATTTTTATAAGTTATTTTGTGAGATAAGCTCCAGATTTGGCTGCAGTACTGACTAAATTACTGTATATGCACAAATTATATTGTATTGCATCTCATAGAAAAATATAAATAAATTTAAATGATAGATTTGTGAATCTAAAAATAAAATGTGTAAAAATAAGAGGAATCACACAAAATGTATGTTTAAAAGTACATATCAAAGGGCCAGACAGAATCTGCTAAAAATTGTTGCAATTTCTGCAGGGAATTTTGTAATGATTTTAGGGTTATCATAACTAAAAACTTATAAAAAACTATATATATATATATATATATATATATATGTCTCTGTCATTCTTTTTTACAAAGTTGTCTCCAAAACCAAAAAACTGTAGAGAGTGAAATAAATGAATAGCTTTTTTTTTAAATACTATTAATTTGGACATTTTACTTGGTTCACACACTGTATTTAACTATTTTTTTATTATTAATGCTTAAAAAACAAAGTACAGAACAATACAAATACCGAAAGAAAAAAAGAAAAGAAAAAAGAGTCAGGGGTGTACAAAACACAAAATATAAATAAGACAAACAAATACTGTTTATGTGTAAGCGAAGCATACATACTAAGAAAGAGCCTTACGGGATCTTGAAGGTTTCAAGTAAAAAAAATATATTTTAATGGCTTTTTTATTAGTGCTTTGCTTTATGTTGTTTATGTGATGTTCGGTAACACTTTACAATAAGGTTCATTAGTTAATGCATTTACTAACATGAACTAATCATGAACAACACATGTACAGCATTTATTAATCATAATTGAACATTTACTAATGCATTATTTACATCCAAGTCCATGCTTGTTAACATTAGTTAATGCACCATGAGTTAACATGAACTAACAATGAACTACTGTAATTTCATTAACTAACGTGAACTAACATGAACAAATACAGCAGTAGATGTATTGTTCATTGTTTGTTCATGTTACGAAATGCATTAAATAACATTAACTAATGAATCTTATTGTAAAGTGTGACCTGATGTTCTAATTATTTTAGTATAGCAGGACAAAATGGTTTTTGGTTAATAAATTTTCATCTGAATATGGTACTTATTAGTAACATAAGTAAATAGTAAAATAAGTAAATATTAGTAACATAAGCTTCATCCTCTGTTTTTATTTAGTTTTTTTATTTATTTTTATTTTATTTGTGTGTAAAGTTCAAAAATCCTAAAAAAAACCCAAAACAAAACAAAACATGGTATTCTAAACGAATATTTGGCAATAATTTGTCATTTATGAATTTGGAGATACCATGTTTTCTTTAAGAATTGACCATTCCTGGCTGTGAAACAAAATGAACAGTTTTGATCTATATCTAAACTTGGAAAGAAAACCTTGGACAGGGTAAAAATTATGCAGAATTTTAAATTAGACCTCTTTTTAAATTTCTTTGTAATGAAAAAAAAAATTGTTAGGCAGCGACAAACCTTCTATTTTAAACCTTTGATGGACCCAGACCAATAAGAGGTTATGTAGTGTTTACTCACTATAAGGGATTAAAATAAAGACCGTATGACCTTATTTTGGTGAAAAGAAAAAGCATATTTTCCCACATAGTGTAACTTTAGGGTGTAACAAAGAGATATTTTCTGAATATGAGTAACTTTTATAATAGTGAGACAACACATAGGGGGATAGCCACAAAGACCATTGCAAATTCTTCATGGGATAGCCAGCTTACAGGAAAATTAAGATGTGATAAAAAGTCTTCATAAGTCAGCCAGCCAGCCACCCAAGCCAAAGACTTTGCTCTCTGCTACCCTGAGGCAGAGCATCACGCAGCATCCGGTCACACACCAGCCGGCTGAAGGAAAGTTTCTTCTCTCAGACTATCAAGCTGATAAACACTAAACTCACCCCACACAGACTCTTCCATAACCCTCACTGCACATCATCAATAAGTAGCATGCCCTGCACTTTAATCAATCCATACTTGAAACAATACCGCCTACAACTATGTGGACACCTATTCATTGTACATCACTGTCAATTTTACATTGCCGTTGTATTTGCACTGTCTGTATTTTGCAGTCATTTTATTTGCAATATCTGTATTTTGCACTGTCTGGAGCCAGCACCTAAGCTTTTCACTCATCATAGCACACGTGCTGCTGATTATATGTGACAATAAAAATGATTTGATTTGATTTAAACATTGGGAATTCAATACCTGCATGTCCCACCAAAAAAAAAAAAAAAAATTTTTTTTTTTTTTTTTTTAAGAACTAGCTTTTATGTTTGTACAAAATATTACAGTTGTTCCAGAAATATAACTCTAATATGGGGAGAAGTTGTGTTTATAGATTAATGTCCAAGCTAAAGGAGCTGAAAGATTAATTGGAAATATATCTGCTTTATAGTCACATTTAGCAAGAACAGAAGACCACCAATCTGACCAAATTCAGCTTTAGAGGCTAAATATTCCAAACTGAGTGATTATTTAGAAATTATCAAACCATTTAATTTTGAAGGTATTATTAAAATAGAGAAATCTAAATAGTCTTGACCACCATCTTTGAATAAATTAACTATTACAGCCTTTTTAATTTAATGCACTCCATTTTATTTAACATATATAGTGAGGAAGTATGCGATTTTGGACCCACCAAATGTGTGGGGTGCAAGTGTTGGGTCCTGACATCATTCTCGCGCGTTTTGATGACGTTTGTGTGTTTCAACAGCTGATTGAAAGAGGTCGCAGTTTAACAAACAGATCACAACAAAATATACATTTCGACGTCTTTGTGGTTTTTAATTTTTTTTATTTTTACCGTTGAAAACCAAGACGTTTTCGGAATGACATAATCGGGTGAGTGTCGATGTTGTTGTCATCTCTGAACCTGGAAAGGAAAGTCATTTCTGTTTTTGCTAAGTCAGTGCTATGGCATTTGTGTGTATTTGCTTTGTTTCGATTTCTGACTCTGCACTCTGATCTTGTCGACAGCGACGAATGTAAAGCTAATATTTAGCCTGTAAATAGTTTGTGGTATGGCTTTTTTGCTTTTATTGTGTCGTGCTACTGACGTTAAATGTTATTTAATTCATTCTTATTCTTTGTGTTAGCAAGCTAGCTAGCAGAGTAGTTAGCAGGCAGTTGTAATGACAGCTTCTGATGTGCTTTACTTAGGGTGTTGTTGTTGATTGTGAGCTGTTATTTCTTTGCGAAAAAATCCGTAAAAGGTATATTAACAGAAGAATAAAAGCACATTTGTCTGAATGTATCTTTTGACTGAAAGACAGTATTTGCTTGATACACACAATTAAATATATTTAGCTGTCAGACTATACTCACCCATATGTAGCTTTGTAGTTATTTGAGGTTAACTTTAATTTGAAAACTTTCAAGCCTCGGCTGGGTCATTTGGCGTTTCTGTGTGGAGTTTGCATGTTCTCCCTGCGTTCGTGTGGGTTTCCTCAGGGTGCTCCGGTTTCCCCCACACTCCAAAAACATGCGGTACAGGTGAATTGGGTAGGCTAAAAATTGTCCGTAGTGTATGTGTGTGAATGAGTGTGTGTGTGGATGTTTCCCAGTGATGGGTTGCGGCTGGAAGGGCATGCGCTGCGTAAAAACCTGCTGGATAAGTTGGCGGTTCATTCCAGTGTGGCGACCCCTGATTAATAAAGGGACTAAGCCGAAAAGAAAATGAATAAATAATAAAATTCACACCCCAAAAAAAAAAAAATGTATATATTTCAAAGAAAAATTGCTTACATTAATGTTTAGAAACACTAGAATAAATAAGTAAATAAACAAGTTTTCCATTTTCTTTAAATAATTTATTAATCGTTAAGTACTTTGTTTGTTTATGTATGTGTTCATATAGCAGGTGCCAACACCTTAAAAAAGGATCGAACTGCACCTAAGTGGTAAATGATTCAAATATAGAATACTTATTTCATGATAAAAATGTACAAATAATGCATGCACATTTATTAAGCAATTAATACAATCAAAATTTTACACTAAATAAAAGAAACTGGTTTTTACATAAAAATAAAAATATATAACAAACTTTTTTTTTTTACTAACTTTAGAGATGCATTAACCAATATCTTATCGCGCAATCTCTTTTTTTTCTTTATGAAAGAGATTGATCAATGAGTTGATAATGCAAAATTGGGACATTTAGACATGACTAGGGCCAGACAGAATCTGCAGATATTTTTTGCTATTTCTGGGGAGAATTTTGTAAGAAATCTGCAGATTTATGCGGAATGATTTTATGAGTATCATAACTAAAAAAAAAAAAAAATGAAATAAAATGAATACATTTTTAATTTTTGTTTAAGGTTTACAATGCAAATCCAATTAGACCCACTTATTTGGTAAACGAAACAAGTCTCTCAAATAATACACCTTCTAAAAGAGGAAAACTATTACTTTACAACCTGTATTGTAATTAAGTCATAATAACATTTTAATATTACAATTATTTTATCATAATAATATTAATGAAATTATTTTAATACCTGAATAAGTGTAAATTTAGAAACGTTTACACAAGTAAATACATAAACTCAATGACAGGCTTAAAAACTGCGGATTTCTGTGTGCGCAGATTCCGTGTGGGCTTAGACATGACCAGGCCCGTGCAGAGACCGTCCAAAGGGCATGTGCAGGATAAATTTTTGGAAGAGCGGGGGGGTGGGGTGTGTGTGTGTGTTTGTGGTGGGGGGGGGGGGGGGGGGGGGGGGGTGCTGCAGATCTGCAGAGTGGATGCGCGCGTACTGAAGAGCGGTGTTATCGCGCGCGTACTGATCAGCTGTGTTGTTGGCGCCTACTGAAGGGCGGGACCGAAGGTGTGCCGCGGGGGCACTTTTGATCATTTTGGAAGGGCACTTTCTATCCAAGACTAAAAAGGGCATGTGCACTGCACAGGTTGAGCCCTATATGTGCACGTGCCTGGACATGACTATTAATTTGATAAACAAATAGTAATACTATACTTCAATTGAATAAAACTATATGTCTACAGTTTCAGGTTGTTCCGCTTACTTTGCCTTTCCTGTGGTGCAATACAGTCCAACCATGGATAAGATTTTGGAGGCGCTGGTCAGTTCCTCCCATCCTCAGAATGTCAAGCGGGCTATCGTGAAAAAAGTGATGGAGGCTGCAGAAAAGGAGGTTACGGAGGAGCAGTGCCAGGCCTTGTACCATCTCACCACCCGCCTTATTCTCCAGGGTGAAGATGTTTTTCAGCGTCAGATTGGTTTCCAAGTGCAAGAAGCATACGCACGCTACCATCGTGATGAGTTTGCCCGCTTCTTCAGCAAGGAATTTGTGCTTGGCCTTCTTCAACAGGGCTATGGCTCTTTGGACCATAGAGACCCTGCAATCTTGGACTTCATTCACAGTTCTCTCAGACTGCTCATCAGCTGCCCGGCTGTGTTGGAACTGGCACCTCTGCTACAGACGGAGGTCCTACGCATCATCTGTGAACGGCCAGAACCAGCGACATGTGCCAAGTTGGCCACCATACTTACAGACTTCTCTCAGTGCATCCCACGAGAAAAGGCAGGAGTTCTGTTCTGCCAACAGCTTGTGCGCACCTTTGCATATTTTCACTGTCCTGCCAGTGAAGAGCGGGAGCTGCGGGAGTATGTGACCCAGGTGAGCAAGGTGAGCGCACTTCTGCAGGTCATCTGGAAGGCTGAGCCCACCACACTGCTGCCATCACTACAGGAGGTGTTTTCCATCATCTCATCCACAGGTCAGTAAACTCTGTTTGCTTTAAGAGGACATGGTAGATCTGGGGTTGTCTCTGCACAGTAGCATACTGTTTACCAGAACCTTACGCGCACCTTTCAAAAGTTTCATTAGGTCGCAACAATATGGAGCACAACATCGTTGAACTATTTTTAATTTTGACCACCGCGCATACTAACTTGTCATGTCTTATCTGAGCTGCATTCTCAGCTCAAACAGTGATTTTCCTCATCCGTTATGAAAAAATTACAGCACAGCTGATGATGGCCTAGCACAGACCCCCCAGGTGCATGAGCACTGAAGTGCTTTAAAATTGGTAATGGAAGTACCGTCATTGCCTTGGAAGTGGGTATGGGTGTAGACAGCGCAGTAATTTTCAAAAACCCATATGGTCAAAGAGCCTATATAATTGTGTAATTCATGCAATTCCTCTTCATAACAACTCCCTCTTGTTGATATTTTTGTACCAGAGTGAGTACCAGGAAGGACCAGCATGAGCCGGTGTTATTAGTTTCAGCGGTTGTTATCTGGGAATAACATGCATTGGAATGTCAAGACAGACAAGTCAGAATCAAGTAATTCAGACAGCCGTGTAATAATTCCCATTAACATTTATTTAATTGACAAAAATATAAAGAAAATATTTCCAGTCTTTTCAATGACATTCCTAAATGTATTTAAAGTCTAAAATGATCAAATTGTAATTTTTGATGGCTGCAACACCCTCCAAAACAAATGGAAGAGATTGAGAAAAACAAAAGTAAAACGGTCATAGAATATCGAAATGAAACATTTTTGAAACTGTCCACAATTAACAGGTAAATTGGTATAAGAGTTTCATGATTTAATATTAACGGATCTTAGTTTTAGCAAATAAAACATGATCATCATGTCTTATTATGATGCACCAGAAGTTATGAGAGAATTTTCAAACAAATTAAAAATCATAACTAGTAAAGCAAAATCAAATCTAGGTATGGGATGATAACCGAAAAGATATCCAAAGATGCCGTTTTAAATTGTAAAGAAATCTGTGTTTTTGAAACCAATGAAGACCGCAGAAGTCTATGATTCATTTGAATTATTTAGCCGGACATGTTTACTGTTCCAAAATATTAGAAATGTTTCTCAAAATAAAATATGTTGTTTAAATAGGAAAAAGTTTTAGTTTTTTGCTCCAACATTTAAAAAGAATATATTTTAAAACAGTAATCACAATATTGTGAAACCGTAATATTTTTATCCAAGGTTATCATATTGTCTGAATCTAATATCGGCCCATGCCTAATCAAATCCATCTTAGGTCTTTCAGCGACCACCAAAAATAATATTGTAAAAAACATTGAAGGAATCCATTGAAGTCTAAATCTGTATAGAGCTAGTCAGAAATGTTCCTGACATTTGAACCCTTGTGTGGCACTAAATGAACAAACTGTCATGTTGTGCTGTTAAAAAAAACAAAAAAACGCATGAGTTCAGCAGTGCATTAGAAAATCCCTGTCACAGTCTGTTTCTGCTTTAAGAAATGCAACATGTCCAGGACAGAAATCAACACAGTTTGTTAAAAAGACAAAAGTGAAAGTTAAAAGTGAAAATATGTGCCAGGGTCTGAGAAGTCCATATTGTTTCTAGGAATAGCAGACAGTTACTTGTCAGTTTCAAAGACTAAAGGCATCATTCAAACTTTTATGAGGGACAGATGCAAAAACCATCATGTTATGTGGACACAGCAAACCAAACAGTCCAAGTGACTGACAAATGTGTACAGGCACCAGTGACATAAAGTCAATTGGGAAGAACAAAGATATTTGATGCAATCGAGAGATGATGTCTTTCATGTAAAGTCTACGGTTCTTAAATCAAGTTCCATTCTGCATCTGCTACAACAGTGTGGTTGGGTTGACATGAAGTTAATGTGTTTGACCTGTCCTGTCTGCAGTCCAGATTTGTTATCTATATTAAAAATGTTTGGTTCATAATGAAAAGGAGAATTGGGGAAAAGGCAGAGTCTGGTGTCATGTCAGGTTGGGCAAAGATTTAGCTTGTAAACCTTTAACAAATGGATAAATATTCAAATTTCTTCAAAAATATAAACATTATAATTAAAAGCAATATCAGTGTGACACTATGCTTAACACTGTGTCTGGTAAGTTACTTCAAAAAGCTATTAATTACTAATAATTATTATTGTATTTAAATATTTTTTTCTGATACTGATTACTTTGTTCAAAAGTAATTTTATTGCTTATTAATTATTTGAGTCCAACCAGAACCTTTTTAGGTTTAATTAAAAAACATACAATATGTACACTTCCGGACAAAAGTCTTGTCGCCTATCCAAGTTTTAGGAACAACAAATATTTATTTGACTTTTAGTTGATCATTTGGTATCAGAAGTGGATTAACAGAAAAAAAAAGTACAGTAGAGAATATAAAGTCTTGGTGCAGTAAAAAAAAAAAAAAAAAATACTGTCTATGACTCCCATGAGCTTGGAGGACTGCATCCAAACATATCTGCAATGACTCAAATAACTTACTAATAAAGTCCTCTGGAAAGGCAAAGAATGCATTCTTGCCGGACTCCTAGAGTTCATCAAGATTCTTTTAATTCATATTCAGTGCCTCCTCTTTTATCTTACCCCAGACATGCCCAATAATATCCATATCTGGTGACTGGGCTGGCCAATCCTGGAGCACCTTAATCTTCTTTGCTTTCAATAACTTTAATGTGGAGGTTGAAGTATGAGAAGGAGAGCTGTCTTGTTGAAGAATTTACCCTCTCAAGTGGTTTGTAATGTAATGGGCAGTACAAATGTTTTGATACCTCAGGCTGTTGATGTTGCCATCCACTCTCTCGCACACCCCCATACTGAATGTAACCCCAAACCATGATTTTTTCCTTCACTAAATTGGCTCCCAAACAGTTGGAGCCATCAAAATCCAGATCTGGTAATATATCCAGAAAGCTATTTATTTGGTCATTGTAAACACAGGCATCTTTTCTTTGTATGTTGTCAATTAAATTAAAACTAAAGAGGGGAAAATAAATGTTTTTTTTTTTTGTGTAAAAATATCCCAAATTTTTCAGAATTGTTGTAAAATTAGCATGAGTTTTTTAAAAGAAATCCTAAATGTGCTACAAACATTAACCTTATGAATGCATAATGTGATCTTTCCTCATACTCTTGTTTACTTTTCAGATCCTTCGTTTGAACCATCTATTGCTCTAGCAAGCCTGGTCCAGCACATCCCTCTGCAAATGATCACAGTCCTCATCAAAAGCCTCACCACTGACCAGAATGTTAAAGATGCAAGTATGACACAAGCACTCTGCAGGTCAGTCTGTGTGTGTGCGCGCGCTATATAAAGCTAATGAATGGTGCTTTTGTGTATGTTTAAAAGACTAAGCCCTTGATCCAGCCACCAATTATGTTGTTGTCTCTGCATCTTGTTTGCTTCAAGTATGTAGTAATTGCATTTATGCAAGTCATTTGGAATGGGTGTAGTGTTTATAGTTTATAGTAGCTTAACAGTTTTTTTAAATGAGTATAGATTTTTTTTGCTGTTGTTTTTCTTCGCAGTTGAATGTTGAGGTCAAAATGTTGCCAGATTTTGTGTGTTCGTGGTGCCGTTGCTGTTATGTAAGGCTTTTATTGCATGTGTTGTGGTCCTGACCCTGTTCTCTCTTTCTCTCTCTCTCTCTCTCTCTCTCTCTCTCTCTCTCTCTCTCTCTCTCTCTCTCTCTCTCTCTCTCTCTCTCTCTCTCTCTCTCTCTCAATTCAAGGATGATTGACTGGTTGTCATGGCCTCTAGCTAATCATGTGGACACCTGGGTCATTGCTTTATTAAAAGGACTTGCTGCTGTTCAAAAGTTCACCATCCTCATAGATGTCACACTGCTCAAAATTGAACAGGTTTGTATGTATTAGCAACAAGCCTGCAAAGCTGCACTAAAAAAGCAACAACAGTAATGCCAAGAGTAAACATAATGATAAAAAGAATCAAGATATCGGGAGACTAATTTTATCTAAATTCAGCTGATTATCTGAGATTGTTAACATTTATTCCTTTTAAAGCGTACAAGTCTGTGACAGACGTTTCTCTATGTTTATTAGTGTGTGTGTGTGTGTGTGTGTGTGTGTGTGTGTGTGTGTGTGTGTGTGTGTTTGTTTGTTTCCAGGTCTTTAATCGTCTCTGGTATCCCATTGTGAGGCAGGGAGCGCTGGTTGTTCTTTCACATATGCTGCTTAGTTTCCAGCACTCTCCTGAAGCCTTTCACTTAGTAAGGCCACTGTAAACTGCATGTTACCTAAACAAAAACTTCACTTTTTTCATCTTAAAAAGTCCCCCTGTGCCAAAAAGGGAGGCATTTTAATTAATTATTTTTATGCATTGATAAATGTCTTTTTTTTTAAAATATAGTATCAAATAAGTGACTTGTTCCAAACTTTTTAGCTTCCTTTTTTTTTTGGCTGAACGCAAAATAAAAAAATCTTAAAATACATTGTTGACCAAGTAGTTGATGGTAGCCTTCGACTTTGATTGTATTTTTTTTCTTATTATGGAAGTTAGTGGTTCCGTTCATCTTTTATTTAAAAACTAAGGTAAAAGCTAAGAATATAAAGGTAAAAATTAAAGCAATTTTTTGTGTCCAACATTTTAGTTTTAGACTTTTAAGAAACTGTTGGTTTTACTATCCACTGTTTAGTCATTTCTATGTAATGTGTGATGTTATTTATATTATTTGTGTTTTTATACCAGGTGGTTCCTCATATAGTGCCACTTGTGAAGTCTTTAAAGAATGATGGCCTTCCGAACAGTAAAACGTTCTTACTACAATTTGCTGAACTCATTCATTGCATGATGTACCAATATTCCGGATTCCCAGACCTCTACGACAGCATTCTTGAATCCATTAAAGTAAGAATCTCTCATAAATGTATCTAAAACAAAAGTCATTTACTTTATTTGTTCAGATAACCCAGGTCAGTTTACCATTAAGCAGTTATTTTGTACTTGTATGCCATAATTAATTGTACTATTTAATGGAAAGTTTAAACAAATCTGAAACTTTTTTTGCTTTTGCTCTTCAAGGTTGCAGTTAAAAAAAACAGTAGATTGGTGATATTGTGAAATATAACAATTTTAAGTGATTGTTTTCTTATAAAATATGTTTTAAAATAAAATGCATTTCATTTTACAAAGCTATATATTATCAATGCATCATAGTCTTCAGTCAAACAATCATTCTTTTTTTTTTGGGGAAACCACAATATATTTTTAATGTGAAGTTCGAAAGAACAGTACTTAATTAAAATAGAATATTTTGTAACATCGTAAATATCTTCACGTTCTAAATTGATTTAATGCTTTTTTGCGTAATATAAATGTGTTGTTTGTTCATTGTACTGAACAGTAGTTTTCAGTAGTTATGATTGTGCTATTCAATTTCAGTATCCATCTCTGCTTCTTTTACAGGAACTGCCTAAACCTAGTGAGGAGAAGATCAAATTTGTTCTGAACCAAAGTGCCTGGACATCTCAGTCAAATTCATTTGCCTCAGGCCTACTCAAGATCACAGGCAAATCAGAAACAGGGAAGACAGGACTTGTGAATCTGGGCAACACATGCTACATGAACAGCATCCTCCAAATTTTATTTATGGCCACAGAGTACGTTTCAAGTCTGTTGCATAGAATCTGATCTTTCACAACTGGTCTACTGTTATAACCCAACTGTAATGACCTTTTGTGTTAAGTTAACAATGTGTATATAGTTGAAATCAAAATTATTATCCGTCCCGTGACATTTTTATTCTTTTAAAAATATTTCCCCATGTGATGTTTAACGAACATAATTTTTTAAAAACACAATAGTTTTGATAACACATTTCTAATAACTAATGTATTTGTCTTTCATCGTAAAGTGGTTTGTTCTGTAGACAATGGAAATAAAATAATTCTTAAGGGGGCTAATAATTTTGAACTTAAATTAATAATTCTTTTTATTTATTAAAATATGCTTTTATTAAACTAAAAGTAATAAGACTTTCCCCAGAATAAATCAAATATATAGGAAATACTTTCAAAATGTCCTTGCTCTGTTGATCAGCACTTTGGCAAATATCTGAAAAAAGTACAAATTTCACAGGAGGGCTAGTAATTTTGACTCCAACTATATATGTTTTGTCACATTCATCTTATTTCTCTAACAGTTTGTCTTTAAAAGTTTCAGGCGACATGTTATGTCTCTGCAATTGAATGGCAGCAACACACTCATGAAGAAGCTTCAGCTTCTTTTTGCTTTCTTGGCTCACACACAGGTTTGTTTGTCTACAATTATTTCTCTTGCCATTTAGAAGTTTATCCTCATTCAGCGCAACAGCAAGTGCTTTTTGAGCCTTGAAATCGACTATTAGGAATACCTGCTTGGGATTAATTGTTATTTTATGTGTCCACCAGAGAGCAGCATATTCGCCAAGGAGTTTTTTGGATGTTTCTCGACCTACTTGGTTTTCAGCCGGATCCCAGCAAGACTGCTCAGAGTATTTGAGGTTTCTGTTGGACAGGTATATTCAGAAAATACCTATGACCTCCTTTCCAATAATTACAAGAAAGATATCACTTTTTCTGCATTTTCGTGTTTAAGAGTTGTTCTTTTGGAACTTGATTCAAAATTTAGTTTACAATTCAAATATGACATTACAACTGTTTCAACCAATGATTAGGGTAGTAGGAAAAATCACAAGAATCACATTAAAGGTCCCATGAAATTAAAATAAGGGTTTTAGATGTTAGTGGCAGTAATGTTCATTTTTAAAATGTGCGTGCACCAAAACAGATAAGATATAAAACCAAAACAAACATGTAAAGCTTGTAGTTTGTTATTTCCACTAAAATCGATCAACAGTTTTATTCACGTCATCTCATACCTTCAAGTTTCTCATCAAATCGTGATCCTCTGGTGTCTGACATGCCCCGCCCCCTTCACATTTGATGCACTTGAGCTCAACCACTCGCTGGCAGAGGGATAAAACAAAACGCCATTGGCTCCTCTTCATATTTCAGTTGAGATTACGTCAAACATGGAATAAAACTGCACATTTCAAGGCACTTCACAGTAGAGCTGTAATCGGGCCATAAAAGTTAGGCCAGACAGAATTTGGCTTGAGCCCGAGTACATTATGACTGACAGCTTTATAAAAGCCTGAACCCGTTTACAGCCAGACCTTTTTAAGGCAACGGAGAAGCTGAATATTCAAAGAATAATGCCAACATCTGGCTATACACTCTGTCTTGATTGTGCATTTTCGATTTATTTATTATTTAGTTATAATTTGAAAATCCTTTCCTCTCCAAGATTAGTCTGCATGTTTTTGTGGAGGAACATTTTTGAATCCACTGTAGATGGCTTTATTGTGGTCCTGTGCCCGCTGATGGTGCGTCAAGCAGCACTGAACACCCTTTCACTGTTGCTGCTACTGGCCGAGATGCATAGTTCTACTGATCTGGCTAATTTTGCAAGTTTTGGGTAGGATTGTTTGTTCATTTTCCACCAGTCAAGAACATCCATTTCCTTTTCTATGACAGCAGTTTAAATGTAGCATGTGACCTTGTTATTTTCCTTGTCAGCTAGCTGTACATTTTCAGACTCTGCAAAAAATCCCTCTTTTTGACTTCTCCATCATCATTTGTTTCATCTAGGCAGAAATGGGTTTTGATTTTGTAATAAACGATTTGATTACTTTCTCGCACTCATTGAAATGAATCACATGACCATTCATTTAATGTGGAAGTCCAGCTCGACCTTGTCTAAGATTATAGAAATTAAGCCTGCATCTGCCCAAACATGTCTCGTTCCTAAATTCGGGCAAACATCTTCAGCTCTAGTTCAAAGGAGCTTTAATGTGTTTTCATATTTACAACAGCAGGGAGAGATCAGGCAGTTCTAAACACCCATAAACTTATGTCTTCCTGTGTGATTTAAAGGTTGCATGAAGAAGAGAAGGCCCTTTCAGCCCTTCAGATGGCCAGCCCAAAACCAGAACCTGCAACCACTTCTCCAGAAACTCTCCACAATGCTGTAAGCCCACCGATCTCTGATGTGCCATCGCACCCAGATCCTGCAGCAGCTCAAGGAGAAACCGGCACTCTAGTGGAGCGCATGTTTGGTGGGAGACTCTCCACAGCCATCCGCTGCCTGCAGTGCCACAGCCTATCAGAGAAAGAGGAGCCATTCACAGACCTCTCTCTTGCCTTCTGCCCCTCCATGTCACAGCCACGGGGTCCCACTAATGAGCACAAAAGCTCCTCTACTCTGGGACCCTGCCAGGGGGCAGTGAATGGAGGCAGTGAAGCCTCGGAGGGCCCCGTCAAAGAAGGTGCAGCAAGCGGGATGGAGAGGCCCATGGTGGAACCAACAATATCTGTGCCAGATTTAGTGGACTATTTCCTGGCTCCAGAAATTTTAGAGAACGAAAACTGCTACTTTTGCGAACGCTGTGCCTCACTGCAGAGGGCTGAGAAGGCTATGCGAGTGGTGGCAGCCCCTGAATACCTCATTCTGACTCTGTTGCGCTTCTCTTACGATGCCACCTGCCATGTGCGGCGCAAGATCCTGGACAATGTGGGCATTCCTCTGCACATGTCCCTTCCTTTACACCAACACAGTAGCTCTTCATCTTCAAATGTAGCTGCATCTTCCTCATCCGAGTCTCCAGACAGTTGCGAGAATCTGGCTAAAAAGCTGAAGCCTTCACAGAAAGAGGAAGGAATTGCAGAAAGCAGAATGAAGAGCAAGAAAAATAACAGTGATTTGCAGAAGCTCTCTGTGCCATATGTGTTGAGTTCTGTTGTGATGCACTCTGGGATGTCTTCCGATAGCGGTCACTACTACTCGTATGGAAGGAACGTGAGTAGCGATGATGGTTGTGTGGCTCAGACGAGTCCCAAGAGCCTGGATAATTCTAGCCAATCAGAGAGCTCGACAGCCCCACAGGAGGAAACGGGGCGTGCTGATCCAAAGTCAGCGGACTGGTTCTTGTTTAATGACAGCAGAGTGACTTTTACGAACTTTCAGTCATTGCAAAATGTCACAAGCCGCTTCCCCAAGGATACAGCCTATGTCCTGATCTACAGGAAACAAGAGGTCAGTGGAGAAGCAAGCAATTCAGGGCCGGTTGTAAATGGCGCAAGGCTGAGTGGAGAGCCACCTCTGCAGAAAGAGCTGATGGATGCCATTACCAAAGACAACAAACTCTTCCTACAGGTGAGAGTAACTGTATATTACCAGTGGTCAACAGCCCTCATTATTAATCATTAACAATTATTGGTCACACTTTAGGTTTCGTACAATACAATAAAGTTTCATTAGTTGAGTTATTTACTAACACAAACTAATTATGAACAATCCTTGTACAGCATTTATTAATCATAGTTCAACATTTACTAATGCATTATTAACATGATTGTTAATGCACCATGAGTTAACATGGAGTAACAATGAACAACTGTATTTTCTTTAGCTAACATGAACAAATACTGTAATAAATGTAGTGTTCATAGTTTGTTCATTGTTGTTAGTATTTGCATTAACTAATACAACCTTATTGTAAAGTGTTATATTATTATTATTATAGTGGGTGTAGTTACTTTATGTCGTCCCAACGAAAATCGATTAAGTTAGCTTGATTGTTTTTACAAAATGAAGTGGCTATAAAGGGCACCTATGATGAAATTCATCTTTTTATCAGAACTGTGTGAAGGAATAGTGTGTCCACAGTCATATTGGGGTGATATAAACACAATAAGTTTATTTCTTTAAATGTTCTGACGTTAAAATAGGATCCAAATCCCTCCCATTTTGAAGCCCACCACAACATGAAGTAGAAGTGTGGATTCCCCTCCCACCGATTTGATTGACAATCACCTATTAACATGTCTCCGTTGAAACACGTACTCCACAACAAATACATCAAATAATGGTTGGTAAAGTTCTTACTGTAGTATTTCTTACAAACGTTACGTGAGATCTGCTTCCTTCATGTCTGTCACTGTGCTATTTATCTGACGCAGCCGAGGCAGAGATTGAGGCACACTTTCAAAGGCATGTGGGAAAGGTGGTTGGGGAGAACTAGCAATAAAGGCACAGGCAACAAAAACAGCCATATTGTGTTCAGAGCCGAAAATACCAATATTCTGAAAGGTATAATACATTGTCTGATGGGTGTTTTGAGCTGAAACTTTACAGACACATTCTAGAGACACAAAAGACTTAAAATAGGTGCCCTTTAAAATAAAACAATTAAGTTGTACTAGAAAATTGAGTTGATTTAGCTCATTTTAAATTAGGAATTTGAACAAGCAGCAAAAATATATTTTTTGGAATGTGTGTGAAATATTTTATTCTTTTTCAAATTTTAGCCAAATAAGGTTTAACAGACCATGATTTTTTTTTCACAGTATTTCATCTTATGTTTTTCTTCTAGTGATGTATTATTATTATTTTTTAAGTTGGCTGTAAAATAAAATTACTGCTTAGGTTAATATCATTAGCCCTGTTAGTTAGTCTTCTAATTATCATAACTTACCTAGTTACGCTTTTAAGTTGCACAAGCTGAAAAACAGTACCTTAAAAATGTCCAGTACTGTCATCATGACCAAGGGAAAATAAATTAGTTACAATTTATATGACTTTTTAAATTTTTTTTTTTAAAGATTTCTCACTAAAACAGCACTTGAAGAATATTTGAAAAATAATTAAAATTTCACAAGAGGGCTAATATATTTGCCTTAAACTAAAACATAGAAAAAGAAAATCAACAAACTTAATAACAATTATTTATACAAAAATATCCCTTTTTATTTAATTTTATTTCATTATAATTATTACAATGGTATAAATGATTTTTTGTAGCAATTACCCTAGCCTTCACATGATCCTTCAGAAATCATTCTGATTTATTTAATTCAAGACAAATCTTTCGCAGATGAAAGCAAAAACTGTGATTTTCAGCATTCTTTGATCAATACAAGGGTCAACTAAACAGCAATTTATTTGGAATGTAGTTTTTTGTAAGTACAAAATCTGTACTGCCAGTGTGTCCTTCCTAAAATAAAATAATTTCTTGAGATTCAATAAGATATTAACAGTATTGTCTGCATTTATTATTTTAAATTATTTTTTTAAATGAAGCAGTACTGTAGGTCAATGTTGAAGCAGTACTAGGTCAAAAATGGTCATGCAATTAATTTGTACAGAACACAATGTTTTGGTCATATCCTGGAATCATAAATCATTTTCTAAGCAGATAATGAACTTAAAATTGAAACCAATATTATTGGACCACATTATGCAGTGAACTAATTGCATGATTTATTTTTTTTAAAAGGGAAGTTCTTCAGCTTCTGGTTTGGAGTATTAGAGATAAAACTGTTTTTTTGGCATTCAATAACATGTCAGTGGATCAACATTATTGTCTTCGTCTTTTATTTTAAAATATGATTAAAATGTGTTTTTCATACATTTTCTATTATCAAGATCTTTTAACTGTCCTGAAATCAAATTTGGTGATAATACTAGGAAATATGAGATTCTTAAAAAGAAAATCTTAGCAAGTAATTTTGCCAAATTCTCCTCAATGTTGGACTCTCCTATTTGTCATTGATCAGTGTTGAATTTGGAGCATAGATTTAACCTTTTGTTTGTTTTTTTTCAGGAGCAGGAGCTTAACGCCAGAACTCGGGCTCTTCAAGCAACCTCTGCATCCTGTTCATTCAGACCCAATGGTTCTGATGACAACGAGCCTCCTGGCAGCTGCGGGCCTTCAGGTGGAGGTGGAGGAGGGGGATTTAACACCATCAGCAGACTAGTCTTTTAAAAAGAGTCACAGACGTACCCGCAGAGCACTGGACAGTCCCACTGACAACACCAGACTTAATTTATCCTCACAATCTGGATAAATGTGCCACCTCAGAACAGATATCTTCTTTTTTGGGGGGTTTGCATGCTTTTTCCCTTTACATCCACTTGTTTATCAGTGACGCAGTACTACAGGTCAAAAATGGGCATGCAATAATTTGTAAAGAACACAATGTTTGGTCATATCCTGGAATCCTAAATCATTTTCTAAGCAGATAATGAACTTAAAATTGAAACCAATATTTTTGGACCGTATTATACAGTGAACTAATTGCATGAATTTCTTTTAAATTGGAAGTTCTTCAGCTTCTGGTTTGGAGTATTAGAGATAAGACTGTTTCGTCAATTATTTAATTGCAGTCAAGTTTTATTTAATTCATTCAGGGAAAACTTTTTTGGATTTAACTTTTTAAACATTGAAGCTTTTTTGAGAGTTTTATGTGCCTTTCAATACTTCAGATTTTACAGAGATATTGGACTGGGTATACAAAACACTTTGCTCTTGCTGTACAGTGTAAAAATATATAGTAAAGAATCCTCGTTGAACACTGTCTGCTTTTATAATTTAAAGTACACACATGAATACAATCTCTTGTCATTTACTGGTTAAGACATTTGACGAGACTGTACACAACATTATTTACGTTATAAAAAGCACATGTTCTTGGTTACAAGAAAGAGCAGCATTGCAATAACATGCTGTTACAGTAGGATGCATATTATTTAATGAAAGGGTTAGTATTTAACCGTTTACACCAGGCTTATTTTTATAAACGAAGACATAATGTATTAAAAACAAACATGCTTTATATAAGGGCTGCACAATGTATCGTTTCAGCATCGATATCGCAATGTTTTTATTCACAATAGTCACATCATGAGTATACGCATTGCTCAGTCTGAATTATAAATTATCATTTCGGAATTGCTTTTGGAGACCTGTGGCCATGTGTGGGTTTTTAAAGCATTCAGACCTAAGAAATTACCATTTGTAACTTTGAAAAATTAATAAGGACAGGGTTGTTTATAAAACGAAGACTATGCAGTATTAATTTACATTTGATTATTCAATTTCTGTATAACTAAATGCAGTGTGACTCATTGGAAAACAGTCAAACACTGTTTATTTAATGGGTATCTTTTTCTTTATTGAATTTATCAATGGTTGTAGATTGTTTCTTGTATCTGATGCATGTACTCCCCTACAGAATCACCCCAATCAATTCTTAAATCCCAGTTTTTCCAAATTTCGTCCAAATGGTCATGTAAATAAAATTGTATCCATATCAGATTATATCACAGAAATAAAGAATAAATATTGCAATTTTAGATTTTTCTAATGTGCAGCCCTACTTTAGATCACCTCAATTTATTTTCAAATGTATATATACTGTTTTAATTAGGTTATTAGGCCTTTACCTAAATCAACTTAAAAAAAATTGAAATACAAAAAATGTTAACCTTCTAAAATTAAAAAAAAAAACACAACAAAACAACACACACCAAAATAAAAAGGTGCAAAGGCTAATAAAATTTTGTTCAAAACCCTTAGCAAAAAAAGTACAATTAAAAAGTAAAAAATTAATCTAAAATCAGTTCTAAAAATAGTAAATGCTAGTATAAAAAGGCTAATTCCAAATACTACCAAGATAAAAAAGAACTACATTTATTTAAGCTTTTATATTTAAATTTATATTTTTAAATAAATTGGAAAAAAGCTTATTTAAAGAGTTTAACAAAAATGAAAACATTAAGATGGAAACACAAAAAATAAAAATAATATGCCAATAATAGCGTAATAATAACTTTAAAATTACCAAAAAGGCAGTGTAATCAAGTTGATGTCTGTTTTTGCTATCAAAGCCGGAGGCCTTTGTAGGCCATACGTTGGCTATCAATCCATGAGTCCACCCCCAACCTCCAGTGTCCTCAGTTTGAACCCTGACACAATGCTCTGTTCTTGAGCCCAAAGTCCTGTTAAAATCAGTATGGCATTAGCTTGGTAACCAAATAGACACTTAAGGCTGTGGTGAAGCACTTACGTAGATCCACATTTTCTTAACTTGACAACTAATAGATGCAAAGTTGTCCTTTTGTGGTTTTCAGAAGAGGGCACCTTTAGTTCTTCAGACTCCCTCAGAGCCATTAGCTTTGTAACATGTGCGCTGCAAAGTCTCTAAGACCATTTGGTAAAATCAATGACTCTCAATTATTCAACGACCTACACATTTCTTTGCTACAATTTAGGCAACTCCCACATACAATTTACTCTGAGACATGGACATTCGGGAGGGGTAAATTTACAAGGTTCAAATCCACATTGTAATGTTAATCTATAATGTTGTTAAACCATTGAGGAAACAATTTAGTGACAACTCAGGTTTTTATTGTAAATTATTACATGGACATTACATTTAAATTATGTTACATTAAGATGTCATTATGATTTCATATTGTCATCATAATGTGAATTTGCCACTTAACCTTGTGTTTGTTTCATAGTGTTTGCCAATTGATGAGTTTTAAATACCTAATTAAAAAAAAAAAGTTTTTAAGTTTACTTTAAAAAGTAATTGGATCTAGCGCAATAATTTCTGCTGAATATAGCTTCTAGGCTCAAATTAAACAAAGTAATCAAATAATGCAGGATTTGTCCCATATATATGGCTTTTGTCTGACCTATATAACTAAGTTATAAATGCATTTCTAAATGCACTCCGTGGTTATTTCAACTTTAATTTTTTATTTATTTTCTTATTAAAAATCTTTAAACTATTACGTTCTAAACGTAAAAACATTTCCTTTTTCTCTATAGGGAAATTACATTTTTTTTAATCAGTAAATTCAAGACTCCTAATAGCATTTTTGCTTGGTTTATGGTTTATAACCAGTGGTGGAAAGTGTACTGAAAAATCCTACTCTAGTAAAAGTACCATTACTTGCCTAAAATTTTAGTGAATGTAGAATAAAAATATCTGTTTTAATATTACTCAAATGTGAGTAAAAAGTATCCCTTTCAAAAGTATTCAAGAGTAGTAAGTATGCTGATGTAAAGCTGATGCATATACTTGTCATTTGTGAATGTGTGTAAAAGTAACATTCTGTAGTGCATTTAGTTATTGTCCAGCAAGCACACAACATCATAAAACGTTAATATTAGGTTAGATTTAGGCCGTGATGTCAGGTGATCAAAAATTCTAAGTCTAGTCAGCATCTAAGAACAACGTTATTTTGACGTCCAATAACGATGTCAAATGACGATGATACGGCGTTGGTTAATTTTAGTTTGTGATAAAAAAGTGACCAAAATCCAACGTCGAGCCAGCATCTTAAACCAACATCATATTGATGTTAAATAGTGACATTTATTTGTTAGGTATGGCAACCAAAATTCAACATCTGACAGACGTCATAGTGGTAATTTCCACACGTCAAACTGTAACATCATTAGAGGCTGATTTTAGATTGGACATTGATATCAGCCTGATGTTAGGTTCTGACGTCAACCTAATTTTCATTTCCAAACAACGCGTATTGTGCCCAGAACGTTGGGGTACAACGTCAATCTGACATCATGTTGACATCATTGACATACATCAGTCTCTGGGTCAATACGTGGAAAGATTATAAACATCTTCTTTTGGACACATTTAATGCTTCCAAACAGTTTGCTGCAATGTAAAGCACCCATGTCTTGAAGTAATTCATTACGTTTTACCTTCTATGTGCGATTTGATTGGACCGGAATCACAGGACTGATTTTTCTAATCCCCATAGACGAGAAAAAACAAAGTAGTGACTACAGGTTGAAGAAAAGTAGTTGAGTAAAAGTTCCAATATAGGACTAAAAATGTATTCAAGGGAAAGGACAAGCAGACATTTTTAAAACGACTTAGTGGAGTACAATTCCTGGCAAAAACTATTCAATTACAGTAGTTTGAGTATTTGTAATTACTTTACAACTGTTTATAACACCCTTAAAAATAATGAGAATATTGTTGCTAGAAATGTTTATGTTCAAAAATATTTATGGAACTTGCTGAAACACAGTGAGTGAACTCTAATGAAATATGTTAAGAAGTAGCTTTTATTGAAATCATAATTAACATCCTTTTAAAAATACACACAATAAAATGAACAATTTAAATAATACACTAAATACTCCACTGCATTCAAATCAGTTGCTTCCTTAATTTTTTAAGTCGAATCAATTTTTTTACAAGCATTTTTCAAGTTCAATCTCACAACATCAGTGGAAACATGATTAACTTGTTTTAATGTTAAAGTAGCAATAAAAAAAATGTCAGTAACACTTTATAATAACTACACACTATGAACTATTTATTAAGCATTAGAAAAAACTGAATTCATTATCTGTTAAGCATTAACTCTACATTGATAAAAGTTAGTAAACAGTTTACTTAAGTTACAAATGCTGTATTTGTAGCTTTTTAAGTCAAATTCTTGACTTAAAACCACATTTATAATGTGCTTAATAATTGTACTTTCATACTTTGTTAATGATTTATTTTTCATTACTTAATTTAGTATTTCATTTTTACAAACCAGTTATTTAAGCATAGTTGCTTGTTTTTTAGGATCAATTAGAATGAGTTAGTAAATGATTTATAAACTGTTCAAATTAACATTTATATATCTTATTATTCAGGCATATAGTAATAATTAATTTGTATGTTAATAAATGCTTTATAACTCAACTTCATCCAGTTTTGTGACCTAATCTAAAGTGAGGACTATTTATGCTTTATAAATTCTTAATAAATGACAATTAAAGGCTCAGTTCTATTCTAAACACGAAAAAAGAAAACAAACGACTTTATTCACTCATATTCGTTTGAAGATACACAGGTGAAACTGTATACTTCAATTGAAAAATAAATCTTTGCAACCTTATCTAAAATAAAATTACTGTATAGTTTAAACATCACATCCTCTTATATTGCTAAATTATTATATTGTTGTTGTTTTAAACTATTTTATGTTGGATTTTGACACTCCTGTCATTCAGCAATGTTTAAACTTTACAGTGATTTTACTTTTTAGATAAGATTGCAAAGATTATTGTTTATTTAAAACTAAGCATTTAATCATCATTTATAAGAGATTTATAAAGCATAAAAATCCTCACTTTAGACTAGGTCACAAAACTGGATGAAGTTGAGTTAATAAAGCATTTGTTAGCATACATAGTAACCATAAATATATACCTGAACAATATCCTTGATTAATATATACCTTGATTTTAATAGTTTATTAATCATTTACTAACTCATTCTGATCCTAAAAACCATCAACTATTCTTAAATACAATTGGTTTGTAAATAATGCAATACTTCATTAAATATGAAAAATAAATCATTAACAAAGTATGAAAATACACTATTATTAAGCACATTATGAATGTGGTTCTAAGTCAAGAATAGAGCATTATATAGCTGCAGTTATAACCTGCTTACTAACTTGTATTAATGTAGAGTAACAGAAAATGAATTCACCATATGTTAATGCTTAATAAATGGTTCATAGTGTGTTGTTATTATAAAGTGTTACCAAAATGTCTTTTTGATTCATTAATGTATTTTAGTGTTACTTAATGTGATCTGTGCACCTCCATAAAGTAAAAATTCCATTTTAATCCAAAACCTAAAATCACACGCTTGATGATTGTAGGATAATAATCTAAATCTTTTGCACTGAGTTGAAACTTAGAGCAGTGAGTAGGCACAAAGCTTCAGAGATAACTGAGTGAGGCGTTTAGCATTACAATAACATTCCAAAGATACCAATCCCACAAACGTGAACGTTCTATACTGAAACTCTTCACTTTTCTATCATTGCCTGCAACCTTGTTCTTTGCTTTTAGATGTTAGTATTATTTTTCTAAAACAATCTTTTTTCTGCACTTTAAGCCATACTTAATAAACAATATTCAAGTTTAGTGTAGGCCTATATATGTACATCTCCTGGCTATAAATGTAGACTAACGTTAACTGACAACATTGATTTCAAGATATTTGCTTTAAAATGCCATTCGGTTCTTTTGAACAGCTCATTTAAAGATTCGGTTCAAAAACAACATCAGCGAGTCTTTTACGCCATGACGTAATTACGTCATAGTGTATCAAGAGACTTTGATGTTATTATTTCTTACTTTTTCTCTACGTCTTATAAAGTGTAGATCCGCGATGCTGTTTATTTAGTTTTTTTGTGTTTGTGTGTGTGAGTGACTGATCTGATTGCTTGTTTGTTAATTCAGGCATTTCTTGCCTAAATGTAATTTTCCTTCACGTTATTAATATATTAGCTACATACAGTAGTTTTACCCTTTTTACCATTTATATTTGTAATATCCTCAAGCTCATCAATCAAGGATGATCAAAGCCGGCTCGGTTCAGAGACTTTTTTAACCATACTGAAGTGATAAATAGATGTATTGAGTGAAATCGGAATTATATATAATTATAGTCTAATCCATTTTTCTCTTTTTTTTATCAGTGCGCGTTAATTGTTAAAAGATTATACACAAAATACCACTGCTACTTTGTTTTTCACAGTCTTAATCCAAATGTAAGTAAGATTTATTTGGGACGTAAGAGGTTTATTTACACCTATTCTTTGTAATGCGAGTCACCGTCCCAGTGTTTTCCCTCTGACGGGGCAACACTCCAAGACTACATTTCCCATGATGTAATGTTCTTTATTCTGTGTCTTGACCGACTTCTCCCTGCCTCCATAGGCCAGAGGAGGCTGAGTTTAGGGAAAGTATCGACGTTTATGCTTGTCAATCAGCAAGGAGCCGTGGGGAGTGAAACTGGAGGGAAGGTCGACGATCGGGGAAGATTTCCACTTCCAAAGGCACTTCTGTGCTAATGCGACCATAATGTTTTGGAAAAACAAGGAAAAACTGTACATATTTTCAAGGAAACTGTTTTGTTTTACTTTGAAATAAGGTAATCAAGCAGAGCTTTCACTACGCCGAACTTGGCGAGTATCAGTCGCTGCCTCGTTGCATATCAGCTCGGAAAAAACGAAAACAGCGTTTTATTTACACGGACAAAGTGTGTAAACTAAAAGGGGACTCAACTACAGACGGATACATGTGTGTTTAAACAAACTGTGCTTGATATATTCCCTTCGGCAGAGGAGAGGACTTCATCCAGAAGAGTTTGCGAGAGCCGCGTCGCTGTCGGGAAGCTCTTCCCGTGTGAACGTGCTGGAAACCAGGAGTGACGGTATTCATGTTGTTTCAAACACATGTGCTTAAAACACTTCAAAGCGCAACTTCCAACTCATGTTTGGCAATTTGTTTTGATATGTTACAGGCTGAAACACGAAACTTAAAACCCGTGTTTTCCTCAAAGCCTTTAAGAAAATGAGCGGAGGAGATGTGGTTTACTCGGGGTGGCTCCGAAAGTCTCCACCTGAAAAAAAGTTACGGCGTTATGTAAGTAACGTTTTAGTTTTATTCAAATGCACCGACATTGCAGTAACCGCAGGACTGTTGGGGCAAGATTCATGCAAATTTTCAGTACGCTTTCCAACAGCAACCGCAGGTCAATCACTGCTCGCGATCTGTCGGTTAAAGCTTTATCTTTCTAAAATGCGGACGATCCAAGAATAGTTTCAAAACGGGTTTAGTTCCTCATAAAAATGCGAGTGAGTGTGTGTGTGGACGCTGTTTATGTGTTTATTGCACTGGGGTTGTTTTTGTGAAAGCTTTGCTTGTGCAAATCTTTATTTGTGGCGTCTTGATCGGTTCTGTAGACACACCTACCGGTATGGTAACTTTTTGATCAATTAAAGAAGCAGTTCCTTTATTTTTATTGTTAAGATTTAAACATAAACAAAGAGCACTTTTAAGAAATATCACGTAACATTGGAACTCTGGTGCTATTTTTGTAGATAAGGTTATTTTTTATACACGACGTGGGTCGCCCCTCATGGGTGGCGCCATGTTGGAATCACATGACATAATTGATCTAGGTACAAATAATAACAAAAGCAGAAATATTTGTTTATATAGTCCTTTAGCTAGTGCCCAGGCCATAACCATAAAGCTACATATACATATTTAAAGCGCAAACGGAACACATGGCTACTTGACAAAGTTTGAATAAATAAATATGCAGCTGCTGCAGATAGACAACTTGTGGTATTCTAGTTAGTACTGGAAAACTAGCTTCCAGTAAATGCACCCATAAGTGGATAAAATCAATACATGGATTTGTGTAGTATGGTAAGCAGAAAAAAAGAAAGACATAACCCAAATCAAACTTCACGCATCCATGCCAAGAGGAGTCAGTACAAGTCCAAGGCCTTTGCTACACCTGTAATCACAAAGAGCCAGCTGTAAAAACCAGTGTGATGCTTATTGTTTGATTTGAATATTGCCATGCATCAAGGTTGCAGAATACAATGCCGGTGAACAGATATATCAAAATAATTTTCAATGTATTCATTAGATTGAGTTGTAATGTTCAGCTCTTTAAATATCAGATCACTACTTGCCCCAATGATGATTGGTTACTTGCTCCGCTATCTTGTGTATTTTTCTTTTGTTTTGCAATCATTCTGGTCTGTTGTGAAATTTTCGACATTTTATTTTTCACCAAATCACACGAAATGCCTTTGTTTGCTGCAACTTTAGTTGCCAAGACAACTGAACACTTAACTCTCCATTCTATCTGCACTGGATGAGTCAATGCATTTAGTCATTCGCACATTGTATGTGTACCATGGGGTCTTCCCTTCCTCTTAGTGGTAATATACACCAATAATCTGTAATGAAATCACTCACTTACAGCTCTGCCTGCTATCGAGCTCCAACCAAACATGTTAGAAATCTCCTCCAGGCTCATGTGATGTTTTTTTTTTATTATTGGATTCCTTTAATCTAGTGGAGCTCTTCTTGGAATATTGCTATTGAATTCATGTTTTATCTCATTGTGCAATCAGCAACACGTTTTAGACTCAAACAGCCAAGTATTTTACAAGATTAGAGTATTTGGCTTTTTCTGCCTTTGTGATTTAAGTAGCAGCTATTACATTTGACCTTGTAGTCAATCCAGGAAAATTCAATGGCTTGAGAGTGTGATTTCACATGCTTTGAACTGGCAGAGTAAAACGGTAGTCTGTTGAATGTGATGAACAATATTTCATGGCTCCAAATCTAATTAAAATGATTTCTGAGCTCATCCACACGATGCTATAATAAGATTAGATCGATGCAAGAACAAGTGCTTTGTTGTACCACGGTTTGTTCTCAGAAGTCATTTTTAGATTTCCTCTCGTTGAGAGAGATTTAAACAGCGTTTGTGGACAAAGGCCTTTGTCTTCTTTAGATGTTTTCATTATGCTTTAGAGTTAGATAAGAAACTTCCTTCAATTTATCCCTTCTTTCTTGTTTCAGTAAGCTTACAACCTTGTGTTACTGTAGTTTTGTAGTGCTGTCCTCAACATTGGGCTTCATTCTCAGTCTGTTTTCTAGTTAAGTGGTCTCAGAAGTATTGCATGTAGTGCTTGAAAGTGGCTGATTAGGACCAGACTGTTTTTACTGGAGTCAAGTGGCTAATAACTGAAATGCTTCTTTTCTAGAGGAGCCCCATGCCAGGTGTACAGGCCTATTAGACTTTTGAGCAGTTGTACATTTATCAGCAGATGTTCTAATTAAAGATGCATTTTGTAATGATTGCAGTGAATGAGCATCTGAAACTTCAGATGAAGCTGTAATTTTTTTAGCTTCAGAGTTCAGACAAATTAAATAGATAAGTTCATTCATTCATTCATTCATTCATTCATTTTTCTTTTCGGCTTACCCACTTTATTAGTCAGAAGTTGCCACAGCGGAACCACCAACTTATCCAGCATATGTTTTACGCCCTTTATTAGTGGATGCCCTTTCAGCCACTACCCAACTCTGTGGAAACACACACAGTCATTATATGTATTTATTTATTTTATTAAGTTTTTTAAATCGCACTAACTTACAAATGTTTACGGTTATGACATATTATTTGAACAAATAAACATTACTAATTGTTTTAATTAATACCTTAAAACTTTTTATTCCTCAAATAATCCTGAAAAGTCACAAATGTAGTAACGTTTTTTTTTAAATAAGTTTTTTTGAGCACAAGATCTACAATATTAGGATGATTTTTGAATGTTTGACATTGAAAATCGCTTCTGAAAACTGAAAAAAGCTAACTTGAGTAATAGATTACATTTTAATGTAAAAATAAAACTTCAAAATAATTTTATTTATTATTAACGATTTTTATTTTAATAAAATATATTTACAATGTTGGTACACACATTACACTTAATATCTTGCCCCCTAAACAGTAGTTGGTGTCATTCACAACATTCTGCATCAACTCTCATTCTGTGTCATCTTGTTAACATGCCTAAGTTAAAAAGAAATCTTCTTTTTAGCTAGCTCATGTGATATCATTCATGGTTGAAACCCTTCAGAAACAGAAGAAAAAGTCCTACAGCTTGCAGACTAAAACAGTATCATCTTTTATTATAGACTAAAAGACAGATTTGCATTTTATCCAACTGAAATGAGCAAACTAAGGCTGCACGATATTGGAAAAATCTAACATTGTAATATTTATTCTGCAATTTATATTGTGATATGAATACAAGATGAGTTTAATAACTATTTGGAAAGAATTGATAATATTGATTGGGATGCTTCTGTAGGGGATTGTATAAAATAAAATAAACTATCTACAAGCATAGATAAATACAAATAAACAAAAAGGTACAAATTAAATAAACAGCATTTTATTGTTTTCCTGAGGAGTTGAATTGTATTCAGGTGTACAGGAATTAAATCATCAAACATTACATTAAACGAATAAATATAAAATAATACTGCCTAGTCTTAATTTTATAAATAATTCAATAAAATGAATCGTTGTTAATTTATTGTTAAGTTACAAACGGTACAATTTATTATACCTAAATGCTTTTAAAAACCCTCACACAGTCACAGGCCTCAAGAAACACTTGGAAAAGGATAAATTATTATCCACTATACTTGCAGTGCAACTATTGCAATTGATCTTATTGCTTTATTGATGCAGAAACAACATATTGTGCAGTTCTATAGATCAAACCTTTAATCATGTTATGAAATCATAACAATGGAAATGAATAGCACTTTGTTTCATTATCTGAATGACCTGTGGGATGTCTCTTATTTCTCACAACGCTTCCATTTTAGGTTCTCAATCATATTGTCAGGACTGAAAGAAAACGATAGATCAACTGATTTATATAAGAAGTTCATTGCATATGTGCTGGATCCAGTTGAGCTATAAAGCGAAGGGCCCAGCATTGTGGCACAGGGTCAAAAGTCTGATGTGTTTTTGACAGTTTGGCAACAGTTCAGAAGCAGAGCAGATCATTTGGCTTGACTGTTTGCAGGGAATGCTTTTGATGGCTCAAAGTGCACAGTGCTTTGCTAAGGGTCCTCTCAGTCAGGTTACTGGCTAGTTTAGCAGTAGTATATTAAAAGAGACTACCAAAGTATTGAAAGGGTGTTAAAACATGAGACATCTGACTATTCATATATGGAAATCATACTCGCCACTCTGTGTTGCTCAATACAGATATTATGTCAATTGGAAATGTCCTTGTGGTTTAAATTTTTAGTGTCTTAGCATTTTCCATTTGGCCTCATCCTCTCTTTACTGTTAACTTCTTCTTTCGCACCCTTTTTGTAATGCTTAGAGAGACTAATTGTGAAATGGTCAAATGAGTTTGGGAACATGTGCATGGTATGCAGGAATGTGGCAATGTTGAATGTCTGGCGTGATAATGCTCACTTCTGCTATTGAGACAATTTCTCACATAGCACTTTTCTTCTTTATGTATATTTGTATTTTTTGTTGACTTTATTGACCTTATTCTGTGATGCTGGCTCATTTTTGCAATTGTTTTAGAACGTCTAATTCAGTTGCCTATAGGAGAAATGACTAGGAATAATAAACAGCAGAACCCAGCTTAACTACTTGTTCTACAAACAAGTGTGTTCATGACTATACATAAAAAGTAGAATAGCACAATAAGAAAATTTCAGTTTGCAACATCAAGCAGCATAACGAGCTGTTATTAACATCAGTAATCAATGAAAGTAAATAAGACTGTAAGTCTCGAGCCAAAAAGAATCCGATGGCTGCGCCTGCTCGTGCATGAAAAACAAGATCAGTACAAAGTCTCATTTATAATTTTATTAATATTGATAGGACATTGGAGATGTACAGACAAGAAGTGGAGTGGGGGTGGGGAGCAGAGATGGGGGAAGGATCGGCAAAGGACCTTGAGCCGTGAATCGAAATCTAGTCGCCGTGAGCACCTTGGTGCTATTTGTCGAGACTAGGGATGTAACAATTCACTGTGATTTGGTTGATCTATTCTAACGTGTGATGATTCAAACTGGTTGAAATGTTGAATGACTCGCGATGGATATTTTGAACAGAGGGGGCGCTTTTTACTGGCGCAAGCTCGTTTTACCTGCACATCAGCAGCAAGCAAGAGGTGGGGTGGCAGTAAAATGACAGCGATGAGGTGTGCCAGATAAAACAAAAAACAAACTGCAAATGCTGTAAAAAGATGTTTACTTACAGAGAAGAATGAATGTGATGCACTTAAAACGTCAGCACAGTGAATAACTACTGTCACAGACGTCTATATGCAAAAAAAAACTATTAATAAGCCAAACCACACGGACCGGATGATTTACAGCTCCACTTGCTCCAACGAGTGCTGCAGAGAACACAAGGTGAATCGGTGTTTTTATAGCAAAAGCGTGAAAATGTTTTTCAGACTGTTACAGAAGCAGGTATTAGATTATTTTTGCCCTCTCCTTTTCAGATTAGTTTATATATTTGAATAATTTGCTTATAATTATTGTATATTTAAAATGTTCAAAATTATCTCTTCTTAAGTGTACCACACTAATTCTTATACTCATTAATTATACAAGTGATATTAATTATTAACCTTCATAATCATGTTCAACTCCTGTGTCTATCCTACTTTATAATTAGTAATTTTTATAATCAGTATTTTATGACAGTGGCCAGTCCCCTGGAGCAGAGGGACTGTTGACCACCTCTGTACACACTGCTCTCTGGTTTAGGAAAGGCTTTCCTCTCCCCACCAGCCATATCAGTTCCCAGGGAAAGAGATTTTTCATCAGCAGGGGACATTGTAAATGTGCAAAAACCTCAGCTTATGCCAAAAAAACATAGATATGCTTATGTTTCTTTAAAAAATGTATGTAAAATCCCACCACAGTTACAGTTTTAGTTTTTGTTGTCTTTTTAAGTTTGTATTATTGTTATGATATGTTTTTTTTTAAATAGCAATTTGTTTATGGCAGAAAATATATTTTGCAGAAAAAAGTTCAGCATTTATTCAAATAATTAGTAAAAAAATTGTAACTAAATCATGAGATTAGTATCATAAATCGTAAGTGAATAGTTACATAACTATTTGACAAATTAGCCACTAGGCTATTGGTGCAGACAAAATCTCATTTATTTATGCATTGGTAAACATTAAAGCCACTGTATGTAATGTTCACCACTAGAGAGCACATTCTTTTAAACATTTAGGATTAGGGCTGCACAATAAATCACATTTGATTGTCATTTGTCAGTTAAACCAGTACTTTAATCAGCAGCAAACCTCCATCACACTCATTCAGATAGAGCAGAGTTTACTACACTGAGCCATAGTTCACTGCCAAGCTACACAGAATATTGCATACGATATTCAACGATAATCATTCTGCAGTATTGACACTTGTTTGCATAACAATGTTCGAACACATGGGGTATACTGACATACCTCTATTTGCGGTTATGTAAATATTAAGGTCTGCAAAATAACACTTAACAAATAAACTATTTTAACAAAAAAAATCACATCGTGCCTTTAACTATGAGCTATATATTTAAAAGCATTTATATACTCTTGATAAAGTAAATTAAAAAGTGATTTTCACAGTGTATTAGTTAATGAAGATTAATAAATGTAGGAGTTTTGTTCTCGTTAACTAATATAGTTTATTCTTTGATAACCAATGTGACCTTATTATAAAATGTTAGTGCTGTCATTTAGTCAAAACATTTACAAAATTCAATTCTGGTAAGTGTGTATATAGTTAAATTAAAGGCAATCAAAATTCCTCTTTCAGCATTAAGTAACCATTCATTGTTTATAATTAAGTATCTTAACCTATTTGGCTAATTAAAAATTTTGCTGCGGCCATTAAAGTTCTGGCTAAATACCATATTGGCTTCATTTTTACAAAACTGTATTTGTTGCTCTGATTGTCATTTTATTTTTGCTAAATATTTTGTAAAATGGTAAATCACTAAAATCATTACTTTTAATTTCTAATTACTTTTTAAGTTATTTTACTTGCGTTCAGTATGGTTTCAATAGCAATTTTATGGATGGATGGATGGATGATAGATAGATAGATAGATAGATAGATAGATAGATAGATAGATAGATAGATAGATAGATAGATGATGGATGGATGGATGGATGGATGGATGGATGGCTGGATGGATGGATGGATGGATGCATAAATATGTACATACATACTTATATACATACTGTTTTAATTGAACATGTCCACAATTTAAAGTAAACTGTGCTTGACTTTTTTCTCAGGGCATTCAGTATGACAGTGGTATTGATAGAAATATGTCCCAAAGGCAGAAGTGTTTATGTCTGTGTTTACAGTTACTTATTTCAGTCCTTCATTGTGGCCGCTCATTTTAGAGATTGTGAAATGATTGTTTATGGTTGGTAGCACACTGCAGCTTTTCACAGCACAATGAGCATCAAGGAAGATTGAGAGGTTGGAGCAAAACCGGGAATGAGGGCCAAAGGGAAAAATGCAGGAATCTACTGACTTGTGCAGCTCGAACTATTTAATCAAGAACACACTCCAACTCCACCCTTCTGTTTTAATGCAAGTCAGCAAGCCACTAGGTGCTTTTAGCATTTACAAAGTGAACCATTACCCTGCCTTGCAGTCGCTGCCTCCAAGCATGCAGTTTTCTGCACTGAATTCAGTTCTACAGAAGAACAGAAGTATGTTTTTTTACTTAGTGGTTGCATTGTTTTTTTTAGTCAGGATTTATAAAATCTGCTTAGTTGTTAGAAAAACAATCGCAACTTTTTGCTGAAACAAACATGCTCAGAGAGCAGAAACAAACAGCGTTTGTGGTCAGTGTTATCGGCTTAGCTAGGTGCTGGTGCAGACATTTTTTCTCATTTGTTTTCTCTTTCTCCCCTCCCCCTCTTTTTGCCGGTTTCCCCACCCAGCCCGACCGGTCATTTGTGTCCAGAGTAGTTCTGAGAGAGGCCTTGATAATGGATTGCCTCTGCTATCAATTATTAACTGTAACAAATAAGAAAAAACCTTCTGCAATATTAATGTGCTCCACTCTTACCCAATATAGCTTTTCAATACTGATGGACTGAAATGAAAATTCTTGGCTGAAACTAAAAATTCTGGACACACAGGGCTGAAAGCCAAAACTGAAAATGCAAATTTTCGAATGAATTGACAGAGATTGTTGTTTGTTTAACACTCTTATGATGTGGAGAAGAAGAAAAAAACATTAGCTAAAAAGAAGCAGACATTAATTTTAAACACCAAATTCTGTGCCAAACAAAGGCAGGTTTAGTAACAGAAGCTTCTCTGCCTTGTGATGTAAGCTTTGATTTCAGTTCTGGTGTGTTTTTGTGAGATGGTGTGCTAAATAGCCTCACAGCAATCAAACATTCCTTATTATTGTGCCTAACCGAAAGGCTAACTGTTATATGAGAAATTTGGCATGGGCAAATGCAAATACTAACTCAACACAAACTAGTCTGTTTGTTTTTCTGCTGTGACAGGGTAACTACACACAAAACGAGTAAGTGTCTTCTTGACAGTGTGGTCAGGGTTTGGCTGGTTAGCATGGTCCAGTTGGTCCCCTGTGTCCTTTCAATTAAGTCCACTGTTTTAAATCATGTTAGAGGAAAAGCAGGGTAAAAAACATGCAATTGGTGTCATTATCATCAGTAGTTGACATGTAATGTACTATGATCTATACAGAAGTTATTACCAGGGTGTTCGCGAGATCTTTAGTCCTAAAAAGTCTCAAAAGCAGAAAAATTTTAGACCTTAAACTCTTAAATTTACTGAAATATTGTGTTATATGTCTCAAATTTTCCTCTGTCCAAGTAAAGCTACCCAATCAGGCCAACATCCATACAATCACCAACAATCCATTTTAATAAAATCAGGGAAAGAAAACTAAAAACAATTACACAGTTCCTCATGATAATAACAGAGCAAAATATACCTTTACGTTATCGTCCTTTATACAAAAAAACTATTTACAGAAATAAGGGGAGTAGAAATATATAGACATGAAGCTTAAAGGGGAAATAAAGCACTGTCTAGTTTACATCATTTTGTAAATTGATTTCCACTTTAATGGAAATATAAATAACAAACTCAATTAATATTATCATTTAGCAGAAAATGGCTATAGTTTACTATAGATTTTAGACCTAGGGTGCCGACATCTTGGAATATCGCTGTGTCTAATGTCACAGGGTTGGTTCCATTCCCTCAGCTTAACAGATACAAGGGAATTTAAGGACTGAACACAGAGACTGCAAAGCCTAATTTAACCCAATGTGTGAAGTTTTGGACATGGAGCTGGTGCAAATACAAGCATCAGATGTGTCATTATTTTTACTGTATCTGTTCAGCTGAGGAAAAGGAACAAACCATGTCAGACACAGCGACGTTCTAAGATGGCATCACCCTAAGTCTAAAATCTATAGTAAAACATGCCATTTTCTATTTAAAAAAATGGTTTCATTAATTGCGCTTGTTTAATAAATTTTTATTAAAGTGGAATCTAATGTACTAAATAAAGTATACTTGACTAAGTGCTTAATTTTCCGTTTAAGATTTTATAACAGAAACATATTAGATTGGATAGAAGTTAAACTCACCAGGACCAAAAGCCAACAAATATATATTTGTGATTATTAATGTAATTGCTTCCACAAGAAATATATGTTTAGCAACTACAACTTTTTTTTGACACATTAAAGTGTCAAACCAAAACAAAGTATTGAAATGGCAAACCAGGCCATTAGAAATAATCATTAGTGTTTAGCCCTGTATAAGTCTAAAATATCATTTATAATAGTCTTAAAAGGGTCTTAAAAAGTTTTCAATTTAACTTGATGTAACCTGCAGAAACCTTGTATTACCGTATTCCTGGTTTAATACCAGTGATCAGCCCATGGCCCTTAGTTAAATTTTATTTTTATTTAAATTTAACTTATTTTCAAATCAAAAGATCTGCCCTTGTCATTTAAAGTTGGCTGTTGATTCCAATTCCAATTGATTTTTAATAATAATTTTTAGGCTAAAGGCATTTCATGGTTGTATTCACTAATATCAGTCTTTTTTTCTCATTTAAATTTGATAATCAGAGAGATATCAGAATAAAGATTATTTAATGACTCTATAATGTTATTAAATTCCCGGTCTTTCCCAGTATTAGCCATCAAAATTGTAATGAGCTGTTTAATCAATGCTTCTTCTGCTACACTCCATACGCAATTTTGAAAGGAAGGGCTTATGTAAACATCATCTAGTTCTTGTCACAAAAAAAGCAAGCACATCTCTTAGTAATAAAGGCTGTGATTATTGTCTGAATGGTTTTTAGACAGGATATAATTGAACCTTTTCATGAAATTGTCTGCACATTTTACAACTGCTGTGGAGTGGCTAATAACAATATGCTGTAATTTATATTTTTTTCCTTTTAAATTAAAATGACCATCTTAACCTCTAACTAATATATGCTAAAGCACTTATGGGAGGTGAACAACCTTGTCTGCTTGCTGTTCAAGAGGCATAAGTGTGTAGAAAACACAACATCAATGTAACTTTGTCTTTCGCTATTATGCTTAAGTAAATGAGAATATTTGTGGAGTGTTGAGTGGGTATTCCAAAGTGATTTGAGAGATGCACGTTGTTATTTGTATAGCATCCTAAGCCTGGATTAATCAAAGATGATTTTCATGCGCATTTTGTCAGTAAAGCTAATTTTAATAAACCTTCAGGAAATGCTTTCAGAGCATTGGAGAATTTATCACACAGAGTTATACATTGTGAATGCTGTATTTTACTGTAGGACATTTGTGCAGTATGTTACTGTATTTTAAATGTGAAAATTACTGTATATTTTACAATTATGGTATACAATTCTGTAAATACATATACAGCAAGATAAATGATACTGTAATTGTAAATGCCGTATTTTTGCTGTAATTTATTTACAGTAAGTTACTGACAAACTGCTTCCAATGTTACTTTAGATTCTACAGGAAATTATTAGTAGTAGACTTATAAGCTACACAAAACTTGAAGTTGATTTAATTGGGCGATAATGACATTAAGGTAAACTTTCTATGATAATGACTGCTGCAAATGTCTGTTCTCAGTGATCTGTGGCTCTAAATGCAGCACATGAAATTACATGACGTTTTTCACTTCATAACTTCACATAAATCTTATGTGTGGTGATTCTTGTGAATTGTGTGATTATTACTCGCATTGAATAAATGAAGCAGTCAATTTTTCAGTTTATAATGAAACTTTATGGGGATTTCTTGCGTTTCTTCATTGGTGTTTGGCATTTCTGTTTGAGAGCGCCCTCTGGCCCTCGGAGGAGATTTACTACAGATTACAACATTATCTGACAAGATATGCATGACAATTGCATTTGCAGTTTAATTTTAATTAATTGCCTAGGCCAAACAGCCACTAAATTCAGTTTATCTGCTAACAATTTGTTTATGCTTGATGTGTAAGGAATGTCAATTGAAGTGAACTATCATTTTTATTTTTATTGACTATTACAGTCCGTTACATCCTTTTCGACTAGGGATTGTTGTAAAGTTTAAACTATTATGTTTATGTTTATTATTTTTAGAATGTTTATATGATATATTATTAATTAGTAAATGTTTCATCTTATTTAGAGCTACCAGTGGGATCATTCTCAATATTTTCAATTAAAATGATAAAATGTGTGTACAGGTGTTTCACCTGTTGGTTTATGCTTTGTTCTGAAATGGATTCAAATTATTATGATGTTGCTTTATCACTAAATGGACAAAAATTTGTCTTACTCTTATGCAAGCAAACTCTCATGGATCAGAGGGCACCTGTATACACTATAAAGAAATGTTAGGTTCCACAAGCGAGATGTGTTGGGCCATCCTAAAGGAATCAAGCTTACTTATTAGTTTTACAAATGCAGATTAAAAAACAGTTACGTTGTATCAAAAACACCCAACATTTGTGTTTTTAGCTAATTTTAAATAAGTAGTTTGAGCAAACATAATTGTTTTGAGTGTAAATTTTGGAGTTTCAACCATATCAGTCATTTGTCAGACTGAAAAGACAGCAGCTTTGGAGGCCTAGTGTGTGTGTGTGTGTGTGTTGTATTTTTTTATTGGTAAAGTGATGTATCTGTCATCATTCAACAATCATTGTTTTGGAAAGTTGTTCTTAAATATGCCAACCATTTCATCTGGTCTTTGCTGTTGTATTTCATTTTGAATGTGTGAAGATACATAAAGTATTTTTACACTACATTAAACATTTTGGAGACCTTAAGGAAACCGCTTGTAACTGACATTTTCAGGATTTATCCACGTTTAAGTCTATCTGTGCAATTTGTTAAAGCTGCAGTGCTTTAGGTGTGTGCAGATCTCATGAGAGCATTACATTAGCATTGGATAAGCATTTGTTGCTCGGTTGATTTGATTTTATTGGCAGGATGGTGTGTGTTTTAGGATTCCAGCGGTTAAGGGAACAGGCCTCAGCTGTCGTAACTCATTCACACAGTCTGCTCTCTAGAGGGCCTCCAAACGCAGTCTCTGTCTGGGAGCAGGGAAGGGGACCTGCCCCTTTAAAACACACACACAAACACACACAAACCATACATAGTCTCTCTGCCTTTCCTCTATGACCTTTCTATTTTTGCCGGGAAGCTCAAGAGGTTTTTATTATTCACCAGAGCTCCATCAGCTTGATCCAGAGCACAGAACTTTATTTACAGTCTATTTACATTCCTTAGTGGTGGGAAACTATTTCGGAAACAAAGTTGCATTTGGCTTTTCCTGTTGCTGTTACTCTTGTATTGTACTAAACCACTTTCATAGTAAGCGACTTCGTTATGACAAACAACATTTCTGTTAATTAACGTTAATAATTTTAGTAGCTAGAATATGCAATGTGGGGCAACTGAATGCTACAATCGTTATGTAGGTTACTTAGAATAAGCTGCAAACTGTTTATTGATTTGTTCTTGTTGTGCCATTTCTTGCATAATAAATTAAGATGCTGCCTATGATGATGATGGATTAAGATGGTGTTCAGCTTCGCTTTTAACCTCTTAGTAGATTGAAAAACTAATTATTAAAGTGATATGCAAAAAGTGAAGATTATACCAGTAGTTCTTCTTACAAACCACGTATTAATATTTTGTTTTTTTTAAATCATATGCAATTACTTCAGATTTAAGTGTCAGGCAGTCTTTTAGAAATCAGTCACAAAATTTGTATTTGGTGCTCTGTAAATCTTACTGCCTTATAATTATCAATGTTGCAAACACTGTGGTTTAAGTTGTTAGTGTATTATGGTATAAGTCTACAAATTTTGAGACTGGGACCATGTCTGATATGGATTCTGTTAAATATTAGAAAAAAATTACTGTATTATTCTAGTGTTTTGAACAATGGTGTGTATTATTCTTTTAGTTTTTTGCCGTGTTTTCGTTTTGTTGGATTCTGTTGGTTGTGTTGTGTTCTGTTTGTTGTGTTCTGTTTTGTTTGTTCTGTTTGTTGTGTTCTGTTTTGATTGTTCTGTTTTGTTTGTTCTGTTTTGTTTGTTCTGTTTGTTGTGTTCTGTTTTGTTTGTTCTCTTTGTCATGTTCTGTTTTGCTTGTTCTGTTTGTTGTGTTCTGTTTTGTTTGTTCTGTTTGTTGTGTTCTGTCTTGTTATTTCTGTTTGTGTGTTCTGTTTTGTTTGTTCTGTTTGTGTATTCTGTTTTTTGTTCTATTTGTGTGTTCCGTTTTGTTTGTTTGTTCTGTTTTGGTTGTTCTGTTTGTTGTGTTCTGTTTTGTTTGTTCTGTTTGTTGTGTTGTGTCTTGTTTGTTCTGTTTGTGTGTTCTGTTTTGTTTGTTTGTTCTGCTTTTTGTGTTCTGTTTTGCTAGTTTGTTGTTTGTTTGTTTGTTCTGTTTTTTTGTGTTCTGTTTGTTGTGTTCTGTTTTGTTTGTTCTGTTTGTTGTGTTCTGTTTTGTTTGTTCTGTTTGTTGGGTTCTGTTTTGTTTGTTCTGTTTGTTGTGTTCTGTTTTGTTTGTTCTGTTTGTGTATTCTGTTTTTTTGTTCTGTTTGTTGTTGTGTCTTGTTTGTTCTGTTTGTTGTGTTCTGTTTTTTTGTTCTGTTTGTTGTATTCTGTTTTGTTTGTTCTGTTTGTGTATTCTGTTTTTTTGTTCTGTTTGTTGTTGTGTCTTGTTTGTTCTGTTTGTTGTGTTGTGTCTTGTTTGTTCTGTTTGTGTGTTCTGTTTTGTTTGTTTGTTCTGTTTTTTGTGTTCTGTTTTGTTTGTTCTGTTTGTTGTGTTCAGTCTTGTTTTTTATGTTTGTGTGTTCTGTTTTGTTTGTTCTGTTTGTGTATTCTGTTATTTTGTTCTATTTGTGTGTTCCGTTTTGTTTGTTTGTTCTGTTTGTGTGTTCTGTTTTGGTTGTTCTGTTTGTTGTGTTGTGTGTTCTGTTTGTGTGTTCTGTTTTGTTTTCTGTTTTGCTTGTTTGTTGTTTGTTTGTTCTGTTTGTGTATTCTGTTTTGTTTGTTCTGTTTGTGTATTCTGCTTTTTGTTCTATTTGTGTGTTCCGTTTTGGTTGTTCTGTTTGTTTTGTTCTGTTTGTTTTGTTCTGTTTTGTTTGTTCTGTTTGTTGTGTTCTGTTTGTGTGTTCTGTTTTGCTTGTTCATTCTGTTTTTTGTGTTCTGTTTTGCTTGTTTGTTCTGTTTTGTTTGTTCTGTTTGTTGTGTTCTGTTTTGTTTGTTTGTTCTGTTTTTTGTGTTCTGTTTGTGTGTCTTGTTTTGCTTGTTCGTTCTGTTTTTTGTGTTCTGTTTTGCTTGTTTGTTCTGTTTTGTTTGTTCTGTTTGTTGTGTTCTGTCTTGTTTGTTCTGTTTGTGTGTTCTGTTTTGTTTGTTTGTTCTGTTTTTTGTGTTCTGTTTTGCTTGTTTGTTGTTTGTTTGTTTGTTTGTTCGTTCTGTTTGTTGTGTTCTGTTTGTTTGATCTGTTTGTGTGTTCTGTTTGTTGTGTTTTGATCTGTTTGTGTGTTCTGTTTTGGTTGTTCTGTTTGTTGTGTTTTGATCTGTTTGTGTGTTCTGTTTTGGTTGTTCTGTTTGTTGTGTTCTGTTTTGTTTGTTGTGTTCTGTCTTGTTTGTTTTGTTTGTTGTGTTCTGTTTTGGTTGTTCTGTTTGTTGTGTTCTGTTTTGGTAATTCTGTTTGTTTTGGTTGTTCTGTTTGTTGTTCTGTTTGTTTTGTTTGTTGTTGTTTTTGTTATGTTTTTTTGTGGTTGTTTTGTGTTTTTTTGTTGTGTTGTTTTATTATTTGTATTTATTTTTTCTAGTTGATTAAAAATTTTGTTTAGTATGTTTATTTTTTAAAATCAAAATTGCCTTTTTTAATAAAGTATTTTTGTTGTTCTGTTGTGTTTTTGTGTGTTTTTGTTTTGTTGTGTTTTATTTTTTATTTACATGAATATTTATTTGTTTATTTGATTTCAAATTTAGTTTAGTATGTTTGTTTTTATCATGCTTTGCTAAGAAAATATGTTTTTGTTGTGTTGTGTTTTGTTTATTCTGTTGTATTTTTGTGTTGTTTTTTTTTTGTGTTGTTGGAAAAAAAATCTTAGCTGAAAAAATCTTTATTCTGCCTGGCAAATATGTGCAAAGATTAAAAATTATTCAAGCATAAATTTGAACCATTTATCTATACCACTGTGTTTTGGTCTCCCTCTCTCTTTTTTTCCTCTCTGTTTTTGTTTTTGGTTTTAATTTCACAATTTGTGTTTTTTATGGGTCTGTCTCAGTCACGTGCTCCTAGTTATCTGTAGTGTTTGTTTGAAGTGCTCGGTCATTGAGCCTGACGAGCTTAGCTAATTATAAACAGTTGACACGCTCATTTGCCCCTTTTCTATTGATGCCTCCGACATCTGATTCACAGCTCGTTTGATTAGCTTGTATTCTTGTGTGTGTCATCGTCTGCATATCTAGACTATTGTTGTTTGGTCAGCTGATTCCGAATTAGCCTTTGGCCTGAACGCTGAACTGCAAAACTATGCAAGCTATACAGCATTGAGAGGCTTACAGGAAAAGGCAGTTTGTAAACAGATGTGAGCTTTTATTTGCTGGGGATATTTGCTCAGACTTGTTCTTTCCCATGCAGAGATTAGATAAGATGAAAATGGAAGTCTCACACTTTCATTTTCTCAGACCCCCCACCCACCATGCTCTCTGGTTTATATGTATCATAGTTAGTTATGTGAGTTTGTTAAAATCCTTCCGTACTTTAACATGCATGCTCTTTAGAAGTTTGTCGATGAAATTAAATGCAGTCAGCCATGATTACAGCAAGCCATATCGATTGGATGCGCTTTGTCAAGAACATGTTATGAATTTGTCGGTGACAATTAATTTAGATGTTCATATTTTACTCGAGTGCTAATAATTATAACAGATATGAATGATCAAATATTAAATTTAATGTTTTATGCAATATATAAAAAATATATATAGTAGTCGCAAAATTTGCTCTAACTCTTCCTGCCACCATATAAATGTACAATATACAATACATACACTTATAAAACAGTTCTGTCTGGTTCTCAAATCTGATTCTCTGATAGCCGTGCGATATTCTGCAATATCAGAACTCCTACAGCCTCTTTACCCTTTTCTGTGTTACTTTTTTGTATTACTCCACCCACATACAGCCACAAAAAAGCAGACACTACAGATCTAAAGTTTAAAAGATGCTTGCTCAACTGTTTAACTGTCAGCTTATGATTTGAATCCGGAAGAAAGTAGTTTCTCATACAAAAGGGTTTTTGAGACTCTCCATGTTTGATTTTGTTTTTATATACACAATTATGCCGTCAAACTGTTGTATAAACGCAATATCACACTCGCCCAACGCACGCCTCCCACCATGGCCGATATACAGCCATATCGCACTGCTACTCGTGTGATATTGCTCATATATATAACGTCAAAACAAACTTTAATTATCATGATAATCTCTCAATCTTGTCCAGCGCTAATAAAAATACCTTGTTTTTGACCAAAAAAATAAAACAGAAATGATTGTTTTTGTCATATCAGTGCATTTTCATGTTTACAGCAATACATCTAAAACCCAGGTTGCCATAAAAGCGCAACATCAATGGCAAGGAAGCATTTTCTCTCAACTGAAAGATTCAAGCGCGGGAAAAGAGTTAATACGTTTGGTTAACCTGACTCACTACCTTCTTTAGCCCAGACTAAATAAAAAAAATGTGCTGCTATTTCTATTAAAAAAAGAGCAATTAACAACAACAAAAAACTTGTATATGAATCAAATTATGATCCACACAACTGGTATAGCATTTTTCTTGGTTTTTTATGCGTTATAAAAAGCAGTTTTAAAAAAGATGGTTCATCTAAAAATGTAATTGTAATTGTTTTTTCTGAACTTAGAAGATATTTTAAAGAATTTTCGCCATTCACATCCGTTGTACAAAAAATATACATTATGGATTACAGTGTTTCACAGGGCTACTGGTTTCATTCATGCATTCATTCATTCATTCATTCATTCATTCATTCATTCATTCATTCATTCTCTTTTTGGCTTAGTCCCTTTATTAATCAGGGGTCGCCACAGCAAAATGAACTGCCAACTTATCCAGCATATGTTTTATACAGTGAATGCCTTTTCAACCACAACCCAGCACTGGAAGAATTTTTCTACACTCTTGCATTTAAACATGTACACTATGGCCAGTTTAGCTTATTCAGTTCACCTATAGCGCATGTCTTTGGACTGTGAGGGAAACCAGAGAACCCGGAGGAAACCCACTTGAAATACAGGGAGAACATGCAAACTCCACACACAAATGCCAACTGACACAGCCGGGGCTCGAATCTGTGACGTACTTGCTGTGAGGCAACAGTGCTACCCACTGAGCCACCATGTCGCCGCAACTGGTTGTTACTATAATTTCTTTAGTATTTTTCAACAGAATAAAGAAACTCAGACAGGTTTGGAACAAGTGGAGGGTGAGCAAATTAAGGGAATTTTTTTTTTCTTTTTGTCATTTTTGGCGTTTACATTTAAAGCAGCTTTGCTCTTATTATTTCACCCCATTTATTTATAACATTATAAATAATTGAAGCTCTTGATTACTTTATTGATTATTTGCTTCTTAATGAATAGTTGATTAGATGACCATACGCAACCCTGTTATAAATGTTCACCGCTGAATAAAATAAGCAGCAGATAAAAAGAAGCTTTACAGGGGAAGTGAGAGATTTCAGCCACAGACATTTTGTTTTTGAAGTTGGCAAATCTTGTGATTCAGACTTCAAGGGGCAACCCAGTTAAAGAATAGATTCAAGCATTTCTTTCTTTCTTTTATTTTTTTGGAAGGTTCTATTTTAAAGCTACGGTTCTTTCCCTTATTTTTTATACTCTGTTTATTGGAAGGCAGGAACAATAATAATAATAATAATAATAATAATAATAATAATAATAATAATAATAATAATAATAATAATAATAAAAAACTCTGACTTCAACTGTATGATACTTGCATTTGTGATTAAATGTTTTTAATAAGAATGTATATTAACTCTTGTTATTATTATTATTATTATTATTATTATTATTATTATTATTATTCATGCATCAACATATTTTAATAATTATTTAAATGTGATTTTATTGTTCCTGAGCTACGGTCTAATATATATCTTGAACTAATATAACCTGTGCTACCATTTGGGAAAGTATCAGTTAAGTAAAAACTACAAAGGTTGCTTTGCAGCTTCTATTTCCCAGAGTCCCATGCTGCACAGGAATGCAAGTTTGTCGAGTCCCTCATCTACCCCATTGAGAGGTCTCTTTATCTCTCTCTTTTTTTTCTCTCTCTCTCTCTCCTCTGTTTTCTCTTCAGCTGCTCTTCTGACGTGTCGTTCTCATGAGGTGCCTGACAGCAGCATGGCGACCATTTCCTGCGCTGCTGCTGTTCTACCACAGCTGATGCTTCCCAGATGGCTATAGAGAGCTCTTTCTCGCTCTCTCTTTCTCTATTCTTTATTTGGAACAAAGCCCAGTTATTGGTCTGAGTGCATTAAGAGGAGGTGTTGGAGAGAGAGAGTGAAATGAGTAGGCTGGAAGACCTGCGCTGGAAAACAGTCGCGTGGGATTGAAGAATCAGTTTTGGCTGTTGTAGTGACACTCCAGAATGACTGACATAATAATCCAAATTTACTCTAATAGAAAACACGTGTGTCCTGTAAGTGAGCATTACATCATAGTTTTTAGGGGCTTTTAGATATGCAACTTGGAAGTGACCAAACACGAATTCTTGGTCACAACCAAGAAACCCGCCCCCAAAAAATGTTGCCTTTTTGACTTTTTGACATGAAAACCTCTTCTAGTTTACTGCAGTAGATTTGAGCTGAGGAGTGTTTTCATAAGTAAAGGACTACAATCTTGGTTACTACATCAGCACCATCTGGACCTATGGACTTTAAATGCACAAATAGCAATTTGAGTTTGTGCTCCATTCTAATTTATTTATTTTATTAATATATCATTTGTTTTGTCATGTTTCGCTGGTGATTCTGAGTTCTGCAATATTTATATTTTAATCAATTTGCTGCTAGATATTGATACAGAAAAATGTGAACTCTAACCCTAACTGCTTTAATCTCTAGGGATTTCAAGGGACAGCTCACCCAACAAATTAGATTTTCCTGTTAATTTCATCTACAATGTAGGTGACTGTTTCTTCAGTAGAACATTAAAGCAAACTTTTAGCTGAATCTGTGGTCTTTGGCGATTCATGTAATGTGAGTGAATGGTCATAGTTTTTTTTTTTTTTAGATTAAAAATAAAACAGAAACAAACAACTTCAAATTAATCGATGTGGATCCTGATGACACTCTTGTGTTCTTGTGTTGCAAAATAATTGATCCGTGTTAGAAATTGAACATTATTTACAATATTTTGAGCTTTGCACATGTGCACATTATTAGCTTGAGAGTATGTGCTTGCTGAATGTGCGATTGTAAACTGATTGTAGTCTGGTTGCTTTTGACAACAAAAGCGGATGATGCAATCTGCATTCCTTGTCATCCAAAAAATAATTTCATTGTAAAAAAATGTCGGTTTGTAGAAAGGATGAATGATTTTTAGTGTAATAAATAATTTATTCACTTGTGCATCCATGTGAGCAAACAGATGAAGGGTTGAAAGTCCAAACTGGTTTTTCGCACAGAGGGGTTTTATGTGTCTCTAATGTGTAATTTGAGAGACTAACTTGAAAAGAGAATGTAAAGTGCACAGATGATGCGTGACGTTGTGAATGCGTATCGCACAGCACATAATCCTTTAATGAAGTCCATGCTTAATCGACCATCAGTACGGCATATCAATTAAAAGCGTTATTAACAATTGATGATGTCTTTACTGAATCAGTTGTATGGATAACCTGTGGATACTATATTAGCATTTTCTAAAGGGTGTAACTTTGGAGGTGAAGATGAGGACTCGGTTGTGTATTTATGATTTGTGAAACTTGAGTTGAAATTATTACTGATATTTTTCTTAAAGCTATATGAAACATTCAAGATGTTAAAATGTAACCGAAATATTATTCTTAAGTTCTGTTTTAGTTAATGCATAAGCTTTCTTTAGCTGGCGATGATCAATATTAAGTATTTTATTTGTAAGTTAGTGCAATTTCAACATTAATCAATTCATTCTAAACAAATTGATACATAATCAACAAAATGTTAACTTCTATTTTCTATGCAGATAATCAAATTAATATTAAAACTACACCTATGTCATCATTTTTTCTCATGTCATTTATTCACCCTCATTCCAAACCTGCAAGGCTCCATTCTATTGTTTTCATTCATTCAGGTTAAGAAGATCTATATCAAATGTAACCGTATCATGTAATCCAGGTCCTCAGCAGTCAAGAGGAACATTTATTTTGTATGATAAACCAATTCAATTTAAGCTTTTAATATTTACAAACAAACACACATTTGTATTGCAAATGAATTGTTATAAATAGGCCCAAGTGTACTTGCTTGATGCGCAACAACACATATTGTTGGGTGTTTTTGGGTGCTAAAGCTACAAATTCAATGTATAGGGGGTTGAACCATTGAAGGATAAATGGGGAACTGCTGTGTTTTTTTTTTTTTTTTTTTTTTATGCAGTGGTTTTAAGAATGGGTTTCCAGTTGATATTTACATGCATTTAGATGTGTCTTCTGTCAACACTTGTGTGTTCGATCTTTGACATGACGCTTTCATCACGCCTGCCATCATTTTTGTTAATTACTGAGCAATAATTAATGCTCAATGCAGTGCATCAAAAGACCCATAATGTTAATTAGTAGAGAAGAAATCACATAATAAAAATCTTGTGTACAACTATTTTGATAAAACAAACATTGAAATGCTGTGAATAATAGATTCTTTATTTTTTATGCATAAGTAGGTGGTCCTTGACCACTTGAGCATTTACAGTAGTGTGTTTTCTTTTTGTTTATGTAGTTTTGTTATGGTTATGCCTGGCACATACACCATTTCAACATCTTTGACACGTAGAAATGGATTGTTTTAAATGCTAAAGACTGTATTTGAGTTTGGTAATGCTGGTGTTTTATTTACCCATCGATGGCTTGAAAAGCAGACTTTTGGAAAAAAGGAAGCATAGTTATACCCCATCGCTCTCTGACAGGTCTGCTATATTTTGTAAAAATTACCTGATTCATAAAGACTTTTTCATATGACCATTACGGAATGTTGATTATGGATGCTGGAAAAAAATGTGCTTGCCAATGAGCATGAATGGCTTTTGGTTTATGCAGTGTAGTGTGAACGGAGAGGATTTTTCTGATCTGCAGTAAAAACGGTAGTAAGGAGTGTTTTCATTCTGAAGGCTGATTTCTACTTTGGCGTCAAGCGAATACATATGCTTTAGCAGCCTTTGCGTGATTGCATAGGCCTTACCATGGCTGATACTAACACTGACGCGCACCTCTTAAAAAAATGTAACTACACATCGCAACATCCCATTGCGCAAACTCTGATTGGTCGACTTGATAGCTGTGACCAGTGTATGTGGGACTGAGAGCCACGAAAACCTATTGAAACGTGTTTACAAGTGTCGAGTCCGGTGACTGTTTTCTGTTTACCTTATGAATATTGTTGTTGCACGTTCTCCGGTTCCCACCTCTGAATGAGGGAGTTTTAGATACTTGTACATTTAAGGTAGCATTCAGAAAAAAAATTCCGAAGAAACTCGACATAAAGGATCATAAAAACCTCACTGCGAACTAGCGTTTTGGAGGTGTCATTGCAGAGCAACACAAACAGCATGTAGAAGTATAAATGCATGACTATGCAAGGCAGGTGCTGTGGGTCACAGCGATCAGTCAATGCAGAGGTATAAATCGGCCTTAAAACAATACAATTTTACACTGAAAACAAGATCGTGCAAACACCTGAAACGATGAAACAAGCAATCTGACCGAATGTATTTACACCTGCATTTTGTGTTGTCCACTTGAAATCGGTTTTACACAAGGTGTGAACGGGAACTAATGGACTAAATGCTTCTCCAGAATGTCCATGCTCAGGTTTGCAGTGGTCTTACTAGTGTGCAGGGAGGGGTCTGATTGGAGACAAGCTGTGAAATGCCGCCGCTGCCCCGTGTAATTTCTCAGGTTACCTAGAGTCTGCCAGGGCCTGTTTCACATTGGACTACCCTTCCCCCTTACTGCGAGTGTGTATGAAGGAGACCAAGCTCTCAGCGACAATCTACTGTTAGAGTGCTTTCTCTCTATCTCTTTCTCTCCTGATTGCATTAGAAGGGCTGCTCAATGTGGTTTGATATCTCCAGCATGGCAACATGCCAACAGAGATACAGTTCATGTGTATTGCTGGGAGAAGCAAAAAGACCTCTAGCATAGACCATGCGGTGAACAGGCTTTCTCCAAACATGACGTTGTGGTGTGGACACCTTCGTCCACTTTTCAGGAAGACTTGTTTCCAGTTTTCATTTGAATCTTGACTTTGTTTTAGTGCCATAACATTCATCGTGCTTTGCTCAAGAACTTTGGATTAAGTTTCACTCTACTAAAACTGCTCAGCTCTCAAGGTCAGTGCGTTTCTTACTTTTCCTAGTTGCACGTTTTGTTGGTTTTTACAGGTTTTGGAGGAAGACACCTGGCTTCCAATGCAGATGAGTGACTCTAGAGTTTCTGTTGCAGCCTCTATATGAGCAGGTGTTTTAACCGTAAATGCTGAGTGTGTGCGCTTAACTTTAAAACCTGAACATTTTCACAGGGTCATTATATTTTTCTTGCTTGACAGAGCATTTGCTTATTTTTTCACTTACTTTAAATTTGCATCAGCTACTCTGTCTTATAGACTGGAAGTGCGGTTTTGATTTTTTTTAGGTTGAATTCTCTAAAACTTATGGACTATTTGTTTCTGTGACACCAGCAAAACATTACTTCTGTTTGAGAGCCTAAAATAGCTTTTTGCTTAACCAGTTGGTGATGTTTAGAAAACTGGTTTGGTAATATGATGCTAGGTGACTCTTTCTGTGAAAAACTTGGGGAAGATTTTTTGGTGCTTATGTTTTTTTTATAATTAAAATATGCTAACTTAATCTTTCAGTGAAATAGGATACCTCTCTATGAAATTTAATCTGCTTTAAACCTATTCTTTTTCTTACTGTTTATTACAAGGTCTTATTTACACCGATCGGTAATAGGACTAGTCACAACAGTAGCGATATAAAAGAAAATTAGTTTGCCATTTCAGTTGCATTGCTTCTTTAGAGCAGTTAAATATACCATTTTACATGTATTGATCACTCTTTTATTGCCTGTGTGTGAACAACTTGTAAAAAAAATAAAATAAAAATGAGGCCTGTAAACAAACTTTTATGTGAAGAACTTGTGTCAAAAATATGATCGCTTCACAGACTTCCAAGAACTTCTTTTTCATTCTGCTTCTGGATTCATTCAAAATAATGCAGTAAGAGCTATTCCGTATGTTGTGTCTATTATGTATCACACAAAGAAAATGAATTGATTCGAATGGCATTCTCAGAGAGTCAAATCTATGTAGTCTATATATTTAAATGCACTTTGATGGTCTCAAATGTTTTCCACAACTCTGATGATGACGAATGTAAAAAAATATTGCATGGACTGAGTTTAAAGCTCAATCCCAATTCTCTACCTTTTAGCCCTTCCCCTTACCCCTATACCCCTCTTTTTGCGCATTCACGTAAGGGGTAGGGGTGTCCCGATTCTCTTTAGCTTGAAGGTGTAGGGCTAAGAGGAAGAACTAGATAACCCTCGAAATGGAGATTCTTCAGGACCACACTCAAGACCAGGGGGTATGAAAATTTCCCAGAATACACCAGCTACAGCGGCAGCATGCTGCACACTGAAGGAGATCCACAAATTAGATACATTTTTTTTTTGTCATTACGATTTTTTTTTTTTACAACAAACAAGCATATGTTTTAATACATTCATAACTGCATTCGTGTTTTACAATCATACATTTTTAAAAATGTGCAAAATTGCACGGTCTATGATCTATAATAATAGTTATGTATAGTCCCACAACATACGTTCACATTTGTCACTCAATGACACTCGAGTACCCTATTAGTAAAGTCTAGTTGCAGGGAATAACTTTTTTTACGGTGTGTGGTTTAAAATTGATGTTGTTTTCTTGTGTTTATATAGGTGAATATGGCCACGGTGTAAATGCACAGTACAGTTACAATCTTATTGCCACATTATGTCATTTTGATAACATCATATTGTTGCTTGAAGGGATTTCCTGAAGATAGATACCAAAAAATAATGCACCTGGAATAACTACAGCAGTCGCAGTCATCTATCCCATATGAAGCAAGAGATTGCGATGACATATAATGACATGTGCAGGTGTTGTAGTGCTGTCCCATTTCTTAGGGGTAAATTTTAAAGCCCTTCCCCTTCACACTTCAAGGGCTGAGGGAAAGGTAAAGGGACAGGGTAAAAAAATAGAATTGGGATTGGGCCTTAGTTGCTGGCTGCAATTCACTAATCGGCCACTCGATGGTGGTCCACTTATCACAAGGGTTCCTTAGTTCTGCGACCCGTTTAATGTAACATAACTTTAGATTTGTTTTGTTTGTTTATGTTCAGGGTTTTATGCTTAATGTAAATAATTTTAGCTTTTTCTTTTCATTTAAATAAAGACATAAAAGAGGTGAAAAAAATCACATGAGTTAATTGTTCCAAAGTCTAGATTTTGTGCTTTGTATATTGAAAATTTATTCTAGGTGTAACATTCGCTCCTATGCAGCGTTACAAACTAAAAAAATTGAGTGTCTTGTGCAGACTCTCTTTCTGACACCTAACTTGTAGAGGTCGCTGTCTACTTTGAGTGTTTGCCACTAAAAAAGAGGGGATTGTTTGGGGGAAGGCTGTCGGACAGACCTAAGCAGTGCTCCAGTCATGTGAACAGAGGCTGCCAAGGCCAGAAGAATGTGTTGAATGCGAATGACGCAGCTTTGACGAAGACATGTGACTTAGAGAGCGATAGATGGAAAGGAAAGGGGATCGGGGAGGAGTTGACTCATGCGGGCAAAGTGTCACCTCGCTGACCTTTTTATGCCGGCGTAACTATCGCCCCCTTGGATCAAAGAGCAGGGATGGAGGGAGCTGGAGAAGAGAGGGGCAGTGAAGTACGCCTGCTCGGTTTGCGTGTATCTGAGTTTGTTGATGTCATGCTCTTTTGTTTCCCTCCAACTTGGTCAGATGACTAGCCCATGCCTTACCACTTGGTGCTCCACAGCTAGTGCTCAGACGTAATCCGTGACCTTTGAAATGCCTTTTAGATGTCCATATAAAGGGTACACAAACTCATAAAGATGCTTGCAAACTTTTAAGTCTTTGTTTTTAAATGCCAGTGATGTTGCACAAAATTAGTCATTAAGTGTCGCAAATAGTAAGGCATGACGGTGCTTATTTCAAACCAAAGGGAGATTATTATATTGACTGATAGAATTATTTTATTGACGTAATAAAAATCCTAATTGACTGCTTGACAATCAGTTGAATTGCTTCAAATATGAACATGTGGTATGTTATTACATGAACATCATATAGCAAAATTGAGTCTCCACAACAAATAATCTCTCATGGCCCATTTCCACTGACTCGTACAGTATGGTACGGGTCACTTTTATCAGGCTTGTGTTTTCACTGCCAAAAGTGTACCAATGGTACCCTTTTGGTAGGCATGGTGTACGGCAAAAAGTTTCAGTCGACATCATTGTCACTTGGGGAAATGTCAAAATAAAGCTGTGCGGGTTATTCACATATCATAGAAGAACCACTTCTCACATAACAGATGCTTTATATCCATAAATACTTCTGTATAAATGTTCATTACTAACCTTTTTATAATCCTAATTTGATTATAACTGCAGATCAATTACAGTGTGAAATAGCCTACTGTAAAGTCTGTAATTATATAAAATAAATAATTAAATGCAACATAAATGAACACATACAGACCCTTACAGTCTCCGATATGTTACCAATTACAGAAAAACTACACACAGCATACATTTAGTCCTTATTTGGGTTAAAAAAAAAAAACAAAAAAAAAACATGCAACATAAAACCCACAGTCAGTGCACACCTCTCTTGTGTATCTTTAATTTTCACCAGCATGTGTAGCCTCTTGTTCGAAAGTTATTACGTAATTTTGAGTTCATAATAGTCCAAAAGGTGATGAAAATAGTTAAACATGGCAGTTTGTTCATGGTTTATGTTGGTGAAACAATCATTTGTTTTTTTCAGGCTTCTTTTTTTTTTTTTTGCGCTTCACTCTCGCGTTTGTAAGTTTCTGAAAGGATTGGGTGTCAGAAGCACATCAATAATCACGAACACGTTATTATCATCAGCTCAAGAAGTTTGTTATTTCAAATATAAACATGATCGCAAGCTCTCTGGAGAAAGTGAAACCAGTTGCACCTTTAGACGGCCTCGTAAAACAAAAACAGAACGCAATTTCGTTGTTATTGGCAGTGTGGCTGTTCATCAAGACAACGACAGGGTTTGTTTGAGCTCAGGTTGACCATGGCTTGTTAATGTGTGTGTGTGTGTATATATATATATATATATATATATATATATATATATATAGTATTACGATGTAATGTCTCGGCTGTGTTTAAAAATGACATTTCCTTTGTTTTCATTCTTCTGTTTGTGTATTTGTTAGTGATATTCCTCTGTAAACCAATTGCAAAGGGTTCCCAAAAAGTGATACGGTACAGTTCCCTTTTTGGTACTTTTTGACAGTGAAAACAGCCATAAAAGTGTACAGTACCATAATCTTTTATTATGCCATGGAAAACCATTTTCCATCAAGACTTCCTAAGGTCAAATCAGAATCGGAAGTCTTGTTCTTAGAGTGCATTCGCAGTGTAAATGTAAAAACATTTGAATTTGTAAAAAAAAATTAAATAAACACCACCTTCTTTTTGCCTACAGCTCTAACTGATCATTATGAGATGTTATACCAAAGTGATAAGTACCAGAGTTACAGTTAAAATCGTGTAACATGGGTTTAATAATTTATTAGTATTTGTATGCATCAATAAATGCTTTTGTTAAAGTGGAAATAAATAAATGGTAACTTTCACAAAGAAATCGTTGGTCACCAGATACTCATTTGAATGCCTCATAAAGGGATAGTTCACCCAGAAATGAAAATTGTCATCATTTAAGGCAGATTTAGGCAACACAGTGGTGCAGTAGTGCGGTCGCCTCACAGCAAGAATGTTGCTGGTTCAAGCCTTGGCTGGGTCAGTTAGCCAGGTTCTGTGTGGAGTTTGCATCTTCTCCCTTAATGTGGTTTTACTCCGGGTGCTCCAGTTTTCCCCACAACCCAAAGACATGTGCGGTGAATTGGGTAGGCTAAATTGTCCATAGTGTATGGATGTGATTGAGTGTGTCTGGATGTTCCCCATAGATGGGTTGCAGCTGGAAGGACATCCACTGGGTGAAACATATGCTGGAAAAGTTGGTGGGTCATTTCGCTGTGGCGACCCCAGATTATTAAAGAGACTAAGCGACTAAGAAAGACGCTAGCGGGCAGTGAGGTTTTTATGTTTCTCTGTGTTGTGTTTATTTCCTGGTGTTTTGTTTTTTTCTGAATGCTGCCTTAGTGTAAAAGTTCAACAACTTCAATTATAAGGTAAACACAAAACAAAAGTTTCCATTTGGAGCTCCTTCACCGAACTTGTAAACACTCGCTGCAATGGGTTCGCACAGATCTCACCCTCGCCCACACTCATCAGCGCTACCAAGCATACCAATCGCAGAGCTTGTGCTACACGTTCTTGCGACGTGTAGTTACATTTTTTGAGAGGTGCACATCAGCAATGGCCAGTGGTCTGCAGAGGCGTGCGCTTGACGCATAAGTATAAATCAGCCTTTGCTCACCCTTTAAAACCTATTGAAGTTTCTTTCTTCTGTTGAACACGAGAAGATTTTTTTTAAGAATGCTGGTTGGACCTATTGACTTTACTATTTTTTATTTCTTTTTTTTTTCCACACAAAAAATGTATGTTAATGCCACATGTATAAACGGGTCACAAGTTACTATAAATAGCAGCATTTTATTATCATGGCATATGTTCAAAAACACTTTGCCAGTGCTTTGGTTGTGGATTATACCCAATAGTCTGAGTGAAGCCTGAGTGAACTTTACAGTGGGTTAATAGCTATTGATCGGTGACCTTGTTTCTACTTTGACAAGCACAGTACAGCATACAGTCAGTTCAGTTGTCCTTCAGAACTTTGTCTTCTTATCACAGCACGTCACACTTAAGTGCTTCAGTGCAGTTGAGGGTAAAACACAGTACAAATCAAACACGTTCAATGGACTCTGTTAACTACTATTCAGCAAACTCTATAGAAAGACAGTTGCAATGGCCTGCACAGGCTCTATCGGTAGAATCAGCAAGATGGGAAAGTGGAAATTGATTCTTTTTTGTACTTGAACTGTAGTTTACAATGTCTCTGGTAACAACACAGATATACTGACTATAAATGTACCATGATCAACAAGTCTTTTTATTTAAATGGGAGAGTTATGCTTAAATGTATTTTACACTTTAATCACAATAAGTGCTGTAACTTCAAAATTGGCTAATAGCATATTCTTATTTATAGGAAATGTATTGATTATTATTTACTTATTTATTTGATTTTAAACACTTTATATGTGATACGTAGAAGTATATATTATATGCAGTCTGCAAAAGCATTACTTAAGTTAAAATAACATATTAGTCATTAATTATTTTCCCTTTTGTTTTTAACAATATTTTTTTGGCATCACCAACTGAGGCTCTTATTTCATTAATGAGGTTTTAAAACCTCCGCTCCCACCTCCGCCTCCATTCCCATAAGTTTATTAGGAGATCACATATGTTTTTGCTGTCCTAACAAGTGACTTGCAGACATGTTTTATCCTTTTATCCTTTTCAGATAATCCTAAGTAATGTTTTGATTATCTTGTTGATTTTAAAGATTGCCTAATCAGATTCTCATGTTTTCACAGTTGAAACTGTGAAATTTTCATGTTTTCACATTGTGATATTAATGCTTAAATTATATTGTGCAGCCCCAGCTTATAATCCTTTTTGTTTTCTTGATGATTTCTTTCAGGTAAAAGTCAGTACATGCAAAAGGCATTCCGATTCAGTTCTGATGTACATACTTCACACTGTATCCGCATATATTATAATTGAAAAAGCTGGTCCTCAGTCTGTCCAGTGGCCCACACCTCTCAAAATGTTTTGATACACCAGTTCTCGAAGCTAAACAGATGGAAGTGACTTGCAACATGTCACGCGTTGTATCTGCCACTTAAGAAGTCTTCCCTTTGCTGTGGAGTTATATGGCGGTCATAAATAACTGAATGGCAAACTTCAGAGCAGGTATTGTTTAGGACTTATCTAATCAGTGCAAGACGAGAGTGAGAAGGATGCTTTGGGATGCAGCTTCTTTTTTTTCTTATCTCTGTTCGCCATGGCTCCATTTCCTGTACCTTTTCTGCTTTAGGTATATATGAACAATTAGATTTGGCCCAAATAAATTCAAGCCTGTGCGCTAGATGTGATTTGCTGTGGTTTGGATTGGCTTGAGATTGGATTATGTCTGGTGACTGGGATGACTCAATGTGTTATCACAAGAGGCTGTTGGAGAAAAGTGAGAATGTCAACATGCAAGCGCTCACAGACACTCATACACAACATGAAGTCTGTTAAGTTTTAATAAATTATTGTTTTTAATAGGGCGTGCCATTTTTTAAAAGCCATTTATTGTTCTATTGTTTGATGAAAAAAAAACGCTTGCTAGAAATTTACTCTATAAAATAAATTATTTTTTTTTGCTTTACTGTTTTGCCCGACCTGATTTTTTTTTTTATCCATTAATTCAGTATTTAGTGTCACATGGCCCTTCAGAAATCATTCTATTATGCTGATTTGGAGCTCAGGAAACTTGTCTTATTATCATCGATAAATATTAAAAAAAAACATGGTTAACTTTATTTTGCAAATTTATGTAATAAATAGAAGCTATTGCTTGAACTATTAAAATGTATAAAAATTAAGGCTGCATGATATTGGAAAACTTTGATTTTACGATATTTTCTGTGATGTATATTGCAATATGAATACCATTTCACAAGAATTGTTTGAATAGCTCTATTCGATAGTTTTCTGTTAAGTCTAACATTATTCACGTACAGAAAATAACAATTTTCCAGTCCAAATATCAAAAATTTTTAGAGCAAGTAAATATATTGTTTTGTTTTCACTGTGAGATGAAATAAGTCACAATTAAGAGATTTTCCTTAAATCTAAATTATCTGTCAGTGGGGTAAAGGCTGGTTTATACTCTACATGTTTGCTAGTTCGCTCGAGTGTGTGAGGCGAATGTGATGTCATCACGGAGTTTGCGAAGGTTCGCTTTGGGTGTGGGCAACATGATTTCGGCTGAAACTAAAATGAAGTACCACAATTATTTCTTTGATAACTGGAAAAGAATAGTTTAACCTATCAGTTTACAGAATGCTGATGCCCTATTTTTCTAGGCTTTATTGGTGATAATGGTCAGTAATGTTGGACCATTATTGCCTTGGCATATAATCAGAAGACTCAAACCACCAGCCAGACAGTAATGTTTTGAATTGTGGAGTGAGCCAAATCTATAAAAACAAAAAACGTCAGAATTTTTTTAAAATGTACTTTTTTTTTGGCTTTTATTCTTGCCATAATAAAAAAAAATATTTGTAGAGGAACCCATGTTCTGTTGTCAATGATGTAACTTAAATAGGTAGAACTGTCTCAGACATGAGCAAAAGCAAGTGATGCATCAAAGTTTGATTTTAAAAAAATGTAAATGAAAAAACATAATTAGTTTAAAAATCTTGAATGATATTAATCATATGACGTATTTTTGGAAACGTCCTACTTCTCTGTTTATACATCTGACTTTTCGGTGTGTTTCTTTTGACCGTCCCTGTCGTTTTAAACAATATCACTATGGTGAACGCGTCAAGTATTAAAAAAACCTTGTGCGTTTCGTGAGTTGCGCGTGAAGTCAGCAGAGGTCCGCAACGTGGTGCCAGGTGAAAGTATAAATTAGCCTGAAATACTCTGGTTTTTGCTTTGAAATGTATAAATCATATAAATTCCATACAAATATAGTGATTTAATACAATTCTATGCCTCCCTCTCAACTATATAATTCAGACTCAGCATTGAATATCTTTGCAATGTGACTATTGCAGATGCACATTATAAAAAAATTGCACATTTTCATATTGATGCTAAAACAATATATTGTTGAGCCCTAATAACTGTTTTTTTAATGTCAACTTTGACTAATTAAATGCATCTTTGATGAAGCAAAGTATTATTAATAATAAAATTAAAATATTTTACTTATGTGTGTTGATTAATTTCAATGATACATGTCAGTGATGACTGTTAAAAGAGAGAAAAAAAAAACATCTTCTGAGTGTCTTGACTGTTTGAGGTGACCCCTAAAATTTAGAGGTTTCAATTTGGCTAAGAAGTATTCAGCATTTTTGTTGTATATTTTTAAAAATGAATGCATGATAAGTGAATGCTACTTAAACAGTTGCATTTACATGGTTAATGTGACAAGTTTTATTAACAAAATAGAAAAGTCTAAATCAAAATTTGGTGTAACTATCTGAGTTTTTTCTCTGTGCTTCCAACTTTGTTGCCAGCATATTAGTTAATCACTGCCAATTACCATTTTTGATGAGGAGTTGTAAAGTTTGTGTGCATCAAAGCAGAACATTCTTTAATAGCTATTCAGGCTGTCTTGGCGTGCATGGAAAAGACCCAGTGAGCTCTTGTGCAATCCTGGCGGAGGTACAAGGGAAAGAGTCTCGACAGGTATCACTAGGGGAAACTGCAGCCTTTCTTCTCCACTGTGTCGAAAAAGGGTGTTGTTGTCGTCTAAGGGAAGGTGGAGTGTAGGAAAAAGAAGAGAGGGAGAAAGGGGGGAGGAGGTGGCCTCTCGTTATTTTCAGTCTATTGTGTCTACTTCCTGTAGGTCAGGGGTTATTGGAGTTGCAGACTAGCTGTGGAGCAAAAGTGAGACAGAACTTCCATATAGTCAGAACATCATCAACACCACAAAGTTAAGATTAGTTTGCCGAACACTTGGGAATAACAACAATCAACCTCAACAGGTAAATAAACTCTTGCTTAAATAATGTTGCTTTGTGCCTCAGATACTTTCCCGTTCTGTATGCTGCATGTTCCCGGGTTGCCGGTTGGTATCCTGTTTTGGAAAAGCCATAGTATTTGTATTGTTTTTCCTCCAGTGTTGCCTCAAGTTGACTGTCTCTTGTTCTGCAGTCCATTTATGTGCGTTTGTGGTTTTGTGTGCGCATTAGTGCGCTCATCGATGTGTTTACTGGCTTTGCAGTCTCGTGACCAGAAGTGAAAGTGATCGGAAGAGGTTGGAATTGTTTTTGAAATGTCTCTTATGTAACTCGTGGGCTTCCTGAGAGCAGCCATATTAAAGCCCGGTTAATGGAGAGGGAAACTCTTCTGCCATTAGCTAATATGGCCATGGCCAAATTACATTTATTTTGAGCTGCAGCTTTGCAGGAAAAGATGCAAACCAAATAAAACACTCGTACAGTTAAGTCCTGGAGCACCTCTAGCGTTTGACTGTTTTTTATGACTTTAAGTCTTGATCTTGTAGTTGGTGACACACATTGATTAGTTTAATTAAACTGAGATGCAAAAGTTTGCATCTTAACAGCTGATTATGTGATTGGGTTTTGCATGCAAATGTTAGTAGGGCAACTAATAGGAACCACTCAATAACCAACTTAGCAAAGCTTTCTGAAATATTAATTAGTAGCACTAACAACAACAGCAGTGATAACAACAACAATATCATTCATTCATTCATTCATTTATTTTCTTTTCGGCTAAGTCCCTTATTAATCTGGGGTCGCCACAGCTGAAGGAACCGCCAGCTTGTCAAACATGTTTAACGCAGCGGATGCCTTTCTAGCCACAAACCAACACTGGAAAATACCCATGCACTCTTGGATTCACACATATACACCACGGCCAATTTAGCTTGTTGTGAGGCTTACTGCCAACTGACCCAGCCGGGGCTCAAACCAGCAACGATTGAGGTGATTGGGCTACTCACTGTGCCACTGTGACCCGCGACAATATTAATAATAATAATTGTTGTTGTTGTTGTTATTAGTATAAAAAAGAACCATAAGGATTAGGGATGTAACGGTATCAGAATTTCACAGTACGGTAATACCTCGGTATGAATGGCACGGTACGGTATTTATTGAATCATTTACAGGAAAAACAAAACTAATGAAAATACCCCAAAAAAGTGCCAAAAGTGTCAATGACATAAAAATTAGCCATCTATCTGTAAGCTTTGAAACAGGAACTTCAATTTTTCAATTTTATTAACAAAAAATTATTAAACCATGTAAAAAAAATGAAGTTTCAATTTAGTATTGTTGAAAACTCATCACATTAAACATGTAATCACTCACTCACTCACTTAGAGATGGGTTTTAAGGAAAATTATCATATAACTATAATCTGGTAAAAGCTGGTATCTCTGGGCATTTACAATGTGAAGCCTTAACAATTAATTAACTGTGACGAATTAAAGTAAAAGTCAAGTAAAACCAGATGTCCCACAATTTTCAGCAACATACAGTTCTGACAAACCTGTTAATGCATACCGTCTAGAGTTTAATACTTAAACAGTACCAAATTCTATTTGTGACTATGTTAACCATTATCATTACCGCAACTAATGTAGCAGAAGTTAAAGATACTCTCTTACATTTCTAGACATTTGGAGAAAAGACCCCCTTCCCCCACCAACATAAACCAGTCTAAACTTAGTCGTAACTAGTCATGTAGCGAACAAGTGACAATGGAGGAAAAACAGGATGTCTTTTTCTCAAAGTGTGTGTTGGGAGCAGATGACCAGGAAGATGAAAATTGCCAGCAAAGTGGAAACTTCCACTTTGTATCTGTGTGTTTTTGCCCAGTTGAGACTTATTGCTCATCCGTTGTCCCCGAGCCAAGCACGATGGTAAACTGTAAATGATTAAACCCCTCTTTCCTACTCCTGCTTGCGTTTGTTTCACTCTATGTTTCGCTTCTTGGTTAATGTTTGAATTACATCTCAGTGCAGCTTTTAGAGGTCCTGCCAGTGCATCTGGACTGACTCTCAGCCCTCGTTTCTTCCGCTGAAGGAGAGATAAAGAAACCGAACCAACTGTATAGAGGACTTGAAACCAGGCCATTCCCTTGGGATTACAGTAAAGGGCTATTGATATTGATCTATTTCTCTCTCTCTCTCTCTCTCTCTCTCTCTCTCTCTCTCTGTGCGCCCTAATGATTGAAATGGAATGACCTCGGCTTGAAAACATGCTGCCTTTGTTGTCCTGCGTATCTGCCACATTGGCGGTCATTTGGAAAGAAAGCAATGTGGAATAAGAGACGGAAGCTCGACTCAGCTTTTTAACGCAGCATCCAAGGACGTCCACAGCTGGGATGATTTGTAGGGACCATGGATGGTGGGTCTCCTAATTAAACTGTAAGAGTTTGATGTGATGCTGATGGTGCACACAGCTGGAAGTGGAACCATGTGCAGTTTTGTGTGTAGTGAGAGGTGCGGGACACTATAGCTCTCTGTTTGCATCTTGAATACTTCTCACACGGGATAGGTGAAGTTTCACAATAACAGATTTTCCCGGAGAAGGCGCTACAATTGCAAGCTCAAGGTGAGAGAAATGCTGTTGCGTAGCTTTGTTACTGAGTCATGTTTACACAACTGGTTTTGATGCATGCCATTTTTAGCAAGGTTATGCATGCTCTTAACACAAAAACACATGTGCTTGTGTCAATTGTAGATCAGTTTTGTTTATTTGTCATGTTGCAGCCGGTGTCATTTTCTAACTTTATGCAAATTGTTTATTCAACTGCTTATGATGTTCTCTGCTTTACCTTATTTTCTGATGGTATAGACCACTTCAATGTTGCGATGTCACTGGCTCATGAATGTTTCCTGCTTATTGTTTCATAAAGGAAATTTAATTATATCTTAATGTTATAGAAATTAAAACTGTATCACAGGAAAACATTAAGACCATCGTTATTGTTTACATCCCTTAAAATGGTCTATTGACTGTTCACAATTACAGTTTGACTGTAGTGACTCTTTAAAACATCATACATCATACAGATACAGCTTGTAGACTACTGACAGACTGAAAATGATAACCGGCTAAATTAAATCCTCTTTTAGTTCTTGGAAAACATTGTGTAATTGTAGTGACAAGAACAGAAGTAAATACCAAAGATGACGACTTCCGTAAGGGCCTGTTCAAACCAGTGATAACTATTAATCTGCACATGACCTCATGTTAGACTGTCTTTTTGCCAATTGATGAAAGATTTTTGATATGCATTGTGTTATAAATGCTTTTACTTGGTTGAACAAGTGAATTGTTTCCGTACTAAGGCTGCACAATATTGGAAAAATCTGACATTGTGAAATTTTACTTTGCTGTGATAAATATTGCAATATATGAATGTAATTACACCAGATTATCTGAATTTCCTTTTTGGAAAGATTCCATTAATTTAGACCAACTGGAGTGTCTTTTTCATAGTCTTTTTCTATGTAGTGCATCTGCATAAACTGCATAAATTGCAAGCAAAAATAAATGAATAAACATAGCTTTCTAATTTTTTGAGAAGTCAAACCGTATTCAAGTACAGAAATTGAACAATAAAGTGTAAAATAACATGATCATCATTGTGCAAATAGTTTTTAAGTTGACATGTAATATCTTCAATATTATGTTAATCTTGCAATTGTTAATAAATATTTAATCCTGCAATGTGACTATTGCAGATACACACTAGGCATGGGCCGATGGAAGATTCGGACAGTATAATAACCTTGGATAAAAATGTCACAGTTTTGCGGTATTGCGTTTACTGCTCTAAAATATGCTATTTTTAAATGTCTGGTTAAAAAACAAAAGCTTTTTTTCTCTTTTAAACACAATATATTTTATTTTGAGAAACATTTAAAATATTTTGCAACAGTAAACGTCAGGCTAAATTAATTATTGACTTCTGATGTTTTTGTTTTAAAAACAGATTTTTTTACAACTTAAAATGGCATCTTTGGATATCTTTTCTGCTGAAGAAACTGTTGTCCTAAAAAACAAACAAACAAACAAACAAAAAACAAATAAATTTTATTACTCTGTATTATTTTACTATATTACCTTTGGAACGGTATTGCAAAAATGTTGACGATTAATATTAATATCAATGCTTAAACGATGTATTGTTCAGCCCTTTTTCATACCAGTAGGTACTCCACAAATAAGGTTGATAGATCTACAATTTAATTTAATTTCACGTTAAGCAACTCTGCGGACCCGGTACCCGTCCGTGACATCATCGAGTTTCGCTTTAAGATTTAAAAGGCTAGCATTGCACCAGACCCATGTAAGGGGTTTCATTTGAAAGTGTAGAATCTATATTTTTGCACATATGCATCACTTTGGTTTTTATCCTACTGTACAAAAGTTATTTACACTTAAATACACAGTATTTTGGATACCCGAGCTAGGTATTTCACATTGGTTCATTTTCATATATTTAATATGACACATGTACAAGTTATAGCTCAAATGAAAGCTCTTGCCGGTGCTTATATGGTTCTAGCATTCTTTTTACTGAATTCAAACAGTTGTTGACTGAATCGCGGTGTTTCCAAGGCGCAGAAATAAAAACAATACATTCACGATCAATAAGCAACCCCAGATAGCACAGACAGCTGTCATCTCTTACCTTGTGCGCTTCAGGGCCATTCTCCTCTGTTTTTGAGGTGATGTGCATAAGTAATCCTTTTATATGTCTGATGTGGTCCAAACATAGTAAATTATGTTTGAACAAACAAAAGAATAGTGAAATATGTAAACAATGATCGGTCCCTGTGGCTTGTATAGCACCTCTTATCAGTTGGAATACAATACCTTTTGCGTAGATTATGGTAGAGACATTTTTCTTTTTTCCTATGATTACAGACATATGCAGGAACCACCAAAATTAATTACAGCACGCTAGACCACACAGAACCTAAAAGGTACACTTTCAAATTTGAGTTCATAAAAAAAAAAAAAACAGAAAAAAACGCCTCTTTTTTTAGGTGTTTATTGTAACACAGACAACATATACAGTTATACAGTTTTTTTTTTTAATGATACCAAATTTTTGCATTTACACCTCTGCATGTGGATTTGGGAAGGTTTTAAATTTGGGTAGGCAAAATCCAGGTGGAAATCCCAAAATAGCAGCAGAGTTTAACTGGTGAAGTATTTAAATCTGATGGGTGTTTGACCATTCAGTGAATTCTGTTTATAAAGATTAGTCGAAATTAAGTAGATTAATATCAACACTAATGGATGATTGCATTGTTTACTATTTATACACTTAAAGAAAATGGGTAAATTAAGCAAGTTATTGTCTGTCAATTCTCTTTCTGGCTTTCCATTAAGATAAATTTAGCTCAGTAAAGGAACTACACTTTCAGATTTACCTTGAGAGGTACATAGCTATAGTTTGTTTGAAGAATCCTTGTTTGTTAAAATGTTGAGCTTGAGTTCAGTCGATTGAATCTTTGTTGTTTACTAAGTGATCATTCACATGTGAATGATCATATGCTAGAGGGGAGGGGTTATTGGTCAGCTCTTGCGCAGGTTCATACATCAAAGAAAAGTCATTGTTGAAAGACATCTGGATGATACAGTTTGCGTCACTACCAGGATTGCATAAAAATTGGTGGATTTCACAGTGTGAATCAGTTTGAAATGCATTGTACAATTTACAGCAGAGGTTATGCCCCTTCTAAATTAAAATTACCAATTAGTCAAAACAAAATTTAATTCAAAAAAAGGTTTTGTTTAAATTACATTAAACAAAGAACTTTCAAATGGATTTACACAGTTGAGTTTCTACAAGTACAATTTAGTTTCATAAAGGAAATTTATAAAGCTAGAAATTAAGGTTGAATAAATTCAGGTAAAATTGACTGGATTTTTGTTATTACACATTAGTTCTACATTTTAGTTTTTGTATTTTAGTATTTGAACGTGAACTCATTTTTTATTATTTTATTTTTACTTTAATATATTACTTCAAGAAGTTGTAATAATTTTACACTTTGGACACTTTTTTTGTTTGTGGAAATGAAGCTGCATGATATTACAGATCTTTTGAGCATAAAAAAGTAACATTAAAACTGTCCTCTGCTTTTCAGATAAGCCCAAGCTATTTAAAGACCACAGTGAGAAAATAAAGGAATATACAAAATTGTATTATAATAAAAGAACATTAATACATAAAATAAGTATTTTTGACAAAAAGTATATGCAGCACTCAAATTGTTATACAAATCTTCAGATCCATCAGTAAAGGAAACATTAAAACTGCCCCTAAGTTTTATCAATAAACTTTATAAGTATTTAAATTTTGTAAAACTATTTTCAAAAGACATCTCATAGCACTCACTCACTTTTTCTAGGATGTATTTATAAGGATGGCAAAGACTTATAATAAAACATACCTGACAGAACAACTTCTCCTCTTTATCGTTGTTTGTTTTTTATTTGTATTTTACTTAACAATATTCCAACTGACCAATCAAATTCTTAATATTAGTTCACCCAAAACTGAAAATTGTCGGCATTTACTCACCTTCTCAAAAGGTACACATTTGGAATTAATATATATATATATATATATATATATATATATATATATATATATATATATATTAGCATATGTTTGTACCAAAATATTTTAAGAGGAACACTTTTGTACTTTTTAGCTACTAATATGTACCCTTGAGGTGTTAATATGGACCTTTAAGGTACAAATTTGTACCTTTTTGAAAAGGTACCCCCCCAGTGACATCTCGCGGATCTTTTTTTCTGAGAATGTATAATTTAAAGTAGTTTTAGGTTTAGAATTAGGATGCTGGCTAACAGGATGACCATACTGAGGGCTTGGCTTCGTATGTCTGTTAAAAATAGTAATAAAATGATTGAGAATGGGTGTTCTTTAAGGGCAGGACTGCACAGCTGCCTGAATCATTCCCAAGATTATTTGAAACAAATTTGGGACAACAGGCCCATCCCTTCTTATACACTATCCTTTTCTCTTTTCTCCGTTTCTCACAAAATATCCTGACATTGAGGGGGATTTGACATTTCCTCCCAGATCTCCCACAATACTTCAAACTTGCTGCTCTTGGAGTCCAGGTCATAGAGCATGAAGACAAGGGAGACCGAGGAATTTATCCAAGAACAAGAGAGTAGAGCATTCTTCCAACCTTCGTTCCGCTGGACCCTATGTGTTCACTTCTTCCAGACCGCACATACTGAATGTAGATTCCAGAACGAAGCTGTCCAGAATTCATGTTAGGTTATAGCTCATTTCTTTTTTGTTTGTGTAAAGCATTTAGTCTCTGATGTTCTGCAGAAAACAATGTAAACACTGTTTCAAGCTTTGTCAGGTGTTGATAGAAACCAAACCCAGCTTTCACTCAGCTGGATTAAAATCTTTCCGCAGAAACAGTTGCTGAGAAAAAAAAGCATTAGAGTTCAAGGTTGGACTTTCTGACTCATTATTCTCAATAAATGTTTCCTTTAAATGTGTCATCTGACTCCTGGCCCTAAAAAACAAAACAACAACAAAAAACATTTGAGTATGCATGCTCACCGTATCTGCAGAAAATGTGTTTGCTTCAGGGAAAATTCCAGAGTTGTTGTGAACAGTTATGCTAACACAACATAGCACATGGTAATGCTAATCTCTGAATCTTCTAGTCTATCTAGATGTACTTCTCATGCGTTTCCTAAATACAGAGGGGAAAACAACTTATTGCAAAAGGCAGTCAGTTAAAAATATTAATACTTTATTACAGTTCAATTATTACAATTTAGTTATTTGTGGATAAGTTTCCTGAGCAAAATGTGTGGATATAGTGTGTGGTTGGTTGCTGAATGGACAGAGATGTAAAACCCACCTGTGCTAATGTTTTAATGTAAATACACATAGTGATATTTTGATAAGTAGATTGCCATATTTTAGCACTATTCAGCTCTGTGGTCCATTTGGTAACACTTTATTTTGTTGGTCCATTTGAGTATTTGTAGAAAGTATGCTTAATATCTGCTGATACTGCTCCTTCAACAGACATTTAACTGACTATATGAAATTTTGCAAGTACATGTCAACTTACACTAACCCTAACCCCAATCTTAACCCCAACCTAACCGTCTACTTATAATCTAATGAGAATTAGTTGGCATGTAGATGCAATGTTACTTAAATTCAACAAACGGACCATCCAAATAAGATAATTTCAGTAATATAATGTTCAGTTTCAACCACTGATGTTTCATGATTGATGATTTTTCTACTCATTCTAATCATGTATTCATAATTTGTCATCATGTGGGGGTGAAATAAAGGACTGCGCATATCTCTGGCTGGCTTAAAGGGATAGTTCACCCAAAATCTCTCATTTCAGTTTCTTCTATTGAAAACAAAATGTATTTTGAGAGATGTTGCTAACCATTGACTTCCATAATTTTTCATATTAAGGAAGTCAGTGGCTACTGCTTTTTAACATTCTTCAAACTAAATATTTAGTGTTCAACAGAAAAAATAAGCTCATAAAGGTTTGGGGATTAAATTGTGAGTAAAATTTCTTTCTTTTGTTGCTAAGTGAGTCATGTTCATTTTCTTTTTATTGTTATGACTGTCGAAATTGTTTTGGGTTACTCTGGTGTTGTTTAGGTGCAGGTGGTTAAAAAAAACACCTACATTAATATAAACATTTTAAAAATGAGTATAATATTAAGATTATACTATATATGAAACCAGATGGTCAAGTCTGGGACTTTTTTTAAATGACTGAAGTAGTGTGCAAATGCACCTTTCCCATCTCTTACATCTACCGTGCTTGCTTATAAAAATAAATTAGCCAAGCCAGCTGCAGTGGAAAACAGTTCTGCATACTTATTAAGATGGGCATGGTAATCTGCAGGAAAAGCACTTGCTTGACATTTTTTCATTAAGCTGACCAGTGAGTCTTATGTGTTCAACATCTGTAGATGAACAATGTCTAACCCACACTGCTTTGCCCCTGTAAAACTAGTTAGCAGGTGACCTCATAATATGGCAGATGATTTATAAATCTCACCAAAGCTGTTCTTATTATTGTTATTTTCCTTTTTGTTTAGCTGTGATAAAGACCGTGATGGCTTCATTCAGCGGGTCACTCTAATATTCAATAAGATTACACAGGCCTGGAAAACATTAGATTTAATAGGCTAGTGAGCTTCCTAGGGAGCAGAGTTGAAGTGCTTAATAAATCTATGCCAAAAATGTTTGCTTTGAAGTTTATTACTGGAATAAAGCATCCAGTTCAATTCAATGGATGCAAATATTTTAAGTTGTTGCCTTTTGTGAAGCCTGAGTATTCTGTTCTTGATAACACATGCCTATGCTGTGTGTGCACAGAAGGTTACCTTCACCCAAAGAATGCTTCAACCAAAAATGGAATTCTGTTATCGCTGACTAACCTCCATGCCATTCTAAACCTGTATAATGTTTCCATGAATCACAAAAGATCCATTTTTGAAGACATATGTTCATGAAATCAGTGTGAGGTTTTTGCTGTATGGTTAATATATGTTCAACTCTTCTAAAAACAATACAATAACTCCGCCTCCCATCTCGCAACATTCTAACCTACGTCATGGCTGGAGGTGTGAACCTATACTGGTCTCACGGTTCGGTTACGATTATCATGCCATCGATTCGGTTCAATTCGATATCTCGATGCATCACGGTGCATTGACGATGCTTTCCATACACTGTGTTATATTTTGGGGGGAGGTTATAACATGCTGTCTGTATAAACACACAGACACACAGCACCACACTGTCTCTCATTCACCCAACATAACTGAATGTGTCAGGAATATCAAAAACAAAACCTACTTAACCACGCTCATTTCTGGCGCCCCTCTGTATGTACAGCACCCTATACTGCTTATGCCACGTGCCGGCCCTTAGTTTGCTCCTGAGTGTTGTTAATACCGTCGTTCACCTCCCTCGCTACAAAGGAGATAAATAACATCAGTTCAGTTATGATTATTACTTAACTGATACCGAATTGTCCGCGTCTGCATATTGGTGCACCGAAAAAAACATTTAATTTTGACACCCCTAGTCATGGCCCATTTCCACCGAGTGGTTTGGTATGGTTCGGTAAGCTTTTATGGCGGTTTCCACTGTCAAAAGGTACCAAAAAGCAAACCGTATCATACCACTTTCTAGGTACCATTTGTAAAGGGTACCGAAAGGGGAAGCTAGACACGCAGCTGAATGTTGTTGGTTTACAGAGAAACATAACTAGCATATATACAAGCCAGAATGAAAACAAAGGAAGCTCCATTTTTAAAAACACAGCCGAGACATTATATCGTAATAATTTACACGGATGAGCCATGGTCGATCCAAGCCCAAACAAACCTTCATGTCCACAAAAATGTACCATTGGTACCATTTGGCAGTGGAGACACAAGCCTGATAAAGGTGGCCTGTGCCGCACCATACTGAACCATACTCTGTACTGGAAACGTGGCAAACGAGGCAACAATCCCTAAGGCTAAAAACCCCAGCTCATTCTGGTCATTATAATCATCTTGATTTCACCGTCAGTAAATACTTTCACATCTGTATATTTGCCTAACTTGTTTTGACGATGTTTTTGACTGTTGCCACCTCTGACTGATTAACACGAAAGTTAGCGTATGCTCCATTTAGCCTTTTTCCATTTCTATAAGCTTCACATTGGGCCACCAGCTTGATTTTGGATATACTTTGTTCCTTTTTTAACCTCTGTAAAACTCTTAATGATCACTGCATTTCCTGCCAATCGTCATTGGTTTACAATCTTATAACCAAACCTCATAGTACTGCTTCTAAATTCTAATGATGCCCTGAATATTTAGTGCTTTTATTGTGCTTGCATTGTGTTTGATAACATGACAGCCGCAAACTCCATTCATTTTAAATGAAAAAAAGTGATCATGATATTTTTAAAAATGTCTTCCTTCAGAGAAAGTTCCACAGAAGACGACAGATAAACATAAATGATGACCAAAATTTTATTTTGGGACAAACTATTCTGCTAAAGGCATTTTTATATTGACTCTAAGCCGTTCTCCAACAGTTCAAGAATGTGTTTGGTTTTCCTTTTCTCTGAAGTGTTCTGTCAGCATGAGTGTGTGTGTGTGTGTGTGTGTTTGTGTGTGTTGGTGTTTATTTATGTGCACACCCTTTCTTCACTTCTGCCTTCAGTCCACCTCAGCCCCTCTGATTTAGTGGTCATGGTTTTGAAGGCGTTCTGGGAGGGCCTGATTACCCATACACAGGAAGTCAGAGGTGGGAGAGGTCCCCTTAGAGTTCCATGTAAAAGACTGGTATTCTTGATAAAGACTCCCTCATTCTAAACATAACAGACACATCTCTTTCGGCTTTGCCATAACTGAAGTTGGAAACGGTATTTTGAAAGGTAAGCTCGCTGCTGTTGTTTTGAGGTCTGAGGCTCTTCCAGGAAAGGATTGTTTAAGGCAGTGATGTTAGTCTGTTTGAATATTTAAAGGATGTTTCACGCTATGTAGTCTTGCTTTTGACAGCTTGATGGTATAAACGCCTTGCAGTACTGCCATGCTATATGTTTTATTTCAGGGTGTTTTTCCTCAACTGAAGTGGTGCACCCTTAGGATTGCCTCTATAAGAGTGTCATGTCACTGCACTTGTGCATTATACCTGTGGTCAGCAAACATTATACCGTTATAAACAATAGGACTTAAGCAACTGAGCTCTGTGAACTCTTAAAAAAATAATAAGCTTAATGAAGTATGGACAGAACATAGGAATGCAACAATTATAGATTTTGGTTTTATGATTATAGTCTGAGAAATACTATAGTTTAGAAAATCACATGAAAACTCCTTAAATTTTAAAGTGTTATTTACTGCTGCTCAGTAACCAAATAATACTGCATAAAAGCAAAAACAATAGTCCATTTCTCTTTGGACCAAAACATTAGTGAAAAAAAGTTTTTGGCATTTAAACAAAAGTAATATTTTTACACTGAAAATAAATGACAAAATTGTTCGGTATTTTCATTTAGCATTTTTTTTTCTCTCATTGGCAAAGAAATGCATATATTTCATACAAATTACAAATTTTTCAACTAGGTGCACCTGGAAAGCACAAGGAAGTCACTGCCAATATTCACACGCAAGCCACGCACCCGTATTAGAAATAACAAACTTGCGCTTGCAAATGACGCGACATTTGAACAGCCCTTAGTTAATAGCCTTAGTCATAGTTAATCCACTGTGCTTGGGTATTATCCTCGATGTACAAGCTTGGAACTTTAAATTAGCACAGAGTTGACATAACCTTGTTTTGTTGCAGCAGTTTTGTTCTGTGCAGAAATGCGGTGTTGAGAAGCCTTCACGATTGATTAACTATGACAAATTAAAGCATCGATAATGGTGAAATCGGTTAATCGGTTCTTGGTTCTTTTTGTAAATTAAATTTATAGCTCAAATTTACCCCTTCTTTTGGGTTTATCTATCTGAAATAACCCAGCATTTTTATGTTTTTTTTAACTTACATTTCTGGATTTCTTGGATACCTAACAAGAGGGACACCTGAACAACCAAATCGTGAGATTTTTTTGGGGGGATTTTTAATGCTCAACTGATTGTTGCAAACTACATGGAAAGAATGTATTGAATTATTATTTTAATGTATTTATTATTTTATTGAATTGATTATTTTGTTATCTATATTATTTCCTCTAAGCTGCTGCTTAATTGAGGCAAGCTGAACCTTCCAATAGTGTACAGGGACATAACTGACAATATTAAAACCTTGTATGCAAATAAAAACCCAACAACAACTACAAAATTGCTGCATTCTGCTGTGTTTTTGCCCAGAAGTCTCAAAGACATTTCAGCTTCCAAAGCAATTGAATTGGACTCTTAAACTAATACAATTCTCGCAGTCAATTTATAATTCTGAAATCATTTTAGCCATGGCAGGGAAATAATTTAGTGTTTTATTATCATCAATTGCTTCTGAAAATCAAAATGATATTTTTGATAAATATATTTTAATTAGTTGTGGAGCTTCTTGCAAACATGCCAAAAGATGGTCAAACGTGTTCAAAAAAGTGTAGCTTTTTTTAATGACTGTTAAAAGGATATTAGCAGTGAAGCAAAGATGCATTAAATGGATCCAAAGTGACAGTAAAGTTTATATTAAGTTAACGTTTTTATAGCGTACAAGTCATTCCTTTTTCAAATAATGAATGCTGTTTATTGCTTCCTATTCATTAAAGAATTTTATTAATATTTTTTTTCTTCAGCACCTGAACCTATTGTAACAGAAAGTTACTAAGAAATTCTTCATACCAAAATGGAATTCTTTTATTGCTCTTATCACTTTCATGCCATTCTAAACCTGTGTAGTGCTTCCAATAGACAAAATCATTTATGAATGAAATACAGACATGTTTTAATTAAATTAATGCTCTGTAAAACCCAAAAAGTTAAGGTAACTCGAACCGTTTGAGGAAACCAATTGCAACAAACCATTGAAGTTTAAAAAATAATTCTAATGAGTTCTGTGAACTTAATCCTGTTGAGTAAATGAAGCAATTTGAGCATAATAAAACCCTATAAATGAAGAGAAATCAAATCAGCTGAGTACTGTAAAACCCAATAAGTTAAGGCAACTCAAACCATTTGAGGAAATCGATTGCTACAACCCATTTGAGTGAAAAAAACACCTAATCTATACAAGTACTATCAACTTAATCGATTTAAGTTAAAGTAATGAGGTATTTAATTAACTCATTACCTTCAATACTGAGTTCAAAACTCTTTTCAAATGAATAGTACTAACTTTCAGTCAATTTTAATTAGACTACACTCATTTCATTTGATAAAGATGGGTTGGGTTTTACAACTGACTGTTGGTTTTTACAGTGTGTTAAATGTTTTTTCCTGCATGATGCAGGGTTCAACGCTAAGGACATTTTCTACTGGCCCGACTGGATCAGCAGTTCAGATTTTTACTGGCCCTGCCAAAATTTTCACTGGCCCCACCAAAAAAAAAAAAAAAAAAAAAAAAAGCTAATTTTTTAGCCACATATTTTAAATAATGTGTCAAAAATAATGTCTTTAAATCTAGAATTTAAATATTTTTAAAATGTTAAAATATTTAGCAGTAAAATACAGCAGTATGGAAAATGTGCAGGTATTTTATTGCTAAACAAAAAGTGGCGGACTTGAAAGTGATGGAAAATTATGCAAAACATCACTTCATTTTTTTTCGTTGTGTTGTACCCATGTAAATATCTTTTTCCACAACGTTGGAAACAGACGTTTTCTTTTAGCCTTATTATTTGATGTTGTCGTCTCTTCACTGTTCTGGTTTTTACCAGGTTGTGGAAAAAATAACGTGCTCACAACAACCAATCAGATAAAAGGAACCAAAAAGCAATATGGGGTTTACGACTTTACAGAAAACGTAGCATTCTGAGACTTAAAAGCACAAATTGTTTCTCGGTTCTAAGACTGTATTTGCATACAATTGACATAGTAGCAGGCAAATAAAAATTTGATGACAAGGCAGGGCCATCGGGCAGTCCTTATTGTTGAGCCCTGTGATGAATGGACTATATTTTAATTTTGTTTTCCTTATTTACCAATAACGTATCAACTTTTCACTTTTTGCTATCAAATACATAATTGGTACATAAGATGGACTTTTCTCAAAATTAAATACATTTTAAATTTTAAGTTCTTCTAATAAATGTGTTACACCATCTCTTATTTAAGTAGAAATGGTTTCATGTATTTAATGGATTTGGTTTGGTTCTTAGCAATTTTGTTTTAGAAGTAATTAAAAGTTTATCCTTTTTTAAAATTGATTTTATTTTAAAACATTGCTCAGTATTTAAGGCCATTTTATCTATTTGTGTCAAGTCTTTGCGGTAGGTCTGGTGTAGCCTTCACAGTCGCATACCCTTGCTCATACTCTGATCATAGAATGTAACTCACGTCGCAACAACGCAGAGTGCAAGATGTGTGATTGGTCAGCCTGTTAGCGATGATGAGTGCAGGTGGGACCAAGAGCTGTTGGAGCAGAGTGAGGCCCGTGGCGCCAGTGTTTAACAAGTGTCAAGTACCATGGTGGAGCTCCAGATGGATACTTTTGTTTTGTGTTTAATTTACAATTAATGTTGTTGAATGTTCAGTTCTACTAATGTGTCGACTGAAAGTCAACACACATGGAACGTGGAAACCCCACTGCCTGCTAGTGTTATGGAAGTGTTACCTCAGGGCATTATGGACATAATTCAGAATTATAAATGTTCACAACTGCATTGGATACATGCAAGGTATGCACCATAGGGTACAGTTATCGCTTCATGTAGGAGAATAGATTAAGCTTTAGTTGCCAGTGCAGTGCAAATTCAAGCTTGGCATTGAAAATGATGAAGGTTAAGAATGACCTAACTGCTTTTCAATCACTGATTAAGACCAAGAAATGGTCATATAGAGCCATGGCCATGTTAGCAAGTGCTTCAACATGATATAGTAGCATCAAGTCCTAGTTTGGGGTCCTTTTCTAGGCCAATTGTCTTTTCTCCAGTGTTTCTCCAGCTACTCTCCTGTGCAAATGTAGCTCATATAATAAAACTTTTAGAAACAAGAAATTCCTTTTCTGGTTGTCATTTTTTTTTACACATTAACTATTAAAAATGGCAAACATCAAACCCCCTAAGCAAAAAAAAAAAAAAAAAAAAAAATGATTTTGAAAAATGAAGGATTGAAAGGGCAATTGAGTTTTATGTGCTTGAATGCCGCATGAAAGACCTTGAAAACTGTTCCCTCTGCCTCATAGATACAGTGTCTTTATAAGAAGACTCTGCTCAGCTATTCATTTTGCAAGGCCAGCGGTGCCTTTCAGAACGCTGGCTTTTGAAGCCATCACAAGGGTACAAGATAAGATGGTAAATCTAAGGTCTCCTCCTCCATGCCACAAATGATGACAGTAGTGACGATGTAGCAATGTAACTATTGGGGGTGTATTGCAACTTACGCATCATTATCCGTCACTGTCAGCGGTGTGACACACAAGTACGGACATAGAAATAGCCACAGCCGAATCCCAGAGATTATTTTTATGTTTTGTTTTTCACACAAATAACAAAAGACTGATTTTGTAGAGCTAATGGAGCAAAACAGAAGCTCTTTGTAGAATCCCTTCCTAGTTTTCCTCTCTTCATGTGCCGTGCTAAAAAGGCAAGTGTGGCCAAAAACTCTGACGCTTCAGAATAAAACTTCTTCAAGAACTGCATTGTTCCTCTACAGCCTAGAGGGCTTCAAAATGATTTGGTTGTAATGTGGAATGGGGTTTGGTCTAATCTTCAGAATGCTATTGAGCGACCCTAGAGCTTTTATACATCCTTGAACACAATTAAAATAAAACATTTATGCAAAGTTGACTGGCTTTCTAGTCAGTGGCTGCAGTAGAATGAAGTGCATACAATGAAGTGCTTATATAAATATTTCATAAAATTACACTGCATGTTTAGTTTTTTGTAAGGTTTTGTAAGTTTTTGTGAGTTTTTCTTTGGCTTTGTCAAATCTTTCAAGAAAAACATGCTTTCCCCTCATTGACAGGTGATAGAGACTGAAATCTAAGTTCTAGTTCACTCAAAATGAGGTTTATTTGTGAGCAATTAGCTTAGACTTTTGTGTTTTTTTTTTTTGTTAACTTTTTCAAATAGTTTGTGTAGTTTACTTGTGTGGAGGCACTAAAATCTTTTAAATGGAAGGACTTGGTTCATATTTGATTAACTGGTTTACCTCAGTGGTTCTAACTGGTTCCTTGATTTCCTATTAGGTACAGTAGTTGTCTGTCTGTCTGTCTTTTTTTTTTTAGCAACTAGGGTTTTGTATGGAGGCTTGTTTTCACCTTGGGATTTAAAAAATAAACAAAATTATTATTTATAATAACTTATACATAATAACTCTTAACTTAACTAATAACTATCGTCTGAGAAAAAAAAAAATATATATAATCATTTAAAACTACTGTATATACATTTGCAAAGATATAAGTCATAATATTGGAAAAAAGAAAATTTTGAGGGAAAATGTCAGAATTGTGAGATAAATTAACATTTACTTTACCCCCTCAATTTGTTTTCATCACAACTTGACCCCCATCAAGTTGTTTTAATAGATATTATTCCTAAACACTAACAATCCTGTAGAAATTGTGGAAAGCTTTTGACCTTATTCTTACAAAACTGTGCTCATTTTTGCAATTTTGTTTTAGAACTTCTGATTCAGTCGTCTATGGGAGAAATCACTCTGAATACTAAACGACAGAAAACGGTTAAACTACTTGCTCTACAAACAAGTGTTTAAATGTACAGACCAAGTAGAAAAATATAATAAGAAAATATAAGTTTAAGTCACAAGCCAAAAAGATTCAAATGACAGCGCCCTTTCGTACGTAAAAAATAAGATGAATGGCATTGCACATTTTGTACTTATACTTAGCTTTTAAATTTTTTTAACCATCAAATTTTCGAGTGCTAGCAAGTGGGAGTATTGTGGTCAGTTTTAGAAAGACATTAGAAAAAGAAAGCACAACGTTTATTTGGACAGTTTTTATTCCAGTGTGATGCATCTGAGATCACACAGCAAGACAGACTAGTTTTGGAAGGCAAATATTATACTGTCAAACACATGTTTCTGTGTAAACCTGTTTAATGCCAGCCTGTGGCGTTAATGCTTTTTCTCTTATGTTGTTTCTGGCTTTGTATAAGAGTTTCTAACCGCGTAGACAAATGTTGTTGTTTTTTTAATCATAACACTACAATGAAAACAGTGCTAACAAAACAAATCTGACTTTCTATGTTCAATTGAACTGAGAAGTAAAATGGGTCACATACCTCTTAACATTATAAACCAAAACTTTTTATCTAGAGCAGCATCAGATTAAAGCAAAGAGCAACAGTAGATTTACGAATGTGAAAAATTCGTAAATCTACTTTAGTTAGATTTCTAATATTAATAAGGGTTACTTTTTAAATGAGATTATAAAGTATACCGACCTCATACTCTTAATAAATTATGCTCTATGTATATATACTATATATAACTGTAACTGTATTTCTAAAATAAAATAAAGTCAAAGTTTATTGTCATTTCAATATTTATGTCTGAAATTCAAGTCTCAATCATTGGCTCAAACAAAGTCAGCAGCATCACATTTCCTACTTTTATATTTAAAGAAAACTGTACTGAAATGTGCAGGCCTCTTGCAAGACATCACTATTTGAAGGCACTTTTAGTTTTACTAAAAAGGGAAAAGGAAAGGAGAACTGAAGTTTCCTTTTGAATATGCATTTGCAGTGTCATTATAGAGCATCACTGATTCACTATAGAATGCTAACAAAACAATATTTAATACATCATATTTAGGTCAAGAATCCAGGCTGTTTTAAGTCTCCTGCTGTCACCAGAAATGGAGAGAGAGAAAGTTGGATGATGAACAAACAAGCGGCAGGTGTGACCCAACCTGGGTTTTGCCCTGACATGTAGCTGACAGCGTGTTCTCGGCAGAAAGGCATCCCGACACACCCCTCTTTACGCTGGACCATTTCAGCAGTGACATATGCATACTTGCACATGCTCTCATACCTTGTTATTTCTGTGACCAAACCTGATACCCCACAGTTCCTCTTATCTTTTAAATCAGTCTGTTAAAAGATATAGGTTTAAGTAACTTTGGTGTTATCTAACTCTCACAAACCACACAAACGTAATCATCATTGACTCTTTTAGAGGTCACTTATTAGTGCTGCACAATATTGCATCAGCATCAATATCACATTTTACTACGTTAATGTGAAAATCATTAATCTAATTATTTGCCTGCTGTTTCAAACAACACTGGTTCATGTTTGTCATGGCACCATATGTGATTTGGGCATTTTCTTTTTAATTTTGTGACAAGTTCAACTGCAGTGTGTTTTTCTGCAAACAGACCATGGCGGATACAAATTCTCAATCAACAGGTCACCTCTGCAGCCAGATATTATCATTCCCCGTGTCAAACTATATATGAAATCATAATGTCAGTTCTTTTCATATTGTGGAGCCCTATCAATTATGCTAAAGGACACAGTATTTTTAGGTTAGTTTTTTTTGTGCAGTAGAAAGATTGACATCCAAAAATGTGAATAAATGTATGCAGAAAACAGGAATATCACATAAAAGATGTGCGAATAAAGCAGCGTTTCCATCCAATGAGTCAAAGAGAACAAAATCGTCACTTCCTGATTAACTGGTGCCAAATATCAAATGAAATTTACTGCGGTAAGAGAAGTTGCGTGAATCTTTTACTTATTTAATAAATTACTTCATAAATGACCTCAGAAGACGATGCAAATGTGCAATGAGCGCATGGTGGCATTTGAGGGCATCAGATGCAGAGCACAGACGCTCTTTACAGTTCTGGAGGTCATTAATAATACAATAACACTAATACTCAGATGGTTTACACATTTTAGAATGGGCAAAACAACATTTCAGATGTTTTACAGTGTGCTCAGCTTGCTGGTATGTCTATTAACACATTTTTATCATCTCATGATCTCTTATAACAAAATCACATTGCCTTTTTCAATGTGCATACTGGAATTTGTTCGGTAAAAGTGTTTCCATTGCAGTTTATGTGCATTGTTTCTTATCGAATACAAAGTTTATCCTACTTGGTTATGTGCATACATTTTTTATGCGCATTTTCAAAATATATGTGCATCTTGGCGTGGGCGATGCAGTGGCGCAGTAGGTAGTGCTGTCGCCTCACAGCAGGAAGATCGCTGGTTCGAGCCTCGGCTGGGTCAGTTGGCATTTCTGTGTGGAGTGTGGCGAACGTTCTTCTTGTGTTCGCGTGGGTTTTCTCCGGGTGCTCCGGTTTTCCCCACAGTCCAAAGACATGCGATAAAGGTGAATTGGGTAGGCTAAATTGTCCTTAGTGTATAAGTGTGTATGGATGTTGCCCAGTGATGGGTTGCAGCTTGAAAGGCATCCGCTGCGTAAAATTTTGCTGAATACATTGGCGGTTCATGACACTGTGGTGACCCCAGATTAATAAAGGGACTAAGCCGGAAAGAAAATGAATGAATAAATGCGCATCATGGTGTTTCCATCAACCGTTTTTATACGTGTAGATCCAAAATGCACATAAAAATAGGTAGATGGAAACGTACCTATTAATTCAGGCTACAGTTACAAGACAATGATGTAGCCAACATGGAAACGCTCCATTTTTGTTTAAAAAAAAAAAAAATGTTGTCATGTTTCAAAACAATCTGTATTTATACATCCACAAAAATGCCATCGGCGGCTCTGGAGTCTGGACTGTACTGGTATGTAGAATTTGCTTTGCATATATGATGCGTCTCCACTGTTGATTGGAATGTGAAGTCAATTCACATTTTGCTGATGAACTGAACCATAACTTAAATCCGTAACGGCCTTTCATGTATTTCAACACTTCCAATTCTGCAAATAATTTAGATTTCATGTACAAGCTAAAGTATATTTTTTGCTTTTTTTTTTTGTCAAACTTTATATAATTCAGACCTCTTTGCATGTGGCTTGGTTAACACTGATAACTCTAGTTAGGGTGTGCAGGATGACCTGCAGACAGGGCTGCAGCATGAAGAGATGGATGGGAATGAGATTTGAGAGGATGATGTCATGCACAGAGTAGATGGCGAGGGGGAGGTGCCCATATGTGTGTCTCAGTGTGTTCAGGTCTGGACAGGCCAGTTTTATTATAATGCGCTAAGTCACCATCCCATCAGTTATTAGCCTTTGAAGCCCAACACATGGAGCTGTTTCTTTCTGTCACGTAGGGTGCTGAAGGAAAGGAGTTGATCTGGTTTGGTTTAGTCATTTGAAGAACTGACTCAAAAGAAATACATATTGATTAATCAGCATTTTCAACATGGGATTGTACCTCAGGTGAGGGCTGCTCAACTCAACACATTATTAAAAAAATGTTAATAAGAAATATATATAAATTGTCCAGTCTTCTTGTGTCATTTATCGTTAACCTTACCTTCCTATTCTTAATAAAGAGATTTGATCAAAACTAGACCAAAGGGTCATTATCATTGCAATTAATGAGAATTGCTAGTAAGTTCACAGACATTACAATTTAGAATTACTGAAAATACAAGTTTTTGTGGTTTTCTTTTCTCTTCAGTTTCTATTTTTTGCAAGTATGAAGAAATATACGGACAAAGATGACCTGATATCAGCTTGGCGGAGTTGATGTTTTTCAGCATGTAACTTAATCTCACATGGCCTCTAAACACACTTACTGAGTATCTTCTCTCCTTCGCTGTGCACGCTGTAGTAGTGTTTTGAGCATGACACATGACTTGCAACTCTCTTCACTGTACAGTCAGGATGGAGTGGCTTTGGCAGGCAGATGCGAGCATGTCACGGTTATTCCGTCTCGGAACGATCTCACACTTACAAATGATCCAACTGTCAGTTCTCACACACTCTCCAGTTCTGGTATCCTTAGAGACGACTGATCTAATTTGTGCTCTCTTCTAGTGTTCATAAATACTGAACCCTCTCAACATACTGGTGGGTGAGAAAATTAGACCACAGTATATTTGACAAGATTTTGGCTTTTTGGATATGATATTCTGAAAAGGAAAAAAAAAATATGTGTGGGAACAATACAGTTTTGCAGTTAAGCCATTTTTAGTTATGCTTCTTTGAATTTCTTCATACTTAGAAGATTAATATAATCTCAGATAGATTTTGTGTTTTAAAATGATAGGTTTAGCTGAGTAATCATTTAATTTTGAGTTTTGCTTAAATTTGAATCAACAAATTAGCCTTACTGGAAATAAGTATACTTTTGCAGTAGACTAGAAATGAAAATTTACATGCAATTTACTGCTGTCTCCACCTGAAATGAGTAGGGGTGTAACGATTCACCGGACTCATGATTCGATACGATTCACAATACTAATCTCACAGTTCATGATTTAGTCACAATTTTTTCAACGAACATTTTAACAAACATTTTTTTAAATGATTCACGTTTTTGCTAAATAATATTTTTTTTTTCACCATAACTTTTAAGTTGCTATTAAAAAGAAAAAAGAATAATACAAACTAAAGAAGACTTATTAATATATACAATCTAAAACTGTGACTGTGCTGGGATTTTACATTTTTCAAAAGAAATATCAGCATGTTTCTGTTTTCTGGCATAAGCTGAGGTCTTTGGACATTACAATGTCCCCTGCTGAAAAAAAAAAAAAAAAACTCTTTCATTGGGGACTGAGATGGCTGGTGTGGAGAGGAAAACCTTTCCGAAACCAGAGCAGGGAGTATAGAGGAGGTCAGTGGGCCCTCTGCTCCAGGGGACTGGCCACTGGCTTAAAAAATGTTTATAAAACGACTAATTATGTAGCAGGACAGAGACAGGAGTTGAACATGATTGTTAAGGTGAATAATCTAATACCTGCTTCTGTAACATAACAATTTTTTCTTTCAGTCTGAAAAACATCTTCACACTTTCACTATGAAAACACTGATGCTCTGTGTGATCTCTGTAGCACTCGTTGGAGCAAGCAGAGCTGCAAATCATCTGGTCTGCGTGGTTTGGCTTAATAATAGGTTTTTTGAGTATAGTCGTCTGTGACAGTAGTTTTTCACTGTGCTGACAGTTTATGTGCATCATATTCATTGTTTTATTAGTGTAAGTAAACGTCAGTATTTGCACACAGTTTGTTGTTTTGTCTGGCACACTGCACCGCTGTCATTTTAGTTTGCCCCTTCTCTTGCTCACTGCTGATGTGCAGGTAAAGTGAGTTTGCGCCTGCAAACACAGCCCCCTCTGTTCAAAACATTTATCTCGATTCGTTTAACATTTCTACCCATTAGAATCATCACATATTCATGGTGAATCCTTACATCATTTGAAATCAGCAACAGAAATTACAAGATGTCAACAGGTTTTTATTTCTTTTATATTATACAATCTTAAAACACTCAATATATATGATACTTCTGATGTAGTAATCTGTTTGGTATATCAAAATTTAACATGCATACTACACTCTCATCAATGCACAGCCTGATCTGACACTAAATAAAGAAACTGTTGAATGAAATCATTTGTTTGTGTGCAGAAGTATTTCATAACATCAGAAATTTGGATTAAATGACTAAAGACAAATGGAATGCTTTTTCGTTCTTTTCTTGACTTTTGAATGTTTTGTAACTGTTGCTGACCGTTGTTCCAAAGATGAATGAATGTCTCAGGGGTTTAGTAGGACATATGTGTGGATAAATAATGACAGAATTTTCATTTTTGGATGAACTGTCTCTTTAAAATATTATTGAAAACCTCAGGCTAATAGAGAAGGATGGTTCAAGTTAGTAATGCACTTCCTGTTTCCCATTTCGCATATACAAAATTCAAGAGTTCACACTTAGCTCATGACTTACGAACGCTTCTTTGGCATGCTGTCCCGGGAGAGAGCCCTGAGCTCAAGGCATTCCTCGAGTCCAGGGCTCCCTCTCTTTGTGGGGCGAAGGGAGATTGAGCTCAGGGCGATCTCAAAACTCCCCCGCAGCTAGCCAAGGTGAACTTCCTGAGAGCGAGACGACTAATTTTAGTCGTAGGTTTAAGAGGTCTATGATGCGGAGAAAGGTTTTTTTTTTTTTTGTGTGTGAGAAAGAACTGCAGGCTAGCGCCGCGCAGAGATACCAGAAGCTCAGTAGGTAGCCGGAGCTATTGGTATTGCTGCTGGGCCGCCGAGCTACCTATTTTGGATAAAGGTGGAAGAGGGGGGAGGAGGGGGGATTCTTCAAGACGAAGATAGTTGTAAGTGGAAAAGGAGGAGATATATATGGGGTTTAATCATGAGTACGTACTCCTCTCGAAATTAGTTTAATAAATTAAACTTCACTTATGTCACCAAATTGCCCAACAAAGATGTGAAATACATGTTTTTAACTAAAGCATATTTTGTGTATATGCTAGTAAACAAACATTTCACCATTTTAATTGCTGTTGAAGAAATTGAAAAGCTGAATGACATAGAATGGCATCAGAAACATATGCCAGGATTTTAGCGGATTTAATTGAAGATAATTTTGGGATTTAATTGAAAATGTCTGAAAGTGAGTATTAATCGAGTAACTTGTAGACTGCCATAAGCATATTTCATTAGCTTCAGTTGATTTTGGTGAACTGGTTCATCTGGTTCTCTAAAAAAAGGACTGGTCTGAAAGAATGAGTAGTTTGTGAACCGTACTTGACTTCTGACCCTGTATCTCAGGCTCTGTATTTGATAATAATGGTTTAAATGCAGTGTTATATATTTAATGTTTAGTTTCTTGCACAAACTGATTGTTTGAGTGTTTTGTCAGGAGCCACTGTATCAATTTTACGTAATGTATGAACCACCAAGGACTACGGTTTCAGCCTCAGTTAGAATGTTCTGCTGAAGAAAAAAATCACCCAAAAAGTGTTTGTTACCAGTTTTCCTTTTTTTAATGTCAAATAGTGCAATAAAAAAATGTTATCACTTCAGTTGACCAGGCAGCCAAAAGCACATATTCCAAAAAGTTGTGTAATAATCAACAACAGCTCCAACAATAGGAAAGCATGTTGTGAACTGGAGAAGCACAAACACTCTGCATGTCTACATGTCTATATGTTTCGGAAAGCCAGTCTGATTGTGCACCTCATCTAAAATACCATGCAGGGTAACACATTTGGAATTTTAGGCATGACAGAAATGAATTTGAATGCACTGGCAGCCTATGCAAGCCATGCTGTTTCGCTCTGACAGCAGCAGCTTGTGGTCTGGCATTTTTTTGAAACATTATTTCTTTCTGTCTGTTCCATCGCTGTGCCTGATTACGTCAATTATCCGCTGAGAGACTGACCAGTAAGTGATTCATTTCGGATGGCATTCCCCTATAGTTTAGCCCTCAATGGCATCTCTGTTAAGTCAAGGCAGTGACACTATTGCCCTATGCCTCTGTATGCATCACACTTGTGCGTGTGTGTGTGTGTGTATGTGTGTGTGAGGCAGACAGCTGCCACACTTGGAGGGGCCTCTTCAGTTTCGTCCCACCCTGTCCCCACTCCCTCTCCCTCCTTATACACAAACACATTCATTTTACGTACTTCTGTTGGAGCTGAAGGACTTTGGGGAAGTGGACTTAATGGACTTCTATTGAAAATTGGTGGACTTGACTTTTGCAAAAGGCTCCGTTTGGATGTCTACAGGATTTAAAGGTGGTCAGCTGTGGCCACTCTGAGACAAAGCATCTCGTGTGTGCTTTACCTCAGATCATGCTTCATCTCTGAGTCGTTGGATTTATGTGCTCCTACTGGCTTTCTGACATTAAACTAAATGGAACAGACGCTCACAACAGGTGGCTAAACAGTGCACTCTCTGTGCCTGTGCTGCATTCAGGAGCCAGGACTCAAGGTAGGTTTGGTGTTTTACAAAACCAGAGCACGGTGGCTGGATTGGTGTCATGTGGGTGTTTTTTTTTTCCTTTTTTGTCTGAAACGAGGACATCTTTACTAACAAAGGCGAGTGTGTCAGATAGATAGCAGCAGCAGTTGTAAATGCGTGAGAGAGAGAGATCTCTCTCTCTCTCTCTCGCTCCCTCATTTAGTGAACAAATGGGAGAGTGATGTTAATGGCTCACTCATCTTGGCATCTTTCCTCCAAAATGAAGACTTCATCACTTCTTCAAAAATGAAATAAGCGTGACCTTTTATTACATTCAGATTTCTGGTCTGGAGCTGCCAAAATCCTTAAAATTAAGTAATAATATTAATATAATAATAATAATAATAATAATAATAATAATAGCTTTTTTACCCTGCCTCTTTAAAAGAATAGTTTTGTTTGTGCCAGTCACAACATATAAGATACAAGTCATTAATAAAAGTAAAAACTATGCATATGCCAAGTCTTAGTAATCCAACCCTTGTGGTTTTAAATATATAAAATTTAAATATATATAAGTGGTTCTATATCTTTTCTTTATATTTAAAATTTAGTAACTTTGATAATGTAGCTATAAAGTCAAATGAATATAGTTTTTCATACACTTTGAATGTTTTAATCATTGTTTTAAAACAGTTTAATATAAGTTTCAGTGTACTAATGAATAATTCATAATTCAAAATAAAAAAAGAAGATTTTAAAGAGATTTTCAACTTGCTTTGCCAAGTCACAAGTAGATCAAATTATTAGATTCTTTAAGAACTTGCTGACCTTGACAAAGTCATGAGGGTCTTCAGAAACTCTTCTGTATGATTTCTGGTTTTACTCTGTGCATATTTCTGTATGTTGGTGATATCATTTGACTTTGTTGATAACATCACATTATTCTGATACAGAATTTTCAAATGTTTGCAATATTTTTATGTTTATTTTGCAGTGAAAACATAAAAGAAAATCAGACATTAATGGTTTCAAGAATAATTCAAAACATCCATAGAACCTTTCATTTGATTTAAAATTATCTTTATAATGTTCATTCATTCATTTTCTTTTTGGCTTAGCCCCTTTATTAATCAGGGGTCCTCACAGCAAAATGAACCGCCAACTTATCCAGCATATGTTTTAGGCAGTGGATGCCCTTCTAGCTGCAACCCATCACTGAGAATCTTTATATTGTTTGTTTGGATTATTTATTTATGTTTATTTAAGTGTTCACAGAAAGATTATTTGGCGAAACAACAACATGAAATGCTTGAATTATGTTTTAATTTTTATAATTTTAATGAAATTTGAAATAATATATATGAAGATGCAAAAACCTCCAAATGCCATCTGAAATTTTCTCATAAAATGAACATTTCTCTCAGCCTCCTATGTTTATGTTCAGTTATTTCACATTAAAGGCAATGGAAAGAACTTATTCGTCACTATAAAAGCAAAATTTCAGAGCCTACACACAAGAGTCTAAGAAAAGAAAATATCAAGCTGCATTTAGATGTTTTTGCATCTAAACTCTTCATTGATTAAAATGATTTTAGATTTAAACAAAAAACAAGCATAATGCCCTTAAATAGTTTTTCCTGTGCCTCTAAATTTTTACCCTCTCATATTGTTGGCAAAACTCATCAGCATTTTTCTTGTTTGACTTTTGAATGTTTACTGTTGACTGAAGCCTCTCTGGAAAACCTTGTGTTCCCTCTGTGTCGCTGTATTCACGTAAGATGATCTGTGTGACAGGTTAGTCGAGGCTCTCCTGCCAGTAAACATACACGCGCATACACACACACACATACACGCGCATACACACACACACACACACACACACAAACACACACACACACACACACACACACTATCTGTGTAATATGAGCTGTGAGTGCTTTGTTTTGAAGTGGCAGGCAGAATCTAAGAGGCCTCTATGTTGGTTTAACCATAGCAGAGAAGCAAAGCTAATGCTGTTAATTGTAGCACAGTCAGACTCTTTCTGACGTGTTTTTTATATTTTATTATCTAACCTTCCATTTCCTTTGACGCATTCCCAGACATTTTTAACCAAATTCATTTATGTTGCGTACAATCTACACATTTTTTAATCAGCTCATGCTTTCTATGGGAATCAAACCCACAACTTTGCTTTGCTAGCAACTTTAAGTTCATTTAAGCTAAAAGTATCTTGAAAATACATGGCAAGAATATTCAAGTGAAGAGGAGCATTCCAAACTTACTATACTGCATGCATGATGCTTGATTGGGAAATTTAGGTCACATACAATTAGGTCCATCCCACTGATCAGTTGTTGAGTGTCATGTTGTGTGTGTGTGTGTTTGGTTTGGCATGGAGGGTCTGTTGCCGTGTGGTGGGGTGATATCCAAAGGGCCAGAGCTTGGCTCTCTAACAAAGAGAACCCTGTGGATGGAAAAACAGCTGAGAGGGGTGAGAGGGGGTAAAGTACAGCGTTGTTAATCCCCTCCAAACCTGATGGTAAAAAATAAACAACAACACAGATTGAGCATTCCTGGCAGTCTGGCGGTTTAATGACAGAAGCCTATGATCTTTTCCTCAGGGTTAATTTCCTAATCTCATTTAAGACACTGGCTAATGGCAAAGTGTAAAGGCAAATTATTTTTTTTTTTCTGTAGTTGGATGTTTTCTGTGGGCAGATTAGCTGTATTAGGTCTTTATATTGCAAATTGTTCTAGGGCTATGTACAAACTAATGAACAACTATTAACCAATTACTCACCCAATATAGTGGTGCACAAATACTTAACTAGTTAAATCACAATTCAGCATCTGTAGACTGATTGTTTTAAGATATGACAGTGATCAAACATACTTCAATACTGAATTTTGGCATTTTAATATATTTTTATTTAGCTTTTCATTGTATTTTTTTTAAAGCTTACCTATTTTCAGTTTCTCTATAATGGAATTTGAGTGAAAGTACTTGACATTATTTCAGTCAAGTTACATTTTGTTTCATAATGAATAAATAATATTCATAAGTCACTATATGTTTATTTGTTTGTTTAATTTTTTTGTTTTTCTAAAATTATTTGTTTCTCTTTATGAATTAACTAAATTAAGTCACCAACTTAACATTGTCTTTATAGTAGCGTATTAGCATGAAAACTGATATTGTTTTCATATTTAACTGCAAGTTTTGTTTTTAAAGAGCCCCTTGTTTTGTTGGTCTCCAACAACAGGCTGATATGCATGCAAAGTCCAAAAACACTTTCATTGTCTTTTAATATGCATTTATTTTTACCTGATTATTCCAACGTATTCCATATGATTTGTTCAGCAATTCATTTGTCCCCAAACTCCTTAGCGCAATGCTTATCTGGGCTGATTGGTTCAGTGACCCAGTATGTTGGGATTGGTCTACTGCATTCAGCACTAGACGGAGAAAAACGCCCACCATGGCTCATCAACATTGTTTAAGTAGTCAGAATGCATGCAAAGTATATGTCTTAACCCAATGAAGGAGTGCATTAAAGCAATGCTGTTGAACACCAGCATATTGCTCTATTCTTAACCATAAGTAAAAACAGTGACACACATTCAGTATTAATCCACCCAATAGCAAAAGCTGAATTATTTTAAAACTTGACCACCGCACATGTTTAGGAACTGCTGACGGTGGCTATAGCAATAACAAACCGCAAAGGATTGCAAGCTCACAAACACATTTAAATCAGTAAAGCGGCACACGTCACATTTTCAACATGGCTTTAGAAGGAATATATGAATTTAAAGAGTTAACCAGATACAGTACAAGCCACGTGGAGTGATTACAAGTAACAAAACACAATTAAATATGTATTTTGCAAGCTAGAGTAAACAAGGAGGCAACCATTTTAATCGCACTTACACTTGTGGACTGGAAGAAGAAACTAATCCATAAACTGTGTACTGATAAACTTCCGGTCAAGCTTTGACAAAGTTCCATACATCAGTAGTCATTTCTGATACTTCCTTTATCAAATGGCTGACAGATCTCCTGTTGCAGGGTAGATTATTGCATTAATCACCAGATCGTTCACTCATCTTCAGTCATGATCAGTACCACACACACCCGCACTCTGCTTGCGTTTGAAGAGAAAGGCTCGTTCATGTTTTACTGGATCTAGCACTTCATATTTGGTATTGTTCCGTGTCGACGTCGATACGAACAGACAAAAAATCATTTAAATGACTCTGAGTCAAATCTTTTTATTAAAAAAAACTTGTCACCTTGGAATTATAAGGTTTTATCTGCTTTCTGAATGATTTTGAGATATTGAGCTTCAAAGTTTTTGCATTCCATAGCAAACAGTATGTGTGTAACATTTGTTTTTTTTTTTAAATAAAAAGTCTTAAAATGTGAACAACTTATAATAAAAACATCCCATAATGTAAATAAGTTGTCATTTAATAAGAATATGTCAATAACTCAATTTTGACAAAAATGTCAGATAAAACTTTTTAATTCCAAGGTGACGAGCTGTATTTTTAAATAAGGTGCACTTTCAGATTTAAACTTCAGCTGGATGTTTTTATTCACTTAGTGCTGTGTTGCACACTGCATGGAAGGTATTTTTCAAAAACCCATATAATAGGGGCTCTTTAAATAAATAATGTTTCCTTTATGATCAATGGAGCTGTCAGAACCAACGCCAGATGTACCAATGAACAGGACAAAAGAAAATATATAGACAGGCATGTGTGAATAGCTTTTTTTTGAGTGATACTTTTCCTTTTCACACATTGTTTTCTCACCATATTTTACATACCCATCTGATAGATGTTTAAATGTAGGCTAGTTTTCAAAGAGATAAAGTGCCACCCTCCAACCTTTTTTCTCAATCCGTGACATTTTGAACTCTGCTTTTTATTCAAAACTTGCATTTGCATGTCCCCTTCATTTAAAATGGCAAAAAAACATGCATATTCAAGCTGTAATTGTCAGTTCCATCTTTTAGTGTGAGTGCATTCCAGGCTTTTGGGTGGTGTTAGTTTAAAGTGCATCTGCACAGAATTTACCCAGTATCTCCAGACAGTTTTGAGTGGATTTCTGCCAGTGTAAGCCGGTCAGATCCCATGGTGTCCTATACATGCGGCTGGATCAACAGGATCTGGTGTCACTTAAGACTTGCAATGGCTTTTATAGGACTGAAATATCCCACAATGCCTTTCCTGCAGTTTGTTGGTGTTAATTGTGTATGCTTTTTATGTAATAATATTGCATAGCAGCATGCTTATTCTAGAGAGACCAGCCTGATGAACTGTTTGTTGACTCAAACTTTGGTCTAAACTCCTTTTAACAGACCTATTTGTTACATTTGTTATGTAAGTCTTGCATTGTTTTAATTTACTTACTTTTTTGTCTTCTGTTACCTCAGTAATTTTCCTCAGGGTCTTTGTCATTTCCTAGGGTGTGAAGCACATCAGTATTTGACCATTACAGTTTAACAAAAAAAGTGTGAATGGTTGTCATGATTTTGTACTAAAAAGTTTAGTCCTAAGTTTAGCTTGTGGCATATTTTCTTTTACTAAGCACTCACACAGTAGTTTTCCTGAAGAAATATTGTGCATATTTGTTAGTGACATTGTTGTGGCTTAAAACTTCACTAACTTTGTGTGTTGACTGAATTGGCTTGTCTCAGTGGTACATATCAGTCAAGAGAATAATGAAATAATGGCCTTCTCCATAGTCATGTGGACCTATAAATGCGTGATTTGTACATACAACATGAGCCGAATTGTTGTTGTTTCTGTTTTCAGGCATGGAAGAAGCGATGGTTTGTTCTGCGCAGTGGGAGGCTGTCTGGAGACCCAGACGTGCTGGAGTATTACAAGAATGACCATGCCAAGAAGCCCATCCGCGTTATCGATCTGAACCTGTGCGAGCAGGTGGACGCCGGTCTTTCCTTCAACAAGAAGGACCTGGAGCACAGCTTCATCTTTGACATCAAGACTATCGACAGGATCTTTTACCTGGTGGCAGAAACTGAAGAAGATATGAACAAGTGGGTGCGCAACATCTGTGAAATCTGTGGCTTCAACCCCACCGATACAGAAGGTAAATCATGCCACTTGTCAGAGAACAAAAATGTTGGGAATGACCGGTTACTTTTTTACCGTAGAGATTAAATCCTTTAAAAAAAATAGTTTTAAACAATTAACCTTTTTTGCACTTCACTTTGTATGTGACGTATCTTTTCTAGATAAAATATATGCAGTCAAAATGATTAGCTCTCCTTTAAAATTCAATTATTTTTTATGTGATGTTTAACAAGGCAAAGACATTGTCACAGTATTTCCTATTTTTATTTTATTTCTGGAGAAAGTTTTATTTTATTTTATTTTGTTATTTTAGTTTAGTTCAGTGGTTCTCAATTCCCATTCCTGGGTTAAAACAATTTAAGGTCAATACTATTAGCCCTCTTGAAAAATATATATTGAATACATATTTTTAGCTACAGAACAAACCACTTTTATCAAATGACTTGCCTAGTAAACCTAATTAACTTAGTTAACCTTAAATTGCACTTAAAGCTCAATACTACTGTTTTGCGAAAAACTAGAATAAAAAACTTGTTCTATTATCATTGCTCAGACAATATAAGTTATTGGAAATTAGCTATTAAAACTATTACAGTATGTTTAAAAATGTGTTAAAAATATCTTCTTTCTATTAAACAGCACTTAAGAAATATATATTTTTTTGTGTGTGTATAATTGAAAATGTGTGCGTCATGGATTCTTACAGTCCCAATAGACTTAATGGTCATTCACTGTATTGAAAATTCAAGATCGAAATGCCTAAAGTGTCTCCTTGAGATTGACTCATTGTGGCACCTTGGGGTCTCTATCAGTTCAGCCATATTGATCTCAGATGCTGGCGGCTCACTGTGGCCTTCTTTAGAAGTGATGCAAAGCTTGTAATTACTATTTTGGTAAATGATGCTTAAGTTAGTTAGTAGAAGTGTGAACCTACACTGGTTCGGTTACGATTATTATGCCATTGATTTGGTTCCATTCGATATGTCGGTGCATTGACTATGCTTTCCATACACAATTTGATATTTTACTTCACTGCACAAGAAAAATGCATTCAAATTTTTATATTTGTATATTATTTATAATACAATTTTGCCCTTTAATAAAAACAGTCTGAACTGTACCTTTAAAAAGTAGATGCACAGAACAACATGAGCATTTATAGCAAATAAATAAATTTGTAAATGTCTCGCTTGCTTTAAGAGCCCTGTCAAACTAATTCTTACACCCCTTATTTTTGGTCACGTGCTCAACAGAAAGGGCTGTGATTGACTCTAATGCTCTGGTGCTGTTCACCAATGAGTGACACTGATAAAGGGCAGCGGCGATCACAGCTGATCCATAATAGACGCAGTGGAGAAAACTCGCTCTGCAGATACGCTCATGTCTGTATCCAGAAGTATTGCTGTAACAGCTGAGAGGAGAGGAAAAGTCATGCCTGCAGTTTAATTGGGCCACAGAGAGAGAGAGAGAGAGAGAGAAATAGTTTACTTTTATTTTCTTAATCGCGATAAAACAGGAGCTTCTGCTGTAACTTTAGTGTCAGTGAAAGGATGTCCAGCAAACACATACAGTACGCAGTGAATTGTGAGTTTCTGTGTTTTTAAATAACTGGAGCATTTTAATTACCCCCAATCGCCTCCCTCACTATAGTAAGCTACTGCGACATATGAGTACATATGAGATAAATGGTATCACTATGTAATCAGTTATGATCTATTGCTGAACTGATACAAAATTGTCTATATCTGCATCACGGTGCATCGAATAAACAATTAATTTTGACAGCCCTATTAGTTTGTACTGAGAAAGCTTTTAGAGTGTACTTACACTAGGCTATCCGAACCGTGCCCGGGTGTGTTTGACCCACATCTCCCAGTCTGTTTGACTGTGTAAGTGCCCCGAATCGCGCCCAGGTGTGGTCCAGTTGGCCCACCTTGGGCTGGGTAAAAGAGGTGTGCCAGAGATTGGGCTTTGGGAATTTTATTGTGAGTGCAAAGTGTGTCTGAGGATGAAACTGAAGACACAATGTCACTTTTAAGGGTCTGTTTCATAGTAATTTATTAATCATTCTTTTCAGCGCAAACTGTCATAGTTATTAAACATACAAACTTCCTCGCTGCTTGTCAGCTGAAACCTTCCTAATACGTGTAGCATGATGACTTTCATGAAAGTTTATGAGTGTCAAAATTGGTGGATTTGTTCAGCAAAAGATTTAACTGTGTCACTGCATCCAAAACGACTTCAAATAATAAAAAACAGATTCTCATCCTAACTGAACGTCGCATCATTGATGATGGAAGCTTGCTCAGGCTCGAAAGATAAATACAATGTGAGTGCAGGCTAAGGGCAGGGGGGATACAACCATGCAATGGACCCTAGCTAAGCCCTGCCATCCTTAGTTACTATCGCTATGCTTGTCAAGCTTTCATGCCTGGCACGGCTTTTTCAATGCGTGTGCGCCAGTGTCAGAAATTGCCAGGGATATAATGTAATTTTTGGCAAACAGGTAAGATATCCTAGAAAGCCAGACAAAAAAAGGACTATAGTGTGCATTACAGGGGTATATTCACAACATAATAGGCAACCGATTTGAGAATAATTCTATCAAAATTGAAGCTAGCTTAGCCTAGCTGCCTTATACGCTAACCATTCAACAGCTTAGCTCATGCTCAGCAGAAGAGGTGACATTTAAAAATAATCTAACAATAACAAATGATACCGTGGTTTCTCTTTTTTTTAGCCAAAAGGCCTGATAGATTAATTGTTGTGCAATGAAATATAGCGTTACTAAACGACAAGGAAACACGCATGACAGTGCTTTTACATAGTTCATTCATAGAAAGAAAAGGTAAACTGATGGATTTGTGCCGAATATTAGCATCATTGACCCATAACAATGCACTGTAAGTTACCTATTACTGTCAGTGTGTTTGTGTGATCGCAAGTGCTCAGTTTCTGATCATATCTCGGTTTTTTTCTGTTGATTTGTACATTCAAATATTTGTAGCTTGAAACAGATGGAAATATGAAGTTCAGTAAAGTTAGAAATAGATTTGTTTTTTTCCGAATCAATAACTCATGTCATTATGACCTATTCGCTATTAGTATGACTAACATTACTAATGTTATGGCGAAGGCTTAAATGGAGCATTACTCACAATATCAAGTGAAAAAAGGAATAAGACAGCTTTAAAACATAACCACCTTTGTGTTTTTGTAGGAAACACAGTTTAGATCTGTTTAGGGTAAGGTGTGTGAGTTATTGCTGTCGGTCTACCACTGAATGTGTCAGGAATATAAAAAAAAAACTTAGCGCCACTCACACAGCTTGATCCATGCTGGCATTTCACCTCTTGGGTTTTAGGTTTTGAAAAGGGAAAAAATTCCAACATCCCATCCAAACTTTTAGGATACCGGTTATCAGATATGCACAATCCATATGCACTCGCTCGAAAGTTTGACAGAGCCCCTGCATGTAGCTACAGTTGCTAAGCCACGATTGGTGGGTGGCGGTTTTTGGGTGTGGCTTAGCGAAGGGTCAATTGTAACCCCTACGGACCTACATCACCCAACCTGCTTTGAGCTGGGATTGAACCAATGACCTTCCGCATGGGAGTCGGTTACTCTAACAAGGAGGCTAAAGACCATGGCCTCTAGCATCTGTCGCTAGAGCAACTTTAGAGGTCAGAGGAGTGAGGTTTACCTGCACAGCACTTACTAGCTATCCTCACTCATCCCCCAAACCTAACTCCCATCCGGATCACGGCACCAAAGTAACCCCCGCCAGTCCTACACCTCTCAACCCGCTCCGAGCTGGGATCAAACCAGCAACCTTGCGCATGGGAGTTGGCTGCTCTAACAAGGAGGCTAAAGACCATGGCCTCTAGCGTGTGCCAATAGAGCAGCTTTAGAAGTCAGAGGAGTGAGGTTTACCTGCACAGCACTTACTAGCTGGGCTCAGTTACACTCACCCCCCTAAACCTCACTCTTATCTGGGTCACAGCTCCAACAATACAAAATGAAAAAAAAAATAAAAATCACTAATGTCCCCAGAATGTGCATGTGACATTTCAACTTAAAATACCCCATAAAGTGTATCAGCTAAAACGCTCAGTTTTTTTGTTTGTTACTTTAAATTAAATGACTTTTGAGAAGGGGGTGGAGCTTAAAGTTCCCATGCTCCGGCAAACTGGCAAAATCAAAACAGGACAATCTCATGCTGTGAAAATGTCAGAAGATCTTCACTAGTGGTGTTCAGTCATATATGTTGGAACTGGACAGTGAAGCGCCGACTGTGTAAGAAGTAACAACACAAGTGCACACCAGGAAGTTTCTGAATGGTTTATCGGCGAAGCTTACTTCAACTAATCGAGTAGCATGTATCATCGTAATAATCATTAGCTCACTGTAGGTGCTTGTGTGAGAACTGATGTTAAATATATACTGATCCAGATAATATATGATTCATGGAAGTAGAAAAGGAATGTTATAGTTTACTTATGGGCTGTCTCTATGCTAATGGGGGAGAGATAGTCTCTAATAGGTGGGACTTTTTCCCTCTGATGACATGTCAATAAAAAAAAATCTGAAATTATTTTGGCAGAGGCTGTTTATTATTTATTTAGATTATTTTCATAGTTTCTCCACTACAGATTTGCTGTTTATAAACACTGCAGCCCAACAATTGTGATTATAAAGTTTATAAAAGCGATTTTTGCCTAATAGGTCCCCTTTAAAGTATGGGGCAGAAGATGCTGAGACTTATTTTAGTTTGTTGATGCATTTCCAACTGAAACAGAATATTGAGTAGGGGGAGGGGCTTTCTTTTTGAGGCTCATTTCCTCATCGCAAACTAGCTGTAAGAGGGGTGTGGTTAAGAATAGTTTGGTTGAAGCTGTCAAACTGATGTCAACAGAAAAGGACCAGCACTCCAAATGCAACAGCAAATAGTCTTTGATTAAAAATTATTCAAACAAACAATTTAGTTTCAGTGGATTAACTTGCATGGCTTAGTTGTTTACCTAAAGAATAACAGCGTGTGTTAGGAAAAATAAACTTTGTAAATTAAGATTTCACATGGAAGTCTTTATCTAAAATCTATTCCTACTACTGCACCTTAATTAAAATCTCCGAAGCTTTAACTGATACCTGCTTTAAGGATAAACATTTATCCAATATGGAATTGCTCACATTCATTTGTAACCTCATACATTTAGAAAAAACAACATTAAGATAGAAGATGTGTTCTATAGACGATAGAACAGTAAGACAGAAGCTGTGTGCATTCAGCCGCACACGCATTTGACAGGAGGGCAAGGCGATGTAAACTGAGCTTGTGAGATAGTGGGTGTTATGCTTGAAAACTTTTTAATCGTATGAGGGTGAAACCTTGCATTGTGGTCATCGTTCAGACATCGCCTTGTCGACTTTTAAACCTAGACTATGATTGCTTGACTTTCATTCCCTTCAACACGGGTCAAAAAATGTGCTTGCTGCTGCAGTTAAATTAAGGCATAGTGTGTGAATATTGATTTGGTCAGGCGTCTGTTGCTTGGTAACGTTTTGTAAGCATTCAGTCGTGTAACTGAGTATTCATGACCTACTTCTTAAATTGACAGCTGATTAGTTAAAAAGTTAAGCCTCCTGGAATATCAGGTGGTATAATATTCATGATGCTCTGCAGTAATTTTCCAAACCCTACTATTAAGTAAAGCAACGTTGCATATCATCTAACCTATATTTAATCTTACTGTTATTCAATATTTATAGCAATTCTGTTGTGAATGCTAATTTTATACATTTGTAGTTAAGTATCACTGGGCAAACTTATAGGAGTTTACAGTAAACTCTAATGAATCAAACCAAATTTGTAGTTCTGCTTTCTCAAGTTATAATGAATAACTCTTGGTGACACCGGTGTTCAAAAAGTGAACTGCGCCCTTTCATCCACGACACATTGTTGATGCCTTGGCTTTTTTGGATAATAGGTTACTCAAAATGTCCATGTAAATAGGCAAAACGCAACTTTTTGGAAACAATGATAAAAAAAAAAATCAAAGGGGGCTAATAATTCTGACTTCAACTGTTGAGACACATAAGTGTTTGTCATTATTAGCCACCAACATTAAACTGGGTACTGAGAATGCAAATGTGCAGGGGGGATTTTCCGATGCTCGGATGATTCAGCAGCAAGCCTGACAAACAAGAGTGGGGAGGGGAGGAAGAATGAGCGATGGAGGAATATGGGGAAAAAAAAGTGAAGAGACCAAAAGAGACAAAGTGGCCCTGACAGCCTTGAGCTGCCTGCACTTAGACAGAGTCAAATGCAACCCAGTGAGTGAGTGGGTGTGTGCGTGTGGGTGTCGATGTGTGTGCACACAAGTGATGTGTTTGCGTGCGTTTTACTGAATAACTGAAAGCAGAGTTTGAAGAGAGACTTGTACAAAAGCACGTGCAACCACCCCGCTAGTCGCACTCCACTGACCTTGAGAGTAGGCTGTTCAAAGAGAGATGGAAATAAAAATAAAAAGTCAGAGATAAAGAACAGCTCTTTTTAAAGAACCTAGACAAAAGGCTTTACAAGCTATCCTAAATGGCACATAAAAACTGAGACTTCGTCATGGATTAGTGGCACTTTCATTAGCATCTTGTGTTCAGGGTTTCTCTCGGCTCTGTTCTGCACTTTCACACGGCCTGTGTAGGATGGCGGCCTTAACCTTGATCAATCCCTCTACACAAACAAGTATTTAATGCTCTCTCAAAGTAATGTGGACATCTCTGCTCTCCATTTAAAACTCATTTTCAACACATCGGAATATTTGAATGCGTTTATTGTGAAGTGTGGCCATCAAATCAAATGAGGGATTTTAATTTGTGAAATGCAAGTATTTCTCAAACCACAGAAAATTGCATATTTAAAAGATTTCTTTCAGTTTGTAGGCGTAAATTAGATTTTTGTTTTGAAAATGTAATATTAATATTAATTATTTTTTCCCCCAGATTGAACATCACTTCAAAAAACACCTTATAAAGATTAAGCTTTTTAATTAATGTCATATAAATCTTAACTGACTATCACAAGGTCCATCTTTGCATATTTTTCAGTAGTATTTCAATTTGAATTTATTAAATGCGATAGTTCCTTGAGGTGAACCATCTCATTTTCGAGGGGGTCCCTAAGAGTTACATAATTTAAACAGAGTACATCATGTCATAACCAACATACATCCTAACAAAACAAACAAACAAACAAACAAACAAACAAGCAAACAAACAAGCAGCACACTTCACCTGAAACACTTCCCACAGTCTAAAGCCTAAGCACACAAAAACATATAATCTATTTGAAATACAAATAAATAGTAAGTCTTTAAATTGGAACCAATATTAATAACATTTACAAGTTGTTAACATTTAAAAGATAGATTAATCCTGAAAAAAGCTAAAGGTCATAAATGATTATGAAGAAGAAGGAAGATTGTTTCAGTCAAAAGGAGCTTTGCGTTCAAAGGACCTACAGCAGAGGTCTCAAACTCAAATTGTCAGGGGGCCATTTCAGTGACTGAGGATTGTTTTAACATTCAAGCACAAGAAAAAAATTGGAAACCTGACATAACTTTATACATCTTTGGACAACAGACATGTTTATATTTTAAGCATTACCTGTCACCAGTGATAATGCAAATCAGCATGTTTATCATGTCACACATCAGCTGCTTAAATATATATGTGGTTGTTGGGTGTATAGCTGTGCATTCATTCTTTCACAGAGTATATGCAGTCAAAGCTCTAGCTTTTTGTTTCTTGTTGTGCATGTTAAGGGGGTACTTTAAATTGCTATGAAAATACAACAAATAATAGGCATAATAATTATTATTCTGTCCCAACCAATTGTATTGTCCCAATAGCATAAGAACAGCAGAAAGCAGTTTGAGTAAGTTAAGTGACTTTACTGGCAATTGTTCTTCTCAGTATCTTTCTTTTTTTGTAAAAGGGGGAAGGTATGTACATATTCACATTTACTTTAACATATTCAATTCAACTAGCAGCACAGTTTTAATAATGTACATGATTTGTATGCAAATCTTAATAAGCATATGAGGAAAATCTATTAAATGTGAACATTTGAATCGAAAATGAGCAAAATCATCATATTTGTTACACCACCAACATAATGTAAGCCATGAAGAAGCATTTGCACAATAAAATACATGTGGTATAAAACTGCTAATAATCAAACAACCCTTGAATATTTACAAAAATAGAGCTCTAGTAAAAATAGAGCAAGGACATATATTTTAACGTTTAAATCAGCCACAGAATTAAAATGCATGTGTGTTAATTTCGACTGGACTGTACACTGAGAGAAAATAAAGGTAAAACTAATCTGAATGCAGTACTTTAAATGTCTTTTAGGTGGCGGGTCAAAACAACATGTGGCTAAATACGACTGCACATCAATGAAAGACATTCAAAAATATATTTATTTTTGCGGTTCGAATTTCGGTACATTTTTGACATCAGTTGTGGGCCGGAGGGTGGGGCCGTAAATGTCCCGCGGGCCGGCAGTTTGAGACCCACTTTCTGTTGTATGTAATTCTTGGAACAAAAAATAATTCTGTTGCATATGTCAAAGAGAATCTGAGGAGGTAAATGGAACAAAAAACTGCTTTAAATAAGAAGTGAAACTAAAATAAACACATTTAAAAAGAAACAAATACCAATGATATTGTATGCGGAACTTAAGTAAACTCAGAGATTTGTATGTATAATATGCAACGATGAGTTCTATATGGACCTCTTAAAACAAACCTACATAGAGAGCTGAATATTTGTAAAAAATATTCTATAAGCACTCCAGAAAACAGTGTGATTAAGCAACAAATTGTTATTATTAATGAATAAGACATTTTTTTTTTATTACTTATATAATTTTTTTTTTCGAACCAAATAAAATTATTTGATATTTGATTTTTTTTGTGTACTTTTTTGTTTGTGCAGTACATTTCACAGCCACACCTTGTATTTTCACAATTCAATTTGATCAATTTATAGTTCTTTTTTTCCAAAGTGCTCTTAGCTTACCAGAAGTCATCCTTTAAAGACACTTTCACAATAGTAATTTGTTTTACACAGGAATGGTTTCAGTAAAAGCTTTTGAATAAGCAGTGTAGCCCTTAGTTTGATCTAATCTTAAATGTGCCTCGAAGCTCGTGATCTCATAAAGTGTGAAGCTTTTATGTTAACCTCTCTAACCCCACTGTTCTTTCTACAGACTCTGCAAAGGTCTCTCATCATGTAAATGTGCCAGGCGGTCTGGTGGTGGATATGGCCCCTAGTGGAGGGCTGGGCGGAGCTTTAGGGGCGTCTGCATTAGCCAACCTGCCTCCTCCCTACCAGCCCGTCAGCATCAGACAGCTGGGATCATCCTCCAGTCTAGATGAGCCTCAGGACTACCTTTGGCTGCTCAACTGTGAGAGCAAAAAACCTGAGCCTAACAGGTAAATCCCAAGCTATGTCTCCATACACCTATTTTTGTGCACATTTTGGATTATTGCATTAACAAATGCTTGATTAAAATGCCAAGATGCATATAAACTTTGATGATGCGCATAAAAAAATAATACGATAAACTACGAAAACAAATACGATAAATAATACGATTAATACAATAAACGTTTAATTCAATAAAAAATGCACATAAACTACGATGGAAACACTTTTACAGAATACATTCATTTTAAAAAAGTGATGTGATTTTGTTTTAAGACTTCATGTGATGATGAGAATGCATCTGATGGGATGCATTAATGGACAACTGAGCATGCTGACAACATTGTAAAACATCTGACATGTTGTTTTGGTCATTCTAGTATGCTGTAACTATTTCAGTATTATTGTTATAGTATTAGTTGCCTCCAGAACTGTCAAGATCGTTGTGTTGGCATTGTCCTCTCAAGCACAAGCGATTTATTCTGTATCTCAGCAAATTCAGTTTTTCTTTTTGATATTTGGCACCAGTTTATCAGGACGTGACTATTTTGTTCTCTTTGACTCATTGGATGGAAATGCTTCTTTAATCTCAACTCTTTTTATGTAATATTCTAATCTTGCGCATACATTTATTTTGCATCTTTGGATGGAAACATAGCTACAGATGTGTATACAGTCATCCTTTGGCATAACGGTTCACTTTTCGCAGCCTCGCAGTTTCACCATTTTTTTTGTGCAATTCGACATGCTATTTTTCTACATTGTATTGTGTTCTGCGCCCTGATTAGCGCATAGTGTTCTGTGCCCTGATTGGCTGTAGAAAGTTTTCAATCAATTTCCTTAATGCTGTGTTTTCTGTACAGTACAGAATGCTTTCAGCTTGCCAAATTTACATACATCTTTCGATCGCTAGCAATGTTACTCTAAAGTGCTTTACTGTAAAAGGCAGAGGAAGATGCCAACCATTCCACAAAAAGTAGAACTTCTGGACATGCTAAAGGAAGGTAGAAGTTACACTGCTGTAGGGTGTCATTAGAGAAAATAAATAAATGATCAATCAAATATTTGGTTACATTTTATGACACTGAACTTATTTTTCTACGAAGGTTTGAACTTTGAGAGTGTTTAAACAAGAGCTAAAAGTGTGAAAAGGTTAATGCCTGTCTGAGAAAAGTGTATGAAGTATGTTATGAGAAGTTTTACAGCCTTAAAACATCTATAATAATTGTAAAAATAAAGCAGACTATTTCAAGGATTTTGCCTATTGTGGGTTATTTTTAGAACATAACTCCCTCGAATAACGAGGGACCCATTTATTGGCTATTTTAAAAGATGGCTCATCCATCAACATCTCACGAGCAAATGTAACTTTTGTGCATATTGTTAAAAAAAATGTTCAACTCGAAAAAGTTCATGCAATTTCGTTCTTATGAATATATATGATTTCTAACAGGAGGCATGGGCACAAAAACCCACCACTACCCCTCTCTGAGAGATGGGAAAATTGTACTAAAATATATGAATGAGATTAGGGCTGCACGATATCGGAAAAAATTGACATTGCGATATTTTTTTTCCCTGCGATATATATTGCGATATTTAAAAATTCAGAATCGGGAGTTTTGAACTGCTCAAAAATTAAATAATCAATAATTCTATAATAATTTGGGTAATTTTTTTTAAGCATTTTCATAGAATATAAAAATTAATAAGTAAAAACACTTTCTTTTGGGTTGTTTATAAAAAAATATGACTTAACTGTCAATTCAGATAAATCAAGGATCTAATATGTTATGATATTAATACTAAATGTTGCTTTTACTGTGATAAAGGTAAGCTCATTTGGTGAATGTAAAGATGACACTTTATTATCACATTTAGGAATTAACACGAGTGACAAAATAAGTAATTTAAGTTTTTATTCAACAATTACAAACTTTTTTTATTACAACAATTACAAAACAGAAGGAAATATCTTGTCACAAAATTGTAAAAATATAAAAACAGCTAAACAATAACCCCCTGAGTGGTTTAAAAAAAAATAAACATGTTATAAAACAAATAAATTGTGGATAAGATAAACTTGTTTTAATAATTACCAACAAATAACTTTACAATAAATCAATAAATAAAATAATATGGCAGTTTATATAATTATTATATATAATTATTATTATTGTTATTATTTTGCTTTGCATCGCTCTTCCTGCAATGTGACTATTGCGGATGCGCACATCGCGATTTTGATGCTGAAGCGATGTATCGTGCAGCCCTAAATGAGATCATACAAATTAGCCACTAAATTAGTTGCCATTGGAATGCATTGTTTTATCCAACAGTTTGTAATATAGGTTTGTTCCCTTTTTGAGTCTGTTGTATTTATATCAGTGTATATCAGTATCAGCGTTATGTAATGTAAAAAACCGCCCACCTCTACTGAAAGCTTTGAGTACGTTTAGGTATTATGAGTAAAGATCTGGAAATAAGGGGCTCATTGTGTGTATTTGTGTGTGGTGTAGTCTAGTTGCTCCTCTTTGTCTAGGGGAGGAGGAGCAGGAATACCTGCTTTTGGAGGAGTGTGAGAGCCGGAGCGCTGCTCATGACAGTCAGTGAGTGAAGAGCATCAGTGTGAAAATTCAGTACTAAACCACACACACATTTGGCCAATAGTCTGACACTGTTGTTTTTACCTGAATGTGTGCATACCTTTTTCAGTAACTTCCTAAAATAAATACTTTACTTAGTTTTTGTTTTGCATTGTGTATCTAAATCTGTGAATGCACAGTTTTAATTGGGATTTGTGTGAATTGTGACATGCATGGTTGGGTTTGACACTAACCTGGTTGTAACACTTTATAACGATTAGTTAAATGCCCTGATTTACTATCAGCAATGTTTTTTTTTTTTCCTGGATGTTCATGAAGAGGTTAAACTAACTTGGTGTACCTTTAAAGTGAATTAAATTATACTGAGTTATTATGTAAATACAGTACATTCGGAAAGTATTCGTAGTGCTTCTCTTTTTACACAATTTATTTTGTGTTACAGCCTTATTCCAAAATAAATTAAATTAATTTATTTCCTCAAAATTCTACATACAATACCCCATAATGACAATGTGAAAAAAAGATTTTTTGAAATTGTTGCAAATTTATAAAAAATTAAAGACCTGAAGAATCACATACACATAAGTAGTCACAGTCTTTGTTCAGTACTTTGTTGATGCACCTTTGGCAGCAATTACAGCCTCAAGTCTTTTTTGAATATGATGCCACAAGCTTGGCACACCTGTCTTTGGGGATTTTTGCCCATTCCTCTATGCAATACCTCTCAAGCTCTATCAGGTTGGATGGGAAGCGACAGTGTACTGTACAGCCATTTTCAGATCTCTCCAGAGATGTTCAATTGGATTTAATTTTGCGCTCTGGCTGGGCCACTCAAGGACATTCACAAAGTTGTCGTGAAGCCATTCCATTTTTATTTTGGCGGTGTGCTTTGGGTCATTGTCTTGCTGTAAGATGAACCGTCTCCCTAGTCTGAGGTCAAGACCACTCAGAAGCAAGTTTTCATTCAGGATGTCTCTGTACATTGCTGCACGCATCTTTCCCTCTATCCTGACTAGTCTTCCAGTACCTGCAGCTGAAAAACATCCCCACAGCATGATGCCACCACCACCATGCTTCACTGCTGGGTTGGTATTAGCCTGATGATGAGCGGTGCCTGGTTTTCTCCAAACGTTACACCTGGCATTCACGCCAAAGAGTTCAAATTTAGTCTCCTTACACCAGAGAATTTTGTTTCTTATGGTCTGGGAGTCCTTTAGATGCCTTTTGGCAAATTCCAGGTGGGGAGTGGCTTCCATCTTTTTTCACTTTGTCATTATGGGGTATTGTGTGTAGAATTTTGAGGAAATAAATGAATTTAACCCATTTTGGAATGAGGCTGTAACAAAAGAATGTGGAAAAAGCTAAGCGCTATGTATACTTGCCGGATGCACTGTATGTGTCACTTATCTCTCCATAACAAAATAACTGCAAATGACAGTAATAAGAACATTAAAAAAAGCATCTGATCATATTGTTGTGGATTTGTCACTTTAGTCAACTAAAGTCACTTTAAGAATATTTATGTAGCACTTTAAACAGCAGATTACTGTAAAGCATGCATATGGACAGATTTGATCATGACAATGCAGTGTTAGTATTGCTTTCATTTAGAATTACACTTCAGTTTCTTCTGTAAAGTGACTGTTCTCTGTATTCTTTTCTCATAGATGTATCACTTAACTTGTATGGACTTAAAAGTAAAGATATTTCAAAAGATTTCCAAATCATAGAAGACAGAGCCCTGGAGCACAATAATAGTTTGAAGGTGTTTACCAACTAAAGCAAAATTTTTTGTTTTTTTTTGTTTTTGTTTTTCCAAACCATTTAATTCTTCAGTTTCACCTAAAGTATACTGGACTCCAGAGCCTTAATTGTCGCCATCTGTGGTCAATATTGTGTATTGATTGTTATTTATATTTGACCATCATCCCAGACAGCCAATCTCACAGTGTAGATACATTATTTCTCTCATGACACACTATTGTTTTGTTCTAATGTCATAGCTGTCAATGATTTTCAAATAATCTATTCATTGATTTAATGTGCATTCAGTAGTTTTTCTTTTCTAGCATTAGTATTACTTTGGTATAGTAGTAAGGTTTAGTGGCTGCATGAATAAATAAATGAACGTGAATTACTCAATCTTGGGTATTGACAAGTTTTTAATCTTTCCAGGCTTTGTTTTACTTGGTTTAAGTCCTTTTCTGGATATTATAAGTACTGATTTCCTTTTTTTTAAGTTAATAAGTAATTTTCACTTTTTGCGACAAAACTACACTGTTACAATTGCATCTACAACAGGAAGTGTGTCAGTTCTCTCTGAGGATTAGAGAAACATTGTTTCATCAAGGCAATACTTATTATTTCATCATGGCAATTATAACACATTATTACATTTAAATTAGTACTAAACAATTGAACGCATCTGTAATGAACAATTATTGCAAAATAAATCACTTCAGCAATCAATTACTACACACTAATGACATACTGAGTGTATATTAACTTTTAAGTGCCAGTTAATTATTAAATAATAAACTTTCTATATTTTTGTATTTAAGACTAATTTGTAATGCAAAAAAGCATGATGACATGACTAGTTTTAGAACATGAAAATTACAGTGTTTTTTATACAGTTTAATTGCTCTTCATTTGCATTATTAAATACATTTTGCATTGAAAAGTTAACTGACAATCTGCATCTCATACTTTGGTTTCTCTGCAGGGCTCATGGCGACTGCTCCAAGTCTACCTCCTCTGAACCTGACTGTAATGACAACCTTCCTTCCCACTACACACCCACCTCCTCCACCTCCAAAAACGCCCCGGTCAATGGTTTCTTTTCCACCCAACATCCCACTGGGCTCTACGATTCTCCTCCTTTGCGCGGGCAGTCATTGTCGGCCGACTCACAGGGCCTGTACCACCTGCCCCGAAGTTACTCTCAGGACACTGTGCTGCTGCCGAAGTCGGCGACCTCCCCTCCCATTCCTGACGGTGAACCTGGTGAACTCTATGTCTTTAACACACCTGGTCGGAAACCCTCATTAGAGGCCCATTTGCGGAACTTGTCAGTTAGCTATGATATTCCACCTACACCTGGCAGCAATTCCACCTACCAGGTTCCCCGAACAGCAGGAGTGGAGGCTGTTTCAGGGTCCACAGAGGTAATTCCACCACCACGTCCACCAAAGCCTTCAGTGAGTGGGGGATCAGTCCCACCTGAGCGATCGCCTACAGACACTTATGTGGTACCGCGGTCAGTGTCTGAGACTGATACGAATTACTGTGTTCCGACAAGTGCAGGAGGCAACAAAGCACTCAGAAGCAACACCATTGGTACGGTGGATTCTTCACGTCTGCGTAAAGGTAAGAAAATATTATGTATTTCAGTCATGTGTGGTATTTTAACCTTCATTTTTTTAAGCATAAGTGCAGTTAGCTTAACGTTTAGTTATTAAGACAGGTAAGTTTCACAATGGCTGTCACACCAAGCCAAAGTCAAAGAATAAAATAAATGTATAAAATTAAGTAATTATTCTCTCTCATGTTGGTCGAATTCTCATTTGACATTTTGTTTATCTTCGGAACACACTTTAAAGGGCACCTATGATGAAAATCAACTTTTGTAACCTTAGACAGAGCTGTGTGCAGGTATAATGTGTCCACAGTCATATTAGGGTGATATAAAGACAATAAGTCTTTTTTTTTAAAATATTCTCACGTTAAAATAGGATCCAAATCCCTCCCATTTTGAGGCCCACCGCAATGTGATGTAGGAGTACGGTTTTCACTGCCCACCAAATAGATTGACAGCCGCATATTAACAGATCTCCACTATACGCATATAATTATATTAACAAGACAGGTCTTGCGCAAAGCAACTGGTAAAAGATCTGTTCAGCTCTCTGTGATCATCTGTACCTCAAGAGTGAGCTTTACAAGTTTTAAACGTTTTTAAAACGGTGCATGTTTGTAATAAAGAAAAGACAGTAAAATTGCTGTAATTCGTCACCACAGCAGCATAGTGTCAGTCTGATTATAAAAGAAGATGCTTCAATCCTATTTTGTGGACTTAACTCAGGTTTATTTTATACATCACATCATTTTATGAATTTATATGGATGTCCATACAGCAGTGCATATTATCGTCTATCCTGTCATATAGATGTTGCTGTGCAACGTCTATGCTGTGCAAAACAGTGCAAAGTTAAACATGTTTGCGTGTGTGCATGCTTGCGCCATTGTGTGTGACTTACTGTTCCAGAAAATCTTTAATTAACTCCACAACAAATATAAGTCCTTACTGTGATATTTCCTATTCTTATCTGTCACTGTGCTGTTTATCTGACATGAGACGCAGCAGTTGAAGGCTACATGCATCAGAGCAATACAGAGGGATCTCTATGGCTCTGAGGTGCATGTGGGAACGGTGGGCGGGGAGAGCTAGCTCATTTGTATTAAATGTACAGGCAACAAAAACAACTACAGCGACCTAAGAGCTCAAATTTTCCACATTCAGAAAGGTAGAATAAATAAATTGATATGTATTTTGGGCTAAAACTTTACAGACACATTCTGGACGTACAAAATACTTATTAGATATTAAATCTTGAAAAAAAGGGGTAAAATAGGTGCTCTTTAAGATATTGTTGATGAGCTCCCTCATCCTCTATAGACAGAAATGGTCCAGAGAGAGTCAAAATCCAGTAAAAAAAAAAAAGGAATCCCAAACATTGTCAACTACATGACATCCAAGCCCATATATTATCTATAGTAAATGTTTGAAATGAAAAACATCGGCCAACAAAGGTATTTTTAGTTTTGTTTTGTTTTTTGGGCAACAAAAGTATTTTTGGAGCTTGGTATGATTACAGTTGAGCCACTAAAGTGACATGAACATATTTTGACTGTTTTTGGTCTTTTTTTGAACTTTGAACATCTTAGTAATATTGTTGTCTATGCATGAGGAAGCTCTTGAATTAAATAAAATCTTTATTTGTGTCATGGAAATGAATAAAGGATTCAGGGCATGAGATGACATGATGGTAAACAATTAAAAACAGAACTCAAATATTTGGCTGAACTACCCCTTTAAGAATTTTGGGCATTGATTGCATCTGGGCAAAATGGCATTCTGTAAACACATTTCAAAGACATGTGTTATGCCCGTACATGTAAGGAATTGATTGTCTTTATCAGCAGGTATTAGTAATCTGTATTCCTCATCTGAAAAGAGAAACCAAAAGGAGAATTGCATAAATGCAAATGGTGAACAAAGCAGCACTTGCTTATGTTTTTTAATATCAATTATGTTGGTCACTCTCTTCATTACAAACACCATGAAATAATAAAAATATTTGCATGTTGGAATGCTCTGGTATGATGACACAACACAAGAACAGCATACTGTCTGTGGAATTTTCATTACTGTCATTTTAATTCTCATAAACTGAATAGCTAATCTGAGTGATTTGCCTCGCTGATGGCCCTGAGGCTTATTCAGCATGATGAATCGGCAAACTGTTGCAGATGTGAAACCAACTAGAGCAAACATATGGAAAACACTGAAAAAATACAGTTCCCAGCAATGGCCATCAGTTTGTGTCATTACCCCAATAGTTTGAACACAACATTTTTTGTCAAATAAGCTTTATTGAAGACAGATTGAAAAAGAATAGGATTCTCTGTTTACATATTTTGTCGAAGAACAAAACATTTGCTGGTTCCAGTTTTAAAACTGGAGGGATTTGCAGATGGCGTCCTTGCAATCTTGGGAAGAATGGTATTCAGTGCTGGTAGTCTGCTGCATGTCAGGTAGTGTCACTTTGAATAAGAAGCAATGACGCACTAAACTGATTGACAGTAAGGACATTTGCAGTGTTACAAAAGTATTATAAGAAGATGTATCACAAAGCCTACAACAACTATTGTTAAGCAAGCTTCTGTTTTCAATATTGATCATACAAAGACTAACCTCAAACATCTGAGGTCAAACAAATTACATTCATTTCTATAGCACTTTATACAAGGGATGAACTGGAAAAAAAGGCTGATAAAAGTTATTAATAATAATATTTAATTTTTGTGGGACATATTCAATGCATCAAGCAGGTAGCAGAATGATGTGGTAGAGAGCTGGTGTAGTTCTGTAAAATAAATTAAATGATTCTAAAGAGTTATGAATACTAAGGTCTGCTCTGTATCTTTATTTTTTTCTGATTGACAATTCTATCATCAAGCTGTTTGTGGTGAAATCCTGTAGTCGCGAGTGGGTCCCTCTAGTGTTGTGTGATGGTATTGTGAGAGTTTGAGAGATTGTTTACATGCACTCCCTTCCACACATTTCTGAAGGATCATGTGATGTGACATGCCTGGAGTAATCACATCTGAACATTCAATCAGAGCAATAACAGAGTTAAAAATATAATACACATGAAAAACACATGAAATATTATCTTTTGCATTTCTTTTCTCAACAGATTACGGATCTCAAGATTGCTATGATATACCCAGGCCCTTCCCTTCAGAAAAAAGTTGCTCGTTTGATTTTAATGAAAGTTTCAACAACTATTTTGTAAGTTTTCTATCCTATTAAGCTTTATCTTTATACAGTGCTCTACATAATTGAGTACACCCCATTTTGAAAATGAATATTTGTATCCATTTCTTAGTGAATATAAGCAACATATTTTGGTGCACTTAAACAAAACAGATTAATTAAACAGATGTATTTATTACAATAATATTTCAGTCACCAAACATTTAGAAATTAAAAGATAATACAATTAAATTCAAGCAAAATATTGCAAAAACAAAAAAAAATTACAACCTACAAAATTTCAACAAATTTTTTTCAATTTTTTCGCTTCTATTGATTTCTCCTCTTTTTCTGAATTTGTATTTAATATTTTTCTATATCATATAAATTTGGGTGAACTTGTTTTTGGACCATTTTGGTAAGTTATTTTTGTTAGATAAGCTCCAGATTATGCTTCAGTACTGACTAATGAAATGTATATGCACAAATATAATATAGCTTCCTATTAAAAATATGAGTTTAAAAGATAGGTTTCTGAGGGGTGTACTTGTATATGCTGAGCACTGAATATCCCAGTGCTCATTTTTTACCCTTTCTTTCAAGTGTCTCAAATATTTCTAACCAGTGTCTGTTTTTGTATGCATGTAGAAAAATAAAGGCATGGTGCCAGTAGGAGGTGTTTCTACAGAGGAAATGGATGAAAACTATGTTCCCATGAGCGTCCACTCTTTGTCACATCAGCGCTCCGGCAGCCTATCAGAACCTATACAGGAGCCCAACTACGTCCCCATGACACCAGGCACAGTGGAGTTCTCTTCCCTTGGAAAACAGGTGCCCCCTCCAGCCCACATGGGCTTCAGGTCCAGTCCCAAGACACCACCCCGTAGACCGATTCCTATATCTGAATGCCAACCTCCACCCATAGACCGCAACCTCAAACCTGACCGTAAAGGTGAGCCCTGAGGTTTGTTTTTATCTTTTCTGTTAAGAGAAATTTGTGTGCTTGCATCACTTCAGCGCAGCAACTTAACAAGTACTAATTCCATTGCTTTCATTACAACCTTTCCTACTAACAGGTGCCGGCCCATGCTTATAAAACCGCATCAAAAACTGCTGATCAGATCCCAAAACTCAGATCTTTAGCGAACTAGTCCACAGCACGGTTTCAGTGGCCTTTGCCTTTTAATCGTTAGCATGTGACCTCACAAATGAAAGAAGCTTTTGTCCACAGATTCAGAGCTCTGGGTATGAGGGAGCCTGTCTGTGCCGTTAGCCTGGAGCGGTCACCTCTGTCCCCATTGTGCCTTAGTCAAAGACCTCTTTGATGGCCAGACCTGTGAGGGGAATTTCAATCTGGTCCAAGACAAAAAAGGGGACGTGCTGAAAGTTGCACAAGCAGGCCGAAACATCAGCAGCCAGCTGGGACAGCACTATTGATCTAAACATTAATGGCAGCAGTGCTCCGCTCTGCTCATCAGAAACAATTCTGTATCTTTAATTACTACTGTTTCTGAAATACTACTGTTTATCAAATACACACTATAACCATCATTTTTTGTATGTAGTCCATATGGTTTACATATTTGGTTAGCTCAGGGTTCGTTTACATGATAGTGACATACAATTCTTCATACAATTACTACAATTATGGCTTTGCTTTCTAAAACTTGAATTTTCAGACCCCCAATACATTATCGTCATGTCAATGAACTGCAAAAAGTTTTCAGTTTTTATATGAAAACAGAATTGGATATAATTTATGCGTAAAGCATAAAAGTTATGTTACTTAATAATTAGCATAGATATGTTGCTCTGACGTACACTAAAAAATAATACAGTCAAAGTCATGACATGTTTCTGTTTATTTTATCAGTTTTCAACATAATGTTATACGAATTATAACGTAATATTGTATGTTTAAAGGTATTTAGGTTTTTAACTGTTCTAAAGCATAAAAATTCCATAATATGTTTGCAGATATTTAAGAAACAAGTGAAATTGTGTGTCCGCGACCAAAATGCGACCTCCAGTGGACAGTAGCAGCCTCCAAATTGAGACTCAGATTCAGAGTTCCACATAAGGTGGTTATTAATTAGCAAATAATATTATATAGCAAATAATTAGGTGAGCAGGTTACATTGTAACCTTGTGTCCTAACAACACGCTACATGATGAGATACAAAGTGATAAGCAATTAGGCTGTTTTCACCAGACACAACATGACAGAAATTTAAATACAGCCATTCAGAAATACAAAATAGTGCACTTACTGCACGCCAACGAAATGATAAGGTTTATAATCTGATTAATACATTTTAAACCTCTTTAACATTTTCAAATGTACATGCTGAATCAGTAATATATTTTGGCACTGTTCTAAAGTTAAATTTTAAAGTTTATTTTCAAGATCTGAGGTGAACTATTTGCACCGCTTTCTGTAGTATGGTAATTAATGTCATGTAAAATGGCATTCAAACTCACATTATTAACATTTAACACTGAATAAAGCACCTAAGGTGATCATTGTCAGTTTTCTGTTGCTAAGCTACAAGAAATAGAAGTCATTTCTAAAATCTAAATTTGAGGTGTTGGTTAGGACGTGTGCCATTGCTTTTATTTAGAACATGATTCAAATCAGCCTTTAGGCTCGGTAGTCAGGCTCGTTAATGTTGGTTTTGTCAATCTGGCAACCTGCGCTTGGGTGTGTTTTGAACCAGGCGTGCAATTCCTAGTTCAACCACTGGGTGTAAAACTTTCTTTCTGCACCTTTAATTGATGTACTGTTAGCTGAAGTGAGTTGTGGAGTGAGCTAAAAGATTTAGGCTGCAATAAATTGTTACAGTGTGAGGTCATGGATCACAAAGATCAAGATATGGATAAACCTTCAAGAAATGCCATACATTTAATTTATACTGCATCCATATCAATGATGCTTTATTTGCTGATGTTTAAGATTACAACTGCCTACATTCAATTCTCAACATGCATGGAAACATAGCTAAAGTAACATAATGGCAACTGTTTTGAATTTTAATATTCAACTACCACATACTGGTGTGATGTTTGGGTTTCCACATGCTTTCGGCCAAGTAGGGTTATGGGTCTTCACAAATTATTTTCTAATTTTTTTCTAAACATGGGCCTAGCACAATTCTTACTGTTTTCTTGTCTATTGTTGGAGTACTTTCTGCTTTTCTTCAGTCTACAGCTTATTATATTTGTTGCATATTTGCAAGCTTTTGCTGAACGTGGTGTGATTTCTATGGCTTTGGTGGCATTCTATGGGCAGTTGTCGGGTACTTTGTGTCCTGTTGTGTTTGTCCTCTCTTATTATGATAATTGGCTGTTGTATATTAGCTTTATAGCTAAACTTACATTTGTAATCTCTGTTCTCTATGGTTTCTAAATCTTTTGACCAAAACTTTGCCTTTTTTCAGTCTATAGATGTTATTATGCAATGATTAAATGTTATTTGGACTGACGCTTAATTGTGGCCATCATCACTGTTGTGTTGTGATTTTTTCTTGTGGCAGCTTCATGCATACTCCAAGAAAAAAAAGTGTTGGTTTAATTTTTCTAATATTGCAAAGACATCGTTGAACCCTTCTGTCTGATCGAACCACATGCTGGCGTGTCGTCGGTTGGTGTGAATGCTTTACTCACCCACGTGTGTGTCTGTTTAACCCTGTGCATGTCTCGCTCGAGTCCGTCTTTGTGGGGAAGCCTTGTTCATCGCATGTCTAAAATGCATGAAGAGTTGTTGCCATGGCAGCAGCCCAACACATATCTGTGCAGCAAGAGAGAGGAGGCACAAGTGATGGAGGTGGCCTTGATTGTGCTCAGTTGCATGGGTGTGAAGTTTAGAAGAAAAGACAAGAGCGATCCTTTCATAGAAGACATGTAACAAAGAAGTTTTCTCTCACCAATTCAGGTCAGAGCCCTAAAATAAACAGAGCAGTCGGTCTTGAGCGGACCGACTCCCAAACCATAGGTGAATTCTCAAGACGGCGTAAGGGTACGTACCTCGACGGAATGCTACAAATCACTATCTATTTATACCCTGAGGTGTCATGCTTGTGAAGCTTTCAACAAGCTCTGATTGTGATTAACATTGTTTATTACAAAAAAAAGAAATCATAAAACTGAAAACAAATCATTAACTCTAACTTTTAATGCATGTCTGACATGTTGCAAGACCACATAAGATGTAAGTGGAATTTGACCCTTTTTCACACATCAAAATTGTTTTGTAATTTAGGATTAGACCCATTTTACACTTCTACAAGTGTGATATTTAATTTATACTTACGTTAAGTACAAGTGTACAAATAAATAAGAGGCTTCCATTTTATGTGAAGAACTACCGACTTCCTTTATTCAATTCTTAAGTTGACATTTCAAAAGCTGAAAAAAAGCTTCTGTTAGTAATTCAGAAATATCACTTTAGAACTAGTAATGAAGAGATGTTGATGTGAACAATAAAGAGTTAAATCGTGGGAGTCTGATTACCTTGCATTCATTCTTCAATTCATCCCCATCTTCATAATAAAGCATTAGTGTACATTCCCACTATAGAAATCTATCCCTTAGCTAACGGTAGATTCCACTAGTGCCCAAGGTAAATCGGGTTATGAACGCTGAATGGCCATGGAGCTCGCATCTATTTAAAATCATCATAATTTTCAAATAGGCAAAATCTAAATTAATTCAAATGAACCTCATATAATAATTATGGCTAGATGTTTTGACATTTTAGATGTTAAACATTTAATAAATCATCTGTATTTTTAAAAGTCCAGCATATGTATAGTTTGATCAGAACTCAAATTATTGAGAATATACTTTCCAATCCTAAACCTTGACTATGTGGACGTATTTAATCAAACACATTTCACTTCCTGTTGTGTGTGAAGGAACTTGGATTTGCATCCAAATAATTTTAGAGGTGATGCTGTTGTGTAGACATTGCATTGTGTACAGATTTTGGTCCTTAATGTTTTTAGGTTTGCTTTTTAAAGCAATGAATTTGTGGTAGTTGTGGTTTTCTGGTACTGTTAGAGTGATGCTTGTGCTTGGTGGAGGGAAGTTAACGCACTTGAAAACCAGCAACAACTAACTGATTAACATCTGACACTCAGTCATCAGTGTCTCTACAAACACTTACTGTCAAACTGCTCACTGACCTCACAAGTCATAAACATCACAAACACTTAACCAATACATTTGTTGAAGCTTTTCTGAGTCATATTGACAAGAGCTAACTGTAGGCGGATTAATCGTATTGTGGCTAACAGTTTCAAGGGCAATTCTGATGTCTGGCTGAATTTTTGTTCTGCTTTGTTTACTAAGCCGGTATTTAAAAGTTTGAGGGTATACATAGAAATAGTCCCAAACACAGAGGTGCATTTATTGCATTTATTTAATCATAATACAGAGACTAGATTAGATTCCAGTAAAATAGGGTAGACTAGAATAGGATGAAAAGGATTGGATAGAATAGTATGGACTGGAGTTGAATTGAATTCTCATTGCTATTGTTTGGAAACAATGAATGAATGTTTTACAAGTCACAAGTATAATGGACCTTTTTCAGAATTCCGTATGTCTCAGCAGCGGAAGTCATCATAGTTTGGTAAGCTTAAAGCTTATATATTTGCTCAAATAATAAATAAAAAACTCAATGATAGTGTTAAGACTGTGAACAGCAGACAAAAAAGACTGGCATTAGAAAAACCTTAGATAAGTGTTAGTTTGTTTTTTGTTTGTTTTGCAATTTGATTCAAAGATGATAAAATACCAAGTATAGCCAACACTACAAGTGCTGGCTTCCACACAGTCAACTTGTGTTTGAACAATCTAAATGAATTAAGTTAAATTATTAGTTTTTACAAATGTAAATGGACTGAACATGAAACAATTAAGTTGTCCCCACCTAACAAAACTTTTTTTCAAAACTTGTTTCAGTTCATTTTAAAGTGATTTGAACAAACAGAAAACATTTATTTTTCAGTGAAGTATACAGTTAAAGCCAGAATCATTAGCCCCCTGTTTATTTTTCCCCAATTTCTGTTCAATGGAGAGCAGATTTTTTTCAATACATTTCTGAACATAATAGTTTAATAACTCATTTCTAATAACTGATGTATTTTATCTTTGCCTTGATGACATTAACTAATATTTTACTAGATATTTTTCAAGACACTTCTATGCAGCTTAAATTAGGCAAGTTATTGTATAATGATGGTTTGTTCTGTAGACTAAATTTTACTTAAAGGGGCTAATTATATTAGAACAAAAGAAAACAAATAAGACTTTCTCCAGAAAAAAAAAACATTATCATACATACTGTGAAAATTTCCTTGCTCTGATAACATAATTTGGGAAATATAAAAAAAAAAGACAAAAAAAAATCAAAGGGGGCTAATAATTCTGACTTCAACTGTATATATGTTTAAAAAAGAAATTCATATATTAAAAACTTTCAAGGATTTAAGATGCTGATGACAAGTCTTGTTAAAGGCTCCATATATCAATATATATATATATATATATATATATATATATATATATATATATATATATATATATATATATATATATATATATATATATATATATATATATACACACACACAAGAAGAGATGCATTCTGGAATGGAATATGATTCGTGCAAGGTATTGTAGTGCAAACTAGAGTAAATGAATTAATAACAATAGTGCCAAATACATTTGCAACCTGATTTCACCAATTAGGACTTGTTCCTTGATTAACATCTATGTTGATCCTGGAACAACGTTCCAATCATCCAATCAGAATTAAGGGATACATTTTCTGTTTATGTTTCTGTTATCTCAGTTTAGGCTTACGGTTAGGTTTATGCACTTCTACATGATTGGTATCCAACTATTATTCCCCTCTGATTTTGGGAATAATTTACAGTTATGGTTAGGTTTAGGGTAGGAAATAGGTATAGTTACATGCAAAAATGATGTTCCAGGATCAGCATAGATGTTGATCTAGGATCGTATTGTCTTTGGTAAAATCTTGACATGCCAAATACATGCTGCATCTAAATAATAAACATAAAAGTAACTGTATAAGATTTGTTTAAATACATGACAGTTATGTACAGATTAGTGCAAATACGCATAATGGGTTGTGTCTACTATTGTGCTTGTAGATGTGATACATTGGTTTATTGTTCAATAGTGTTGTATTGAGAAAGTATATCATAATTCAACAATAATGAATTTTAATACATATATTTTCAAATGTATTTTAAATTGGCTTAGCTTTTTAGTGGCCATTGCTTTATTTCAAACTGCCAATTTATATGCAGTGCTGCTGCATATTTAAGGTTATTTAAATAAAATCCAAAGATAGCTATAATGTTGAAAAAGAAGTGCTATTATTCTAGGTTAAGTAAGAATCAGAATTAGGATTTTTATTGTTATATTAGATTAGATTTCTTATTTTGAATTCTCTCATGATTTTGAATTGACTGCTTAGCAAAATGTGTATTTTACAGAGGAACAAAAATGCATGCGTGTCTAGATTGAGACCATATTTTTTTTAATATATTAATCATGCAGCTGAACTATGTAGAATTAAAACATTATTTATATATAACTATAATTACTTTTTTGCTAAATTGTCGCTTATGCATTAATTTCCCTTTTAAGTTTAGTCTCCCTCAAGCAACAGTATATGCACTTAAAAAGTTCAGTCAGGGTCTTTAGTTGTATACCAGTCTGTGGGCTCTTCCCTCACATACTGGCACCAGCTGGTGAGTGTTTCTGCCAGCTACAGCTTCTACACAGTTGCCAGAATCAGTGCTTCTCAATTCAGCAATTTCAGACCAGTTGCGATTACTGAATCGGATAATGCTTATATGAGACAAGATGCTAAGAAAGTATGGGTTTGATTATCAATTGAATTTGCTCAATATTTGACAGTAGTCTAGCTTTACAACCTTTTTAGTTTTAGTTCCCCTGTGGTATTGTCTTCCAGAAAACCTCTTTTTATAAGCCCAGGTAAATAAACGTTTCACTGACAATTTTAACCATTTGTATTTTGGAATTGGAGTGGAGTTAGTATCTGCTTTTTATGCAAGTTCATAAATACACTGCCCAGGGATGGCATAACTTTTACACTGTTTACTATGGGTTGGTTGCTTACCAATGGACAGTACCTCATATTTTGGCACAATAGGGTATTTCACAATTGAATTATTGAACCCTGAGTCATTCCAAACTAGGGCTGCACAATATTGGAAAAAACTGACATTGCGATATGTTTATTTCTGCGACATGAAGATTATTTTGACTTAAAGGTGCAGTAGGTGATTGTGTTCAAAAACATTGTTGTTGTGCTGGTTGAAATTCTCTTCACATTTTAATAGGCATAAGACTAAAAATTTTTTTATTCAATTAAATATTGTCAGGCCGATAAATTCCATAATTCAAATAAGTAGCCCTAACTGTCTGTCAGCAAATGTAGATTTGAACAACTGCGCACCTGTTCACGCGGAACCGCCGATGTGCGTTTATGCAGGCCGCGGTCAAGAAATTGAATTATCAAACAATGTATAGTCTTCATTTGATAAATAATTAAGCTCAATTAATCTTTGGCAAAGCGGCAAACTTAATTTCTTGTTCTCAGATCGTTTAAATTTTCTTTAAATCCTAGTCAGTCTGTCAGTTAATTATAATCCCAACTCCTGCAATGTGACTATTGTAGATGCGTACATTGCAATATCAATGCTGAAACAACGATATATTGTGCAGCACTATTCCAAACCATGGTAAATGGAATCCTGATTTTTCCTGTTTCATGTTTGACACTCATTCTTTACCAGGTGTTAACAATTAATCTTGGGTGTTCTTAAGATAATGTTTTACACCGATTAAGGTCAATATTTACATATTTGAGTTTTCAGTGTCATTGTTTGGATAACCGCAGTATGTAACCTGTTTACATGCTTTCTAAAAGTATATACTGCAAAGTATACTATTAAATATTTTTCCTGAATTGATCTTCCTTAAAATATGAAGGTAAGAAATAAATGGCCTCTTCACACTAGTTCATCTGTTTAAAAGTGGCATGACATTTTTTGTTGATTTGTTTGTTTGTTTATTTATTTTTAACGTGTAAATTAGTGGTGGGCAAGACTCTTACCGCGCAATAAAAAAATATGGCCGTTAATCTATTCGCAGAGTTGGGTTGGGAGCTGAGTCTATTTTACGCAAGCTATGATGACTTTTACCTTTATATTTAAGCGTGGATTGATACCTGACTGGTGAGCTGTCTGACAAAAAAAGTGCCCTTCTGAATCAAATCAGCAAGATGCCTGACTTTACCTGCAGTTCGGCAGTTTTACTTTAACTTATAAACATTTTATGCCGCCGTGACAAAGTAAGAGTAAATAACTGATGAGAGTGTTATGGAATTTAATAAGGCACGTCAAATGGAAAGAAAAAAAAACTTCTGCATTTCGCAATGTGTGTATGTGTGTGTGTGTTTATTTGTGTGTGTGTGCGCGCGGTCTATTACAGACAACCGTGTGTGTGGATCTTGTTGGAAAGTATGGCAAAAAGTCCCACATGACCGTAAAAATTTGATCGCTGTGTTTACTTCAATAATGCCACTAATATATGCATACTCCACTTCTTAATTCCATTTCTGTTTAGTTCAGTTATGATGGATTAAGGTCATGAAAAATCGCTGTTTCGAGCTTATGTAGGCCTACAGTTCAAAATACATGTTTAACTGAATAAACAGTTAGTAAACACAAGTAAATCTTATTAAACATAATTTATTTTCATCACCAATTATCATAGTAGAACTGTTTCTCAAGCAGTCTATGATGCATTTTTGAAAACAGGAGATGAGCCCCTGGTCTAATGCACCACCTGGCTCGAGAAACCCTTTCTCAAAGACTTATTATTTGGGTAGCACACATATTCTGATGCCTCAGCCTAATTCAAATAAGCCATTTTAATCTAGATTAATCTAGATTAAAACTAAATAATAATTTATGCCCACCTACATTATAATACAAATCAGTGTTAACTTTGCTTTTAAAATTTATATGTAAAACATTAATTTACCCAGGGTTGATAATGATGATAATGCATGGGTAAATGCAGTGTGAAAAGCCCTGCTTTGTTGTTTAAGCAGCATTTTTAAATGTTTATAGGAAACAAGTCAAATGTAAGTGTTTTATTCTTACCTTTATACTCCAAAAAGATCATTCCAAAAAAAATTTAAAAAAATGCTACAAATGGATTTTATATATTGATGTGCTATGCTAGGCTCTATGTAAAGTAATCACAAGCTGTTGTTAGCCCATAAAACACATGTGTCAATTCCAGTTCCTGGAGGGCTGCAGCTCTGCACCGTTTAGTTCCAACCCTAATTAAACACACCTTTAAGTCCTCAGGCTTGTTTAAAACCTACTTGCAAGTGTGTTGGAGCAGGGTTGGAACTTAGCTCCAGCAATTGAAATTGACACCTGTGCCATAAAGCATAAACAGAGCAACAAATGAAACCTGATTCAATTTACTTTGATTTAATATGACCAGCATCAACCATTTTAACAAGTTTAAACAAGTTTCTTCTTGACCCACTAAGAAATAGGGTGCTTGTTTACTTGTTATTTTCTCTTTGCTACTGCTGTACACTTTAGAGCAGATATCGCCCTCTACTGGATGAGTGGCTCCATTTGCCATTGTAGGACAACTCAAATTAACGTGTTTGTGTGTATTTATCAATACATCTTATTTACTTTTTTTAACTGAACAACACTCCTAAATTCCATGCAGATTTCTGTGTTGTCCTCTGCTTCATACACATCAATTAGTTTACTTTTATAATTATATTGATGATTTAAAACAGTAGTTAATACAATAGTTATGTAATAGACAAAACATTTGCTTTGTGCACTCTTATTTGAAATGTTTTTTCAGAGTGGAACTGTGCTTTTGTTGCAGTTAAGCCAGCCCCTTTGGAAATCAAGCCTGTATCTGAATGGGAGGAGTATACAGCACCGGTTCGATCGCCCGTCACCAGGTCCTTCACGAGGGAGTAAGTGTCAGGCATGTTCGCTCTGAAACAGACTGTTATTTAAGCATGGTTCTGCATGGCCTCCACACAACAGACTCCACAGGCTAAATAACTAATCATTCATGCATTTCTCTAGTCTTGTCCTAACATCTCATAATAGTACAACAATAGTGTTGATAGTATAACATCGTCATTAAACTGTGCTCATAAGTGAATCGACTGTCATCACTGCTTAACTCCACATAATAGAAAAGCAGTAGTGATGACAGTCCAATAATGCCTTGAGTTTTGTTCTTGCATTATTTATTGAGTTGATGTACAGTATGTGCCACATGGCCCATGTTTCTGGAAGGCTGTTGAGAGTGTGTGTTGAGATTTTTATTTTTATGACTGCCAGTGTGTGTTTTGGATTCCAGAATATTATCCAAGGAGGTCCAACTCAGACCATGCATTAGTCTAAAAAGCAAGAGTTTGTGTTTTTGTTCTGTGTGTGTGTGCGTGTTTGTTTGTATGAGCGGTAGTGTAAATGTTGTCCTGCTGCTCAGCCCTTCTAGGTTCACTGTGGCCCCCAGACCGTCCTCGGGGCAAAGCACTGCCTCCAGCAGCGACTCGGACGAGTGTGATGAGAATTATGTAACCATGCAGGCTAATATGTCTTCAGATGAACCAGTATGTAAAAACAAAAAATAACACCACAGCATTTGTTCCACTCAATGATAAATATACATAATTCATGCCTTCATATACAGCGGGGAAAATAAGTATTTGACACATCAGCATTTTTATCAGTAAGGGGATTTCTAAGTGGGCTACTGACACAAAATTCCTACCAGATGTAGCCATCAAGCCAAATATTGAATTCATACAAAGAAATCAGAACATTTAAGTATACAAGTTGAGTCATAATAAATAAAGTGAAATGACACAGGGAATAAGTATTGAACACACTTTACTTAATACTTTGTAGAAAAGCCTTTGTTGGTGATCACAGCTTCTAGACGCCTCTTGTATGGAGAGACCAGTCGTCTGCATTGCTCAGGAGTGATTCTGGCCCATTCTTCCACACAAACGGTCTTTAAATCTTGAAGGTTCCTTGGGCCTCTTTTATGAACTTTGATCTTCAGTTCTCTCCATAGATTTTCTATGGGATTTAGGTCAGGTGATTGACTGGGCCATTCAAGCAACTTGATTTTCTTTCTTTGAAACCACTTCATTGTTTCCTTGGCCTTGTGTTTGGGATCATTGTCTTGCTGAAATGTCCACCCTCTTTTCATTTTCAGCTTTCTGGTAGATGGCAGCAGATTTTTATCCAGAATGTCCCGGTACATTTCTCCATTCATCCTACCTTCAATAATATGAAGTCTGCCAGAACCCCTTGCTGAAAAGCAGCCCCAAACCATGATGCTTCCACCCCCAAACTTAACTGTTGGTATAGTGTTCTTGGGGTGGTGGGCAGTGCCATTTCTTCTCCAAACATGATGTGTAGAATGACTGCCAAAAAGTTCAATTTTGCTTTCATCTGACCATACTATAGTTTCCCAATAATCCACAGGCTTCTTCAAATGCTGTTTCGCAAACTTTAACCGGGCCTCAACATGCTTTTTGTTCAGCAATGGAGTCTTGCGTGGTGAGCGTGCATGGATGCCATGGTGGTTCAGTGCATTGCTTATAGTTTTCTTTGAAACAATAGTACCCGCTGATGCGAGGTCTTCCTGAAGTTCTGCCCGAGTGGTTCTTGGCTCTTGGAGAACTCTCCTGATTATTCTTTGGACTCCTCGGACAGGGATCTTACGTGGAGCACCTGATCGTGGCCGGTTTATGGTGAACTTATGCTTTTTCCATTTCCGGATAATAGCCCCCACAGTGCTCACAGGAACATTCAGCATTCTGGAAATGCGCCTATAACCATTCCCATCAAAATGCTTTTCAACGATAAGACTACGCAGATCTTGAGAGAGTTCTTTGTTTTTACCCATCATGAAGTCTTTCCTGTGTGCCTCCTGAGTAATGAGAAGCCTTTATAGGCCATCAATTAGGACTAAAGCAGCTGATATCAATTAGTACTGATAGGGAGCAGGGTTTTTCTCTCAATACTGACAGATCTCCTGACTTTCTATGCCATTTTGCACCTTGTTATCTTCATGTGTTCAATACTTATTCCCTGTGTCATTTCACTTTATTTATTATGACTCAACTTGTATACTTAAATGTTCTGATTTCTTTGTATGAATTCAATATTTGGCTTGATGGCTACATCTGGTAGGAATTTTGTGTCAGTAGCCCACTTAGAAATCCCCTTACTGATAAAAATGCTGATGTGTCAAATACTTATTTTCCCCGCTGTATCTTCAGTTTCTTCCCTGTTTTTTAAATTATTAGGGACCAAGACTAGATTGAGATTTAATTAAAACATGAGGGTAGTATTTCTGTCTGTCAACAGACTGAATAGAAGGACCCCTCGCTGCTTTTCCTACTTTTAACTCATCCCCCTCAACCAGGTTTCCTTCAGTGTCTGTCAGTCTTTAATTTCTATTGTTTCTTTGAAGGGCCTGAAATTTTTGCCGTGTCATCTTTGTGTTTCATTTTGTGATTCTTATTTATTTGAATGCTTCATTTCCTTGATATGCTTTTTCTGCATGTTTTTGTTTGCTAGTATAATGCTAACATAACAAGCTAATGGTAAACACTGCACAGTGTGTCGCTGATGCTCTGCCATCACTTGGCAGACTCTTTTCTCTTCTTCTTTTTCAGTTTCTCATCCTCAGCATTCTTTTGTCTGGCTCATCTGAATCTTGCATTTTTCATTTCGAGTTACTCTGCTTTTCTTTGCCATTCATTTCCTGTTTACTCTTTGATTTTTCTGCTCCTCCTCTTCCTCTTGTTCCTCCGTCCTGTAGAGAGGAGTCCTTCTACTGTACAGTTCCCATCACTCCTATAAAGAGAGAAGTGTCAGGTCTAGACCACCTGGATGAGGTGAGCAGGGTTGAGGAAGTGGACCGAACTCCATGTGTGTTTTACCAAAAACAACAACAAAAAAAAACTTATGTAGAGGCAATTTATTTGGTTTTAATTTAATTTAATTTAATTTTTTTATTATTTTGAGATGAGTGGAACCAACATTTCCTACATGGAGTTATACGTGTATGAAGCCTTTGAGTGTAGATGCATATCTAAATTTTTGTTTGATGAATTCAAAGATGATTAATTATCAATGATTGTATTGTCTTTAAATCAGGTAATAGTGTATGGCACATTGTAGTCACTTGATGAATTGGTTTGTACTGAGTTAGTAAATAATGCAGTGTAATAATGCTTGTTATAGACTCACCGGCCACTTTATTAGGTACACCTTACTAGTACCGGGTTGGACCCCTTTTGCCTTTAGCAAAATTTCACACATAGATTCAACAAGGTCCTGGAAAATTCCTGGAAATTTTTATCCAAATTGACATGATAGCAACACACAGTTGCTGCAGATTTGTTGGCTGCACATCCATGATGTGAATCTCCCATTCAACCTCATCCCAAAGGTGCTCTATTGGATTGACATCTGGTGACTGTGGAGGCCATTTGAGTACAATGAAACCAGTTTGAGATGATTTGTGCTTCATGACATGGCGCGTTTTTCTGCTGGAAGTAGCCATCAGAAGATGGATACACTGTGGTCATAAATGGAAGGACATGGTGAGCAACAATACTCAGATAGGCTGTGGCGTTGACACAATGTTCAATTGGTACTAATGGGCAAAAGTGTGCCAAAAAAATATCCCCCACACCATTACACCACCACCATCAGCCTGACCCGTTGATACAAGGCAGGATTGATCCATGCTTTCAGGTTGTTAACGGCAAATTCTGACCCTACCATCCAATTGTCGCAGCAGAAATCGAGACCCATCATACCAGGCAACGTTTTTCCTATCTTCTATTGTCCAATTTTGGTGAGCCTGTGCAAATTGTAGCCTCAGTATCCTGTTCTTACCTGACAGGAGTGGCACCCGATGTGGTCTTCTGCTGCTGTAGCCCATCTGACTCAAGGTTTGATGTGTTGTGCATTCAGAGATGCTCTTTTCACTCATTATAACTGAGGTATGCAGTGACTCACGAACGAGTGACTCACAAATGAGTTACTGTTGCCTTTGTATCAGCTCTAACCAGTCTGGCCATTCTCCTCTGACCTCTGGCATCAACGAGGCATTTGCGCTCACAGAACAGCCTTCCACTGGATATTTTCTTTTTTGGACCATTCTCTGTAAACTCTAGAGATAGTTGTGTGTGAAAATCCCAGTAAATCAGTAGTTTCTGAAACACTCAGACCAGCCTGTCTGGCACCAACAACCATGCCACGTTCAAAGTCACTTTAATCACCTTTCTTCCCCATTCTGATGCACTAAGGTTTTGGTGAACTGCAGGAGATCATTTTGACCATGTCTACCTGCCTAAATGCGTTGAGTTGCTTTCATGTGATTGGCTGATTAGAAATTTGCATTAATGAACAGTTGGACAGGTGTAACTAATAAAGTGGCCGGTGAGTGTATATTGAAAAACTACATCTATTATACTGATTTCTCATAACCATGGAACCTTTTTGAAAGAATCCCACAAACAACACTTTTATTGCTGGAATTGATATCTGTATTTTTAAAGACTAATAGAGCATTGTTTTGAATCACCTAGATGAATATTGAATGAATTATGAAGATCTTAGGTCAGTTTGAGTTCAAAAAAGACTACTCTCTGCATATTTTGCAGATGATTATGACACTGTGTCCAAAGCTCAGTACAGATGTAATCGTCAGATTGAGTGTTGGTTGAAGGACTGCATGTAGATCGCTAGATTAGATACTTAAACACTTCAGACTGTTGACTTACATCATCACCTAGTAGCATTGTTGTAGATTAATATACCAGTAGCATACATCTTTTAACTATTTCTGATTACAACACTGAATACTGACATGGTTATGGTATACAACCTCTTTTGTAATTATTGTAATTTCTTTTTTATTTCTCAGAACAAGTTAGGAGCACCAATGAATGCTGATGGAGGTGGCAGTCCCATGGTGAAACCCAAAGGAGACAAGCAGGTGGAGTACCTGGACCTCGACTTGGACCCTGGGAAATCAACTCCACCTCGAAAGGTAAGATATATCTAGGGTGCTACCTCCCTGCCAAGGTCAGTCATCCGTAGGTCGTGTGCATGAATTCGGGTACTGGTAAGGGCAGTTATGAGCTTGGTGCACTATACAAAGGGGCACACTGAGTAATCCTCATTTCACATCATCGAAACTGGAATTTATAAACAATAGTAGAACTAATCACTTTAATATATCAATTTCACTACGTTTTTCAAAGAACATTAAGAAATTTGTCTTAATTATCATTTACCAGGAACATTTAAACCATTAAACAACTGTAAATATTTGCTAAATTTGTTCTAACCATGTTCATTCATGTTAAAAATAAATAACTAATAATTAAATAATCAATAATTATTTTTTGAGAAACATCTCTCGTGTAATTAGGTTGACGTGATTCTTATTTTACGGATTATCAGACTTTTCAGGGTACAAAAGTTTCAGTGCACTGGAAGATTTTTGCGATTGAGACAGCAATTCAAAACAGCAAATCTAAAATAGCTGTGCAGGATGCCAGAATGTTGCAATGGTTAATACAATGTCTGTTACCGCAGTCTATACAGACACGTCATTATAATTTATGTAATTCAGTCCTTTTGTTTTATTGTGGTTGTCACTACTGCAGCCTTTACAGTTTGTATGTATGTGTTTATATATCTGTTTTTTATCTTTATAAATGAACAGGTGTGTGCATGTGTGTTGCTGTTTGCACACAGCTTTCCCTGTCAAACAAATAAAAAAATCTAAATATCAGGTCAGGAAATATTGAGACTTTCACATTCTGATGACTTTCTCCTGTCCTTCACCACATGTAGCACAAAGTGATCTGCACATCACAGAATGTAATTGTGCATCAGAATGGGCTCTATGATATGCAAAACAGATGTTAAGATAATTAAATGATTGAAAACATGACAATAGTGTCTTAAAGGGCCATGAAACCCCCCTTTTTCGGTTCAAGTCTACCTGCTTCATAATGGGCATGGAGCGCTGTGAACAGAGGGAGGAGTGGGTAAGGTTGGCAGGGCAGGGGAGAAAGAGGGGAGCAAACAGATCAGTTGGCTCACATAATGAGACACAAACTATGAGGAGATCCATGATTTTATAGCTCATAGTTAAAATAAGTAATTGAACGCCCTGCTACATTTGGTATTCATAATTTCATATACCCATAACCACAATTTGTTACATCATTATAAAGATAATCGTGTTTATTTAAACATTATAAATGAGGAGGACTTCTCTCCTCCTCAATCCCTGGATCTGAATGCAGTCGAGGTGGATAGCATTGCAGCAGGTTTCTTTCCCTGTCTATTTCAACTATTAGCGCTGCCGGTAATCCAGCGGATTTTAAACTTATGGTGAACACAGCAGCACGGATATAGATGATTTGTCTCAATAATGAACTCACTGATAAAAGACTGAAAGTCTGCCATACCCCAATTGTCGTACAGCTCTTTCGACAAAAATGCTTGCTGCAAACCAACGTCTTTACTTTATTTGGCCCTGACAAAATAGTGGGGAAAAACATGCAACAAACCCCAGGGTTCATAGTAACAAACACATATGACCTGTGCTGTGCAGACGCGGTCTGATCCAGTTATTGAATCACAGCTTGGCAGGTCAGAAACCATGTGCTCTCATGAATGATTAAGAAGCGGGGTCTTCTCATAGGATAAGAAAACTCTACTATGAATAATAATGAGAAACCGACACGTCATCACTCCACTAGCAGATTCGTGCTAAATTATTTTAAACCCGGAAGATGAAATTAAAAGCGAAAAGCACAAAATGATCCAGTTTTCCTTACAAAAAAAGCTGACCGGTGCTAAAGTTGTCTTAACTGATGCTCAACACACACAAATCTGTTAAAACTTTTAAAGAGTACTCCAGGGTGTCCCGCATCTTTCTTTCTTGAAAGAGATACAAGGATACATGTCTGGTTTAAACTTAAAACAGCAGCAAAAAATCAATACAGTGGAACATAGAAACCCCATTGCTCACTAGTGTTTAGGAAGTGTCAATGCCAGAGCAGCACAGACAGAACACACAATGACGGCAATGAAGTCAGTTTCGAGCAAGGTATGCACCCTGGCGTACGATGATCATTCAGTGCAGACGTATAAATCTGGCATTGGTTTCTGATGTTGTTGCTTTTGCTTGCAAAATTAGTTAAAGTCACCAAGAAATCAAAACTAACCATATGATTTTGTTAGTTCACATTGCCATTTTTGTGGTGAATAATTCATCAGTGCATATTATTAAGAAAAAATAGGGTTTGCTCGTCTATTCTTTAATTGAAATCTGAAAATGCACTTCCTGTTTTTTTTTTTTTTTTTTTTTTTTTAATTTTCAGATTACATATATCTTAGGAATTGGGCGTGGCTAACATTTAACCACACGCCTCCAACTGTCAGTTTTGACAACAAACAGAAGTGGTGAGGAGGAGAAGTCTGTTAGTTTGTAATAACTCTTCTAAAACTCCTTTCCCAATCTTTCTGAATGACATGTCTACTTTACTACATCCATTCAGCCAGCAGTTGAAAAAACAAGCCATACGCACTGTTTTCTCATTCAATATACTGTTTCTTTGGGAACTGTCACAATATGAAGAGAAAAAAATTAAAAGTTCCGGTTGCACCTTTTTTTTTTTTTTTGCTAAAGACCATGCTATTTATGTAAACTTACTATTTTGTAGGTATCTGTTAACAAACATTGATAAGTCAGTCAGATTTGTGTTAATATTTTTTTAAGTTTGTTGAAAATAAATAAATAAATAAATATAAAATGTGCCTTTTTCCTATTTGAGAAAAAAGAAAAAACAAAGTCCCTGCTACACTTAGGCAGGGGACGATGATCAAGGTATATATCAACGTTTGAAAAAAAAAAATTAAAACTGGTTTAAAACCATCAACATTTTTTGTTGTACCGTTCCTAAGATATGTATATTTTTTATTTGTGTTTTTTTTAAGGTCAACAGAAAAGATATCCAAAGATGCTGTGTATGTTTTTTTTTTTGTTTTTTTTTTTTGTGTGTGTGTGTTTTACAATGTGTTTTCTGTGTTTATGAATCAAATGAAGACAACACAAGATAATAATTTATTTGAATTATTTAGTCTGACATTTACTTATGAAAGTAAATCAGTTGCGAAACTCGAGAGCTTGCAAATGTAAATGTGAGCACTTGTGATAATAATATTTGTATGTGTAGGTTGAAATGTACACTTACAGCTCTGATGTGAACAGCTGAAATCCTCGATTTGCACACACACACAACAATCCACACGCTTGTGTTTTAAATTCGAAGTTGCAGATTAATAGTTGTGTATTTGTAAAATGTCATTCACAAATACAAAGTGACAGACACACGTGTGCACGGCAAATTTGACTGCATCTTCGCTCTACAACCACAGGTCGGCACTCACAACCTCTCAGATTCGTCAGTACAACTACAAATCTCCCGCGCTCTGACTTTTGCTACACATCTCCCGCGATCTCTGTAGCAGAACTCATCTGTGCACTCGCAGATGCAGAGGCGTGAGCAGCACTGGGCAGGGGAGGGGCGGGGCTGGTGTAAAGCTGTTTGATTGGCTGATGCCTGACCAATGAACAATGCCAGCAGCCAACAGGACTGAGGTGCAAAATAATCATTTCCTACGATTATTTTATTATTTAGGGTTTATTTAAACTCTTTTCTGAAGAGATTCTTGTTAAAAATAATAAATTCTGTGGAAATGTACATACCAGTAAAAGAGCAGCAAAGCCAGTTTATTGGCTAGAGCCAGCCAATGAGATGGGGCGTTTCTGTTTGTCAGGACACAGGGCAGCTCACGTTGTTGGAGGCCTCGAGCAATCAGAGGGTAAGTTATGATTTTTAATAATTATCTATATGTTCAATACTGTTAGCTAAGCTAAGGACTGTGCTGGGTGCTTCTCTTGTTTGTTTCTTATATAAGAAAACAGTTATGAGTTATCTAGGAGCTGCTTTCAATCATGTTATATGGTTCTAAAGATACGATTCAACCCACATGAAATAAGAAGTTGTAATAGTATTTATAGTAAATAATAGTACGTTTTTGAACCATACTAACTATAGTAAACTGTATTATACAGTATATATTGCAGTATCTACAACTTTGTTAATGAATGCAACAGCACACTGTAGTATTAACTAGCATGAACTTTAATAAATTGAAGTATACTTGTATGTATGTATGTATATATATATATATATATATATATATATATATATATATATATATATATATATATATATATATATATAGCTTAAATTTGAAAAAATTGAAAAATAGCTATCTGTTTAAAACTAAACATTCTAATGCCATTTATTATGCAAATATCAAGTTGAAACAAATCTGTTAAGAATACGTATTTATATGTAAAACCTAATACATTTTAAAGCAGTTTCATTTCTTTCTAATTTTTACATCTACATGCATTACATCTGATTTAGGTCCACAATGTTTATCTAATGTTTAATTAGGGTTAGAACTAAACTTTGCAAAGCTGCAGCCCTCCAGGAACTGAGTTTGACACCTGTTCTGTAAGGGAATGTAATTTGTCAAATAAAATTTACAGTGCAAATAAGTGCAGTGCAAATGTCTAGTTACTTGTATTGAAATATTTCAGGGTTTTTCCTTGTTCATAATGAGATGGAGGTGGTAAATCCAACTTCATCATTACCCATCAAATGTTATCTCCTCTTTAATCCTTTGCTCAAGCCTTTACTAATGGTCAGAAAGCAAGCCATTGTGTAAAGCTGGTTGATGCTCACTGTAATAGGGAGAGATGATGACTGTTCAGCTTATGTTGCTTAACCCTGCAGATGAGATGCTCAAAGTGGACCCTCAGCCGAGCGATGGACACTGTCTCCCTCACCTAGTTGCGCTTCCTTTGAACACACATATCATGTTGAAGGATGCAAGTTGTGGACCTAAATCAGATGTAATGCATGTAGATGTAAAAATTAGAAAGAAATGAAACTGCTTTAAAATGTATTAGGTTTTACATATAAATACGTATTCTTAACAGATTTGTTTCAACTTGATATTTGCATAATAAATGGCATTAGAATGTTTAGTTTTAAACAGATAGCTATTTTTCAATTTTTTCAAATTTAAGCTATATATATATATATATATATATATATATATATATATATATATATATATATATATATATATACATACATACATACAAGTATACTTCAATTTATTAAAGTTCATGCTAGTTAATACTACAGTGTGCTGTTGCATTCATTAACAAAGTTGTAGATACTGCAATATATACTGTATAATACAGTTTACTATAGTTAGTATGGTTCAAAAACGTACTATTATTTACTATAAATACTATTACAACTTCTTATTTCATGTGGGTTGAATCGTATCTTTAGAACCATATAACATGATTGAAAGCAGCTCCTAGATAACTCATAACTGTTTTCTTATATAAGAAACAAACAAGAGAAGCACCCAGTACAGTCCTTAGCTTAGCTAACAGTATTGAACATATAGATAATTATTAAAAATCATAACTTACCCTCTGATTGCTCGAGGCCTCCAACAACGTGAGCTGCCCTGTGTCCTGACAAACAGAAACGCCCCATCTCATTGGCTGGCTCTAGCCAATAAACTGGCTTTGCTGCTCTTTTACTGGTATGTACATTTCCACAGAATTTATGATTTTTAACAAGAATCTCTTCAGAAAAGAGTTTAAATAAACCCTAAATAATAAAATAATCGTAGGAAATGATTATTTTGCACCTCAGTCCTGTTGGCTGCTGGCATTGTTCATTGGTCAGGCATCAGCCAATCAAACAGCTTTACACCAGCCCCGCCCCTCCCCTGCCCAGTGCTGCTCACGCCTCTGCATCTGCGAGTGCACAGATGAGTTCTGCTACAGAGATCGTGGGAGATGTGTAGCAAAAGTCAGAGCGCGGGAGATTTGTAGTTGTACTGACGAATCTGAGAGGTTGTGACTGCCGACCTGTGGTTGTAGAGCGAAGATGCAGTCAAATTTGCCGTGCACACGTGTGTCTGTCACTTTGTATTTGTGAATGACATTTTACAAATACACAACTATTAATCTGCAACTTCGAATTTAAAACACAAGTGTGTGGATTGTTGTGTGTGTGTGCAAATCGAGGGATTCAGCTGTTCACATCAGAGCTGTAAGTGTACATTTCAACCTACACATACAAATATTATTATCACAAGTGCTCACATTTACATTTGCAAGCTCTCGAGTTTCGCAACTGATTTACCTTCATATTTACTGCTCCAAAATATTATAAATGTTTCTCAAAATAAAAAATATTGTGTTCAAAGCGGAGAAAAGTTTGTTTTTTTTACTCAGACATTTAAAAAGAACTTATTTTAGAGCAGTAATCACAATACCGTGGAACCATGATATGATATTTTATCCAAGGTTATCATGCCATCAGAATCTTATACCGGCTCATGCCTAGCTACACTCAAACATTGAGTTGTTGATTTAGCTTAATCCATAATGTTGTCGTCAGCCACCTTGTGTCACTTTGCATGAAACTTGGGCAAAATCAATTTTTGGTGAAATGAACCTGATGGCAAATTCCTATAACAGAATTCCAGTGCCACTATTTTTGTCATCTCTCTATTTTTAACTTTCTTCATATCTTCACCTTGCAGAAGAAGAATAACGGGACTGGTATTTCTGCATCAGATGAGCGTGTAGACTATGTGCTGGTGGATCAGCAGCGAACGCAAGCACTGAAAAGCACCCGGGAGGCCTGGAGTGATGGACGGCAGTCGACAGAGGACACCCCCACCAAAGGGGCCAAATGACATCCATCTCTTCTGGTAGGTCAGGACTCGTGGGAGACCCAGGAAGGGAGGACACCGCACAAGCTCTGAACCTCCTATCTGGCCCTCCACCTTTGATTTTAGATACAGCTGTGTGACAGCGCCTAGGTCACAGCTCCCAGATCAGCTAGTTTACACTGCTTCCTGCTAGACGACAGTACCCACGCAGGGGAGAGCTGGTCCCAGGGATCCTCACCAATAAGCTGACAGACTCAAAAGTATGGACTGCACACTGCACAGGGGCTGAAGAACTTGCCAAGCCACTTCGGCTGAAAGCCCAGTGAAAATGATGCTAAACAGAAGCAGGTATTATTCCTACACACTGCCCACCACCCATCCACATTTTTTCGTTTGGATATCATTTTCTCCCATCATGGTATCAAAGCACATTATTCCAATGGCTTGGGGTACATCAGGTCTGTCCTCAAGTAATGTTCCATGTTCACAAAACTGCCAAGTCGAGGACGTTTTAGAAGCCTAAAATGTTCATTTGTGTATAGTTTCTTGATAATCTGAAACCAGTAGACATCTAGGTTTCAGAATGTTCCATTAGTTTTTTTCTTTTGGCCTCAAGTGTAATTTGGTAGTGCAATCAAAAGGTGTTGAGTTTGCTTGAACTGCAAATCTACTTAAGGTGACAGAGTTAGTTTGTTAAAAAAAAGAAAGAAAAAAGATTTTCGTTGGCGTTTAAGACAGCAGGCAGACTGTATAAAGTGTTATGTACATGAATAAAAGTGTCCTTTATTTGTATCTTAATATCCAGTGTGAGTTAAGGCTAAGATGTGGATTCTGCAGGATAGAAGTCTACACGGTCTGAGATGGTATCAGAAACTATGAAATGTTATCGGTGGAATCAGGAACTGTGATCGTTTTTATTAGAGAAGATAATTCTCTGTTGTTGTTGTTGTTTTGTGTCTTTTATGTTCTTATTTTGGCTCCTTTCTCTTTTTTTTCAAAGCAAGGTATCAATTTACAGAAGCGCTGAGGTCAGGTACTCACTGAAAGGTTGAACAGATTTCATGTTTGAATTTTATTCTGCAGCTTTAGATGACATCTCAAGCGTTGCAGTTTGTATGTTCTCGTAGAAACCTTATGAAATTGCTCATGATGCAAGATATTATGACAAAGGCTTTGTGCTGTATGAGATCATGCCTTCGTGGAAAGGAGGAAAAGTCGGTCAAGTAGTTTCAGGTATTTTCTTTTGTCTCTGTGTTGACTGGTCTATCAATGCGTTTTATTGCCACTTCAATAATTTATTTCAAATAGAGTCCACGGCTCTTGAAGACTAATTGCCTTACCGTTGCAACTTTTTTTTTTTTTTTCAAATGATGTAAATATGATCCGTTCACTGATTTTTAGCTCATGTCAGAACACATCTATTGAGAATACATCAGCATAGAAGTCTACTGTGTGTGTAAAATAAAAATAAAAAAGCTCTACTAACTACCGTTCTTAAGCCAAGAAGACAGCTGCGGTGTATCAGAACATTGGTGGCTTCTGCTGTATATATCCATACAGGCTCTTCAAGCATGTCTTTAGATTCAAAGCTGTGCCTATGTTGTTTCTGTCTACTCAAATCTGTTTTTCTTCTTTCTTTTCTTCGTTGAGTTCTCAGACCCTGATGCTTTATATCTTTTTTAATGAATCTGAAAGAAATGTACATTTGAAAATAAACTCAATAAAATGATACTTCAGGAGATTACTGCTGACATTGCAACTTATGGGACTTGTGATTATTTTTATTGATTAACTGTGCTGTCAGGTATATAGATTATTATGGGCCAGATTTACTAGACAGGACTAATAAGCACAAGAACATATACAATCTATTAAAATGATAGATTTTAAATTAAAGACAGATGTGTGTACGTATATATGTGTATGTATATATACTCAATAATAACTGTTCACAGCTTTTCATTGCAAACCTTTGTTACTGTATGTTCGGGATAAAAGCATCCACTGAATTAAACTGCTGTAAAAATACATCAGATAAATATTTTTTTCTTTTTTTCTTTTGCCTAAATCTGTTAATCAACCTCTGCCCTGATCAAAAATACTAAATTGTTTAGAAAATTGCAGGATTTTAATTGCCAAGTTCACAAATGATGTCACTGATTTGGTGTAAAAACACAACACAAACACAAAACAACGTATTTTCAATTACTAATTGTGAACTGGATTTTTTCCCTTTTATCACAGCCTTGAACCTGTGAAAGATTACTAACAAAATTGGCTTTGATGCAGTGTTAGATTTTCATTTTTTCTCCCTAATTTTCTGTTGGTGGCTGCTTTTGCCCTATTGACTTCCATTATATCCACATTAGATGGTGCATAACTACAGTCTTTGTTTTTGTTTACTCCATGTAGTTCTGAATGCTGAGATTTTCTCAGACACATCAAGGTAAGTGCGTAAATATCACTCACACACACACACACACACACAGACACACACACACACACACACACACACACACACACACACACACACACACACATACGCTTTAATTTGCTGTTAAACAATATATAAAATCTAGAAACTAAGCTTTCTTTCTTTATAAAGGGTTAATAGTGCTGACTCATGATCACCAGTAAAAATAACTAATAACCACCAACAATCAAAACTGCATGATTATATGGTGTCATGGTTTTGCAATCAAAATAATGCAGTTATAATGAAAATGGGGCAAAAACAGCCACTGACAGTAAATTAGGAAGAAAAAAAAAGAAAATTAATCAGAACAGCGCATCAAAGGCGATGTTTCACATGTCCAAGACTGTGATAAAAGGTTTTAAAAAATCCAGTCCACAATTACTTTTACTATTGAAAAAACAAAATGTAGTATTTTATTCACCAATCAGTGACAACATTTATGAATTTGGCAATTAACCCTTTGACTGACCCTTTACCAAACGGTTGACCATGTTTTTACTGTTTTAAAGTCTTTTAAAGAACGACTGTTTTAAATAATGGGTTACACACACAGCATTGTTGGTTTACAAAAGAAAAATCAAACAAACATAATCTTGTTGCACTACTACACTTGGTTTTGGTTTTATTATAAAAATAAAACCCAAGAAAGCATTTTAAATGACAAACTGAAATATTTAATGGCATATGTCAAAAAATAAAGGCGATTTAGTATTCAAAAATGTTTTATTTTGATGATACTTTTAAATAACTTGGTCTTACACTTCATATTTTCATATTTTTCAGAGTATATGTAATAATTCCGATACTTTTACCATAAGCTAACATATATACCATTTGGTAAAGATGCATTTTTACAGCAGTTTAATTCAGTCGATGCTTTCAATCAGAACATAACAAAAGGGTAGTAAATTTGCCCAGAGGGTATCGTTGAGTTTTTTTTTTATTTTTATTTTTTTTATTCAAAGCATTTTCTCAAGATATGTTTTTTAAAATAGGATTTGTCACAAAAAAATCATTCCGCTAGCTGAAAAAGAAAAGCTTGTGGCCATATTAAGACCTAAAATCCCCCCAGAGTGGATGAAAAAATCCACCAACAGTGCATAAGAGTTGACTTCAGTGAATCCTGACAGTAATATTTTTAGCAGGTTATGGGTAATTCTGACCCCTGTGGGCTAATGTTATATGATATATATCTGTTCTTATAATTAAGCCACAGCGGCAATCATAGGTGATTTCATGCTTCATCTTAATTTAAATGTAACTTTTCACAGGTATGAGAAGTAGACATTTCTCTTTAACACTTTTTAATGAAACAAGTATCCAAGTATCTTTACAGAATTCTTTTCATCAGTAACGAAGGGAATTTTTTTTTCAATAAAACATGTTTTTTGTAGACTAAATAAAATGATGATGAACTGAAAGAAGTTTCATTAATTAAAATATATAACATTATGCATATTTAACATTCTTTGCAATGTAGATGTAGGGATGCTCCAATCAATCGTCTGGAGATCGGTATCGGCCGATAATCAAATTTATTGACTTGATCTCTACTCACTGATCAGGATGATCTCATGAACCTACAGTATCACAAGTGTTTGTGTTAGCTGGAGATGAAGAAAATATTTGAATGACCTTGCATGTGTTTAGGCCTTTTTACATATATAAACTGAAAGAACTTCTGTGTTTTTGACAATATTGCAAGTTTAGTAAAAGCTGGCTGGAAATATTAGATAAATAAAACTTTAAAAATATATTTTTAACTTGAATACTTAGTAATATAATTTGTAATTTACTTATTGCAATAAACAGTAGTTAATAGGCCTATTTCCTCTCATTAAAGAAGTAATGGGTTTATGTGTGTGTGTGTGCATCAGGTCTTTTTTTTTAATAAGAGATGTTGGATTCTTCTTCCATTATTTGCAGTGTTTCCAAATTGCATAGTTTGTAATTTAATTTTTTTTATCTATTATTTTCAGTAAAGCTTCTTCTGACCATGACCTGTTGACATCTAAACTATTATAAGAAACGTGTTTAAGGGATTATTTGCAGCATCCTTAATTTTTTATCTTAGGTAAGGAGAAAACTCCACTTACAGTAAATATCATACTTAGAGGGAAAATTAGCTTTATGCATTACAAAGCTTGAAGTATCAGAATTGGTTCTCTGTATCGGCCGATCACCATGACAGGGAATCTGTACTTGATATCGGCTGCAAAAATCCTGATCGGAGCATCCCTAATTAGAGGTGTTCATTTTTACATGAAAAAAATATGTACGTGTGCTTCAAGTTTTATCAGGGTGTATTCTATCATTTTGTTGAAACTTATTTTCTTCTTTTGACATGCAAAAAAGCAGATATGTACACACCAAATGAATGGGATTCTGAGCCACATCTCAACATCCTAAAAGATATAAAAATAAGTAGAATCTGAATAGTTACGTATATTAAACCTCATGCTCCCTTTGCATAGCAACATATTGATCAAGTGGGAACGCTGACCTGTGCTCTTGCATGCAGCAGTTCATCTCATGGAACTTATAAAAATAGATACATTTATTACATAAATGATCAAAGAAGCCAGTTCTTGCATCTTTCAATTTGCTTAAATTTCACACACGCACATGCTCAGAAGAAGAACCGTTACATAATGACTGAAAATAGAATTAACTTTGATTAACTGGACACGTTGAAAAAAGGCTAATGATACCTAATGATATGCCATTCAGTTAAAAAATAACTTATTTTTTTTTTTAAGTTTAACACAGATTTCACTTTAAATATGATGGGTTTATTCTTGTGTAGTAAGCAATGCTTGTTACATTTGCCAAGTAGTTTAAGTTAAGCACAAATTCTGTTTGTGTAAGGAAGTGTCATAACTATGCTCAACACAATGTTAGTAAAGGAGTTTCTGTCCTAACCATCTGCAACGCACAAAATTTCTATTATAGAAAAGGTTTCTATTTCTGCAATGTCAAGGCTGAAAGGCAGCATAAACTACTATGACCATGATCACCTCAGGTACTGATTATGTGCTTTATTCAGTGTTAATACCTACCAATGTGCACTTGAGTACCATTATACTTGATATCGTATAGTTTGCAAAAAAAATGAGTGAGTGCAAACTAACAAATTACAGTAATCATGTACTTTTAATAATGTTAAAGAGGTTTAATATATTTTAAATAGATTATAATCCTTACCATTTATTTGTGAGCATAGATCTCTATTCTGCGCTGAATTCAATTTAATCTGTCATGTAGAGTCTGGTGCGAACACACAAATGACTTATTGTTGGAATCTTGTCCCATCACTTACAGTTAAGACACGGTGTAAGTTGGGAATGCAACGGTTCTCTGTTAAAAATTGTATCTTCCCGTTGTCCTCCCGCGTCCTGTGATCCGCAGCTCAAAATATGCATTACTAATATTGGTTTAGTGACAATTGTCGTATTTTGTCGTACAATTGTAAATTAAAAAAAGTTCTGCTTTTGGACACTTGCGATTACCTTTCAGATGCACCGCATGTGCGAGGAACTGTCCAATCACCTCTTAGTATTTAATTCTGTTGTTGACATCACGTTTCCTCACGTGGCAAGTGAAGGAGATACAGCCCAAATCATTTAACGGATAAATGACTGTTAATGAAGATGCGTTGTTGCCTTGGTAATGCAAGCATAATGTAAACGGAAGTAATCAATACTCTAAAAGTGCTCAATTATTAAGATGTGTTGACAATTATTATTATCTGCATAATTGGGTGAGACTAAGTCAAGATGTAAAATAGAAAAATGTTATCATTTTATTTGAACATACAATTTTCAAAATGCCTAACTTTTATTTCGTTTATGAGAGAACAAGCAAACCTACAGTCATATGTGAAGCCTGTTGTATTGTCAGGTGTTTGTTACTCAATAAATATGTATATTGTTCTTTGAATTTTTCGGTAGCTATTTTTTTTCTAAACATAGCACATACCGTACTGAAACCGTGACCGTAAAACCGTGATACATACCGAACTATGAGTAGATTAAACCGTTGCACCCCTAGTGTAAGCAGTTTTGTTTTTGTCAATTCTGGCTCACAGATGGGAGCATTTTTTTAAATAAAATGACTACTATAAAGCACAAACCTCATCTTAGGGGAAACGCACCAACCATCTTTTTTGTTTGACCAAGTTTTGAAGAGTCAAGATGTCTTCATTGAAGCTGTGAAACCCTCAAATTTGTCATTAGAACTGAGGCTTTAAATCTCAGTCTTTTGTGGTTTGCTCAACATGAGTGGTTTCGTGGGATGCAAGCACCATGGTGAGAGTTAGTTTTGGCATGTCTTGATGAACAGAGATGCTTTAAACCTCAGAGCTGTCCAAGTTGTGTCTTGCAGGCTCCCTGTTGTACGCTGTGCAGGATGAAGTGGTATAAGATGGGTACTTTTTCTCCTTTTGCTTTCGCCTCAACAAGAGAACCACTATGACTACAATCAGGCACACCAGCAGGATGAGCCCAGCCACTCCCAGCAATGTGGACATTCCAGCTGGAAGTGTGGAATCTGAACCAGGCCCTTTACCCAGGCTCCCCTCTACCAGAGGGCGCTCCAGGTAGGTCTCTCGGCCCCATGGCTGGTTCACCTGGAGTCGGTTGGAGCGGTCTAGGGCGATGTGCTGAATGTTGGTGCCTCTGCTATTCTCAGCACCAATTTCGTAAACTTCGGGGTCAGGTACTGCTCGTCGACTACGGGATTGGGTGGAAGGATCCGCTATGGCGGAGGATATAGCGTGGTGGTACTCCAGGCTTCTTTTGCCACGGTTGGCGTTCTCTCTAGAGCGGAGTGTGTAGATGGTGTGGATGAACCATTCACGGCCAGCAGCGACCTGAAATGTCGAACATGAATAAAGGATCAGGATTCTGATTGAAAATGAGTGAACTCTGAGATTCACTCTTGTTTTAAAATGAATCGGAGTGTCTGACCTGAAAGAGTGGAGATGATGACAGGGTGAAACCATCCGATCCAGGTTGCTGGATCAAAGGTAGGGCTCCAGGGGTATCCAAAGCCAGACTGGCATCAAACTGGACGTTTCCAAAGGCGGTGGCTTGAGTTTCTGGCTGAGCTTTGTCCTAAAATTCAATGTTTAAAATTTATTATGCTCATTACTAAGTCAGTGACAGAAGAAGTAGTTTTTTGAAGCTGTGAATTAATTAAACTAGTTGCATCTTAAAATAATTGTTCAAGGCACTTAAAATGCTGGGTTCCCAGACTTTCACTTACTTAAAAAACTAAATTTTCATGGTCTATAATGAACGAAAAAATGAGCCGATGTTGTCTTTTTGCAGATTAAAATTATTTGAGGTTGAATATTATTTTTCAGGAATTTAATAGCCATTATGACAGCAACAATCGATAATTCTTTTTCTCACTTTGTGAAAAATAAGCAAGCTCTCCCAAACTTTAAAGTAGTAATTTCAAGTCAAAGCTATAGAAATGTACATTTTCCTAGTTTGCGCTAGTTAAGAAGTATAGGTGACTGCATTTGACTTAAGTGACTGGCAGTTCATGAGCAGTAAAATAAACATAATTATAGACAAAACATGTTAAAAAAAAAAAGAGTTTACACTTGGCGAGGTAGTGGCGCAGTAGGTAGTACTGTCGCCTCACAGCAAGAAGGTCGCTGGGTCGCTAGTTCGAACCTCGGCTCAGTTGGCGTTTCTGTGTGGAGTTTGCGTGTTCTCCCTGCCTTCGTGTGGGTTTCCTCCGGGTGCTCCGGTTTTCCCCACAGTCCAAAGACATGCGGTACAGGTGAATTAGGTAGGCTAAATTGTCTGTAGTGTATGAGTGTGTGTGTGGATGTGTGTGTGGATGTTTTCCAGAGATGGGTTGCGGCTGGAAGGACATCCGCTGCGTAAAAACTTGCTGGATAAGTTGGTGGTTCATTCCGCTGTGGCGACCCCGGATTAATAAAGGGACTAAGCCGACAAGAAAATGAATGAGTTCACACTCAGATATGCTTGACACTAATAACAGGTTTGGAATGCTGTCATGGGAGAGAATCCTGAGCTAGAAGATAATTGAGGCTAGGGCTCCCGCCTGGTCAATAAGCATATAAAGGGGTTCGAGATCAGGTAGGTCTTGAGAGCTCCTCCTGGTAAAGGGAGGAAAAGGAGGAGATTGCGTGGAAGCAGGGACTCTTCCAAAACGAAGATAAGGTAGTAGGGTGAAATTGGTCTGTTTGTTGTAACCTTGAATGAATCTTATTGGATTATTGCTGATTACGAATGAGAGACCAGCCATGATCAATCATATCACTTGCTCCTCTTGAAATTAGTTCATAAAACTTCACTTTGATAAAAGGAAACTATAATTGAATACGTCAAACAAAAGTCCATAATGTTCCATGACTTGGACAAAAACAAATGACAGATATCTATATAAACAATTCCAGGATTTTTAATTGCTGGAATAGACGGTTGAAAGTTCCAGCATATTCATGATATGATTAACATGCTGGTGACAACTACTGGTTAGAAAGGTTTGAATGCAAAGATAACTCAGCTAAAACATGCAAAAAAAAAAATAAAAATAAATCATCCAAATAGCATTGTTTAAAAGATCAAAAAAAAGGTTTTAAAAATTGCCCTAAGACAAGAACGAGTGCTGTTCAATACCTTTAGGAGAACTTTTGAACCACTTCAAATGTTGACTACTGTAAATAGTTTTTACAAACGTATAAAAATAATTTGAGATTAGATAGAACCATAGACCAGATTTTCCCAATCCTGAGATTTTAATTTTTTTATATTTGAATAGCTACTTACTGCTATATATATATATATATATATATATATATATATATATATATATATATATATATATATATATATATATATATATATATATATTCAGAAAAATTAGCAGTGAATACCTTTTTTAAATATAAAAAATGAATATATTTCTAACTTCTGGAAATAATGTACAAGTTCAATTCTAAGTCATATAAAACCACATTATTCATGGAAAATTGTATTGTGATTTCATAACTGAATCTATATCATGGACCTTATAAACGGTATGATTGACACTTTAATTTTCCTCAATACACATCAAGATCCACATTCACAATGTCTGTTTTGTAAAGGTAAAACAATGGAAAAATGACATACCAGAATCTTGAGCCTGTAAAGGAGGGATGGCGCATCAGCCAGGCATCCATACTCTTTATTGGTTGGGTTGTACTTTGGCACATAGCCATCTGTCCCGGTACAGAGGAAAACTTTCTCTATGCTGCAGGAGAAAGATTCTCCGAGGTTCTGCACCGGGTCCACCATCACGCGCCCATAGATGTTAGAACCTAGAGGGAAACCAACAGCAATAAGGTCAGTCAATAATATTAAAATGCTAAATAATAGTTTAGGTCTTTCACCTAAAATTAGGTTAAAATAAAATGCTGTTCAGTACCTTCCATAAAGGCAGTGTCTGTGCCCTCTCCAAAATCCACCGAGCCATCAGACAGCCACATCTCCTTCTTCGACAGCAGGAACATCTGTGTGTTCAAGCTAAACTCTGCTGCCACAGGGTCACTCACCTGACAAACAGCACAAATACCATAGAAGCAGTGGTTTATGTATTCTGGTGTCTACGTCAATTTAAATGGACAAAATAAAGACACATAGAAAGCCTATATTACAGTGAAAATAAAATAAAAATGATGAAAAAAATGTTCCAAAGTCAGTCAGTAACACAAATACAACACACAAACACTGATCTTATTAAAAACCTATAAGAGGAGTAGGAATATTACTACATTATTTTATTTCAAACTATAAAAAATGTCTTAACAAATTTGTAAAACCCAGTGGTTTGAATGATAGTGGTATAAAGAATAAGAATTTACTTGACAATTACATGGTGATCTTTAAAGAGAGTCTTTTAACGTGTCTTATGTTTTTCTGCCGTTGTTGTTTATTAATGTAATGATTAAACTGAATCACATTTTAATGGACTACTGTATATGCTCAGCTAGTGTTTTAGCCAATGATAAACTTCCAGTCAAAGCTTAATGTTACTTTTTTTAATTTCATGAAGTTCCTTTTACAGCATCGATTTTGTAATGTAATTAAAATACAATCAGTTCAATAGACCAGCATTCATTTAGTTGTTCAAGTGTAAAAAGTGTTGAGAGACTGTATGAACACAAGCGCTGTGAGTAGCAGAAGGCAAGCACAGAAACTACTTTGAAATGACTAGGGTAAAATCAGTTTAAAAACATAGCAGGAAAAAATGGAATTTAATGTAGTGCTTCTTGTCCAGTCTGAGACTTACTTCATATTGCATATCTATCAGCCAGTGTAGATCACTGATTTTTAAAATGAACCAATCTTAAACATGGTGATATTGTAATGGCATGCCTGAAAAAATAAAAGTGACTGGGAAAAAAAAGTCTGTGTGCATATACCCCATTGCTATATTTTTTCGAAAAAAAAAACTCTAGTTATGTTTTGTGTATTTCTTTTTATTTTAAATTATTCATTGTAATTATCAGAATTAAAAGATGTTTTGACCTTGATCCTAGGTTTTTAGTTGAATCAATAGTAAAATGTCAATTCCATATTCTCATAATAATAATAATAAAATACTTCAATTAGGAAGTTGAAACCAACCTGCTGGAATCGGATGTCCATGTCGAAGGTGAGTGGTTCTCTTGGGTGACACACAGGCGGTATGCTGAACTCACCATTAGGTGAGGCAATACATGGAATCAGCTTTACAGTATAGGTGCCGGAATAGTCCCTCACCTACATACAGTATATTCAATAGGTTACCCTTTAAGTTCTAACAGCCTACATCTTTGAGAACCATGAGAGACAGTAGATAAACAAAATGGAAAGTTGAAAATGGGTATCAACTTACAGCAAAGTCAGAAACGAAGCTCCATTGTTGCATGGGCTGGTTGTAAGTGGGCTCAGTTCTTACTAAGGACAGGGTGAATGTGAGTCCAGCATGATCGGCTGACATTACCATGGAGGACAGAGTTGTTCCTGAAAAGCCAATATGCATTATAGACATGTTAAAATAATAATAATAATAACTTTCCCAGAGATGGGTTGCGGCTGGAAGGGCATCCGCTGCTGGATAAGTTGGCGGTTCATTCCGCTGTGGCAACCCCGGATTAATAAAGGGACTAAGCCGACAAGAAAATGAATGAATGAATAATAATAAATATATATATATATATATATATATATATATATATATATATATATATATATATATATATATATACATATATATATATATATATATATATATATATATATATATATATATATATATATATATACATATATATATATATATATATATATATATATATATATATACATATATATATATATATATATATATATATACATATATATAATTTAATTTATTTATAAATTTACTGCCAGTATTTTATCAATATTATATAATATTTGATAATATATAAATTTAGTAAATATGACTGTTTAAAAAAAATATACTCTCATGGGTGAGTAACAAACTGACCAATTAGACGGATACATCACATCATGCCTGACCCACCATCAGTTCATGTAATGTTATTGGTGCTAAAGAGGAATTCCTTCTCCAGATGTTGTTAAAAGAAATAACAACACACGACAAAACTACACCGAAACGAGGTAATTTTTGGTACGATTTTTTTTGTTTAACTTAAGCTTGAGAAATAAACGGCGACATTAAAAGCGCGCCGAAACAAACAGGCCCAAACCCTGATTATGTCAAAGGCGTGTTTTCAGCGAATTTACAGAACGTGAAAAGGAAAATATTTCTTGGAAAATAATTGAGATAGAGGTCATTTATCATTTATAACGACCTGCCCGATGTCTGTAACATACTGCATGTTTCAAGTTGCATTCGTTTAAAGTTAAAAAACGGCGTTTCAGAATCTTCGGTTTATAGGTTTCGATAAAACGCATTTCAGACGGTGAAATTATTGTAAACAGCCTTTGGGAGAAAACGAAAACACGTTAAACAAGAATTTTGGCCAAATCATTTTACGTTTGTGCATTTAAAAATTATAATACCAGCTGAACGGATCAAAACATGTTTGAAATATGCAATATACAATTTTACCAGTAGAGGGCGATAACGTTAATGGTTTCTGTCAGAGAACTTTTTGTCAAGTTCCTTAATATTACAGAGTGTAGCCTTCAATTTAGTTACCGAGTTCATTTTTCTCTTTTGGTCAGATCTTGACACCATGGTGGAAGAGAGCTAAGGGAGAACCTGTCAACTGGTATGTGCGTGTGTTGCTGTGTCTCTCTTTATATACACCTGTCTGTGCATTTTTTATTACCTGGGTGAGACATGACAAACTGTCCTCTGAATCGAGCCTCAGTCTTGAAGTTGACAACAAGACGGCCATCATCATTTATTCTCATGCTAGTAGGATACATGGCACCTATAAAATTAAATAAACAATATAAGACAGCCACCTTTATTTAATAATTGTGTGTAAACAAAGACTGATTACTGTTATACAGTGATACAGTTAAAGCATGTATTAATCCTGTATTTAATTTATACTGATTTTCTGATTTATCGTCATACATATGGTTGAAAACACACAGCATATCCGTATTACCTTGCAGCTCAGCCTCTGGTGGGCTTCCAATCCCATCTTGCCATAAGATGGCAGTGTCATACACAAAGGTGAGGCGCAGCTCAGACCTTAGGTCGAAATGTTGCCAACCTCCAACTGCAACAGGAGAGTGGAAGACATAGGATACAAACAGAGGCACCCGCAGGGTTACATAGGACTGAACAAGATTCAGCACCTAGAACACAGGAATCGAAGAAAAAACATTAAACATGTATTTGTAATGTTTAAGAACCCTTTCAGACTTGTTTGTTGAAGCTACACATTTTAACATTTGCAAAAAAGACATACTTTATAATAAGACATGTTTCTGGGCACTGGGCAAAACGATACTGAAGTCTTTTGACACTGAAGACTGGAGTAGTTACTGATGAAATTTCAGCTTTGCCTCATACAGTTTAAAACAATTGCAATAGAAATGAGGGGCATAAGAGACCACTTTAAATAAATAAATAAATAAATAAATAAATAAATAAATAAATAAATAAATAAATGAATGAATGAATGAATGAATGAATGAATGAATAAATAAATAACCAAATAAATCTTAGCAACTTATACATTCATTGGGCTAAACACTATGACATTTTTATCTGCCTTGCCAAATTGTTTGTTGATAAATAAATACAAATGCACATAGATGCAAATGAAGTAAAAATACTTGAAGCTTTTCTGAGGTTGGTCTAACAATTGAATGTAAAATAACATTACAAAATGTTCACTACAAATTTAGGCTACAGATGGTTTTTTGTCAGGAGCAGTGAATAATAACCGTTTTTGAGGCTATTCATTGTGATTGTGGCTCAATTTTAATGTCTTTGTCCATTCTAGAGTAAGAAGATAGAAAATAGAATACATTTTTGGGCTAGCACAACTCTCTGTGTACTTGAATACTGTATTGAGTTTTATGCATCATCTGCACTTGTTGGTCACATTGGCAAGGCTTAAAATATTTGCAAACCAAAGATATGACGCAGGCAGGTGACAAATCTGTCTCACACTTTGATATTGGGCAGTTTTTTTTGGCCCTGCTATATTAAGTAAATTAATTCATTCATTCATTTACTTCGGCTTAGTTCCTTTATTCATCAGGGGTCACCACAGCAGAATGAACCACCAACTTATCCAGCAGATGTTTTACACAGTGGATGACCTTCCAGCTGCAACCCAGTACTGGAAAACATCCATACACACTCATTCAAATACATAAACTATGGCCAATTCACCTGTACCGCATGTCTTTGGACTGTGGGGAAAACCGGAGCACCCAGAGGAAACCAAGTATATGCAGACAGAACAAGCAAACACCACACAGAAATGCTAAATGTTTCAGCCAAGGCTCAAACCAGTGACCTTCTTGCTGTGAGGCAACAGTGCTAACCACTGTGTCACCCATGAACTTAAAAATATTAGCAATTCCAGCGTTATGGATATGAATTTTGCAGTACAAACTTAAAACATAAAATTTGAAAAAAAAGTATATGTTAACATGTGCAGAGGTGCAGTAGGTAGTGCTATCGCCTCAGCAAGAAGGTCGTTGGGTTGAGCCTCGGCTCGGCTTGGCTCAGTTGACGTTTCTGTGTGGAGTTTGCATGTTCTCCCTGTGTTCGCATGGGTTTCCTCCGGGTGCTTCGGTTTCCCCCACAGTCCAAAGACATGCGGTACAGGTGAATTGGATAAACTAAATGAGTGTGTGTGGATGTTTCCCAGAGATGGGTTGCGGCTGGAAGGGCATATGTTGCGTAAAAACGTGCTGGATAGGTTGGCGGTTCTTTCCACTGTGGCGACCCCGGATTAATAAAGGCAGAAAAGAAACTGAATGAATGAGTATATGTTAATAATATATTGAAACTTTTTGTTTATATTTACTGGAACACCTGATCGCAGAGTTAAGAGATCAATTTTTAAAAAAGTTTTGTACTTAAAATGAGGAAAATAAACATTCGTTATGAATGTGACATAAAATGTCTGCATGTTTACAAAATACAACATACTTGTTTGAAATTCTTAAATAAAACAGCACAACCAAAATAAACAAGAATAACCAAAAGGATAAGAGTTAGCTTTCTATAAAACAAAAATAATTGTTTTTATTTTATTTATTATTTAGACATTTATGCAAAAAAAAGTGTCGTTATTATGGATGTAACATCTCTCTGTTATGGATGTGACAGATGTGAAAATGCCACTTGTGTGACTTTAGTAAATCAAATAGAATAGTTTGAAAACATTGACAGATGCAGTTTTGAATGTTTCTAAAGGACTGTACAATACTTGCTTACCCCAAAAAACCCAGAAACAGTTTCCGTTTTTTTGTGAAAACTTAATTTTTTTTATGGCAAGGTTGACATTTGCACGAAATTGCTCATATATATATATATATATATATATATATATATATATATATATATATATATATATATATATATATATATATATATATATATATATATATATATATATATATTTTTTTTTTTTTTTAATTTATTTATTTTTTTTTTTATTATTCAACATCTAAAACCTTCTATAAAAACTTAGCCAAGCTTTGAATGATGCCTGTTCCTTAAAAAAATCCTTACCTGTCCATCTGTTCCAATAGATCCTCCACAGACGTTCAGCAGCTCTGACATGTCATAGTAGCTGCTGAACTCCCACAGACATGCCTCCAGGTTAAGGTTGCGGTAGAACCGAAGAGAATTGGCACTGCGCATGGCCACGCTGTACTGGTATGGAGAAGTCTCTCCAATGATTTCTGGGTTCTTTGTGGCATCAGTGATGAAGCCATGTGCCGTTTGGATCTCGTTGAAGTCCAAGAGGTTGGAACAACGGTGGTTTCCAACTCGTGTACCATCTGGACTAAGGGTGAGCTCAAAGTTTGAAAGGGGACGTGTGGAGATAATAGGCAGCATACCTGATGAAAACAATGGATTTAATCACCTGGACTTAGACATTTTTGAATGATTTTAAAGTATTGTTTGTTATTGTATTGTGTGTAGATGATTACTCACCATCCATGTGGGGCATAGTGACCGTGAGTTTGATCAGATTTGGGTAATCTGGGTCATCTGGGCCAGTGTAACGGATTTTTGCTGAAAACGGTTCAGCACCCACGGTGCCAGCTATACGAGGCTGACACATGCCTAAAAACAGAGGACAACTTTATTAACTTTAAAACATACATTTTTGTCTGTTATCTTCATCTGCATTTTTGGTACAAATATATAGGTCTGAACAGTATAGAATTTTTAAATGCTCTGCCAAAATGTTAATTGGCCTTGCCACAAAAAAAAAAAATAAATACTTGCATTGTAATAAATGACCAACATTGTTATAATAAATAAATACAAAATCACATAGATACAAATGAAATGATGATAGTGATATAACAAAGATACAAATCAAATTAAGTTTCAGTTCTATGCAAAATAATTAGGCATGCTCCGATAAGGATTTTTTGCAGCCGATACTAAGTACCAATTCCTTGTGATGGTGATTGTCCGAAACTGAGTACCAATTCTAATGCTTGAAGCTTTAAAATGCATAAAGCATATTTCTTCTCTAAGTACGATACTTAAGTGGAGTTTTCTCCTGACCTTAGAGAATAAAATAAAGATGTTGCATATAATCCCTTAAACATGCGTCTTATAACAATTTAGGTGTGAACAGGTCATAGTCAGAAGGAGCTTTACAGAAAATTACTGATAAAACATGAATGAAATAAAAAAAAATAGTGATAAAAATGACACAATGCAATTTGGAAACATTGCAAATGATAAAAGAACAACCAATCAGGTCTCAATAAAAAAAAAAAAAAATTCAATTTCTTTTCCGACTTCTTAACTAAAAGGAAAAACACACATGCATCTTCCTCTCCTTGTAAAGTCATAAGCAAACACTTGCGATCAGCTCATGAGATTGGCCAGATCAGCGAGTGCCTATTGAGTCATAAAATGTGATTATTGGCTGATACTGATCTCCAACAGAGCAATCGGAGCATCCATAGAAATAACATTACATAGTCTAAACTGTAAAATTAAAGATATACGATGCAGACACAGGCCTAAAAATGCCAGATAACTTAATTCACTTTTAGACTAATTTATTTTTCTAGACATTCAAAAACAGTTAAGCAAACAAAACCCTGCTATTTTATATTAGTAATTCTTAAAGAATTTAGCCATTCAAATCATTGTGGTGACAAGAGCCTCACCCTCCTGTCTGCTGATGACCACAATGGGTGAGCTGAGCTCCAACCCGGCATTTCCATTGGCATTGAAGGCTCGGGCTGCACACTGTACACGGGAGCCCGCCTGAAAGTAGATAGAATCCAAGGTGATGGATTTGGTGTTCGTGAAGAAGGTGTTGGTGTCCACTTCCCGCATAGGGCTGGTGACTCCATCTGGCCCACTAGGGGCACTAACCATCCAGCGGTACTGAGTCATTGTGTCATTGATGTGCTCCGATGAGCAAATAGAGCCAGTCTTGTCAAAGTCATAGTATTTGGGATTGCAGGCCTGGTAAACATACACACAAGAAAACAATCAGAATTACTGATTTTTTTTTTTAAGCGTGAGAGACAATTGAATGCATGAAATATAATTGGTTTAATTTCATGTAATAAGCACACTTTTCTTTTTTCTATTGTAAAATATCAAAAGATATTTTTTTAAAATAATTTCCCTTTATATGAAACTTGACAGGGAAGCTGTAGAAATGGAGGCATAAAAAGAGCCATCAGTGATCAGTTAAGAATGTCAATATAGTACTTACAGTGACACACACTACAGCATAGCCATTTGGAGGGTGGGGATTGTCTTTAACTCGTATCGTATCATCATACAGCAGCAGTGACACCACCTGAGGCACTGCTGGGAAGGTGACATCCGCCACACTGTTCATCTCTTCGATGTACACAATAGCCTTATTCATCTACAGAAATTAGTAAAAGAAACAATATTTTAAATTATTAGTCTTATTTTAGCTACACCAGAATATGGCAATCTTTTGATTTGCTGCATTTACTTGAGAATATTCTTTAATCTTAAAATATTGTGTAGTCTAAACCCAGCATTAAGGTTTTTCTAAAAACCAAAAGTTGAATTCCTCAAAATAATGTTCTTGAAAACCATTGTCTCAAATTTAAATTTTGCTATGCTATCAAATAACTTGATGACAGATGCTGCTAATGAAATATTTAAGAACTGAGTGTTTCAAGTATCTGGAAATACAAGAAGATGTTTGTCTACAGCTCCAGGACCTTTAAGTTTGGGATAAAACATATTGTGAAGAAAATCACTATAGAGGCACATATCAAATGCTTAGCCAGAGATGTGTCTTGATGTGTGAGGTTTCTGGCTATCATTATGTATTTTTTATGATTTTCACTGTCAATAATATCACAAAAACGTCTCTAAGGCTTTGACTAGAGTGTGTACATGTTCAGTGGATAAATCTGTTTATAGGTCACTGTGCCTATTGAGGCCCATTTACATCATACAGGCTCCTCTGAAAGAGACTGGAGACAGCGATTGGCTCCTGCTGACAGAGGCAGCTGCCACATGGCTATTTTAGCTAGAAAGGCACGTTAGCGTGTGTCTGTGCGAGTGTACGATGTGGCGTCTCCGGGGGTATTTTTAGAGATGATGGTCTCTGACCTGTGTCTCAGCCACCATAAACTCGTCAGGCTTCATGTGAACTGTGAAAGCCTCACGGATCTCTCTTTGTCCATCATACATAATCTGGATCTCCACCACATGCTCTGTCTCACCCTCTTTAAACTCCACATCTGTAAGGGCATACAGACATACACACACACACACACACACATTTCTGTGACTCTGTCGAATGTCCAGTCCATTTGTGCAGGATGTTTCTAATTGTATTGATAATTCTTAAATAATATCTGCCATTAACGTGTCATCTTATGAGATAGCTTTCATCGGTCTTCTGCTGACCTTGAGAAAGGGGATTGTAGTCCTCCCCTGATGTTGCAGAGCCATCCTTGGTGTGAATTCTCACCACAGAGACCTTAGAGGTATCGCCCAGACGCAGGACAGGAATCTTCGCTACAGCGATCTCTCCAGGACGTTGTGGCTCTATCACGCTGTATTTGATCTCTGAAAACCTGATGATGGACTCTGAAGTGGATAAATCATTTGGTTTTGCTTTGAGAAAAAGCTCATAAAAGCATCACACCAATATTTGTCAGGAATAAAGAGGAACAAAAGAACACTCACTATCTTTATGGTCAGTTATGGTGACCAGAGCTTCTTTTGGTTCCCCGATTGAAGCTCCGTATGGTGATTTGCTCTTAGGTGTGCCCAAAACCAAGCGGAACTCCTCGTGGTCTTCATAAATTGAATCATCCACTAAAGTCACTATGCAAGGCTTCTCAATCTCCCCTGTGATCATACAGATACAAAAGATGAACAAGTTATGAAAGCATTTATGAATAACAAGCTGATTATAGGATGAGTTGAAGTACATGCACACCTGGTAGGAATACTATGGTGGATGCATCAGTATTGGGTCTCTCATCATAGTCCATCATGACTTGGGCAGATCCTTGGCGGGTAAAACATCGGACTGTGGACATCTGACTGATGTCCCCACTACGATACACCATTGCCTTCACCTCTCCCTCACCCTCAGCCACTTTGTACTCTGCCTCCTTAAATTGAACTTTAGGCACTGCAAAAAAAATAACGACCAGCATTTCTCCTATGATATACAGTATGGCTGATATATGAGTTGTTTCCTCTATCTTCAGTTAATATCCCCTGAAGCTGATATACACTATGTGACTAAAGTTTTGTTACCTATACAAGTTTTAGGATTTCTAGTTGATCTTTTGGAATCAGAAGTGGCTTATATGAAAGGCAAAAGCCTCTAGAGTACTCTTATTTCACTAAAATAAAATATGATCTTGTCTTGATTTTAATTATTTAATTAGGACAGTAAGGTCTGACTTTGCTTAGCCGAAGTCTTGTCACTTAACAGAAATGATGTACAGTATAGAATTTAAAGTCCTGGTGTAGTGGAAAAATAGTTAATATTGTGTATGACTCCCATGAGCTTGGAGGACTGCATCCATACATCTCTGCAGTGACTCAAATAACTTATTATTAAAGTCATCTGGAACAGCAAAGTAAGCGTTCTTGTAGGACTTCCGAATTCATCAATTTTCTTTAGATTCATTTTCAATGCCTCCTCTTTCATCTTACCCCAGACATGCTCAATAATGTTCATGTCTGGTGATTGGGCAGGCCAATCCTGGAGCACCATGACCTTTTTTGCTTTCAGGAATTTAATTGTGGAGGCTGAAGTATGAGAAGGAGCGCTATCCTGTTGAAGAATTCGGCCTCTCCTGTGGTTTGTAATGTAATCAGCAGCACAAATGTCTTGATACCTCAGGCTTTTGATGTTGCTATACACTCCGCAGATCTCTCACACACACCCATACTCAATGTAGCCCCAAATCATGGCTTTTCCTTTTACTAAACTTGACGGATTTCTGTGAGAATCTTGCGTCAATGCGGATTCCAATAGGTGTTCTACAGTATTTGTGATAAATGGGATGCAGTTCAACAGATGATTCATCTGAAAAATCTACCTCTGCCAATTTTCCAAATGATCAACTAGAAGTCAAGTTATTATTTATTGCTCTTAAAACTGGAATTGAAAACAAGACTTTTGCCAGTTAGTGTATATGTTTATATCATTTACTTACAGTCTGTAACAGTGTCGTTTATAGTGATGACTGTTTTGCTAGGTTCTCCAAGGACTGCATTCATTGGCATACGCATCACCAGCTCAAACGTCTCCGGTCCCTCCAGCTCTGGTTGACCCAGGTCATCAAGAATAGTCACACGGAAAGTCTGCATGGTCACACCTGGAGCAAAATCCAAGTTACGGCTGATTCCCACATAATCCAGACCCGCTGGGAAGGAGAGGAAAGGTTGGTGGAGATGTTCATTACGGAAGATAAATACATGTGCATGACTGATTACTTTACAATGTTACATTATATATTTCTTATTTAAAAAATCAGACATAAGCAGCTATTGTTTTTGACAACTCTGACACTCTTTACCTTCTGCTGAAACAGGATCAGTCCTTCTGGAGCGAACCGTGACAGTGGCTGTTTTTGAAAGGTCAGTTCCAGTTCTCCATACTTTCACCTCCACATACCCATAACTCTCATCCACTGTGTACTCGGTTTCCCCAAAATAGAATGATGGCTCTGTTACAAAGGAAATAATCAGTCAACTGTTTTTAGCAGTTTTAATGAATGTTCCCTATTTTTCTTATGATTTGTTATCATGTAAATTAAAAATAATTTTCTTAGACCAGTCTGAGACTAGTAATAAAAAAAAGTTCCTTTTAATTATATATTTTTCTAAATTAATATGCATTGTTTTTTGTCACGTCATATGATCAGCATAAAAAGTTGTTCAATTGAATTGATTAAATTTCAGCATTTGATGCACTCTTGTTTGCTCTAAGGATGGTAGTAATTAAGTTTACAGCACAAGTTGATGATCCATGTCATTCAGAATGACTTGATACTTTTTCCAAAAATGTCATGTGGTTTATTGGAACCACGATTTGTACTTTTATGCCAAATTCATTGCGATCAGTGGTTACTAATAATACTTGTATTGCATATTTTTCTTAGTTTTAATTACTTTTAAACCTTAAAACTGTATTTTGTTTTATGTTTAAATAACATTTTCATTGTGGACTTTAATCAGACTTGAATATATAAGAAAATAAGTGCCCTCATTAGGTAGCTAAAATGAGATTTAAGGCTATTGTTTTCAAAACCTTCAAGAGATCCTCTTACAAAGAGTTGTTCTGATCCATTAGTGCTTCAGACAAAGATCTGGATCTGCCATCACCTCCAAGACAGCACAGGAAACCTACCATCATTACCAACGTCTCATCTGAGTGATGAAACGTCATCTCTGAGTCTACTTCAGTCAAGATGCACTTGGGTAAGTGATTATGTTTGCGTGTGTTAGTTTGGGAGGTCTGAAAGGCTTCTAGAGCAATATCAGTATCAGCCCAAGATAAATGAATGCTGGGGGAAAAGGGCTTTTTTGGGGCTGGGGGTAGAGGCCATAAGTTTGAGGGACCATACAAAGAAAAAGAGGGAAGTGACACCTCCATAGACAGCAAGTCAGAGACACAACAAAAAGATTCCAACTCTGGCTGGCATCCAGACCACAAGTCTATCCAACAGTGTTCCCATCCCCCCTACAACTAGACACAAATATACTACCAGGCCATTCCAGACCCACCAAGACGCTAAGCTACAATCTGCACATTAATCTTCAATAGCTGCTTCTGAAAAATAGAGTCTAGGCATGCACTTACATTATTTACACATAAATATCTTCTGGGGTAATTTCCCAAATTGTGGAGGATGGAAGTGCTTTTGACTACTAGACTGTTTAAGAGTCAGGTAAAACACCTCTTTAATAGTGACACACTGAACATATGAGAAATGTCAAGATGTAAATTTTGGTTCAGGACATTAAATTAGAATATAAGAATTAGCAGATGGCAACCTATTGCTTCTACCATGCTCTTTTGAGTTGTGCACACAAATCCTAAATCCTGCATGGACAGGATGTTCAGAAACCTTTTTCAGTGACGTCACTGAGGATCATGGGTCATTACAGAGGTCGTAGGGGCCTCAATTGTGCTCTCTCAACTTGTTTTGGGTTATTGAGTTACCATTCTGACAAGAACAACAGTGGTATGACCACAAAGTAAAGATTGATTGTTTTGTGGCAAGTTATCCTTTCAAAGCAAGTATAATAAAAAAAGACAAGCGAAATTAAGTATAGGTTAGATTTGTTAATGGTTTTGTGTCTTTACAAGGATAAAGACGTCACTTTTAAACTCTAATGACATAAAAGAACTTGTTTGTATTATTGAGAAAATACAGAATACAGTTGGACTGACTTGCAGTTCTACTGTATGAGTATAGGAATTGTTCAATAAAATAATAAGTGTGACCACAAATACGTTTACATTGTGAAAAAAATAAAAACACCTGATAAAAGACATGTTTTCTGAACATCGGATCAGCTTTTTTTTTTAATAAAAATAACGACTGCAGGAAATGTGAATAAATTGCATTTTAAATACATTAAAATAAAAAAGCAGAAAAGTTATTTTAAATTTTAATATATTAATATTTTTTATCAAATAAATGCATCTTGTGTGAGCATTGTAGATATTATATTCAAAACACCCTTTTGATCCTTAAACTTTGGAATGGTAGATATAGCCGACTCACCATCATCATTATCAGCCAAGATGACCACTTTGGTGCTGGGGAACTTGGCTCCTAATTGGCCACCCATAGGCATACTGAGGGACACATTAAAGGTCTCTTCTTTCTCATAAAGGGAGTCGTCAATGATTATAATGCGACATGACTTTTCCCGCTCATCCTTGTCAAAACGCAAAATACTGGTGTAGTCCTCGGGTCGTGTGATGTAGTCTGAATAGGAGAGCACGGTGCTGGGGGTGGTTCCTGTTGCACTGCCTGTAAAGAAGGATATCTTCTTTTTATACAAAGAGACTTTTAGTTGTCAATATGTCAGAATTAGGCATGGGTCGATATAACATTTTGACGTCATGATAACCTTGAATAAAAAATACCACGTTTTCACTGGATCACGGTATTATGATTACTGCACAAAAATAAGTTATTTTAAATGTCTGGGTAAAACAAAACAAAACAAAACAAAACAAAAATACTTTTTTCCCTATTAAACACAATTTATTTTATTTTAAGAAACATTTATAATATTTTGGAGCAGCAAACATGTCAGGCTAAATGGTTAAAATTAATCACTGACTTGTGACACGCACGCCCGCACGCATGCACGCACGCACGCACACACACAAACACATACACACACACACACAAACACATACACACACACACACACACACACACACACACACACACACACACACACACACACACACACACACACACACACACACACACACACACACACACACACACACACACACACAAACTTAAGACTTAAGACACATTATTCACATAATTGTAAAGTTTTATAAGTTTTAATAAGATTTCTGAGTTATCATAGGAGTCAAAAACTAAGGCATATTGTATTTTCATATTGTACCTTGATGTGTGTAACAAAGAACCATCAATTCTTGGCTGACGTCTCCTGATCTGTGAACTGGGACTAGTAGTTCTCCTATGTCCTCTTCTATTTGATATTCTGCTTGTGGGAAGAACACTGTAGACTCTGGAAAGAGATACATTCACATGTTAAAATGTAGGCAAATATAATGGAACATTTTAATATTAATGTAATAAGATTAGATCAATTTTATTTCAAAATGATTAGTGTTATTTCAATTGTTTCTATCTACAGTAGTTGCTTCCATTCTTCTGAGAAAACGAGATACTTCATTTTGATGCACACACTCTGGAACCAGCACTATAGGCCTATGTATTATACAAAACATTGACAAATGAAGAAATTGTTACGTATTATGTAATTACCATCATCAGGATCCACAATCTCCACAGTGGCTTTGTCAGGGTATTCAAGAACAGCCATTACTGGCTCTGAGAGCTGGATTGCAAAAACCTCTGAAGTTTCAAACTCTTTGTCTGTGAAAATCTTCACCTTCCAGGTTGCAGAGGTCTGTCCAGGATTAAACTGGACCTGTTTCTGAGCTTTGCCACGGAAGTCTTTGTCTTGTTTTGCTGTGCCATCTTTAGTGCCAATGCCTAGGGAAGGAAAACACTGTTTGGATACTTTAAACTACAAAATAACTCAGATTGATTGTTTGTGATGTGATTATTGAAAGAGCAGGACTACAGCATTGTGACGGTATAGATGTCGACTGACTAATTTACTACCATTTATTTTAAAAACAGCAAAAGGCTGTGGTGTAAGTAAGGGTTTACAGGTCTGTAAAAATACCAAACGCAGAAGGCCCAACTTGTAAAAGCTGCAAATAAGCATTCCAGTTTTAAATGAACTAAATCTTTATCTCCACAGAAAGCTTCGAACTAAACATTTGTGATGACTTGGGGTGTAACATTACAAGTATGCGTACTAAACATTTTCAGTATAGTTCTATTGGTGCACGTGCACTGATTGCAATCCTTGTTTACGATGTGGAACACAGCAACTTATCAAGAGACATTTTATAAACAGCGTTAAGTTTAAAAACCAAAATTGAATGAAATATCCATATTGGTCCATATCGCCCATCTCTAATTTGAATTCCCTTTCTCTTTAATTTTTTAAAATTTATTGACATTTTATTTTATTTCTCTATATATAATTTAATCTAAAAGAAAACATTAAACATTTATACAATTAATAGTTTTTAATATAAAAACTAAGGGTCCTTTCACACCTGTGGATCGGTTCTCTTGTTCCGAAACAGGGATTAAAATTGTTACAATGTTGCACTTTATTCTCGATGTGGTTCGCTTTCACACACAGTTTCTAAATGGACCAAAATAGCTAAAACAAGTCACATGTGAGTAAACTCTCCTCACATTGGTCAGAAGTTCACGGTTTATTTTGCAGTCCCGCTCAGCTGTTATAATTCCTGATTTTAATGTATGACGATGAGCAATAAGACAATATAAACAAAAAGCTATACTTTAATTTTGAATGGTGACTCCCACAGATAAATATAAAATATATATATTTCAAAGGTAAGACTTTATCATACATAGCAGTTGGCTTATGCATTATAGGCTTTAAATCATAGAGAGAAATAACAGAAAAACCAAGACTGCTGTTCGGTCAATTTTCCTAACAGATAAACAGCTTTGTTAATAGTTCAGCATGCTTTCACTTTCGTATTTGACATGAAATGCACATTTACCAATAGGAATGACATGCCGCCCTACTCATAATATTTCTCTCTTTATATAGCTATATGCCTATTACATATCCACAATACACTGTTAAATTGACCGGTTCGAATCGTAATGCTTTCACACTACAATTGATCCGCTCCAGAGTTTGTTTTAATCAAGCCGAGACCACCTCATTCAGGCGATCTCAGACTGATTGAATTGCCATTTTCTCATATGCCAACGAATCGCACTAACTGGGGAAACGAGACAGGTTCTGAAACATAAGTCTTGGTGTAAAAGCACCCTAGTATTTTGCAACTGAAAAGTGATCAAAGGTTGGTAATGTTTTGACTGGGTATCTTAATCACATTGATAAATACTTACTGATAAATGATGTCTCTCCCAAGTATCCTCTTCGTTTGAGAGTGACCTCCAAAAACTTTGCAGTCTCGTCCACAATATAGTATTCCCTTTCCATGGATATCCAGGCCCAATTGAGACGGAATGGTTGTGGCTTCAGCTTGTTGCCCCCTTTTCAGAGAAAAGCACAATGCATTTGTATTTGAGCCTTGGTGCACACGATTGAACCGCTTTCTAATGATTTCATCCCTTTCAAGTTCAGAAATGTAGAAAGAAAGAGAGACAATAAGGGCAACATGAGCTTGAGTTGTGTCTGTGGATATGCTGGAGTGGTTTCGTTTTCCATAAGGACTCTCCACCCTTTTTTGTCTTTTCCCTGTTTACTACTGAAAAAAATCAGTTTTCAATAAAACATGTTCACACAGTCTTCTTTTTTACTGCTTTTGTTGGATTATGAATGAGGTTCAAAAGGAATAAATCAGCCTAGTGTCAGGTTAGTGCTAAAACCCATACCGTGAAAGTGTAATGAAAGCAATTATTATTGTGGAATATTGTGGTTGGTGTAGATGAACACAAACGATAGAGTTTCGGCAAAAGCCATAAAAAAGGCAGTGACAGTGTAACTTTAAACTAAATATGAATACCTAATTCTTTTTTTTAACAGATAACTATAACCTGTACTTTTTCAGCACTATTCTAGCACTTACATGTCAAATAAGATATTCTCCAGTGGCTAATTATAATGTTGAGTAATCAGATTAAAGTATAATCAGATTAGTTTCTCACCATGGACTAAACGATGTTAGCTGTGAAAAGATACAACCATGAACCTTGACTGACTGATGTAGGATAAAAGACTAATGACTCCAAAAGGATCCCCAATCTCATTTTGCAATAATCCATGCTACCCCATGACTCTGATTATCCCTAAAGAGAAAATGTAAGTTAAATTCACAAGCTGTTCGGATGTTCTCCAGCATTTACTTTAGAAAGCCAGTTCTGAGGCTTTGATACATCCCTTTAGATGACAAAAACCTGATGGAGGTCTGTCAACAAAGTATACACAGTTGGTGGGTAATTGCAGTAAAATTGCAGCTTTTAAAATGGAAACTTAAAAATTGTTTGTTTGTTTTTCTTTACACTTTTTATCGTTTTATCAGTCCCCCTGGAATTTTGGACAAACTGTGAGGCTCTGTAATTTTCATAAATTTTTGACCTCACGTTGTGTGATTCGTATTGACATACTGTCTCCAAAACTTTAAGCTACAGATAATTTCATGACAATGCACACAGTGCATAAAATGAAGACAAAATGTCGCAAGACAGTTAAGAACCCCATATGCTGGATTCAGTGACTCTCCCTTACTGCTGCTTGGTGTGTGTGTGTTCGTGTGTGTGTCATCTATGATGTCCATACATTTGACGCACTGCCCATAGACATAATAGAAAGCATGGTTCACTTTCGGTATGTTTCTTCGACACTTCAACACGGCCACCATCTATTATGATAACTAAAGGTACTGCCAGTGTCTGTTCAAGATTTGTTTTTGTATGTGTAAATGTGTGAAGTATGACAAGCAATGTATCAAAATTCCACTGATTTCATGAAATAAACTTTGCATTTCTGGATTATCATAGCTCAGCTCTTTGATAAGGAGGATAACTCTCCTTTCTCTCTATGCAGTATTGGATGAACACAATATGTAGCCTATCCCTCTTTCTTTTCTACTTTGGAGAAAAGAGAGGAGAACAAAGTATCACCGCTTGAACCTACACCGAAAAGTTTGGCATTTGTTTGGATTAATTAATACGCATCAGAATTTGTGTGCAAGGTTTGTTTACACGACAAATTTTTTGCATATGAACATGAAAAAAAAAACACATACAAAAACTTTGAACTTATGTGTGAAAAGACCTTAAGGCTTGCTTAAAATGACTATAATACCATTAAAATGCTAATTAAAGCAGAACTAAAACCTTATTGTAGAGAGTGTAAACAGTAAAAACATTTTATTGCTTTACTAAAACAAAATATAGGTCTCATCTAAACATTAAGCATGACTTGAGAATGAAAGTATTTCACCTCATTTAGAAAAGATGTGTACTACCAAAACAGGCTATTTGCAGCCACTGATATAGTGAATAATTCTCATTAATTTTTGTCAGTTTTGTTTGTTCTTTTTGCTTGCAGTTTTTGAGACAGGTGGTGTTTTAAACTGTTCCCAACCTTCAAAGTGGGAAATAGCACAAACAGTAACAGTAATATTCAATAAAACAGCATCATCGTGGCCTGAACTGGCCTTCCTCTTTACCACCCTCCTTTCAGTTTAGGAAGTGGCTCAACTTGACATGACAGCATTGGCCTTGACCAAGCTCAAGTGTCTGACAGCTCTACCTAAAAATATAGAGCACATTTTTCATTTTTATCTTTGCCCTAGATTGCTGAAGGGTTGTTAAATGCGTTGAAGCTGATTGACACAGAAGATGTGTGGGAGACGCATACAAATTAGATGTTTTTATCTCTTGTTAATCTCTCACAAATGTGTGAATACTCTGCACATCTCAGGCACATTATCAGTTAAGATCTAACTATACAGCTGAACGTTAGCAACAAGTATTAAAAACAAACTTATAACAGACTTATTAAACATCCCAGGAGAGAGAATGTAAAGAAAATGAAACACGTTTTGAAGGCTGAATGGAGGCTCGTACTTCAGCCAACTGCCTCTTTCTTCAGGAGACAATTTTCTTAGGCACACTGCCCGGTTCAAGTATGAGCTGATATTAAGCTTAGTGAGACTGTATCAGAGGATTATTAAATGGACAACATGCAGACAGAAGGCTCTCTTTCAGTTAAGAATCTAACGTTCACCTGTGAGACATGAGGGATTTGGGACATTTTTTTCTGGTGCTGGATAAGGCCACTTTGTCTGAAAGATTATAGAAAATAGTTCCACTTGCAATGGAGACAATGTCCCTCTATTTAAAAAAATATACAGTATATAAAAATTTAGCACACACTGTTCTAAAACAGGGCATCACGGTGGTGCAGTGATTAGCACTGTTACCTTACAGCAAGAAGGATGCTGGTTTGAGTCCCGGTTCACGCTGTGTTTGCGTGGGTTTACTCTGGGTGCTCCGGTTCCCCCCCACAGTATAAAGACATGCGCTATAGGTGAATTGAATAAGCTAAATTGGCCGTATTGTATGAGTGTGGGTGTTTCCCAGTGTTAGGTTGTGGCTGGAAGGGCATCCGCTGCGTAAAACATATGCTGGATAATTTGGCAGTTCATTCCGCTGTGGCAACCCCTGATTAATAAAGGGACTAAGGCATAAAGAAAGAGAATTAATGTTCTAAAACATTGATTAAAGTTAGCGATTAAAGTAGCTAATTTTACAAGATGTGACATTTAGCAATAAAAACTCTGTAACATACGTCTTTAAATATAGTCTCTAAATAAATAATATAATTGATTGAAATTTATGGGATTCAAGCTTTTCGTTTTTTAAGTTTTTACTGTAGACCTACTTTAGATATTTCAAATTTCATGTGTAAGCATAACTGTTTGGGATCACAAGAAGTGTCAGTAAATAGTTAATTCATTCATTCATTTTCTTGTCGGCTTAGTCCCTTTATTAATCTGGGGTCGCCACAGCAGAATGAACCGACAATTTATCCAGCACGTTTTTACGCAGCGGATGCCCTTCCAGCCGCAACCCATCTCTGGGAAACATCCACACACACATTCACACACACACTCATACACTACGGACAATTTAGCCTACCCAATTATCCTGTACCGCATGTCTTTGGATTATCTAAAGATCTTTTTTTTTTTAATTATTATTTTTAAAAGGTTTTCGGTTAACCACATTTTGTGGCTCACTGATGCCAAACTATATAGACTATATACAAAGTTTGGGGTCAGTAGGATTTTAAAATGTTTTAAAATAAGCTTATCCTCCTCACAAAAGCATTTATTTAATCAAAAATGCAGTACAAATTGTAAAATTGTGAAATGTTGTTGCACTATAGAATGACTCTTTAAAAGTACTTTATCATATAATTATTAATTTATTCCAGAGATTTTAATAATGAAATTTCAGCTTTGTTACTTCAGTCTTCAGTCACATGATCCTTCAGAAATCACTCTAATATTGATTATTATTAATAATAATAATATTATTATTTTTAATGGGAATAAAAGCAAAAATGACTAGAGTAATAATTACAATACATAATTGTACAATACATAAACTAAATACAATACATAATAAATTAACATTTAATAAATAAGTATTTAACATTTTTTACAAGTAATAAATGCCGCCTTGATGGAAATAATAATTTTATTTAAATCATTGAATAATATTAATAACTATAATAAAAAATTGACCCCAAACTTTTGACCAGTATTTCTTTTATGTTGAAATCTAATGACCAGAATTTAGTTTAATGACAGATCCGTTATAAGATCCCCTTTAAAATCACACTGGCTAAATAACGGCATCCGCACAGATGCTTTGATCCACTATCAAATCCCCATCACTGCACTGTTATTTCCGGAGTGAATTTAGCCGTTAGAGTTGACAGCCACCTCGGGCAATTTCCTAAATAGGTTTATTGCTATGTTTGGAAAGCAGGTGCTGTTCAACGGTGACCGTTGGGGCCACCTCCGTTTTCTGACTGTGCACTCTTTCTCACACCATTTCTCAGTGGTTTTCAGATTCCAAGAGAGGGGACTGACAGCTGTATCCTCACTCCCAGCACTTATCCCCTCCCTTGTTCTCCCCTTTTGTCAACTTTTATCTGTGCATGGGAGCAACAACTGAAGCAGACGGCAGGCACTGTCTGGGTGGCCCAAACCCACTGTCCTGGTTCTTTCTGCTTCGTTCTACACTCTAGGGGGATTTGTGTCTACAGTGAACAAACAACACAAAAGTATCTCCCTGTGAAAGTAGAATGTTTTCTCACGAGCGTTTTCTCAGAATTGTTTTGTTTTTTAGTTCACTACAAGTCATGAGAATTGGAGCAGTGCAAAGGCAGTTTTGTGGTGTTACAAACAATTTTTTTAAGAGTTCTTTTGTTAGCTGGAGCATTAGTTAATCCCAGTAGGAATCAGCATCAGTCTGGACTCTCTAAGGAGTGCGTTTTCTTTCATTTATTCATTTTTGTTTCGGCTTAGTCCCTTTATTAATCTGAAGTCGCCACAGCAGAATGAACCGGCAACTTATCCAGCATATGTTCTATGCAGTGGATGCCCTTCCAGCCGCAAACCAGTAGGTAGTGCTGTCGCCTCACAGCAAGAAGGTCGCTAGTTTGAGCCTCGGCTGGGTCAGTTAGCGTTTCTGTGTGGAGTTTGCAAGTTCTCCAAGCATTCGCGTGGGTTTCCTCCGGGTGCTCAGGTTTCCCCCACAGTCCAAAGACATGCGGTACAGTTGAATTGGGTAGGCTGAATTGTCTGTAGTGTATGAGTGTGAATGAGTTTGTGTGGATGTTTCCCAGAGATGGGTTGCGGCTGGAAGGGCATCCGGATCCCGGATTAATAAGGGGACTAAGCCGAAAAGAAAATGAATGAATGAATGAATGAACTGTGTGAAAGGGGCTATAGAAATGATCTCTGACTTCACTATACTGTGCAACCTAAAAAGCATGATACTTGACCAATAATAAAAGCTGGAGATGAGCAGGTCTTGCCTGCATACTGTAAATTCTCTTTGTCTACGGATCTTAATTTATGGTCTAGGTTACAAGTTAGGGATGTGCGATTAATCGAGATCACTATCACAATTTGAAACGTTGCGATTAGTTAATAGCAAAAGGCTGCAGTATGAAATACTATTTTATTTCCCCCACACAAAGCAAATGCTTGACTGCCGTCTGTGAGTTACAGTCTTACTAGTCAATTGAGTGAGCGCACTTTCGTGCTGCCCAATCAGAGTTGCTTATTCAATTCAATTAGATATTTTCCCCAAATCGCACAGCGGTAATATAAGTGGAACTTGAAGAATCAGGGACAACACACAATAGTCCAGAAGACCCATTCGGGGAGTGAATTGCTGATTAGGTCTTCAGTATTTTCAAATTCTCTGATTTCACATGTCAAAGATGCTGGTCTAATGTGGACACCATAAAAACCTGTAACAAAATCTATGTGTTTCAAAACAAAAACGCAGTATAAATGGCGCCGAGTGGTGCTAACAAATTTAATGGGTTCAGGCGTCACAGAATGATGTCTGAAGCTCTGGAGGTATTTATGACTGCAATAATACATATAGTAGGAATGCAGAGCTAAGCAATGGTCACACTCTTACTCATTTAAGTCACTCCAGCCTTTGATATTGCAGAGGTGAGAAGAATATATTAGGGCCATTCTACAGAATTGGTGCAAATTGCTGTCTCTCATTCAAAATACACTTTTAAAAAAGACATTTCAAATTTCAAAGTGTAAATTTTTAAATAAATACTGCTAGGGCCACTTTAGGTAATCTAAAATCTTTAAATGTATTTTACTAGACCCTAAACCAAGCCTAAGCCTAATCTGAATTCATGTGGTGACTTGAAGTGGTATTCAAATATGGGTCATGTCTTTCTGACCTAAGATTTGGGCATTTCCTCTGCATCTAATAATGACATTTCACAAGCACCAAGCTTGGAAGTCTATGTTAGGCGCCTCATGTAATTCCAGGCATTCCACAGGGGGAATATTTGACAACTGGACACTGGCAGGTACTGTATTTGCCCACGTGACATTTGTGAAAGCCAGGGAACTGATCCCCAAACTGCAGGGTGATGAATTATGGCATAGCATTAGACAAGCCGCATCCCTTATGACACCAGTCGCCTAAGTTGTCTCTGGTCGACAGAGGAAGAAAGATCAACATAAAGTAGTCTTTGGAGGGAGAGGCACCATAGGGTGATCTCAAGGCTCAGATCACAGGAAGAACTCTGCCATCTGTGTGAGATAAGAATAACCCCAAAACCATGCATCACATCCTCTAGCACTCTCACACAAAAATCATAAATCTGAGAGGAGCAATGGGGATCTGACTCCTATTTTATTGTGACTGTGGCAACCACTGGCACCATAGAGCAGTAAATCCTTTTGGTGTTTACATGTCTCTCACAACAGACTATTTTATGATAAACACACAACACAAAACTCTGAGATGACTTCTGAGATTCTGAGCAGTGTTGGAGAAAGTTACTTTTAAAAGTAACTCATTACATTACTGAGTTCATTCATTCATTCATTCATTCATTCATTCATTCGGCTTAGTCTCTATTTCAGAGGTCGCCACAGAAGAATGAACTACCAACTACTCCAGCATATGTTTACACAGTGGATGCCCTTCCAGCTGCAAACCAGTACTAGGAAACACCCATACACACTCATTCACACACACCTACTTATACGCCATGGCCAATTTTGTTTATCCAGTTCACTTATATGTCTTTGGAGCACCCATTTGAACACTGGGAGAACATGCAAACTCCACACAGATATGCCACATGGCCCAGCCGGAACTCGAAACAGCGACCTTCTTGCTGTAAGGTGACAGTGCTAACCACTGAGCCACCGTGCAGCACATACAATATTGAGTTACTACCAAAAAAGTAACTAGTTGCGTTACTTTAAGTGATGCTTTACATTACTTTAAAGTTACTTTTGCATTACTTGTTGTTACGTATGCTGAGGCTTAATCTCTTTCAGAACTTGCAGGTTTTTCCCTATTTTTTGTTTTAATAGATGAGCTCTACCGTTAACAACAAACTGTATAACCTTTGTTTACATTTCAAAAAGAAAACACATAACAAAAATAATTTGGGATAATGTTGTCTTCTGAAAACTTCTTGACCCCAGAGCTATGCATGTAGTATATACAGATGAATTCAAGTTTAAAGCAATGTGCTTGCTACTTTTGTACTTTTTGTCTTGTTAGTGTAGTAAAATCACTTTCTATCGAGACAATACACTTTTCCTTTTCTTTTTTATTCGTTTAAAATTATGGGAATACTTCCATTGCAGAAATGTAAGGCTCTGCCACATTGGTTTTTGTCTGTTCCCGTGGGGAGCACGTTCACGAGTGCAGGATTCAACATGACTGTGTTAATTAATTAATCGACAGAGCATTAATTTGTGACTATTATTAACCACTATATATATCCATGCACAAATGCACAGTGCATATACACATAGATTAATTTGAGAATAATTCTTCTAACTATATTTTGTTTCTAGTCCACATTCCTTTAATCAACACTTCTTTTAAATAGCTTTTTAAATAGAAAATATGTTTAAAACCACTTTAATATTTCTAGTTTGTGTTTTTTAAAGCTATTGTTAAACAAGTATGTTTACCTAGCACATTTTTTATATATCTGTGACAATATCTGGCATTTATTTGCCTTTGATGCAACACCTTTAACATGCTACATTCAGAAAATCAATGGGTAGATGCACCCACTTCAGGTTTATATTTTGACATAATTGTGTAATTCTGTTCTTATTCCCAGACCATTAAATTTAGTATTATTGATGTTGTGTTCAGGTGTTCATAAAATCTTTTAAATGGAGTGGACAGAGCAGTTTTTTATATGATTGGGAATGGAAAACCAGAAGTGGATCCCCAGTGGAGTGTTTATATAGAACCCCATTTCCACTGAGTGGTATGGTATGGCTCGGTACAGTACAGTTCAGTACGCTTTTATGGCCGCTTCCACTGTCAAATGGTCTGTTTCCACTGAGTGGCACAGTATGGTATACTATTATGGCTGTTTCCACTCTCAAAGGGTACCAAAAAGCTAACTTTTTGAGCTCACAATAATAATAATGTGTGTGTGATTTTTGAAATGCTTCTGACATCCGATCCTTTTATAAACTAATAAACGTGAGAGTGAACCGCGAAAAAACAAAGGAGAAGAAGAAAAAAAAAAACTTAGGAGCAAATGATTCTTTCAGCAACCTAAAAGATGAACAAACAGCCATGTTTAACTATAAAGGCTGATTTATACTTTTTGCATCAAACACACGCGTATGCTACGGCGTTGACGTATAGCCCTATGCCTTGGCCGTCGGCGTCGCTGACGTGCACCTCTCAAAAAATGTAACTACACATCGCAACGACGCGTAACGCAAGCTCTGTGATTGGTCGGCTTGGTAGCACTGACGAGTCTGGGCGGGACCGAGAGCCGCGTGAATGGTGCGAGCCTGATGGAGCGATTGTTTACAAGTGTGGAGTCCTGTGAAGGAACTCTGAATGGAAAGTTTTGTTTTGTGTTTACCTCATAGTTAAAGTTGTTGCACATCCGCCGGTTCATGCCTCAAAATGAGCAAGTTTGAGCCACTTGTACATTCAGGAAAAGCAAAACACCAGCAAAGAAACTCGACACAGAGGAACATTTACTCCTCACTGCCAACTAGCATTTCGGAAGTGTTAATGCAGACCAACAGAGACAGCGCACAGAAGTATAAATGCACCGCTACGCGCGCTGCATGTGCCGTGGGTTACGACAGTCACTTGACGCTGAAGTATAAACCAGGCTTTAGCATCACCTTTTGGACTATCATGAACTTAGAATTATGGATTAACTTTTTTAACAAGAGGTTACATGTGGTTTGCACTGACTGTGCTAGAGGTTTACACTGACTGTGGGCTACAGTATATGTTAGGTGTTGTTTTTGAACCCAAATAAGGACTACAGTAAATGTACCAGTACAGCTTTACTTTAGACATTTCCTCAAGCAAGAATGACATTGACTGAAACTTTTTGTTGTACACCACGCCCACCTTTGGTACCCTTTGGCAGTGCAAATGCAAGCCTGATAAAGGTGACCCGTACCAACCCGTACCATACTGTAAAACTCAGTGGAAACAGACCATTAGTAGTTTGTAATCCACTCCAGGCTTTGACCACATCCGCTCAGCAGTCTGAATACACAACTCATCATACCTTTAGACCTACAATTCAAGACATTTATTACAAGGACAGGCAGGAATCCAGCAACAGATCCGCCATAGACTTGTTGCAATTAACAATCCATCATAGCAACGGATAACTTTGATTAGATTTTTTTTGTGTGTGTGTTTAATTGTTGAAAGAACATCCAAATCAAACACTATGATCTTCTCCATTTGAAGGGGAAGCCCTGGGGTTTTTAGTATATCTTGTGATGGCTTTGAGTTTCAGTCAAGCATAGAGGGATCTTTGAAAGGAGATCTGTTAGCAGACATCCCTGTCTGCAGTAACTTCTACACTTACAGCGGGTCAGTGTAGCTGGAGCCACAGATCTCCGAGGAAATACATTCCACCATCTAACAAATGATCATATAGCATTGGTTTGGATATGAGTTATGTCTCTAATATAAATAGCTTAACTTCTGTTATGACGTTGAAGCTTGTATTTAGCTATGTATTTTGGTGGAGGGAGATTTTTTAAGTTTGAAATATCTTTGAGGAGAACACACTGACTGAAACTAAACTAAATTTGTTTAAAGACTGCATGTCAAGTATCAGTGCAGATGCCTTTAAAGCACTAACCAAACAAATGTTGATATTCCTGTTGTAGTAAATGCCACATTTATCATTGTGTAGATTGTTCTTATAGTGCAGGGGCTGCCTTTAATCAGTAATTTGATTCAAGTCCACGATACAGCAATTAAAAAACTAGAAATTGGCATAGGAGTTTCTAAATAAAAAGTCTATGGTTGGCATTGCTAATGAAATGTAAGAATCGGTGCATCAATACTTTTGATCATCTAACATATAGAAAGGAAGTTTGTAGGAGTTGTGGTAGGGTTTTTTGTTTACTTATTTCAATGACATGCAGCAGGGGTTTTAAAGACAGTGGGCTTACCTTAATACATTTATGAATTTGACTCTCAAAACATACAACCCAATAATGTAAACACTCCTGCAGTAAGCTTCTCAATGCCTAAAGAGGCTGTCACCTTGTTTCTTTCATTTTCATTATTTATAGCCTAAAGTAATTTCAGACATCATACTCTGTCAATTCAAGTTTTAAAATGTACTCACAAATAATAAACTTAAAACTATTGTTGGGTCATTTAATCAAAGTTATGTTTTGGCACAATTTTTTTTTTTTTTTTTTGTGTGAAATTAAGATATCACAGTTTTGAGCAAAGTAAAATATCAGTAAATACCAATTGACCAGTCCTACTCCAAGTAGTTACAATTCGTAGCACAAGTTTGTTTTGAGACTATGTCTGAATGGTGTTGTTTTTTTGTCCATCTTGGCTAGGCCTCTGACAATGTGTATCTTTTCCTGGCTCTTAGAGCAGTGACCGTCTCCAGCTGAAATGTTGCCAAAGAGATGAAGTTCCAGCTCTTGTGCATGCTCTGGTTCTTATGCAGTTCAAGGGCCATCATTTAAAATACTAACAAGCATATGTCTGCTCCTTTCTAAATTTACAAGTAATGAATTTATACAGACACATAGTATGATATAGTATATCAATTAGCATGTGAACTACAAAAAATAGCCTTATTCTGTAGGTCCTTTACCATTAGACATATAGTCAAAAAAATAATATATGAAGCACCATAGACAATTTATATTATTCACTAACTTCCAAGGCCCAACTAACTTGTCTAGGCTCATTATAGTTGAGAGATTGTTAAATCACTTTTTTAATTTTGATATCTGTGAGTCTCAAAATTTCATTTTGTTCACTTAAAATTAAGTCAAATTCTAGCTTTTAACTTCCACAGTATGAAGAATTAACAATAACTGTTTTCTGATTTTTTTTATATTGACTCTGACAAAGAAACACTCTCTAAATTATAAACCACTTTACGAAAGCCCCTTCAGCAAAGTGCATTTAAAAGATCATCTGAAAGCTTTGGAATTCCAACAGCAGCTTTAGTGACACTTGACACTTTTGCATAAAGAGGGGGGTGAGAAAGACATTCTTACCATTGTCTTCCACTGTGAAGTAGAATATGTCACTTGTGGCGTTGGACCCATCGAGAAGGACATAGCAAATCTTCATATCATCAATATCAGCTAATAAGGGTGAAAGAATGCAACTATTAGAATTTTGATACTTTTAAATCTTAACACTGTCAGGTTTTTCCTAATACATTTAGAAAACATAAGAGAAAATAAATTAACTTACCCTGTGAGAAGGACTTGATGCTATCATTTCCCAAAGCAGAATTCATGATAAATCCATGAAGAGGGCTCTCAGTTATAACATATTTAAGCACTTTGTTTGGGCTGTCTCTGTCTGCAGATTTTAGGGCTTTGCTGGTAATCAGAAATCCTAGATGACCAGTATGAAGAACCCGAAGTGTGGGCGCTGCTTTGTTTACAAGAATTTGAGGCACCCCATTGTCCACTGTATTGATATAAATGGTCATCATCTGAGGCTTACGGGTTTCATATACAGTATCAGGGAAAACATAAAATTCATTGTGAGTCCCATCTGTAACTGTGAAGGAGAAACTGTCTTCGTTTGTCTCTGTACCATCATGTTTATAAGCAATAAGATTTTCATTTAGATCTTGCTTTGTAAATGATGTTATGACTTGTGTTCCATTGAACAGAATCTGACCATGAACTGGCACTTGTGTCACTATAAATCGAAGCAGGTTGTCTGGTGTGTCACGGTCCTCCACTGTCAGTTCAAAGGGTGTGATGAGCTTGGCTTCTCCCTCCCCCAGAACTAGCTTGTTGATTGTTAAAACTGGCTTCTTGTTGTCTACATCTGTAATAGATACACGGAAAGTGCGAAAGACTGGGTTATAACCGTCTGTCACCTCAAATTCAAAGCTGTCCATCTTAACTTCATCATCAGATGTATGGATGTAGTAGATCTTGTTGCCAGCTAGCTGTAGCTGAGTAAAGGTTGAGATGGGCACCCCCGGGAGATCGGTACTTTCAAGGTGGCCCCTGCTAGGAGCACGAGTAATGCTAAAGCTAAGATATTCATCTGGACTGTTGATGTCAGTTGTGCTGAGAAGGTCTGTGGTCAAGGTGACTTTACCTCCTTCTTTGAGAGTCACACCCTTGTTAATAACATCAGGAAAAACCATGTCCATGCTGCCAATATTAATGTAGAAATAACGATCAATAAGGGGATTGATTCCATCAGTGACATCAAATTTTAGCAGGTCACGCACACCCTCCTGACCTGTGTGAACATACTGAATCAACTGTTTGTCCAGTTCATCTTGAGTAAAATTCATTCCAGTACTAACATTGCCGATGACAACTCCATGCTTGGTAATTCTTTGAAGGTAGCCTTGACCAGGGCCATAGCGGACAATGTAAGTAAGTTCTTTGTCCTCGGAATCCAGATCTGTGGCCTTCAGGACTCTATTGCTAATTACTTTAGTTTCTCCAATTTCTACCTCTAGGCCATCGTTAATGGCCATCCTTGGAGTTTCATCATCTACAGGAATGACAATTATGATGACCTTCTCCTCAACAGTGTGCTTTCCATCAGTGAGTCGAATTTCAAAACTGTCTTCCTTGGTTTCAGAGTCGTCATGCTCATAAACAATATTGGAAGCCTCCTTGATTTGCTCTAGGGTAAATTTCACCACCGGAACTGTCCCAGTGCTCAATTGCTGAACTATGTCTCCATGTTTTGGGTTTTTCAGAATTTCAAAAACTAATTCATCACTTGGGATGTCTGTATCAGCGGCATTCAAAATAGGAGTGTCAATAACCAAGCTCATTCCTTCCATGACAACAAACTCTCGAATGAAAATCTCTGGCTTTTCGTCATTTGCTGGGATGATGACAATTGGGAAAAAGTGCCTTTCTGAAAAGTTAATGCCATCAGAGCAACGAAAGGTGAATCTGTCCTCCACTGGCTCCACACCTTTGTGAATGCTTTGGACGTAATAGATGTGACCTAGACCCACATCGCTAATGGTGAATGCAGTGATGGCAGTCCCTGCTCTGGATTTTTCAGACCCAGGAGCTGGGGAAATGTTCTCCACATAGCCGGATGTGGATTGGATAATTATAGTACACAAGATGTCATCATCATCAGTGTCAGTGTCCTCAGCTTGAATGTGTTCTAATGTGATAACATTTTTTTCACCCTCGACGACTACAAACTGACTCCCCACATTAACAACAGGAGGAATGCTGTCTACAGGCAGAATAGTGACATGGACTCGAACTCCTTGAACTTTGTTGCCACCAACAACCCATTCATCTGACATGTCAGATATAGTGAGATTAAAGGAGTCATGCTCTTTGATGGGGCCAATTTCTCCACTAGTGTGAACATAGACAACCACACCATTGATTATGTCTTGCTGGGTGAAACGCTCAGCAGGAGCTCCGTTCACCATTATTTCTCCTAGCCTAGGAGGCTCCTCAACTATGAAAGTCAGCATGAGGTCATCAGTGTCTTCGTCCTGACCCTGGATAACATTGCTGGTGATTTCTGTTGCACCATTTTCAAGCACATCTATTGATGCACCTAACAGACCAGCTGGTAGCATAATTTTTGGAGTCTCATCATCAACAGGCTTGATGCTGATCTTGACAACAATGGGGACTTGATGAAAGCCATCACTAATGTCCAGCGTAATTACATCGTAAAGAGATTCTTCACCACTGTGAATGTAGGCCATTCGGCTGTTTTCAATGTCCTCCAACACAAATGTTTCTCCATTAGACATGTCAATTCCTAAATATTGCAGCTGCCCGAACCTGGGTATCTGAGTCACTATAAATTTTATATTCTCATCTTCAGTGTCCTGGTCAGAGGCATCAAGTTCATTTTTGGTTATTATAAAAGTATTCCTCTCAAGAACAGTGAAACCAGTGTTGGTAATTGCTGGGGGTTTGTTGTCGACAGGCTGTAAAAAGATTGTAAAAAGTCCATCAACGGAATTACTAGCAGTGTCCTCCACACTGAATGAAAACTGAACCACTTTTGGAGTAATACCAAGCTCTTGGTCTGGGGGTTTGTATGCCACTTTGTGGTGGTTGATCTGAGCTTGCGTAAACTCACTAATTATGATATCTGGGCTATCTGTCAGTACAATGGCACCAAGAGGAACAGGGTGGTTTTCATCTGTATCGGTAGGAGGTTTGGTGATGGTATATTTAAGATCCCTGTCATCACAGTCCAGATCTGTGTAACGCAGAAATTTCTTCTTAAAAAATGTCAGCTCATATTCTTTTACTGTCATATGTAGTGTGGTGCCAGGGTAAAGTTCTGGAGGAACATCATCCACTGGATGGATTTTAATGGTGAATACATGCTCTCCTGATTGATTTGGTGGGTCATTGTCATCCTGAACTCTGAAGACAAACTGGTCAGTCACAGTAGTGGTACTGTGAGGTCCTTTGTGACGATAGAACAGTTTCCCATCCAGAATGTCCTGCTGAAACCATTCTGTCACCACCTGTTCAAACATCTCATCTGTTGCACTAAATTTCCACACAGATGGATCTGGAGGAGGCTCCACCTGCTTGATGAGCAGCTCACCAATTGTTGAAAATGGCTCTTCTAATATGAATTTAATTGTTGAATCCTCTGAGTCAATGTCAGTGGCACTCAGGATAAATGGTGAGATTTGCATTACTTCATTCTTAAAAAGCACAATGCCAGTGTTTGCATTTATTATGGGGGGTTCATCATCGGTTGGGGCAATTGTGATGGGAAATAAAAACTCTACTTCATTAATGCCATCAGTCATTCGGAATATAATGTTGTCACTGTAGGTATCACTTCCATCATGCTGGTACACAACAATGCCAGCATCTAAATCAGCTGGTGTGAAAAACTTTCTTTGAGAGCCTAGCACTGATAGCTCTCCATGTTTCAAGCCATCCACAACAGTAATCTTCACATCATCAAGATTGTCTTCATCACTGATCTCTAAATTCTGTGAGCTGGAAAGTGGTCTTGACTGACCCTCAAATAGCAACTGTCCTGTATTTTTGGTTACCACCGGAGCTAAAGTGTTCATTGGCTTCACAACAATCATGAACGCAAAAGGATCAGAAACAGCCCCATCAGTGTCAACAATTTCAAATTCAATCTGGAAAATTCTTTCTATATCTGAATCCTCAGAGGGAGGTTTATAGGCGATCTTCAGGTCTTTAATATCTCTCTGATAAAAAGAAGTGATTGGCTGGTTTTGATCATCTGTGCTGATAATAAAGCCCTGCTGATAACCCAGAGGAGATGTTATATTAAAAATTAATTCATCAGATTTTGATTCAATATCCTCAGCGGCCAGCATATCTGAAGTAATGGCGGTCATCACAAATTGGTCAATCTCCATCATCATCATAGATATAAAGCTAGGCTTTGGTTGTGTATTTTCAGTACCCTCTTTGATTCTAACCATTATCTGAAAATGTTCTTGTTGAATAATGTGACCGTCATTATCTTGTACCTCTACTAGCATAGGAATGTAGTCTCTGTTTGGAGAGTTGGTAGTTGCGGTGTGCTGATACTGAATTCCCTTCTTAACAAAATCATCACAGTTAATCATCTGGCCATTAACAGAGTTATCAGTTAGACTACCATACCTGGGTAGTTTGCCTGCTCCAACAAGTGTGGTCACCTTGCATGTAGTGACACCATCTTCAAATGCAAACTCCAGAGTTTTTTTGTCAATTGGGTTGCTTACCCCATTGAGCTTGTCCACAACAAGAGGCATGTTACGAGTGAGAATCTCCAGTTGCTGAAAAACCACTTCTACTTCAAGAATTAATGGAACCACCACTGTGTCTGTGTTAGAGTCATACCTCAGTTGCAGTTTTATGTGGTCTTTGCTTGGACTCCGGGAACCAAAATGAGTGTATTTCACCTCTTCTGCTCCAAAAGCGCACGGGAACTTCTTTGGTGTTAACATTCCAGGTCTCTGAGCCAGTGGGTCATTGTCTAGCACTGTAATGTGACAGCGGTCTCCTGCATACACTTCAGTCACAAGGTCATTGATAGGGTCCAGATATACCGAGCGTCCAAAGGGAACTCTAATCCCATTGTTGGCTACCAAGATTGTTTCAGAGGTAGGTCCATGTCGATGACTGTGTCGAAAAGCGGCGTCGAAAGGATCTGCATTCACTTTAGAGAGACAACATCCTAAGGAAATCAATATTAACAGGCACTTCAGAGGTGCTTCTGCTGTATTTAGCCTTCCTCTTTGCAGACAACCAGCCATATCTACAGCTATTTGGACTGCATGAACTTGCAAAAATAAAAGAAAAAAGAAAGAAAAAAAATCACTGCAGTGCAGTATGAGTTAAGATAGTTTCCCTGATTTTAACTTTTTTTTCAAGGCTTGGTTTTGATCTCCTCTTATGTTTCCCCCTCTCTCTGTTATTACACACAGTACAAATGCTGCCAACCTAATGAAGCACTGCAGGTAATACTTAACAAGAGAGATAGTGACAGCACAAAGCTCCACCCACAGTCCAGCCTCTCTTAGGGCTAATTTAAGGCAGCATGTTGGACAAACCCCCCCAAAGTGTTGCATTCACTCTAACCCTCCCTCCTTTTTTCTCCTACCTTCCACACCAAAAGCAAAGCAATATATATATATATATATATATATATATATATATATATATATATATATATATATATATATATATATATATAATTTAAATATATATATATATATTATTATATATATGTATATATATGTGTGTGTGTGTGTGTGTGTGTGTGTGTATATATATATATATATATGTATGTATGTATATGTATGTATGTATGTATATATATATGTATGTATATGTATATATATATATATGTGTGTGTGTGTGTGTGTGTGTGTGTGTGTGTGTGTGTGTGTGTGTGTATATACACACACACACAGATATATACAAAGACAACCATGTCATGCTGTGAAATTCTGATGTCCTTATTCGTGTTGGCACTTAATATTGATATGTGCCATCTATATGTAATTTTTTCAGTCTAAGAAAAAATGGTTGTGGCATCTCATGTTCAGCTTTCTATTGATGAAAATGTCTTATTTAATTTAATACATTTAGTTGTTCTTCTTTAAAATGATTTATTTAATTTTGCTTGCCTAAATAATTATAGGTATAGCAGAAGAGTAGCAACAGCGCCTTCTGTTGGAGTGTTAGTGAGCTGGCGTACTACAGTTTATATGCTTGAAACTTGGGTGAGTGGGAGGGGCGGTCACCTCATAGGCCAGTTGAAAGGTCAAGCCACACAATACATAGTGCAGTTGCTTAAACAGGTGGACGGGGGGTACCAGGGGACTCTTTATTTTAATAAAATGATAAATATGGCGTTCAGTTATCTTTAGTTTTAACAGTTTTAAAGTATTTATGTAAAGATAAAACACCTGTAAGCTGCTGAAAGGTATATTTATGCATTTTATTTACTAATGACAAATTATTTACCAACTGTAAGCAAATTATTTGCCAGCGGTGTGTGCATTTGACACACAGCTTGATTCACAGTGAACTTAACGGGTGTGATGTCTTGCTGGCTGCCTAAAAATTCCTCTCATATAATTTTATTTCTAGAGAGTCCAAAAATATCTTTTGCAATAGCAGTCACTGGGGATGGGATTTTAAATGCGTCCACCGGATGATGATGATGATGGAAATCCCCTATGGATGGCAGGAGTACAGATTTTTTATCTCTTAATGTGACATGATCTGGGGAGCAATATGAGAATCCAGCATCAATTGCAAACATTTCTTTGATTAATCTTTATCTATTTGTACATTTTATTAATAAGCCTGTTTATTTGTATGATTTCAGCTTAGCATAACCTATCTGAAGTGAGAATCAGGGTAGATACTTGAGAATACATACTGCGTATGGAAACCTTGTGGTCACATCTAGATATAAATACCCTCTTTCCATTTATGGAGCAGTGTTTCAAATGGATATATGGAAATTGATATACCTCTTCACATATCCGATTAAATTACCAATAATATTTTTGTTTTGGTCATCATCAGTTTCCTGTTTTAAATTATTATTAACTAGACATCATTTGATCACCATTAGGTAAATTACTGTTAACTCTAAAAAATGGTTTACTTACAGCAACATATTACTAGGCATATCCGTGTGTTTTGAATGATGGTTACCTTTGTTTCAAGTTGTAGTTGGTCACAGTTTACAAACTGATTACTAGGGTGGGCCATTTATATGGCTACACCTTAATAGAAGGGGAATGGTTGGTGATATTAACGTCCTGTTTGTGGCACATTGGTATATGTGAGGGGGCTTGTAAATAACTCATGAAAGAATAAAGTTACGTTAAAACCAACCACACCATTGTTTTTTCTTGTGAAATTCCCAATAAGTTTATTAAGGTATATCCATATAAATAACCCACCCTGTACAATTACTATACAAAAATAACACTTTACAGTATGATTCAATTTATTAGCATTGTAGGTTTTGTGAAATAACATGAAAATACTTGTTATATATCATAACACGCACATCATGTAAAGAAAAAGTGACTTTGGTTTTGAAATAAACAAAATTAGCCATTAGATTTCCATCTGACCCAGTGACTCTCTCTCAGTTCAGATGGTTAGGAAGTGTTCTAAAATACAGCCAAAGCTTGAATTTATAGCTTTAAATTTATTGTGATCCAGACCTTTCAGCACATTGTGAACCCGAAATCCCTCGGAGAACATATAGGTCATAAATCTTCATGGAGAGTAAATATACATAGGATTTAACAATGCCAATAGTAAAAGTACTATTCTGCTAATGGATTGTTTGATGCCTTTAATAACCCGAACAAAAATAAAGGGCACTCTGTTTATTTGGTTACGTGTTTGGGGCAACACTACACCACTCTTAGCAACGCTTGTGAAAAACCCCTGTTAGCGTTCGCCAAATACTCAGCATGCTACAGGTTCTTGATGAGTCCGTTTCTATTTTGTTAGTTTGCTAAAATAACTTTTGGTGCACATGTAACCGATGCACAGTCAAGCACCTAAAGTGGACACTTAGTGTAGCACTGAGTGATTGCTGGAGACTGGCCAACATAGCACTGTAATTTTACACTTTGTCAGATAAAGTTCAAATATGTAAAGATTTTTTGCTTAGTTTTCTGACATCAAAAATGAATGAACATGATAGTCTCTGAGCTGTAAAACTACATTTTTTGTTGTAATAGAACCAGCAAAACGACTCTGCATATATAAAAAGAAGCATATACACTAAAAATGTAAAGACTTTAATCATTATTGACCATCTATTAGCATTAAGTCTGATATATAGCCATGCTAACCTATGGCTGCATCCAGCTGTATGCAGCAGTTGTGGCCATGCATCACTGTCTCAGGATACATAGATTACAGACAAATGCCGCTACCAGCACTCAACCCTTCACCTCTTCAGCCATAGTACAAGTCAAGCATGCTAACAGACAGCATGCTACTATGTCAATATAGTCATGGTTGGCCACAAGAAGGGTGTCTCTACATGCCCCCAATAAACTGGAAATATTGTCAAGTTTGTCGACAGCCACGTGTTAGTCAATCAGCACTTATTCTGTCATTTTAGAAGTAAGCAGGCAACCATTAGTTCCCTTAGGACAGTTTTTTTTTTATTGGATCTTGAGAGATTGTCTTAATATTTTGTTCTTTGTTTTGTTGTTTATTTTTATCTTTTGTATTATTTTATAAACGGCCTCATCTGAATTGTAACAGCAGTGTAGCTTTACATATTGTCACTTGATTGTGTAATTATGCATTTATCAATTAACCAAAATCATGCTGAAAATGGATTTTCAACATTTTTGATCAGTAAATTCCACAGATTCAGAATTACGTCCATCTTTTTGTTGGTGTTTTTCAAGAGCTTTTCATCAATTTTGATTATTTTGTCGTTAAGTTTTCTATTTTTCTCCTTGAAGACATTTAGCCAACATTTCAAGTTATCCAAGGTGTTGTGCTATGCAAAGGCTATTGAAATATTACATGAATATTGTGTTTGACTACATGGCAAGTAATAGACTAAAATGCAAGCTACTAAAGTTTTCTAAAGCCTTGGGCTCTATCATACACCTGGCTAAATAAGGCGCAAGATCTGTATGGTGGGATTTGTTGCTATTTCCGCGCAATCCTAATTTTCATGTTTTGCACCACGTTGTTAAGTAGCCACTTTGTGGACTTATGGGTGTGCCAGTTTAAAAGGGAGGTGTGTTAAGGCACATTGTTGGCACGTTGCCATTTTGAGCAGTTGAAATAGACTGCACCATTGACCAACTGAAAGCTGGTCTAAAGTCCAGCGCAAAGCATGTTAGATATCAGCCTATGCAGGTCCAAACACTTAAACATTGTTTAATACACACAGGATGTAATGCAATACACAAATATCTTTACAAATGAAAAAATAAAATATTGAAATGTTACAAAATATTACTTTTTACATAAATATAAAAACCACTGCTTCCATGCCTCCTTCACCTCGGGGAGCCTTTGTCAGTTTATTCATGACAATTTGCATTTGTATAATTTTGGATATAACTTCGCTTTTTGACCATTTACTTTGTTATTAATGTTTTTTTAGATATGTTTTTAGTAAAGGGTAAAAGTAAAGTAAAGAATTTAAATTGAGGAGGCTCGATTTTTATCCTCACTGTAGATGTCTGTTTAACTGTTTTCTCAATAGTGCAGCGTTCAGTTTTCCTACTTACAAAGTCTGCCATGTAAATAGCAAATGCGCCATGCCGCGAAGCGACTCTATCTTAAAGGTAATAGGAGATGTGACTCTGATTGCTTTAATGCTCAAAACACACCCAGAACTCGTTAAGAGAATGAGCACAACCCTGTTAGACCATTCACTAAGGCACAGAGCATATTTTCCCATCCTTAAAATAGCAAAAGTGGATTTAGACACGCCCTTAATGCTTTTGCGCTATGCACTTATATATATATATCATTACAGCTTGTTTTTCTGAACAACTATAAAATAATAATATTTCTGGTGAATTTCTTCCATTCTTTACTTGGTTTAGTCATGGGATGGTTCAATGGACCAAGCTCTCAAAGTCATGGCAGTTATGTTATTCAGCTTTGCCAGCATCAGCCAACTTTCTCTGCCTCAGAATAACTCTTTCCCAGAAAGGCCGGCAAGTTTTTGCATTGCTTTCGCACATTGCAGCATCCCAATCATCCATGGCTGTAAATATACACACTATAAATATAGGATGCTAGGATAATTTACCCCTCTGGATCAAGCACAGTGCGAACCGGGCAAGGGCTGGTGTTCTGCTTGGCTTGCCCAGTGGCACATCTCCTCTTGCGCTGTGGTCACGTCAGCATTCCTGCGATACCTTTCCTCCCTTTTCAAACCTATGCCCATCAGCTGACCACAGGAACTGTACAGAGTTACATAGGTGTGCAGTGGACTTGACACTCTTTGTTGGGTCATGTATTTTTTGCTTAGAATATATTTATCCATTCTGTTTAGGAATAAAGAACATTATCCATTTTTCAATATCAAATGTATTTACATTTTTAAAATAAAAATAAAAAATAATAATAAAATCACAACATAACCATGTAAAAATACTATTTATTTTTAATGCAACTCTTTCTATTGGTGTTTGTGTGTGTGTGTGTTTCTTTTTTCCACTCAGGACTTTGATGAATAAATGTACATTTTAACCAAGAACAATAGCTAGAAATGTATATAGCCAGAGCGCTGTTGTGACAAGCATAGAGTGCATTAAAATTTAACTTTCTCTTTATTTACTCGTGCTCTTTCAAAGCCGGTTGGATTCTGGTCTATTTGAATATTTTATAAAAGAAGACTTAAAAAAAATATTCCAACAATTTTGTTCATCTGTGCCTTTTGCATTGAAATTATGGTTTGATTCATTTCATTTTAAACTAATTTTAAAGCTAGCTAGTTACAGTCATAATGCTTGATATGAATTGCCCTATTAGTTGGAATTATGGTCTCTCTGAGATACCAGGTATTATTATTCTCAACATAGTCCTCACATTCTTCTTCTTTTTGTTTTTTATAAACATGTCAGTTCAGGGATTTCTGATGTACAGGTGTTTGCTTTTTGTTCTGACAACTAATTCCTTTCTTTTAGCACACAACACAAATGGCTTGAGGTTTTTGAGTGTGCACCTGGAAGCTTGCAACAGATGCCAGAAAGCCAATGTTACTGTAATTAAAAAGAGGCAATAAAAAAAGTTTAGGACATAGCAAAGAACTAAAATAAACAAAGAAACTTTAAAAGAAAAATTCAATTGTTAGATGAGTAATTAAAATTGTCTTTTTGTATAAACATGGCTCAAAAAGTGACACCAGTGTGACACCAGTGTCAATGCGAGCTTGCTTCTAAGCATTTGCACTTTGTTGAGTATGAAAAAGGATAAATTGCTATTAAATTGCTATTAATTGATCATGTGATCCCACTTATAGATGGCTGAGATATGTCATTATATGCAAATCACAGAGTTGGTTAGAGTATCTAAAATCTGTACTCAAGTAAGAGTACAAGTATTTGCGGAAATTTTACTCTAGTAATAGTAAAAGTAACAATCTTAAAAGTTACTCGAGTAAGAGTAAAAAAGTACCTTATGAAAAAAATTACTCAAGTAATTAGTTACTTTTGATTATATGTACACTGCGACGCAGAAGGTAGTGCTGTCACCTCACAGCAAGAAGGTCGCTGGTTCGAGCCTCGACTGGGTCAGTTGTCGTTTCTGTGTGGAGTTTGCATGTTCTCCCTGTGTTCGCGTGGGTTTTCCTCCAGGTGCTCCAGCCTGAGGCCAGCCTGTTATAAGGGGTCTTTCTCTCAAAATGTGGACCTTTTTGCAGTTATTGACCTCATTTACAATGTTTGAGATTCAAATACTGTGTTTTAGTGACATTTTAAGCACTATTTTAGCTGGATTAGCCTGTTAGGTCGTCATCATAATGACACATTTAATGTACCAAAATATTTCCTAAAGATTTAGAATAAAGAAAAATGAATAAATACTTATTTTTAAAATACAAATTCATTAGATCATAAATCATTAGAAAAAATAGGTATCTGTTGAAGTTTTCAATTAAAAACTGTAGCCTATTGTAGCCTACAAACTGGCCAGAACATTCAATTGTCCTCAGTCAGAATTTGGCTATTTGAATAATAAAAAATAAAACAGAATAATAATAAAAGAGCTTCATAATTTTTCTAGCCTCACTTGTACAAAAAGTACATTTGATTTGATTGAAAATTTATTGATAACAAAAATAGCCATATTTGTTTTCAAATTAATTTTAATATAGGATTTAGCTTGATCTTAAAGCCTTTTTCATTAATTTTAAGTATTTATGTAGTATTAGGATTAATTAGTATAGTATAAGGATTAATTTTAGTATTTATGATGACCTAGTCATCAAAATAAGACAAATGAGCTCATGTATGGGACAAATTCTAGACTAGCTTTGTCATTGAGGGGTGGGTTTTTCCAACCACCCGAACTCCCCTTGCTATGGGCCTGAATAGTTACCATGAATAAGGTTCAAAATGGGATAATTTTGACACTTACTTTTTTCAGGTTTGTAGCTGGACTTTATGTTTATGCTGTGATGTCAGTTCAATGTACAGCTTGCGTGCATCACATTATCAGACTACTGTTGTCGGCAAGGAGTGAAAACAGACTGAACTTGAGGCCAGGGTGACCTGGTCTGATAACCTCACTACACAGACAGCATGATCGTCCTTCTCAGAACCGCAGATGGCCGTGGCGTGACCGCAGTATAATTCGCAAGTCTCCCTCGTCAACTATCATTCAACATAGGCGCGCGGCTACGCGTGCCCTAACTGAAAGCGGAAGACGCGTCTCTATAGCAACCTCTCACGACACAACCTCTCCAATGCGGCGCTTCGCGATATTTGCAAACAAAACATACGGATCATTTTTATTATCATTTGACAGTAACGGAGGAATGCCACGAAATGTAGCGAAGTAAGAGTACTGATTTATCTCTAATAATTTACTTGAGTAAAAGTACACATTTAAATCTACTCAAAAAGTACTCGTTACCCAATAATTTTACTCAAGTAAATGTAACGTAGTAAATGTAACTCGTTACTACCCACCTCTGGCAAACCACATACAGTATTTAAAGTCAGCATGAACCAGAAGCTGCAGCGTTTTATGTTTTTTTTGGCTTGTTTTTTTCAACTGCGAGCTGATTGAATCTAGTAAAGTAGTAATTTTTTTGAGAAATATTGAGAAAGATGTTTCGGGAGAGTTATTACAACCTAACAAACAACTCCTCATCACAATTTCGGTTAGTTGTCAAAACTGACAGTTGGAGTAGCGTGGTTAAGTTTTTTTTTTCTTAATGATATGCACAGACGAATTGTTTACCACAAAACAAGCAATGTGTGCTAACAAAATCATATGGCTAGTTTTGTAATTTTATTCGTATTCTTTAAAATACAACTTCATGTTTATTTTTAAAAGATATGTAAATCTGACATAAATGTACATATACTCAAATAAAAGATGTTTGCTGCTTATTTAAATTCATATTGGGGGGTTTGGGGGGGTGGGGTGGGGGGACCTAATTGTTTTATGTTCAATCCACTTAAATTTGTTAAGTTAACTTATACAGTTTGTTTTGGGACAACCTAAATGAATGGTATGGAGCTATGCATTTTTGTACAGAGTACAGATATGGAGAACATTATTGTTGATAGCCTTCAGTTTTGTCCAAGTAATTTTCATTAATTAATTTGGCTTTTTTAACGCTTCTTTTTGACCACAATTTTAAAAAACATCTGATTTTCATTGTTTATTATCAGCAATTCTGGATATTTCTTTTTTGATTCTTACTTCCATTTTCGTTATTTTAGTGACCACTGTAGTTTTTGTTTCTTCACTGGAAGGTTACCAACAATTTTTTTCACGTCTGTATAAAACCTTTGTTTTAAAATATTGCGAACAGCTTTGTCATCAGGTACTCTTTTTGAGAACTGAGCCAAAACACCTTTTGTGCATCACTGGAAATATGTCAGTAATTGTGTTGCAGGCTTATTTAAGGCATGTCCCTAAATGTTCTGCTTGTGCTTCAAAAACGTTCTGTAAGGGGCTACAGAATTGACTAAATGGCTTTAACAGGCAGATAAATGATGAACAGCTGATGTTCTCTATTAACGTTTGTGGGTGAAGGCATCTCGTAAATGCAGTCTTAACTACTTCCAACCAGAAATAAAAATTTTATTGCTGGTCGGTCATGTAACCATCTATTTTAGCATTTGCTTGGTTGTTCGGAACAATATACAATACAGATCTGATACAGTAAACTTATTTTATTACAAATAGAACATGCATCTGATACAATTTAGTCTGTTGTATTACACAATGTTTCTTCAGAAATTTACACTAACCAACAGTGATAGCAGTTACTTTTGAACTGTATAGATGCAATAACAAACAGAGTAAAATGAGCAGCCAGAACATGATATACACTCCAAAAATTACGTTTGCTGTTTGTTCAAACTATTTAAAATGAGCTGAAACAACACAATTATTGTTTTTTAGATAACTTAATTGTTTTATGTTCAATCTACTCAAATTTATTTTAAAAAGTTTTTACCGTGTATACATAAACTAAACTATTAGATTACAAATAATAAAAAATAAATAACATCTATAATTGGAATTAATTTTATTGTAGCACTTGACATAATGAGAGTACAATTGACAAGCAATTCATTCTAAACCCACATTGCACCCAACTGGATGTTTTCATAAAGACCATGGGGATTTTTACAAAGATACTGTACAATTTAATAAAATCGTTTGAAATTGGCCAAAACTTAATAAGCAATGAACATCTGCTTTGAAAGAAGTGTGAAAGAATTGCACAGAGACTAATCCTAATGTAATGTAAAGTAATAATGTAATGTAAGTAATAATACAGGTTGTTAAGGCAAACAGTAAAATACAAATTTGTACTTACATTTTACAATCATGTGCATTGAAAGCTTAAGATTATACATTCAAGAGAAAAAGCTGAGCACTATTGTAATCTGAAGACATTTCATTTACATAAGTTATACATTTTTTTATCAATAAAGTAAGCAGTGTACAACAATGTATTGTGTACTTAAACAGAACATTAAAACTATGTATGGTCTAGGCAAAAACAGAATAGGCATTGTCCATAATGTTACAGATTTTATACTATATATATATATATATATATATATATATATATATATATATATATATATATATATATATATATATATATATATATATCCAACTAACATTGTTCTGAAAAGTAGACTTACACACAGGTAAAAATGAAGAAGTTGTTTTCCATGTTGCAGAGTCAAAAATCCATCAATCAGGTTCAAAGATCTGTAAAATAAAGATTTGTATGGAATATACATTCAGTTTGTAGTTTGTATCTCTAAAATAATGGTACAATTATCTTGCTTATATAAGAAACAAAATGTTCAAAGACACTTTACTGTTTTCACAAGAGTTGTGTATTCACATGAATTTAACCTTTGGCATTTAACTTGTCCTAAAACATCTGTTTGACGGAAGAAAAGATCATTTAAATTTATTGATGCTATTTGTGTCAAAGACTCCAGGGTATACTGATACACATCAGCCTTGTTTTGTAAAAGTGGTATAAATGCACATATTGGTATAAATGCACAGTTTTTCCTTTTATAATATTTTATGCAAATGTGGGAGACGTTTATTTGAATGCTCATGAATCTGATAAGCTTTTGCTTTTATTTAAATCTTCTAGGCTTTTACACACTTTGCCGAGCAATGATATCTGTATTGAAAATTGAAAATAACCACTCATTTATCAATAGAAAAGCTGCTTGTTATCCAATTTAACCCAAATACTTCCTTTACGGCCTCAAACAAAGGCACAAGTGGACCATAGACACATCTGAATAAGCTGAGCTGAGGTACAAAGTAAAGTGAGCCTGAGATAAGAATCTCACAACCCCCCTTTATATAGAAAAGGAAAGCAAGTAGCTGGAAGACTGGACATTCCATTGAGGATTTATCAAGACAAAACCAGTGGACTAATCTAAGAGGTCCAATCTGTTAAAATGAAGTGGAACCTCTAATTATATCAGAGCTGTTAGGGCAGGTTTGTAGAGCCAGTTTAAATTTCCATCTCAATGCTTTTTTTGTCCTCGACTACATCAGATTTACTCCTAAGATACAACGTAAAACCTTAAATGTAGCTGGAAGAGTGAAGTTGCAATTTGTTCAATTTCTTTCCATTCATGTATTGAGCTATGTCTGTATCATTCATTCATTCATTCATTCATTTTCTTTTTGGCTTAATTCCTTTATTAATCTAATACACACAGCAGAATGAGCCGCCATCTTATCCAGCATATGTTTTATGCTGCGGATGCCCTTCCAGGTGCAACCCATCACTGGAAAACATCAATGCACTCTCATTCACACACATACACTACAAACAATTAAGCCTTCCCAATTTCCAAGCACCCAGAGAAAAAGCACGTGAGCACACCAACTGACCCAGTCGAGGCTGGAACCAGCGACCTTCTTTCTGTGAGGCGATCATGCTACCCACTGCACCACCGTGATGCCCTGCCTGAATCGTTTGTAATTTAAAGTCTCTTATTTTTTACAGCTTTTCTCTCCGTTGGAATCCATTTAAGAAGTAAAAGTAAATCATTAGTTCAAACCTGAGGCTGAGGTGACACTTCAAGTGCCTTCATTATAGCCCCATGTCTGATTCCAGGTGTGAAAATTGTGATTTGTGTGCCCTAAAATGATGAATTTGTAGTTTAGTTTCACCTCTTACACAATAGATAGTGCTTAGAGAGTCAGTACTCAATTTATCTCCTAAAAGAATCTATCCTGACAGGCCAACACTATCAACCAACAGTGAGCATTAGTCAAAAGCATATTTCTCAGGTCATGAACTCTGCAACACAAGGAATTTGTTTTTGTAATTTTTTCTTTCTCTTGAAATTGACTTTCTTTATATAACCCATAACATAAATAAAAATAATGTAAATAATTTTACAAACAAACATTTTACTTAGATTTGGCTGCTATTCTCATTTGGGAGCTTGACATTTACACATAATTGAATAATAGGACATTTAAATTACTGGCAGTAATGGTTTTAATGCTTCATGAGTTTGTGCTTCCAGCCATCTCAATGCATTCTGCCAAAGCTGCTTTGTGAAGTCTTTGCTTCTACTAAGAGTTAAACGAGACTGTTGGTGGAGGGGTGTCCTGTCAATCCCACTCTGAGGAATGTGGCTGTGATGCCCAGGGCAGATACGGGCAGGTGAAGGTATCTATCTTTCAACAGTGGCCTGATCACAGCTAGACCTCTGAAGCTGCTGCTCTAGGATACTCACTGGGAATAGAAAGCAGAAAGTGAGAGAGAGAGTGGGCTATTGGATGTCCTGACTTTGAATACTGTCTTTTCAGAGCCTCGTCTGTCAAACACGTGATTGAAACTGTGTGCGTGGATGCTCAACTGCACTTATTGCTGTTTCATATTGCTTGTTTGTCACATACATAAATATCCTAAACTAAAACATCTTTAAGTTCAAACTTTAGATTTTTTTGGGATTAAAAAAAACACCAGCAACATAATAATACATTTATTTTAGATTGTAATAGTACAATTTAATTAATGTTTGTGGCTGTCTTAATTTCTTCTATTGAGATATTAAACTATCAAGCTTAAACAAAATTTTTGTTGTTGCTGTTTTTTTTTTTTTTTGATAATAACTCTTTTGTATGTGCTTTTAAAATTTGTGAAAGTTTTTTTTTTTTTTTTTTTTTTTTTTGCAAATAAGCAACCAAATCCAAAAATAAGATTTTATGCGAACCTTTCAGGGGCAATTAAAAAGCACTGAATCAAAGCTTTTTTAAAAGTAAATCTCTGTAACATATTCATTAAAGTAAATTGCAGCTTTTGCTGTTTGGTAATCTTGCTAATAATCTTGCTAAGCCATATTGCGATTTAAGCCTCATTAAAACAGATTCACACTTCTCTTCACATCTGTAATGTAACAACAACAATTTTATTTTTTGAGTCCTTGCTGTGATTTGTGGACCGTTGCAATCTGCAAAGACTTGTTTACTGAAACTGCTGGAATGCTAGAAGGTTTGATTCTGAAAAATGACCTTACACTCTTTGTAAGGCTGGTCTCTAATTAGAATTGCTTGACCTTTGTCCTTTCATTAAGTTCCCACCAGGATGATAGACCAGAGATTCAGCAAATGAAGACAACTTGTGTGAACAAGCACAACATTTAGTACATGCACTTAATTTAAGAAAAATTTTTTTTGAAAAGTTGAGCATATGCTCTATGAAAACACCTCAGTTGTAAAAAATAAATATAAAAATTATTTAAAATTTGTATATTGATTTGTATATTTGTATTGATTTGTGTGTGTGTGTATATATATATATATACACAAAATACTGGTCAAAAATTTGGCTTCAGTAGGATTTTTTAAATGTTTTTTTATGTTTTAAAATATTTTTTTCCTGCTCATCAAAGCTGCATTTATTTAATCAAAAACACAGTAATTGTAAAACTTAAATGTTATTGCACTATAAAATAACTGTTCAAAAGTAGTTCATAATCTAATTAAATAATTTATTCCTGTGATTTTAATGATGACTTTTTAGCTTAATTACTCCAGTCGTCAGTCACATGATCCTTCAGAAATCACTCTAATTATTATTATTATTATTATTATTATTAGGGATTTCCCAATCAGGTTTTTTTTGCCCTCGAGTCCGAGTCATTTGATTTTGAGTATATACCAATATCCAAACCCAATCCGATACTTCCATTTTACATAAAGGCTTAGTAGAAACGATGGAAATTACGGATGAGCTCCTTATGTCTGTGATGAACGAAACATGGCGTACAAGTAGTTTGTCAGAAATCTTCTTATAAAGGTCTGGCAGAGCTTTCTCTGTGAAATAGTGGCGAGACGGCATTTCAAATCAAGGTTCTACGTTTGCTTTTGAGGTGTGTTATCAGGATTTTTGTGTTAAATGTAGCCTTTTCTTTTCCACCTCTTGCAGTGCCAAGTACATATCTCACAATGTTGGCGATGACATTAATGTCGTCATCAACTCTATGATACCTCCTGGCCGCAGACATACTCGCACTTTCCGCTTCAAGCTGCTGACAGAATAATTTTCTAAAAAAAAAAAAAAAAAAAAAGAAAAAAAAAACTGACCCCAAACTAGTGTAATGTATATAGAATTACATAAATATGTGTGCTGATTATCATGGAAATTCCAATGAGTCGCAAAGTCCTAATATTTTGCTGTAGTAATACTAGGTTCCACATATGGAACTCAGATGCAGTGAATTGTTTCTTTCTGGGCACTTCTGTTTGTCTAGACAAACATGACCAGGGTTTAGTGGCGGTCAAAGTTGTGTCTGTTGTTTAGAGCAGCTGGTGGGTGTTTAATTGCATATAGTGTGTTAAAGAATTGCAGCCCTGTTGGTGTTAGAAAAGATTGTTCTTACCTTGTAAACCTTAAACAAACAGTCTTTGTGTCTTCACCAATGTGATCCAACAATAAGACAGTCTAGACTTCCCAGAAAGGAAATTGACTTTGTATTGTAAATACACATTAGTTAAACTAACATATAAATAGCAATACAGGTTGCTTCTTAGTTTTGGGTCACACTAGTTGTCACAGTTAGCAGTATAGCCATAAACCTCTTACTGTATAAATAAACAAAAATCCAAGAATGAAAGAAAACCCATAAAGTGATAGACAAAAGTTCCAAGAAACTTGCAGGAAGTTTGAGATATCGTGTATGTTTGCCATGAACTAATTATCACCCCACTTAAATGACATCACTGCTTTTAAAGTCACCCGAGCAAATTTATCCTGCCTGAAAGCAGCCATCATTAAAAGTATGATGAGTAGCACAGGATGGATAAAAAAAGCTCAAGTGAAAGAACAGCTGGAGAAGGACAAAATATAGATGAACTTTCAGCCTGAGAGCCACTGTACGGCAACTATATGACATGTTTTTAAGTTTAAAAATTCTTATGGCCTTTATTAAGTTTAAATTTTGTTACATTTTGTTATGTATAGTAGGTATCACTTAAATTGTAAAGTAGTATACAACAAGACAAATTGTTATTATATATATTTTTTATATAAAAAAGCAGGCTTGATGAACAGGTGTGTTGGAATGAGCTTTTCTGCCTCCCAACTGTGGAAGAAGAGAATTCATTGGCCTGGCTCAGGGGCTTATTGCGTTTCTTTTATCCTATTTTGCAAAAATAGCTGCAATCAAGGAAGGTGTGAGGATTTACAGAGAGATCAACAGGAACATTGATGAATGTTAAAGAATTATAGAAATGCAATTTGGCAGTTTGTTTTTGTGTGTGTGGTAGTCATTTTACAGGTATTTAGACCATTATTTAAGTCTCAATGAAAAAAAGCACGTCTTAAAGCACGTCTTTACTTTTTTTTTTTTTTTTGTTACAGCCCTATTCCAAAATAGATAGAATTCTTTTTCCCCTCTCAAAATTCAACACACAATACCCCATAATGACAATGTGAAAAAAAGATTTTTTGAAAATGTGGCAAATTTATTAAAAATAAAAAAACCTGAAAAATCACATACACATAAGTATTTACAGCCTTTGCTCAATACTTTGTTGATGCACCTTTGGCAGCAATTACAGCATCAAGTCTTTTTGAATATGATGCCACAAGCTTGGCACACCTGTCTTTGGGAATTTTTGCCCATTCCTCTATGCAGTACCTCTCAAACTCAGGTTGGATGGGAAGCGACAGTGTATAGCCATTTTCAGATCTCTCCAGAGATGTTCAATAGGATTTAGGTCTGGGTTCTGGCTGGGCCACTCAAGGACGTTCACCGAGTTTTTGTGAAGCCACTTGATTGATATTTTGGCGGTGTGCTTTGGGTCATTGTCTTGCTGGAAGGTGAACTTTCACCCCAGTCAAGAGGACAAGAGCACTCTGAAGTAAGTTTTCATTCAGGATGTCTCTGTAGATCGCTGTATTTATCTTTCCCTCTATCCTTACTAGTCTTCCAGTTTCTGCTGAAAAAGATCCCCACAGCATGATGCTGCCACCATCATGCTTCACTGTAGGGATGATATTTGCCTTGTGATGAGCAGTGCCTGGTTTTCTCCAAACGTAACGCCTGACATTCACTCCAAAGAGTTAAATTTTAGTCTTATCAGACCAGAGAATTTTGTTTTTTATGGTCTGAGAGTCTTTCAGATTTTTTGTCTATTTTTTGGCAAATTCCAGGCTGGGAGTGGCTTCCGTCTGGCCACTCTACCATACAAGCCTTATTGGTGAACTCAAATTAAGCTGCTGAAACATCTCGAATGATCAGTGAAACAGAATGTACCTAGGTTCAATTAAGAGCTTTATGGCAAAGGCTGTGAATACTTTTTTTGATTTTTCAGGTTTTTGATTTTTAATAAATTTCCAACAATTTCAAAAAATATTTTTTCACATCATCATTATGGGGTATTGTGTGTAGAAGTTTAAGGAAATAAATGAATTTAACCCATTTTGGAATAAGGCTGTAACATAAAAGACTGTGGAAAAAGTGAAGCGCTATATGAATACTTTCCGGATGCACTGTATATATTATATGGTGCAAATTTTTGATCATAGTTACCAGGCATTATTCCATATCAATGTTGCTTGGCTATATTTCTATTTAGATTGGAATACAACAAAATTGTATATAGAACTAGTTTCTCCGTCCCACCTCTTTACCCATTGATGGCGTTATTGATCTTACCTGGGAACATTGCTCTAACAGTTGTGGCGTTCTTGCCCATTTATTGCCTCTGCTTGTTTTCGCTACAGGCACATGGTCATTTTAATGAAAAATACCTTCTGCATCTTGTATTTTTATCATTTGAGGATTGTGATCTCAAAGTAATATGCCGTTCGGTAGATCTGGCCCAAAGTTTTACTGCTGTGATTAGCTTGAATGGTCAACTCTTTAAAGTGTTTCGACTGTCACTTAGGCCCCGTGTACACTAAAATGTTTTATTTTAAAAAGCATAACTTTAGCTTACACCTTCTGTCCACACTACCCCAGAGTTTTAGAATCACAAAAACTGAGCATTTTGGAAACAATGAAAAGGCCATTTTTGTTTTAAAATGCTGCTGCTTCTTGTCAGTGTGGATGGGGGAAAACTGAGACTTCTGAAAATGCGTCGCTGCAGATATTCACATATCTACTGTAATTGTGGCTTAAAGCCAAAATAAGGTAAACAAAGTTCAGTGTACACTGGACAAACTCCAGAGGACACTTTGAGTAAATCTTCAAAGGCAACAGTGTAGCTTCATAACATCATTTACATCACCCTGCAGGCTATTTTGATCCACTCTCTTAACAATAAAATGAAAACATGATATAAGGAAATGCCTGTTTTCATTTTGATATTAACTTGACAGACACCAAAAATGCTGAAGCATCGTGTAGCTACATATTTATATGACCTTTATCTTCACTGTATGCATATTTATAACAAAACAGAACTCATAACATAACTGCCTGCATTCATTTTCATTGAAAAATTTGAAATAGTCTCTTTTGCTGAATATCAGTTTTAATATTTAATAATGGCGATCAAAAGTACAATGAGTTTCTACAATATAGGAAATAAAGGCAAACAATCAGTCAAATGTGCAGAATCAGTGTATTTACATTAAATAACTTATCTATGCACTCTGCCAAAACATGGTATCTTAGAACAAGTAATAGATTCAAAAGACTGCAGAGTCATTAGACAGAGACAAGATCAATTAAATATATTAAATATAACTATAATGAGATGAGATCCAGAGGTAGATCCTTCGTGAACTGTCTGACGTGCGCTGCTCTTTCCTGGGGAGATGTGCTCAAAGCATCTGCTGACAGCCTGCAGCTCAGACATCTGCATACGCTGGAGTGCATGACACAGTGTGTGTGCGGTCACGTAATGCGTTTACAGCGGTACAGTGTTGACGGGGAACTATTTAGAAATGCTAGATGAAACACCTATGTGGACACAGATCGTTTTCATTCTAAAATGTCGTTTTAAAACTAAAAAAATGAAACGTTTACGTATTAGTGTAAACAGGGCCTTAGTGACGTGCGGCATATGCTACTGTGTCTATGTCCTAAAATGAAAATTCAGTCAGTATTGGATTATATTGTTCCAAACTCAAAAGTTTCATTTAATCTGATATGAGAATATCTTTAAAATTTCCAACTTTCTTTTGTTTCTATTATTTGACATCTGGTGCTAGCGTGAATAAGGTTTGGTAATTTTCACCGCATTTAAAGATACTTAATTTAGACTTTGTATATATGGGTTGATTAATGATTTGATTTGAGAGTAAATATATTAAAATGTTCCTGTATTCATCAAATGGGATGAATTTGAGATAAATCCACTGGAGAAGTTTGGATTTCCTTGATAAAACTTGAGTTCTTCTGTGTCTCTTCTGGGTCTTTCATTCAATAGCTGTAACAGCTGACAAAATCTTTTGAAAGCCTTGGTGTTTGAGCTTTGAGTTTCACAGGGAAAAGAATTTTGAATCAACACAGGGGTGAGGAAATGCTGATAGAATGTTTTGTTTTTGGGTCAACTATTGACTGTAAAGAGGAAGACCTGTTGCCACTGAACTTTCAAGAGTTGCCACATCCATGCTCACTTTGCAACACTGTCTTTTAATGACAGCCCAAATTTGGCTTTTTCTTTTGCCACTAAATACAGTCATCAATGTCTGTCTACATGCAAACACTGAAATTCCAATGAGTCATGTTCTGTTACTCTATAAATGTAACACAACCTATGAATGTAATCATGGATACAAATACATTACTAACAGTTAAAACCAACAAAGGAAGCCACTTTACCAATGTCTTAGAATGTTTCTTCAACTAAACGCAGTTACCTAACTTTCTCAAATGGTGAAAGAGGAAATTTCTGTTCTTTGCTGAGTAAAAGTTATATGTACAAAATATACAACTTTTCTACTAAGCTCACATGAAAGATTATGGGTTTTAACTCAAACCAAAAGGCACCATCTGGTAAAGCTCTGAGTTTCTCTCACTCCCACTCTTCCCAAGTTACACCTGGCCAGGTGAGCCGATAACCACATCAAAACGCTGGTAGTCAATAACTGCATGTGTACATGCGCAAACACACATTAGTTCCACACCAAAGCACAGTGTCTAATACTGTTCAGGCCTGGGCGAGTGTCGAATTGTTATGGTGAATTCAGCACAAACTCGGGTTCTTTGTCATTAGACACTTTTTAAAGAACCACTCCTAAAACTTAAGATTGAAGATTTTCATATTTGACTTTTTTCTTTCTTGCTTAATCTGGAATCCATCAATGTCATTGAGAGATTTTTACAATTTACTGTAAACAAATTAAAACTTTGAGTAGTGAATAACAGTAGCAGGGCTACATAAAGACCAGGGTAGCAGTGGCTCACTCAGATTGACGGATTGAACCAAATGAGATGCTAATATTTGTGCAACATAAGAGTTCTTAATATATATTTTAGGCAAAGTCAGGAACAAACTTGTGACACACAGGTTTTATGTTTTGAGACGTGTTATTTGTTTGGAGTGTTTTGACAAAAATGTCAGATAGAACCTTATAATTCCTAGGTGACGATTAGTAGTCTAACAGTGTGCAAAATTCATGGTTCAGTGTGATACAACACAGTGGTATCACAGTAGGGGACATTTTGAGAGTAAAAAAGAAAGACATTTACTTGGTCTGCGCAATAGTCTAGTGGTTAGCATGCCGACATACGGTGCAGAAGCATGCCAGGGCATCCTGAGTTTGAATCCCGGTTCAAGGATATTTCACAACCCTACCCCCCACTCTCTCTCCAACATTGCTTCCTGTCTCATTACTGTCCTGTCTAAAAAAGGCAAAAAGGCAAAATTAAATCTTAAAAAAGAAAGACATTTACTTGATTTTTACAAGTGCTTTATTTATTAAAACTAAAATCATAGCGCGGAGCATTTACTTTTTTTTTTTTTTACTTTGAATAGTGTTGGAGGTGTAAATGACCCATCTTCTGTGGCGCATTCTTAGCAGCATATAAAACAAATCAGCTTCTTCCTTCCTCAGGTCTTTGGATATTTATGCATTCAGACGTTGATGTCCAAACACATCTTTTATATAAGTTCAGTATTGTTGTTGCAGATAAAATATAACATAAAAAACATGATTTAAATATTTTCCAGTTGGTTAGATATGAATTAACAGTCATACAAATATCTTTACCGGAGCCTCTCTACTTGACGGTTGGTCTCACGTGTCCATCATGTTTGTAGTTTATTTACACTTTTCACACTTGTTTGTAGTTCTACTGAAATTCATGTCCAACCCACAATGTACTGTTGGCAATATCAGCAGTTAGAGTATGGATGGTTCTACACTTTATTTTTTTACCGGAAATAGTAAATTAAACGGGAACCTTTGGCATACTTTTTTCAACATACTACGATTTGGGACATACTAATTCTATATTCATATACTATTTAGAACGGATAGTATGTAAATTGGGACTCAGCATGTCATCTGCAGTGGATCATGAAGTGGGTAACAAGGCTCAAATAATATGAACAGTGAATAATTTATTGATGTACCTGCAACCACTGTATTTCTCCCTTACTTAATTACTTAGTAAATGTATTTTTCAGTTGTTTTCGATGAGAGCACCACATTTTCAGAATGTGAAGTTCTGAGTTCTTTGTTTTTTTAATGCTCTGACATTTAAAGAATGAGTTAAATGTAGCAATGCAGAAGTGCTCTTAAACACTCACAGCTAAGTATTTTTGGAAGATCCCTGTTTTCAGCTGCACAAAATGGTTTGAGGGGCACATGCCTCACGGATGTTCTTATGATCTCATGATAATCACATCGATGTTTTAAGTCATATTGCAAGTAGCAAGTCCAGCATATGCCTGACTGGAGTAGTGTGTTTTTCTTGAGGGTGGGAGGAGCACACAGAATTGTCAGATACAGAATGCCATTTGGGCTGCCTTGTTGTAAACGCAGTGCCTTAGAGAACATTATATTTCATACATTTTAGCCTCTTTATCTATAAAAATATTTATTTTCTAAATAACCAATGTGAATTGTTTGTTTTGTAATGCATACTGCATTGAAATCCTCGTACGAATGCCTCATTACCATTAGAAATTCCAAGAGTTCAGTCAAAGCAGGGTAAATCCGCCTTCAGCTACTACGCCATTCAAATCAAGGCTTAAAACACATCTGTTTAGCTGTGCCTTAACTGAATGAGCACTGTGCTACGTCTGACAGATTGCACTAGAATGTCTTTCTTTTCTTTTTCATTCTATTATAACCTGTTTAATTAGTTTTTAATCATTTTTATTATGTTCTTATACTTGTCACTTTTATTCCTGTTTATGTAAAATATTTTGAATTACCATTGTGTATGAAATGTGCTATATAAATAAACGTGCCTTGCCTTATTACAAATGTGTACTGTTACACTTCTAATTTACATGTATTTGATAATGTTCAGTCTCTACTTTAAACTTTTATGCTTGTTGTATTCTTGTAGTGTAGTAAAGACCTTCTCAATGATATGACAAGATTTCATGTATGATTCTTAACAGATTTTCAAGTAGTAATTTCACTTTAAGACATAATCGCTAATTTTGCATTTAGCTATTTAATTTTGCATCACCTTTTTCACCTCATGTTTAATAACATTACATTTTAGTTTGAGAGCAGGCACTGAAGTCTATACACTTAAAACAGTTTTGGTCTTGGACTATTGGACTCTTAAAACAGACAAAACAATGTCGGCCGCCAAGTTGAGGCTTGTAATGACTAACTTTTATGTGTCCTGTCTATGAACTTGGGTATATAGAGAGGCCAACTGCTGTCAGTTGTCTACAATTCTGTTGTCTGATTAAGCATTTCTGTTACTCTCTTTTGTGTGAACAAAGGCATCGTAAAGTGAAAAATGTAAATAGGTATGGCTACAGCATTTACAAGAAGCCATCAACTGCCAAAACCTGGAAACAGAGTCCCTGGCAATGACCAGAGAGCACATGAAAGCATACCCTCTTATTGGAAAATAATACCCTATATAATAGTCCCTGGGGCTCTGGCTAATTATACTGCTTTATGAGGAGTCATGGTCATTAGCTGTTATCTATGGGGGTGGGAGAACATGACCTCTTTCAAGTTCATGTCTCTAACCTGTCCATCAGTTTCAAACCAGCTGGAATGAATGAGAGGTTTTCTTTCTTGGTTTTCAAACTTTGATATTTTTCACTGTTGCTGATTTTTAGAATAACTTAGCTTTTCCTTTTGTTTTCTGTTAATTATAGTTTGTAGTCATGTAGATGGAATAAATGTGTGTTTTTACTTGTTGGCTTTATCCTTTACACTACCTAATATTTACTATTTAATATTATTATCAGTAAGTTTTTTTTTAAATAAATTAATATTTTTCATTCAGGAAGGCTATAAAATAAAAGTGACTGAAAAAAACGTGTTAAAATATATTTAATTTAAAATGTCTAGCATTTTTTTAAGGTGTTAGTAAAATAAAAATAAAAGTTAAATCATAGTTTTTATGTTATATACCACTGTATGTAAAATCTTCTATAAACTGTTTATATGACTTATAACTAGAAAATTCTCTTAGTTAAAAACTCTATTTGAGTATTTTTAGCATAAAAAATGGTTGAATTAACAGAATGTCTCCGTACTTTGTATGTGACCTTTTTGCTGAGAATGTTACACTTCTGACAGGACACTAAAAAGTGTAGAATAGTAGCCATATAAGCACCATGGTGCATTCCATTTGTCCATACCGTGGGGCATCTTGAACTGAAATGCTGATAAGGGTCTCTCATCAGCTGTTAACAGAGTAACAAATTTCACTGGGAGCTGCAAACAGAAATAAAGCTGCTGGGGCACAGGTGTGAAAACACCATGACAGAAAGAATTAGAAAACCGAAATCTCTCTGAAGTGTATGATGGCATGAGACCTGAAGCAACACCTGTGTTTGAGTTCAGTTAAAAAGCAGTGAGAGATGGAAAGCCATGTTTCAAAGGTACAACTCGATTGCATTGGTCTGTGTGAATATGTTATTTATACTCTATAACAGCCTATTTATACCTTATTTTTGTAACTCTCTGAATCTAGTTTTACACATTACAGGCCCGTAGCAAGGGGGGGTTTGAAAGAACTACCCCCCCCCCCCCCCCCCCCCACACACACACACTGACAATGATCCAAAATTTGCCATTGGTCCAGAATTTTTGCCACTGCATTCTCAGTTGACCTATTTTGACTGCTGAAAAAAATTGACCATTGAAAAGGTCAGAAGCACTAAAAGCAGCCTATTAAAGTTAATTTTAATACTAATTAGGCTGTGTATAAAAATCCAAAATCAAACAAAAAGTTTTCAAAAGTTTTTTGTCGGTGCTCTTTGTGTAAGGGATTCATCAGAATAAACATCAAAAGTCAGTCCAAGGGACTCAGAAAATGTAGAAAAAATAATAAAAAGCCTTAATTGACATGGTTGCTCCTTGAAACTGCGGCTACATCAGGTTACCCTGATGAAGTCAAGTGTTGTCAAAACGTGTAGTCGCAGTTTTAAGAGATACCCATGCCAGTAATTAAAAAAAAATGTTACACATTTTTCGAGTGCCTTAGACTGACTTTTGCTCTTTATATTAACTAGGCTGTTGTTTTAGATGAATTTTCGAGAGAGGCTCGAAGAAAATCTTGAATAATAATTCTGACTTCAACTGTGTATATAATATACTTTTCCCACAGAACTGTCTCCCTTTTGAACTCTGCCCCCACTGACTCTTTTACCCCCCTCATATTGTACACCCCCAAACTCTCCCCATAACCACTGCACTATTTAATATTTGCACATTTAAAATTGTACATATTCATAGCACTTTGTTGCACTAATTCATTTTGAATTGTACATATCCACTGCATGTATACATTTGTAATTAGGTTCATATCTGCATAGTTCAGATTTCTAATAGCAACCTATACATATATTCATATATTCTAAATCTCTGATCATAGTTAATACAACCTGTATATAATGTTCATAGTACATCCATCTGTAAATATCACCCACAGTTGTTCTATATCCTGCACTTGCTGCTATTGAAATCCTGGTTAGACCTAAGCTGCATTTCGTTGCCTTGTACTTGTACATGTTTTATGGCAATGGAGTTGAATCTAATCTTATCTAATAATGTTATGTTCTTAGAGTATGTTCTTTACTTGAGCACATCCAGCAGAGTAATCCAGCGGAGCACTGTTAGCATCTATGGCCTTCTGAAGCACACTTACCATTGTAAAATGTTGGGAAGGAGCTGATTTATTTTAGAGTGGACCATCAAGAAAGATCTCAATGAATTCATACCCATTGGCAATGCCTGAAAGGAAGATATGGAGTGATAGAGTTAGAGTATTAGAGTATTCAATCAACTCAATCTGCATTATAATCTCAACTAGGTGCAAAAACTAGGGAAAAAAAAAAGATTTTTCAAATAAAAAAAATAAATTTTTCTGACTGATATTGGGTTAGATTCAAATGTGTGCAGCAGACACTAAATGAACAATGCTTTAATTCTTTAAATGTCTATACTGTAAATATGGTTTACTGTAAATATGGTTTACAATAATGCTGTATTAGTTAATGCCAGGAGGCTTTTCTGTGCAGTCTTTGCATGGGTTTCCTTTAGGTCAGGGGTGTCCAAACTAGGTCCTGGAGGGCTGGTGTTTTGCATAGTTTAGCTCCAACTTCCCTTAACATTCCTGTCTAGAAGTTTCTAGTATACCAAGAAAGAGCTTGATTTGCTGGTTCAGGTGTGTTTAATTGGGGTTGAAACTATATGGACAGAGTTTGGACACCCCTGCTTTAGGTGCTCCGATGTTCTGAGATTTTATCCTAGCTATTAGATTATGCTACCTACACTGTAATTAAATGGTTCTAAGGTTGGGCTTACGTAGGTTGGGGCGATATTACATCTTCACATCACACTAATCCACATTACAATTGACACTGGTAGCAAAATCTGATGGGTAGCATATTGCATCATCAAAATGTGCTACCTACTTTTTGAATGAGAGGTAGGACAATCTGGCAGGGTAGGACAAACCGACAGAACACCAGTTTACACCACAGTCCAAAGAAATACAGTATTGGTAAATTAGAAGTGTATGACTGTGTGGTAAATGAAAGAGTGTATGGGTGTTAAAACATATCATAGAGTTTATTTCGCTGTAGAGACCACTGATAATCATGGACTAAGCTGAAGGATAGTGAGGGAATGTATCTCTTCTGATCCTGTGTCTACAGAACACATCCAAGTCCATAAAACCTGACGATAATCTTCATACTCACCTTCAATTCTTGTGTTGTTGCTGTTGTTTTCATTAAGAGTATCATCTAGTGATTCCATTGAGGTTTTGGTTGAGATCGCTGGTTCTGCATCAGTCAGATCCACTACAGTCAGTTCATCTTTTTTGTCATTTGGAATCACTGTGGCCTCAGGGGTGGACAAATTCTGTTGGTTTTCTTGTTTAACATCAGGTATTTCTGTAGAGAAATTATGTAATAATTTGGTTTGGGTGATGAAATAAAAAAGTACAATTCTTCTATTAACATGACACAAAAAACACAAGTCAATGTAATCTGTTTTAAAGGTCCCCTATTATGCATTATAAAAGGTCATAGTGTGGTTTTGGGGGTCAACAATAGTCCGATTTACATGTGTGGCCAAAAACCCTTTCATTGTCTTATAACATGCATTTAGTTCAGCGATTAATTTTACTTTTCATGACTGTAATCTGCAGTGATTGGTCTGATGAATAAATCTGTTGTGATTATCGTTGAGTATCATTTTATTTGAGCAATTTCAGTTCCAATTTAGATTTTGCTTATTGAATCCAGTTCCTACCGATTTTCAGCTCCAATTCCAATATTTTTTGGAAGAAACAATAAAATAACAGTTTACGATGTGCTTTAATTAGTCTTTATAGCTGTTTGCATCCAATAGATGGAAAGTTTAAGTTTAAAGCTTTTACAGGGTTAAGTTATTAAGCTATAGTGTGTTCAACATTGTCACATGCCGTGGCAGATAGATACAACTGTAAAATGCTGACTGCCATTCGCCATGCGAGAATGACTGAAAAAGTCAGGAACCAATAAACGAAATAGAAATATGCACATTTTATTAAATACCTACTTTTTTGATATTTAGAACTCTACTCAACCCTAATTGTGATTGATTCAGCAAAATACCCATCACAGCTTATGAAGTGTTAAAGCACAATCACCCATGGTACAGAGTATATGTGTGAGCCCAAATGCATTATTAAAATAATGTAATGTGATGTAATATATTGTACTATTGTAAGCGCTTTACAATCATAAGGCGGGTCTCTCCACACCACCACCAGTGTGCAGCATCCACTTAGATGATGCGACGGCAGCCACAGGACAACGGCGCCAGTGCGCTCAACACACACCAGCTATTGATGGAGTGGAGAGACAGTGATACAGCCAATTGCTTGGATTGGGATTATTGGGAGGCCATGATCAGTAAGGGCCGATTGAGGGAATTTGGCCAGGACACTGGGGTTACACCTCTACTCTTTACAAGAAGTGTCATGGGATTTTTAATAACAACAGAGAGTCTGGACCTCGGTTTAACGTCTCATCCGAAAGACGGTAAACATGTTAAATGCAAATGCTAAAAAACAAATAATGCAGTTAAACACTTGGATATTGCTCTGTTATTAATCATAACTAATAATAATGTCTACAACATGCAGTATTAATTGATACAGCGGCAAAAGTTTAACTATTCTGAACACTGACCATATTGCGCTGTGTGAGCAAGCTTGTTAGAAGTGCGCACTAGTTTTTTCATTTTAAAATGAAAGCAAAAGCAGTGTTTTTCATGTCCAGTGTTTAAGAAGAGATGATAGTGGCCTAGCAACAACAGTACCCATGGGATTGCAAGCTCAGAAGTGTACATGTAACATTTTAGATGCAATATGCTAGTTAACCGGAGAGATACAGTACAAGCTGTGCAAAGCGAACTCAACAGAGTACAAGGATTTTATCATTCTAATAAAACTTACAGATTGTGATCTGAAGGAATAAGAAACTGGTTCATAAAAACTGTGTACTGACAAAGTTCAATTAGACTATAGACTTTGATGCTGATGCTTCTTTTAATAACAAGTAGAATCCTGTGTTAGGTAGGGTAAGCTAGGTTACTGTCGCATTCATCTGTAAATGACAGGAAGACAGCACAAGGTTGGCCATAATGTGGTTATGTTGTGAAAATTATCTTTAACCAGTTTTCCTCACAGCCTTATCTGTAGGCATCTCGCTGTGATTACTCATCTTCACATCATAATGCAATCCCATCCTCCACAATCTGCAATAGTTTTAAACACACACTCTCAGAAATAAAGGTACACGAGCTGTCACTGGGGTGGTACCTTTTCAAAAGGTACACATTTGTACCTAAAAGGTCCATATTGGTACCTTAAAAGCATATATTAGTACTTAAAAAATTTAAGAGGAACACTTTTGTACTTTTTTGGTACTAATATATACCCTTAAGGTATTAACATGGACCTTTTAAATTTAAACCTTAGCTTGATGCTTTCATTCATTTAGTGCTTGGTTACACACTGCATGAAAGGTCATTTTCAAAAACCTATAATAGGGGCTTTTTAATATTGTTTTTAGGATGTTTCCATAATTTCATTTATTTGATTTTGTTTTGTTGTTCAAATTCCATTTTTCCAATTAAAATATAATCTAGTAATCAAAAGTCACAATTACTTACACAGTGGCCCTGTTAAATAATATTTCATTAAGTTAAACCTAACATTATTTTCAGTGATTGGTAGAATAAAGTTATAAATAAGGTTCAGTTTGTTGCACAAAACAATTGTTTGAGGGCCGTGCAGGAGGTTTGATTTGCTTTTTCTCAAAGTGACTGTGGCCATGGGCCGCACTAGGAAGTGAAGGTGAAACCTGTGCGCACATTTAAATGATCATATCGCATTTTACAGTTATGATTATGACAAGCATTTGATATGCTTTTTTTCATATTGAAAAAGTAGTGTTGTGTATGAAAATAAATGTTTATTATAGGAATAATTAGGAATCTGATAGTGACAAAATTCTAATTTTACCATTAAAAACAAATGGTCTAATAATGTTGTCAATGGCAGATGACAAGTGCATGTCTTAAACATCATAAATTTATAAATATGATTAGTTGTATTCTGATGTCATCATTTTACTGTCAATTAACAAACAGGACATATTTAAAGTCTTTTTAAGTCCACAATAATACAAATTAAGCATTTAGAGCAGGGGTCACCAATCTCGGTCCAGGAGGGCCGGTGTCCCTGCAGGATTTAGCTCCAACTTGCCTCAACACACCTGTCTGGATGTTTCAAGTATACCTAAGAACTTGATTAGCTTGTTCAGGTGTGTTTGATTAGGGTTTGAGCTAAAATCTTCAAGACACCGGCCCTCCAGGAACAAGTTTGGTGACCCCTGATTTAAAGCAACAGTAGACCTACACATAGGCCTAAAATTATTATTGTTGTTTTACCATATGTTTGAGAATTAACAATGATGATAGGTTAATCATATTAATCTTTATTTTACTTTCACAGAATCATGAGAAAAATCTTGATTTTAAGCGAAAAAAACATTGTGATTCACATTTTTGCCAGAATCGTGCAGCTCTAATACAATGTCAAGCAAGCAGAATGAATGCAAAGCGTGCACATACTGTATTTGAAGGTGTGGATTTTCATGTGATATGCACTGTATATTAAATGCTGTTTTGTTCCTTCTTAACAATAATAATAAATAAATACATTTTTACCTGCCATAACTTATGATAGTTCATGTTTTTCTTGTATATTCATAGCAATGTGAAAAGAAATTTTCAGCAAACACATAAAAAAAGTATTTCACTGTATAATAGTACTGCACTGCAACAGGTTACTTGCTTCACAACAATTCTAATTAGGCTAAAAGCACAAATGTACTCAAAACACCTGGCTCTCGGTGGTCTCAAACCTGAGGATTTCTTGTTCCCATCATTTTCACTGCAGTAGTTCTTGAAAATTAGCAGTGGGAGAATTAGAATGAGCAGGTGGTACAAATAGCCTTATGACTGGAAAGTCAGCACTTACAAGATAAAGGGATGTTGTAAAACCATTAGCAGCTATGTCATTACAACGCGCACTTCTGTTTTCTGTTCCTTTAAGTCATTTTCTTTCCCTCTCACATTGTTACTCACTCTCTCCAGTCGTTAGACCTGGAGGCGTTTGCAGTAAGTAAAGCTGCTGAAGCCAGGAAACGGATTGAGTCCCATTAGTTCCTAAATAAGAACCTACAGAGCTAGTCAATAACAGACAGCAAATTTTGGTGGGAAAAGAACCATCTTTGAATTACAGGTGGCATGAAGAAAAACTGAGAGTACAGGAAGTAATGCCGTGTAAGCCATTCTAGGTGCTTTAGGCAAACTACACCGTTTGTTAGCTCTTTTTGTTATCTTTGTCTTCTTGTATTGTTACAAGGTGTTCCTAATCCATATACACAAGAACGTGTGATGTAATGGACCTCAAATAAATTAAATAGATTTAACTGGATATACATTTTAATTGTGTAGACCTAGAAATAAAAAAGGCTTTCTAGGACTTTTTCATTTTTAAACAGCATTTTAGAATGAAAACCCTTCCCACTGGGCATGTACATATATTTTCGAAATCCTATTTAGTTGAGTCTTTGCCGTTTGCTATGAGTAGAACCTGCCTCCTAACCAACTGAACATCTTACAATATATAAATGCCATAAAATATGCTTCTTTATTAGGTACAACTGTCAGTCAATCACATGGCAACAACTCAGGCATGTAGAAATGTTCAAGACAATCTGGTGCAGTTTAAACTTAACTTTTTCAGAAACTGATTATTTATTGGGATTTTTATGCATAACCCTCTCTAGGGTTTACAGAGAATGGGCTGAAACCAGAAAATATCCAGTAAGGGGCAGTCCTGTAGGCGCAAATGCCTTGTTGATGCCAGAGGTCAGAGAAGAATGACTTGTTCCAGCTGATAGAAAGGCAACAGTAACTCAAAAAAAAAAAACACTCGTTACAACCGAGGTATGCAGAGAAGCATTTCTGAACGCACAACACATCGAACCTCAAGGCAGATAGACTAAAACAGCAGAAGACCACACCGGGTGCCACTCCTGTCACCTAAGAACATGAAACACAGGCTCACCACAATTGGATAGTAGAAGATTGAAAAAACGTTGCCTGCTCTGATGAGTCTTGATTTCTGCTGCAGTATTTGGATGGTAGGGTCAGAATTTTGCGTCAACAACATGAAAGCATGGATCCATCCATCCATTTTGGACCCATAAGTACCAATTGAGCATCGTGTCAGAGCCACAGCATACCTGAGTATTGTCGCTGACCATGTCCATCTCTTTATGACCACAGTGGACCCATTTTTTGACGGCTACTTTCAACAGAATAACACGCCATGTCAAAAAGCATGAATCATCTCAGACTGGTTTCTTGAACAAGACTAGGAGTTTACTGTACTCAAATGGCCTCCACAGTCATCAGATAAAGCACCTTTGGGATGTGCTGGAACGCATCATGGATGTGCAGCTGACAAATCTGCAACAACTGCGTGATGCTATAATGTCAGTATGGACCAAAATTTCTGAGGAATATTTCCAGTACCTTGTTCAATCTATGCCACAAAAGATTAATGCAGTTCTGAAGGCAAAAGGGGGTCCAACCTGGTACTAGTAAGGTGTACCTAAAAAAGTGGCCAGTTAAGGCATATTAGGGGTGGGAGAATCAAAAATGTACCCTTTTTTTGCATCTAAGATTTCATCTACAGAGACATCCATTTGTATAGCGCTGTGGAGTTTTAAATATGTCATGTTTTCAGGAGCTTTTTTGTATATTGACATTTTTTGGAACATCACAACATAGCACTTTTTTCAGAAGGCATATTGTGCTAATTTTATTGCACAATAGACTGTTTTGTCCATATGCAAGTTCAAGGTTTTGGTACTTGAAAGTTTTATAGTTCAGGGTACTTTCAAAACCACTGCACCTGAAATAAAAGTCATTTTAGTTGATATGACTCAGAACACTCTCTCTTGATAGTAATATTGGAAATATCAAGTATTTTTTGCTCTTTATTAAGCAAGCAAAAATCACAATACTTGTTTATTTGATATACCACGCCCTTACTACCTAAGTTACTACCTAGATTAAACTAGGCTACCTGGTAAAAGCCTTTTATTGGATAATTACGGAAGGTACAACTTATGCAAAAATATGGCCACCCCTCTGTGGCTGCATAATAATGTGCTCCTTCTTTATAAGACAAAAATCACAGTAAAATGGCATTTGGTTTCTTGAGAAAGCTAGATAATGTCATGTATTTCAGACAGAAATATGTAGTGTAGCTGTATTGAGAAGTGTGAAAAATAAGCAATGCAAAAGTTTGGGCACCTTCTCTTTTGTGTGAATTTCAAAACCTGTAATCATCAATGCTAACTGATTACAACACAAAAACCTTAACAGTGCCAACACGGGTGCAGCCAATCATGAAAAAGGATATTTAAGACAGCTAGTTGATTGCTAGTTGTGCTTTTTATTGTTAATCTAAAAGTAGCAACATGGGGACCTTAAAATAACTTCCTAATGACCTTAAAAACTAGGGTAGGATGAAGGAGAAGGATGCAAAAAGCTATCACAGAGGTTTAAGGTGTCTATCTCCACAGTCACAAATATAGTAAGAACATGAAAGGCCAAAGGAACAGTTCTTGTGAAGGAAAGATGTGCTAGACCACGAAAAATAACTGAAAGCCAAAGAATAACTGAATGGATGGTTCTGCCAACGAGAGTCGTTTTAAGAACACAGCATTCCAGGAGAAGAACATGCTCCCCACTGTAAAATTTGGTGGGCTCCATCATTTTGTTTGGATGTGTGGCTAGCACAGGTAATAAAAACCTAGTCAGAGTTAAAGGTTGCATGGATTCCACCCAGTGTCAGCAGATTCTGAAGAACAACGTTCAGGAATCAGTCAAGAGGCTGAAATTATGACAGGGTTGGATGTTTCAGCAGGACAGTGACCCAAAGCACAGTTCCAGATCTACCAAGGAGTTCATGCTAAGACACGATATAATGATCTAGAATGGCCATCCCAGTCCCCAGACTTGAACATCATTGAAAATCAATAGATTGATTTGAAAAAGGCTGTTCATGATTGGCACCCATGAAACTTGACTGAACTGGAGAAATTGTGCAAGGAAGAATGACCTAAGATGCCTTCAGCATGAAGTCAGGTACTCATCTTAGACTGTAAGAGGCTGTACAAAAGATTGATGTTACTGTATTATTTTGTTGGGGTGCCCAACTTTTTTGCACCTGTCCTTTTTGGTTATGATTTAAATTGCATTGCATCTGTTGATTAATTAAATGTTTTGCCAGAATTAAGATGTTTATTTTTCCCTATAGGGTATAAAATATATCCAAATAAATTAGCTGATCTGAAAGGCCAGCAGGCTATGGCTTGCAATTATGAAAATTATCAGGGGTGGCCAAACTTTTGCATTAGACTGTATGATTTTGTTTTAGCTTGCAACAAGTTATTTAAACCTAACTGATGCAGAGAGTAGCTTCTCGTTTATTATACAACCACACTGAAAGAAACAACTCATATTCATGGAAATTATGTTAATATACTTCAGAAGGGTCTAATTATCTTCATGCATCAAGTAAATCAATCATCTACAGTACCTTAAGAAGATGGCTGAAACTACCAAAAAAAGGGTTAAGAACTGTCCAACGCATTATTAAAAACTGGATAGGTGTTGGAGAAATCTCATCTTTGATGAAGAAATGGGATTGGAAAAAATGTTGAATGATCACGATTGGCAATCACTTAATCGTCTAACTGAGATCAAATTGTAAAAAAAAAAAGAAAAGAAAAAAAATAGAACTTAAAGCTATTAGTTTAATAGTGAAAGTAAGAGCATTTCCACACACACAATGCAAACGGAACTCAGGGGATTTAGAACAAGCAGCTGCATAGTTTTAAGAAGACCACATATCAATGAGACTAATTAAAAAGCCGTCAATTTGTCAGGGAGCATAAAGATGGAAGGAGAGAGGGGGGTGACGTGATGCACCCATCATGCTTATTATTGAATACCATACAATAGGCTAAAATTATGAAAGAGTGATTCAGGGAGTATAAGACATAATTTTAAGCATGAATTGGGCACCACAGATTTCAGACCTTAACCCTATTGAGAATCTTTGGGATGTGCTAGATAAGACTTTTTGCACTGGTCCGACTCTTCCATCATCAATACAATATCTTGGCAAAAATAAATCATGCAACTCTAGTAAATGTTGTAACATTGCAGAAGTTTGTTGAAAGAATACCACAGTGAATGCATAACCAAAGCTAAAGTGGTCAAATAAAATGTTAGATTGTGTGACATTTTTTATGAACAAAAAAATGAAAATGTAAAGGCTCAGTAATTCATCTAATTGTTGTAGTTTAGATTCATTTCAATATCTTCATATATTCATTAGTAATGTGTATAGAAATATTTATATTAATCATTCTTTTGAAAACAAAAAAGCAGCGTCTTTATTCAAGAAGCTACTTAACTTCCTCAAACTGCTAGACTCTAGCAGATAATGTAATTTCCTGTTGCAAAAAAGGGTGAAACCAGTAAGATGTCATTATTTCCAGTGAACTGCAGTCTCGTTCACACGTAAATGTTGAATATCCTGCACATGCATATTAACACATGCACAAAAGCAATGCAAACTAATCAAACTAAAATCTTTGAAAATGAATAAAATAGCCCTGGTAAATGAAAAGCTAAGCTCATGTCTCTAAGCAATAAAGAAAAAGTCAGCCAAAGGCATCTTTATATCTGTTATGACTCTTCCAGATGGTAGGGATCAGACACAAAGACAAGCTGCCTCTGGTCAAAAGTGGTCATTTCCTAAATTCTGTAGTCATTGAAACATGTCCACACAAGCTCAGTTCAGATAATGGTTACTGCCAGACACTAGAATAGCAGCACTTTCAAGACAGAGGTTTGTTACTAACTGGAAGAATAACATTTTTCCTCTAATTCAATATCCATCTGCCCATCCATATTTTGACAACTTGATGAATATGTGACAGGAAAATGTCTAAAAAAAAAGACTTAAACAACATCTCATTGGAATGCCCACTACCAGTCGAAAGTTTTGGGTTTGTAGGATTTTTAAAAATGTTTTAAAATAAGCTTATCCTGCTCAACAAAGCTGCATTTATTTAATCAAAAATACTAATTTATTTAATAAAAAGTACAAACTGAAAAATTGTGAAATGTTATTGCACTATAGAAGGACTGTTTAAAAGTAGTTGATAATATAATTTAATAATTTGTTTCAGTGATTTTAACTATGAATTTTTAGCTCCATTACTCTAGTCTTCAGTTATATGATTATTCAGAAATCACTCTTATATTGATTATTATTAATTATGATTTATTATTATTATTATTAGTAGTAGTAGTAGTAGTAGTAGTAGTAGTAGTAGTAGTAGTATTGATATTAATAATAATAATAATAATGATGATGGCAATAGCAATAAAAGCAATAATGTAGAGTAATTATTAAAACTTGAGTAATATTAGTTTAATTTGAATCTATATACTGTACAATCAGAAAGCAGTTATTTAACATTTTTATAAATGTTTCACAATAAAAAAATTACATTTAATAAATGTCGCCTTGATGAACAAATTTGTGTTCTTAAAAAAAAAAAAAAACATGAAAAAAGGCTAGCTTTTTGAATTGCTTTTTACTTTCCATGAGTCATTTATACAGTATATATACCTTAGGTCTTTATTCTGAACATTCTATACATTCATGGATTTAAAACATTTATTTTGAAACATATTATGTCTTGTATTTATTTCATTTGTAAATTGGTTAGTTATCACCAATCCACATTTTGTCATTGTAAAATGCAAGATTCGTTTCTGAAAAGAATGTTTGGCAGCTCCAAACTCTAGTCTTAGAGTCCATCCAGTGGAGCTCTCTTCTATTGCAACTAGTTTAACAAAGCCTTTATTCTGGTCAGTGGTTCAGAGGGGCTTTGGGGATTTATGGACTAATGCATGCGCTACTTTACAAATAGTTTATGAACCTTTAGTACTGTTACACAATTTTGGATTGCTAAAGGACACACACATTTATTTAGTTTTAGATTTTTAAAGTACCCTAGTCTCCTTTGTTTAGTATTTGAGTTTAGAAATAACATTAAGTTGTTTCACAAGATGCTTCCGTAACACTTTATAGTAACTACACACTATGAACCATTTATTAAGCATTAGCATATAGTTATTTCATTATTTGTTAATCATTAACTGCAGCTACACATACTGTATTCTTGACATTGATTTTTCATGACAAACTGAAGTATTGCATTATTTACAAAACATTTGTATTTAAGAATAGTTGGTGGTCTTTAAGATCAATCAGAATGAGTTAGTAAATGATTAATTAACTATTGAAATTAACGTTTATATATCTTATTATTCAGGCATGTACTAATAGTTAATTTGTATGTTAATAAATGCTTTAGTATCTCAACTTCATCCAGTTTTGTGACCTAATCTAAAGTTAGGACTATTTATGCTTTATAAATTCCTTAATGACAATTAAGTTAGTATTAAATGAACAATAATCATTGCAATCTTATCTAAAAATAAAATTACTTTAAAGTTTGAACATTGCTGAATAACAAAAGGGTCAAAATATGACAAAGTTGGATTTATAAAGCATAAATATAGTCCTCACTTTAGATTTATTAATATATGGCTGAATAATAAGATGTATAATTGATCATTTGAATTGTTTATTAACCATTTACTCATGCATTCTAAGTTATCTTAAAAAACACCAACTATTCTTAGATAACTAATTTGTAAATAATGCAATACTTAATTTTGTAATGAAAAATTCATTCTTAACAAAGTATGAAAATACAATGATTAAGCACATTATAAATGTGGTTATAAACTGCTTACTAACATCTATTAATGTAGCGTTAATGCTTAACAGATAATGAATTTACTATTTGCTAATACTTAACAAATGGTTCATAGTGTGTAGTTATTATAAAGTGTTAGATGCTTCTTATGCTCCTTAACTTTTTACACAAATGATTGATTAGCTTAAAAAAGCATTGTAAAATAGGAATGAATAAAAACCACAATAGACATTAAGATGAAGTGATTACCAGACAGTATGCCTGTCTGTCTCGTACCTTTTCCTTCCTCAGGCTTTTCAGCTTCCTTCCCAATGTCAGGGTCCTTTACTGGCTCAACTGGAGCAAATGTTTGCAAATCTTTAGAAGACAGTATATGACAAAAGGTCAGTTTACACAAGTCCCTGTGGTGATGCAAAGTTGGGAATGTCAGGTACCTTTTTCTGACGTGGTGTCAAACACTTCTGCATCCACTGTGCTGAGTGGAATCTGAGCATCTTCTTTTTTAGGGTGCAAGTCGACAGAATACTTCTGCAAACATATTGTTTGTGCATAGGTCAAAAACGATGGGTTGCAACTTTTAAAACAATGTACTGTTTACTTGCTTGTCCTTTTTTTTTTTTTTTTTTTTGAAAAAGACACCTACTAAAATGTAATACAACAACAAAACAAAAATCATTTGAAAAAAAGTACAGCCCCCCCCAACCCCCCCCCCAATTTATTAATTCCTTATAAATTATTAATTAATTTACTTTGCCACTATCCCTCAGTGGGTTTTACCTATTTGTCGACAAGGCTTTTTTTTTTTTTTTAATTAAGTGGCATATCATAAAATTAAATTTTTCTTTTATATTTTACATGTGGCGAAGCAGTGGCTCAGTAGGTAGTGCTGTCGCCTCACAGCAAGAAGGTCGCTGGTTCGAGCCTCAGCTCAGTTGGCGTGTCTGTGTGAAGTTGCATGTTCTCCCTGCGTTCGCGTGGGTTTCCTCCGGTTTCCCCCACAGTCCAAAGACATGCGGTACAGGTGAATTGGGTAGGCTAAATTGTCCGTAGTGCATGAGTGTGTGTGTGTGAATGTCTGTGTGGATGTTTCCCAGGGATGGGTTGCGGCTGAAAGGGCATCCGCTGCGTAAAAACTTGCTGGATAAGTTAGCGGTTCGTTCCGCTGTGGCGACCCCGGATTAATAAAGGGACTAAGCCGACAAGAAAATGAATGAATGAATATTTACAACCCGGGCTCATTGTGGAAACGTAGCCCCGCGGACGTTTCTGCGGACCGCGATTTACGTCCCGGGAGGTACGTATTCGAGCGTTTTTTTGTTTTCGCGGATCCGCGAGAGGCCGCTGTGCGCACTTTTTTGCATCTTGGGCGGGCGCCTCTCGGGAGCGCGCGGCGTTCGTGCCCGCGCCGTTCTCGCGCGAAAAGCCGCCGGATCGGAAAAAAAAAAAAAAAGCAAAAGCCCTCGTCTTCAATTTCGACCGCGTTTTCGGATCCCGCCACGTTCTCGCCCTTATTTTCCAGATTCCGTTTTTCGTCTTGCCTGATTTCCGGAACCCGCTGTTCCCCGGACTCGATCCCGGTCGTCGTCCACCGCGGCCGGCTCCGGCTCCTCCTCCTCCTCCTCCGGGGCCTCCGCTCCGCCGACGAAACGCTGTGAGCTAGGCGGTCAAACTGATTGCGTCGGGAAAGCCCTCCACTCGGAGGCGAGCCGTCGGCCGGCGAGCGCGAAAAGGAGGGGCGGAGCTGCGCCACACCGCCCCACAGCGTTCGCTCGAAAAAAAACAAACGCGGCCTTTACGTACCTCCGGCCACGTAAATCGCGGTCTCCAGAAACGTCCGTGCGGCTACGTTTCCAGAATGAGCTTGGGTTGAATATTTACGTTAAAAATGTTTTAATTTTACATTCATATGTAATTTATTCTGAAGGACTATGAAGCATTATTTTACCCATAATTGTGCATTTTATTTTATACATTACTTAAAATAACAAAAAAGGGGGGAGGGGGTAGACATTTTACTTGCATTTTTTGGAATATTTGATGCAAACACCAAAATCTCATCTATGACAAACATTAAAATATATAGTTATAAAATTATTTCAAAAAGTAATAATGAAGTCTCTTACCCTGGAGTTCTTTTGAAGGCAGCAGAAAACTACTACTCCAGTGATGCACAGAACAGCAATGACCAGAATAATTATGTAAGCTGTTAAAAAATTTCAAAATAGAGTAAGAATATTAAAATCTTGTCGTCAAGTAAAAATTAAGCAAGTAAATCTAAAACTAGGACTGCACAACATGTTGTTTTAGTATCGATATCGCAATGTGTGTATTCATAATAGTCACATCGCAAAGATATGCAATATTGAGTTGACTTTGCGGTGTAATTTTTACATTAACATGTACAAAACTATAATGTGTGCACTGTTTATTTCATTTTTATCTTTGCTTTGTTGCATTTATCTACTGTATGCTTGTAGTTTGTTTATTACAGGTTATGCATGAATCACTCCCCTACAAAATCACCCCAGTCAAAATTAATTAATTCGATAACACTTTAGGAACCAATTCTCACTATTAACTAGTTGCTCATGTTGTTGAGATATTGGCTGCTTATTAGTACTTATACAGCACTTGTTCTGTATGATCTTATTCTACATCTCTAATCCTACCTAATACCTAAACTACCCTAATAACTATCAATATGGAGCAATATAGGAGTTTATTGAAGCAAAAGTCAAAATGGTTTGCTAAGAGGGAGAACAGCCCCTTAAAATAAAGTATGAACAAAAATTATTTCCAGGTACAACACTGTGTATACAGTTGAAGTCAGAATTATTATCCCTCCTTCGATTTTTTTTTTCTTTTTTAAAATATTTCCCAAATTATGTTTAACAGAGCAAGGAAATTTTCACAGTATGTCTGATAATATTTTTTTTCTTTTGGACAAAGTCTTTTTTGCTTATTTTGGCTAAAATAAAAGCAGTTATCAAATTTTTAAACACCATTTTAAGGACAAAGTTATTAGCGTCTTTAAGCTAATTTTTGTTTCGATAGTCTACAGAACAAACCATCATTATACAATAACTTGCCTAATTACCCTAACCTGCCTAGTTAATCTAATTGATCTAGTTAAGCCTTTAAATGTCACTCTAAGCTATATAGAAGTGTCTTGAAAAATATCTAGTCAAATATTATTTACTGTCATCATGGCAACGATAAAATAAATCAGTTATTATGAATAAGTTATTAAAACTGTTATGTTTAGAAATGCGATGAAAAAAATCTCTCCGTTAAACAGAAATTGGGGAAAAAATAAACAGAGTCTAATAATTCAGACTTCAACTGTATGTGGGGTACTAGAAAGTCTTAAAATCTCTTTTATTTAAAAAACTTAAAGTTAAAAAGTGACTGAAATATTGTTTTGTTGGTCTTAAATTATTTTAAACAGGTCCTAATTTTCCTTTGTTTATGTAAAGCTATCCAGACAATCCAATACACATCCAATCACCAACGATACATCTCAATAAAACTAAGCAAAACTGTATTCATAACTAATATTCTAACAGTTTGTTGTGCATACATAGTTTTTAAAGAGTTATGTTGAAAACAAATTATGTATACAACCAGGGTCTGCTTATTTTGACACAAAATTCAAAATATGTGGCTAAGAAATGACTAATTAGAATTAGTTTTTTTGATTTCCTTTTTTTTTTTTTTTTTTGCTGGATGATTAAAAAATCCTTAGTGTTTAGCCCTAAATAAGTCTGAAATTTTATTCTGTATGGTCTTAAAAAGTCTTAAATTTGACTTGGTGAAACCTGCGAAACCCTGAAAACAAAGTATATTGCAATATATCACAGAAAAACAAAATATCGCAATGTCAGATTATCCAATATCATGCAGCCCTACCTAAAACTGAACATGAATAAACACTGAGAGAGAAAAGACATAGAAAAATACTCACCTGGTCCATGTTTTTTGGGCTCTGGTGCTTTAGTTGCTTGAAAAAAAAAAGCAATGTATCACTCATAGGTATGATAATGTAATACTCAAAGAATATGAGTACATGTTTAGGTGAATGGCAAGTTTGTGCTCTACTTTGGTTAGAGAAGTCAAGCAATAATTTGCATTTTTTTTCAGTAAACTATTTCTGTTATTTATGTGTTCTGGGTTGCTGAGGATTTAATTTTTTTTACAGATTTAAATGTGCGATAGCTAGACCACACACTTTCTTCCTGTGTAAGAATGACTCAGTAGGAAACAAATTAAGCGTTAAAAGGTAATTCACACATATACAGTATATCTCTTGCACAAAAAATAAGTCATTCTGATCATAGAAAAGAGCAAATAGTGATAGTTGCTTGTGTTGTCAGTATTTTTCTCTCTTACTGGTTGTTGTACAAGTTGTTATGCTGGTTCTTGTTCTGGTTGTTGTTTGAATCGTAGCATTTGTGCTGACTTGTGGGACTTTGTTCAGAGGATTGTCTGTGGTGCTAGTGGTCTGCGGTTCTTCAGAGATTGGTGAAGGATTGGGTGAATCTGCTGTACAACAGATAAAATATATAACTTCCTTTCAGTTAAAGGTTGTCATTTACACGAAAACAAGCAGCATAGCATTTAGACTGGATTATATTTCCCAATAGTCTCTCTGCATTGTTGCATCAGTGGTGTGGGCAGATGTGCAATAGCAAGATATCAAGCTAAATGAAAAGCTACCTGATCCTTCATCTAATGTGTCGTTGGCTTCTGTTGTGTTTGATAGAACAGTAGTCGATATAGGTGATGAAGTTACAGTAGAGTTGTCCAGAATTGTTTTGTTGGTGGTGGTGTTATAAGGCTTTAAAACTATAAAGGTGCTGTTTGTGCCGTTTATCATAGTTGTGGCCTCATTTCCAACTGCGAGGACAAGTATGGCCCCTGTATATTACCAGAGAAAGCTCATGAAGAACATACAGTATTTATTATAATCAACAAGTTGTTACATCTCTAAAACTCAGCTGCATATTCTGTCATTTTAATGGCTTAAAATATTAAATATACACTTAAATAGCAAATTAATTTTAATCATATAAAGTTTTTGTTGTATTTAAAAGCTTTGACTTATTTTATTAAGGTTAAAAGTCTTCAAACTCACCAAGAAAGAGATGAAGTGATGCGTAGCACATCTTGAGAAAAGATGCTATCTTGTAATATGTATGTTCCTTCCTCAGGACAGTTCTCACTATACTCACTCTGAAACCACGTAACTTCCACTTCTATGACCAGCACAGGATGCAGCAGATAGTTAACCAAAAAAGGCACGTAAGGAACTTAGGCAGTTTTGTAAATCCCCTTACACTACATGTAGTGTATTCTTCATTTAAACTTGAACAGGTTGTGTGGACATTGTGATCCATTGTTTGCAGTCTGGAAAAATGGAAAACCCAGCTGTATAGGAACAAGTGTGCATTTGTGTTTAAAAGATTTTATGTGCAATTTCTCACACCAGTAATTTCACCATAGATATTTCTATTTTTAAAGTTAACAGTAGTCTATGTAGTGCATTCACAGCATATGGGGTAACAGCTCTTATTTTACACCATTGATTTTCATTTATCAGGGAAACTTAAAATTAAAATGCTTGACAAATGAATAAAAAGCAAAGGTTCCAGACAGGGAAGTAAGATTGTAGTTGTAGTAAGAAGTAGTTGTAGTAGTCGTAGTAGTATTAATAATAACTATAATAATAATAATAATAATTATTATTATTACTACAACTATAAATAATAATTCTTTCTAAAAAGAACATTGAGGCAGCGCTGTGGGTAGCACAATCGTTTCCTAGTGATAGGTTGCAGCCGGAAGGGCTTTTTTTGTGTAAAAACATGTGCTGGATAAGTGGACAGTTCATTCCGCTGTGGCGTCCTCAGATTAATAAAGGGACTAAGCCAAACGAACAATAAATGAATGAATGAATAAAAATAAACGTTAGAGAAACTTTTCAAAATATTAATAAAAAATCTTCTTGTTATAAGCATTTTAATCTTTGAGTGAGTAATTTTTCTTTCTATGGATGTTAAAGGTTTCTTGTTGGAAGCCGATAAAGTTTTTATTTATTTATTTTCAATAAAGTTTTTATTTATTCATTTTAAAAAGTACAGGTATAGGGACCTTTAAAAATATCAATATCAAAAATAGCAATCAGTGAAAGTGTTTCTTAGGGCACCAGGACATTAATTAGATCCATGTTTAGGTTCTGGTTATTGCACACTGGAAATCTGGTTATAAAATCAAGAGCATTTTATGTAAAACCACATTTAGACACAAGGTGTCACTGTAAGTATGAGAAGACAAACAGTTTGTTGCAGAACTCATACGTAGAATAAAATCATACACAACTATGCTAGTAAATACATCTAATATTTGAAAATCTAAATTATATATATATATATTATATTCAGATATTGCATCTAAATGTCTAAAGAACATTTTAATATTTAAATATAATATAATATGTAATATACAAATATATTAGTGGTCTGCTTTTGAGCTTATATAAACTGTTTGTTTACTGTTTGTTGAAATAGTGTGGTCTGTTGTTCTGACTGCTGCTGCTGCTGCTGCAAAAAAAAGTACATCCACTCCAGTTGATCTTACTTGGAAACTTTATTTACAGGACATTAATATTTTGGAATATACCACAACCAAAATAAATGACGCCATCAGGAAAACTATACAATTTTGGTCAAATATGGGTAAGACTGTATCAGACAAGGTCCAATCCTGTTTTTACACCTACTTTTCCTCTATTACTGTTTTTTTTATAACTTGCCTTTCTGTTGGTTGAATCTAAACGATGTTGATTGAATAAAGAGTAAAAAAAATATTGTGGACTGCTAAATCTAATACAATTCTTAATGTTGCTTACCCCACCTTTTTATACTTTTTATACTCATCATGATGTTTATAACTTTCTGATTTTAAATGATGTTAAATGGTAAGATTTTACCATTTTATTTTACCCCTATTTTTGAATAATAAATAAAGTATAGCCTACTGGAAAGCCTTCTTGCTAAATTATTTTAAAACATCTAATCAGCCTCTCACTTCTGAGCACTTCTGAGTTTATTGGACAATTTAAAAGCCTCTTCATTTAACTATATTAATAAGTGCCCCATTTGGCACAAGATACCTAACCAAAAATTGTGTTTAAGTCAGGTTTTGTCCACTTTGTGGGGACAATTATTACATTATTTTGACATGTGGGGATCAGGGAAAAAGGAGCGCAAGTCTGTAAATGTTAGAAAGTGTGAGTGCTTGTTGATAGAAGGAGGTTGTATTTTCATTTATTACTGTTTATTTCCTCATGCCAGAGGTAATCAGTGAGAGGATTAGTGCTAACTGCCACCCAGTTAGTAGTCTGAGTGAAAAGAGCCCACCAGCAGAACGGTAAAGCAGCAGCAGGAGCAGGGGCAAGCGGCTCCCTCTGTGGGCCTGGCCACGCAGCTCGCCCATGAGGCTCTCTAATCTAGCTCTGAATGAATCCAGTTTGTGCCACTGACTGCCACATCAGAGCTCAAGTGCTGGCCAGAGTGGATGAGCTAATCGTTTCTCTTGGAGGTGTTGGGATAGCAGAGTAGCGAGTGAATTAGAGAGAGAGAGAGAAAGGGTGTGGAGAGAGGAGACCACCCACCCGGCAGATTCAGGATTCGGGAGGCCCAGACGCAGAGCTCCATTCTATGACCCTCTGTGCCGCCCGGAGCTCCAAGCTGGACCCTTCGCAATTGTGCTGCCGCCCCAATGTCCCCCAACCCCCACCTCTCCGAGCTAACACAGGGGGAAAGGAGGGGGTGGTGGTAAACAGCCTGTCCCTGTCAAACCCCCCCACCCCACTCTCTCTCTCTCCTTCACAGTACAATGGGAGGGAATGCAGTGGCTGAAGCACTTTTAGAGTGGCCAAATGCTGCAAAGGCTGAATGAAACATCTGTGGAGGCACATAGCCTAAGGAGGGAAACGCTGTTCTGTTGTGAACCAAACTGCCAACCTGTTTTTCTGACTTTTTTTCCCTTGATTTTGGCAAATGTGAGCATACTGTATAAATGATTTTTTACAAGGGTGCGAAAGTTGTGATTTTATGTGTTTTGTTGTTCGGGGAGCAGATTCCTACATATGTTTTCCACATCCTTATAACTTCATATATATTACAAGCTGTCGGAGAAATGTAATGATTTTGTGGAAGTTATAAACTGGATGAAGTTAGAGAAAAAAAAGGAAAAATAGCCAAAGAATGTACAATAATTAAATTTATGCCATTTTAAACTAGAATCAATGTCTTGTTATGTTTAGACTGAGACTTCAATGAAAACCTGTTTGAATGTAAATACTCGAACCATGTGGTTTGACTTAGAAAGATTTTGTTTGTGCGTGTGTGTGTGAATTAAAAGCATTTGCATTATAAGCATGTCCTCGTAATGATATAATAAATGTGAGAGACTTGTTCTGTTTGTAATATTACCTCTCCAAAGCACCTCTGGGATAGGTACAACACTCAGAAATCCATCTGGTGTTTTAGACAGTTGGCCCATCTGCTGTGTCATCTGTATTTTTCCTGAGATGTTTATCAGATGTTTGTACACAATAGTTAGAATCCAATGCTTTCCAGATGATGAGCTCTGTGACAAACTATGACATACACAATCCACATTTCCCACCAGTTCTTTGTAGCATTATTTTAGAACAAAAGAGTTATATTAGATTAAATGGTGACAGGTTATTTTAGAAATCAGAAAATTAAATTAGACCATCAATAACTGATAAGTTAAGAGGACTAGTTAAGAACTTGTATACAACATACAGCACTGATAAAATCATTGTAATAAAACCTTGCATTCTTATTCTTGCCTTAAATTATAATTTTTTACATTTATAAGCTGCACATTCACACTTGTCAACCTACACAGTTATTTAGACAATAATAAGCATACGATAGGGCTGGGAGATTAATCAAAATAAATTTGGAAATGCGATTAAGCAAAGCTGTGATTGTTTATTCAGCTTTTGTTATTGATTCAGAGAAGCACAATAGTGGGTTTACTATACGCCACAAAAAAGTTCAGAGAGCCGACTGTACTGACAAAATGAATGAGCATCACATTTGCCTGATTAATCGTCTAGCCCTTTTATACAGTGTAATCATTAGGACATAAATACAGCTCTGCAAATACCTCTGTGTACTTGACCTAGTGGATATCAGTAACATACAACTCTTTAAAGTTTGATTCAGCATAAAAGTAAATATTTGAACAAAATTTGCATCTTTGAAAGTGCCCACTTTCTTAAATACATAGCATATTAATTAGGATTCAGCCTGTCAAACTGTGTATCATAAAGGTGGTTCTTATGTTTTACTATATTCCAGTTCTTCTTAAGTCCCATTATACTTACTTCCATGGCCGTTGATAATTAGCTGCACCATGTTGGTGTTTTCTAACATTTTATTTTAACATGGTGGGTCATTATCCCAACGCTCAACACCCAGCCTGGAGGACCAGGACATACACACATACACTATGGGCAATTTAGCTTACCCAATTAACCCATAGCGCATGTCTTTGGACTTGAGGGAAACCCATGCCAACATTGGGAGAACATGCAAACTTCACACAGAAATGCCAACTGACCCAGCCATGGCTCAAACACGATACCTTCTTGCTGTGAGATGACAGCAGTATCCGCTGCGCCACCACACCGCCCAAGTTACATTATCGTCAATATAATACTTTTTTTTTTTTAGCTAAAAATGTTTACAGCGCTAAATATCCTTTGTGCATAGAAAAAAACAAAACATGAATGCATGAATGGTTTGTAAATCCGACTGGCTCGTTTCTCAAGTTCAACTTCCTTAAAGGGCCATGACACCCACCACTTTCGGTTAAAGTCTACTTCAGAATTTTTTTAAAAGATGCATGATTAATGGGCGTGGAGCTCCGCGAGCATCGGGTAGGAGTGGGCGTGGCCAGCAGGGGAGAAGGGTAGCGAACGAAGCTAGCTCACAAAATGAGACAAACCGTGAGGAGACGCATGAGTTTATAGTTTACAAAGTTAAAATGCAAAGAAATGAACTGTGATTTAATGCCCTGCTACATTTGTTATTCGTAATTTCATATACACATAACCACAATTTATATCATTATAAAGATAAGTTTGTTCATGTAAACCCTATAAATGAGTACTTCTCCCTCAATCCCCGTATCCAGCAGACTCAGTGCAGCAGGTCTCCTGACCTGTCTATTTTAACCGTTAGCCCTGCTGGTAATCTGGAGGATTTAGGCAAACACAGCAGCACAGTGATGTGTCTGAATGTGAACGAACTCCTGATAAAAGACAGCGTCCGCCATTCTCTAATTCTCGTGCTGCTCTCCCAACAAAAATGCTAGCAGCACACACACAGCTTTGCTGTATGATCGGCCCTGACAAGATCGCGGGGGAAAACATGCAACAAACCCCGTGGATCATGGAAACAAATGCATATGAGCCTTCATGAACGGCTAAATATGTGTGCCCGTGCCGTGGGTCCGTGACGTGTCTCAAAGCTCTGGCTTGACTCCGGCAGGTCTGGCTGGTCTCATGAATAATTAAGCAGCCGGCTCTTCTCATAGGATAAGAAAACTCCGCTATGAATAATAATGAGAAACCGATGCGTCATCATTGCACTTGCAGTACAGCGCTACGTCGCCGATTTTGATCCCGCCCCAAAAATCATTTTAAACCCGGAAGCTAAAATTTGCTGACAAAAGCTCAAAATTATCCAGTTTTCCCCACAATTAAAGCTGACAGGTGCTAACATTGTCTTAACTGATGCTCAACACACACAAATCTGTTAATAATAAAAAAAAAGTTCTCCAGGGTGTCCTGAACCTTTAACTCAGTGCTCTGGCCATAGTAGTTAAGATATAACTGAATATATAGATGCAGTTCTGATATTCTGACAAAGGGAATGCAATTTGGGCAGAGTTACTGCACACACTCCAGTCATAAGTAAATATGAATATTTTAGTAGATTTAGCCAAATTGCACATAATTTGTACATTTCTTTCTCTAACCATCAAATACAATTGTGTTGATTTGTTTGCTTTGAATTCAGGTAAACCCTATATCAATGAAATAATAATTTAGCAATGACAAAGCCACTTTTTAGCAGGCCCTGGCCCTCCCTGTACTTTTTAAGAAACTATAGGATGGGGGTTGATAAGCACAGCACAAGTGTGTTTAAAAACCTTTTGTTTGAAGTCCTACTACTTGTCTGAATGTAAATATCCACTACACATATACATTTGTAATATTGCACATATACATTTGTTATATTGTAAATATCTACTGCACATATACATTTGTAATTATGTTCATATCTATCTGCAAACTTTTGATTATTAATAGCAACCGGTACATGTATTAATCTATTGTATTGCTCTGATTAATATAACCTGTATATATTATTTATAGTGCATCCATTTATGAATATCACCATAGTTTTTCTACAATTGCACTTTATCCTGCACTTGCTGCTATTGCACTCTTGGTTACCTGCATTTCGTTGCCTTGCACTTGTACATGTGTAATGACAATAAAGTTGAATCTAGTCTAATCTAAAACTTAATGCTGTGGATCCAAATCTTAAGTTGTTTAATAGCTTCTCTACTATTACTAATTTGATAATTTCTCACTTTAAAAGTGTATGTTAAATTTTATTTGTTCAAACATGTTAAATGACAAACAGCAATAGTTATTATAACAGCTAAAAAGCAATTTAGTAAGATATTTTTAAGAATAAAGTCAGGAATATATCCAGCATTAAAATTACATCAAATATACAAAAGTTTACTTCGCTTTCAGCTAAAGCTGTTTGATTTGGAACCAATAATGGTACTAAAGATTGGCCATTAGATATACTGATTAAATTGTATCTTGTTTAACAACCATAGAGACATCAGAGCAAGTAGTAAACCATAGATCAACTGGCAAAAGTAAACCAGACCTCCACGAGTTCATGATACAAGATGCACAAACAAGACAAGTTACATAAAAATCTAAAGGGGTACCTTAAATAATGTGTTTGGGTAAGAGATTCACCTGAATAAACAGCAAAAATCCTCCCAAAGGCACTCGAAAAATGTGGAAAAATATTAAAAGATATTTAATTTTATATTTTTCGAGTGCCCTGGACTGATTTTTGCTGTTTAGTAAAAACATGTTTGCAAAGTTGTGCGCTGTCTAATAAGTTATACTAAAGCAGACTTATTTTTTATGGTGTTTGATAGTCCAGTCTAGCAGGCGAAGCTATTACGCCGTTGGAAGCAGGAGTTGTCGGGGCTCCAGTGTGTGTCTGTATAGCCACTTAAGATGAGCTCAGCTTGGTAATAGCTGAGGTTTGAACTTACAAGACTTCTAATGCCAAAAGGTCAAGAACTGTGAGCATTCAAACCTCTGGCCTGCTGCCTCTCCTTTATCCCCCCTCTCTATGAAAGCTTCCTGAGGGCTGCATTTGACAGGCGCTCTCTGCAGAGTCTGTATAAATCATTGTTCACATTGTTTCGCTTGCTTCTGCTTATATGCAATGCTCTGTGAGTTTCCTACTCAAGCAAAACTAAGAAAGAGAGATTTTATTTGCAGGTGGGTTATTGGGGAACCATAAATCTTATGCGTTGTAGCTGCTGTTTTCCTTGCTAATGATGCATTGCGGTTGAAGATCACATTAGCTGTAGTTGAATCTACTTGTGTGATCTTGCAGCAATTTGCACATCTTTACCAGACAACCACGAGTGGCCATTTATATAATTTGTCACATGTGTTTTTTTCATCACTTTTGCGTAAGTAATTTGTTAGTTGCAAGAGGTTGTTTTGAAGAATGTCCAAGCAGGAATATGAAATGCTTTTTCTTTAAGACCACACAAAGCACATCCTGTTTACAATTAATGCTTCCACAAAAGCCACATTAGAAAACAATCTCCAGAGAGGCCAAAGAAAAGAGCAAAGGATCAAGCGAAGGATAAATATCTGTGGAAGTTTGAAGGGAAGAGATGCTTGTTTTCTGTTGTCTGTGTGCTTTTCTTTCTCTGGAAATACAGTCTGGACCATGGGTCTGTTAATTCACTGAGACTTCTAGATCACTTATTAATGAATTGATTAATTGTAATATCCTTCTTCTTCATATATATATATATATATATATATATATATATATATATATATATATATATATATATATATATATATATATATATATACACTAGATATTGCATACAGGCCCTAAGCATGCGTTAACACTGCCGCCACATTTGTACAGGGCTCCCAGGACAATTATCATTCAACCACACTAATCAATTCTAAAGCCAATGTTAAGATGCTCGACTGTTGTGCGTTGTGGGGGTGTAGCAATGAGCAAACAAACAAAACATAAAGGCATAACCTTTCATAGGCAAGATTTAATTTTTTACGATTTTGTATGTTACAATTTTTGTGCTAAACAAGTAACGTTATTGATGAAATTACAGTCACTTACTGCACTGAACATAAGGCAAAGTAGCACCAACTTGCCCTATATTCTAGGCTTATGCTAGTTTGGTAGAATAAAATCAGCAAACAATGTAAATGAAATATGACAACAAGATGCAGCCGTGCCAAAAAGTTGTATTATTGTCAGCTAAGTGAAGTGACGGCTAGTTTTTGAAGTAACTTGTAAGGGTGCCTGATAACATAACAGTGCCTGCGCCTCAATATGCATACTTTTCATCCAAAATTATTGAATATTACAAATATTATAGTCCATTTAGATCTGAAAGGTGGATATGTACATTGAAACACAGGGATATCAATGGTTCACACAAGTCGTTCATAATGGAGATTCATTCACAACAAATTGCTCCCTCCATTAGAATTAAAAGTGAAAGCGGAAGAGGGTGTTTCAGGACATAGATTAGATCAAATTTAACAGGGTATAATAAGGGATAATAAATTTCCATGCACACAAACACATGCTCTTTGTCGCCAATGCCTGTGCTGTCACTTATCTATCAATATAGAAAAATAAAATAGTAAAATTATAATTTTCGTAAATTAAAAAGACTATTGGGAAAACACCCGATCATAAATATATATATATATATATATATATATATATATATATATATATATTGTATATGTGTGTATATATTTATGGTTCCGCATGGCCAGTCCTCCACCTTACCTAGGTCCCATTTCAAAGGAGCACTACCCTGTGCTAAAATGGCAGCTTTATTGATGCATTTCTTCTAATAGACAACAACAGCATAGGTGACATCTAATGTAAAAAGCTATGGTTCTTCTTAATAAGTTATGACAGTCAATGATTTTGCAAAAAAACAAATAATCTATTTTAAAAACAAATGCTTTAATTTTCAGAAAATGAAAGAAGTGTGTGTGTGTGTGTGTGTGTGTGTGTGTGTGTGTGTGTGTGTGTGTGTGTGTGTGTGTGTGTGTGTGTGTGTGTGTGTGTGTGTGTGTGTGTGTGTGTGTGTAATAAAACCTGTATCAACATGGCCTTGACTATTCATGCTGAGAAATCTGAGATACAGTATGAAAGGATTTAAGCCAACCCAGAGATGGGTTCTTTCTCACTAATAGCTAAGACATGGCCGCATTTACACTGCACTGTTCAAGTGACTCAATTCTGATTTTTTCTCCCATGTGGCACAGATTGGATATGGCCCATGTACGTGTAAGCAGGAACAAATCACATGGATTCCGATTTACTTAAATCAGATTCAGGCCTTGTTTATATGTGGAAATTTAAATGAATAAATTGGATGAATTAGTTGAATCTGTGTCCTCGTGTCTGCAGTGTAAGCAGGTAGACCGGATTTTCACCTGTCAATGCGAGTCGCGCAACATTAAAAACCGTAGCAAATGACATCAGGTCTGATGTTCTTTGCAGAACAGACTTCAGCAGAGTCCCAAACCTTAAATCTCATACACGAGGACTTAAACAGCTTTTATATTGTCATATACCACAGGTACTTAAAGCATGTTAATGAGAGTGCGAGAGCGCAATGTCCGCCACGTAACCAATATAAACCTATATAAAACTAGTGCATACATCACATGCATAAATCACTCCATGGACATGACATTAAGATGCCTAAAGGTTTAAAAAAGCCTATATATTAAAAGAGGAATGAGAACCTTTCTGTCATAAACTACAGTAAAACAGTTTGTCAAAAGCTGCGAACAGATTACATACAGGAATAGAGAAAAGAGCAATCTTTAATTATCAGTTGTTAGCGCCCACTCTTTTTTTTCCTGGTCATTGTGCCTTTGCCGTGTGCTGTGTAAATGCAGACGATCAAGTCACTTTTAAAATATGATGTAAGCAGGTCATCAAAAAAATCGAATACAGTGACAAAATCGGAATTGACCATCAAAATCTGTAGTGTAAATGCAGCCCTATCATAGACACAGTGCAATAAGGCGCAAAATGTGGTCGGCTTCATTTGTTGCTATAATCAGGCCAGCGCAACCCTAATTTTCACAATTTGCACCACGTTGTTTAAATAGCAAATCCATTTGTGCTATACTTTGTGGACTCATGGGTGTGTGGTCTATAAAGGAGGTGTGTTAAAGGGGTGGTCCAGAACGTAATTGTAAGGCTTGGTTGTGTTTATAAGATGCAAAGCAATGTGTGCTCATGTTTCACTTGAAGGAAATCGTGTTATTTTTTCATATATATCACTTTGATTATATACAGCTTCTCAGCCAACATGAAAACGACTGATATATTTCCTAGTTCCTCTGAAAGGCCCGTCCTCAAGTGACTCTGATTGGTCATCATCATAATGTGCTGCGATTCGCAGATCGGATCCACGTCACGCCCGTACAAGCACACGTTTTTCTGCTGTGTAAACAGTCAGTCAACCTCCTGCCTGCTCTCTGAAATAAAATCTGACAAGTGTCTGTAATGAGTGAAAATGGGGTGCGGCTCCTTTAAGAAACATCGCTATTGCATGTGTCTATGTGTGTGCGTGAATGTGTGAACTTTCTGTAACAAGCGCATATGCGCAGGACTTTCTTTTTCTTTTATGCTGATGCTCGGATTAAGTTATTTTTTATATCGTGACAGAAGAATAAAGCACAAGATGTGGGATGCTACCTGTGTGAGCCTTGATTTATTTTCTGCTGCTACACACGAGTTAGGTGAGCTATCCTGTATTTTTTAAACTCAGTGCATTACACGACGTCTTTTACATATATCCGGAATATGCAGGTGTAAGTAATATGAACCATCCATATATCTTTTGCTACTTGATTATCAGAGATGTAAAACGCATGGAAAAGCTGCCTAAAGTGAATCAATGCAAAGTCTTGCACACACATAGAGAGACATGAGCGTGCTGGTAAAGTGTGTGTGTGTGTGTGTGTGTGGGTGGCTGTGTGTGTGTGGGTGGGTGCGTGTTTATAGCAGTTTGGCTAATAAATATGAATTTGTAGCTAAATCGTTTGCGATACAAAACAGCATTAACCATTGTTTACATCGTTGCTACAGCATACCGTTAACGCTAGACACTGAACATGTCATGATCAATTTTAACAAATAAAAACACTTACAGGTTGGCATTTTAGCTTGATCTCTGCTGTAACGTTACATCGCCTCTTGCCACGGCCCTTAGCTGGACAGTGTGTGTGCGCGGTAAACAAATTTGCTAAGCTAACTCTCTAAAAACCAAGGTCTCCCTTTGCATTGAACTTTGAGCTTTTTACATTCAGAGATGTTGTCCATACAGCTACATTACACATCAACTAAAGTTTAAAATATGATATCATAGTGGACCACCCCTTTAAGGTGCATTGTTGGTGTGTTGCTATTCTGAGAAACTGAAATAGACTGCACCATTGACCAAGTAAAAGCTGGTCTAAAGTCCAGTGCAGAGCACGTTAGGTATACTCCTATGCAGGTTCAAACACTATATACACACAGGATGTACAGCAATACACAAATATCTTTACATATGAAAAAAAAAGGAATAAAATGTTACAAAAATTATTATTTTCTACACAAATATATAAACCATTACCTCCATACCTTCTTCATGTATTTTTTTCAGTCTATTCATGACAATTTTGGCATTTTTATTATAATGTTATTATTATTTTCAGTAATATTATTTATTATATGCAAATTTATTTTTGTTTAAATAAAAACGTTGTTTAATTAAAAGTTTAGATTTGTCCATCTGTCAGGTTTTGGAGATGTATGCATCACCATATGGGGCATAAGAATACGACGTGTGTTTAGTTGTAACTATTTTTTAACCACACTTTGTTATTATTGTTCATTTATTCGTTTGCTGTAATTTAGAAATAAATTTGAAACAAATCTTTGTGCTTATCAAATGAAACTAAATATGTAGGCTAATGGATGTCTTAAGTGGAGTTCTTACAACACCATTTCCTTATCCATGAAAGTAAAGGAATAAAGTAAAAAGAAAGTAAAGAGGCTGAATGGAGGAGACTCATTCTTTATCCTTGCTGCAGATGGTCTGTTTAACTGTTTTCTCACTAGTAAAGCATTCAACTTGTATATTAAGTTTTTCCACTTATAAATAGCAAATGTGCCATGGCACAACGCAACTGACTCTTAAAGGGAATGGGAGATAAGACTCTGATTGGTTTAATGCATATTTTGCTCAAAAAACACCAATAACTCATTAAGAGAATAAGCACAACCCTGTTAGACTATGCGCTGTGGCGCAGAGTGTATTTTTCCGTCTTTAAAATAGCAAAAGTGTATTTAGACACACCCTTAATGCTTTTGTGCCATGCGCTTGAGACTTTACATAATGGATCATTAAAATAGAGCCCTATATTTTTCCAACAGACAATCATGTTCTTTATCAGTAGTGTGAATGATTTTTTTCAATGTATGTGTTCTGTCATTTAAAAAAATGTCAGCACAGCACTTCAACAACCCATATTGGCAAATAAACAACATCTTTGTTTATCTATAGTAGGCTTGTGACACTTTCCATCTTAAGCCATTATCGCTTGATATTTGGTGCATATCATCCACAGATGTTCAAAGCTGATAACGTGTAATCTTTTGTAATGTGTAGTAAGCGTAACTGAGTTTGAAACTCCTGTTATAGAAGATTGTAGGACAGGAAATCCACATGACCTGCATTTTCAAAAAGTTACACACAATTCAGTATGTATACCTGGCAGCTGGCAAGACAGCAGAACATTAATTGTAAGTTCATTCATTAGGGATGAAAGTCCGAAGCAATACTTTGGTCTCTATGGGAGTCCACCTGCTGAAAACACATGCGCAGATTGAGGTCCACAGGAGGTACGCAGATGTTGCACAAGTTTCTCAACGTGAGGTGGGTCTTGGACTCGAAGATAGCTCATTGCATATGGCAGTAATGCGGGAACTTGACATCATTTCCATTCTGAAATATGTGTGGCCAGAGAAAAGAGACAGCTCGATAAGTCAAAAACAACTGAACTTCAAATGCACAAAGGCCATGCTAATAATAGGCATAAAATCAAATGTGCTACACATTTCGGCTGCCTGTGTACTGTCATGTCTGATGATGAATGATTCATATTGTTTTTCCAATCATCGCTTGCTGTTCGTATGATCAGCTTCCGTCCTGCAGTTTCGTGCTCAGTCACTCCTTCAGAGGTTGTTTACCTCAAGCTAACCCAGGCCATATGAATATTTTTATGAAGAAGATTCCTCAGGTCTTCATTTTTTGGTTTGTGTATTTAGTCTAATTATTGTTGATTAAGTCTTGCTCGTCTTGAAGATTTTCATGTCCACTTTAGACAGCAATGTCTGATTCTCCTTGATTAAAATTATATGTACTCTGGAACATGTATTAGTTCTCAAAGACAATTGTTTGTTATTTGATTGTTATGCCATGTGTGTGTGCGCGTGTGTGTGTTTTATGAATACCTTTACTAATGACCAATTCACCCCTTGCCAGTGCAGGGCTTAGCTTTAATTAGTAAGTGGCTAAGCAGCTTTAGTATTTATGTTCATTTCTTGTTTATCCCTTCAAGTCTAATAAACCACCTAGAATGAGCTCATAAATCAAACTCAAAGCTAAAGCACAGTTTGCCTTCTTGCCCTCCTAATATAAGTCAATATTAATGTTCAAGAAATAAAAGTGTTTAATTGTTCCAACGCAGCTTAATGCACATTATTACATTACAATCAAAATCCATGTTTAAAAATATTTAAATATTTTAATTAAGTTATCTGATCATTGCAATAACTAAGAATATGATCTGTGTTTTGATCAAGACTTTGTGCTGTTCATGAACTCCTCTTGGAGCTGATCAGCTTGAACTGCACACTTTCTGGATGTCTCAAGATTGGTATCCCAGGTTAGAAACATACTGGAAAATAAATGAAAGAACATTAGTGCAGTTGCTGTTCATAATACTTGTAAGTAAGATATATTTATGTCAATTTAATAGAATGTTTTTAATCAGATGTTCTGAAGCATACTATTCTAGAGTTTAGAAAGCAGATGTGAAAACACTGTACTTATTTTAGTGGACTATTCTAGGTACTAGCAGAAGTTCTGAGTTTTGGGATCAATAGTGGTTTGGATTGTAGCAAGATTCTGAAGTAACTAAAGTTTGTTTATAAAGGATGCAGTACAACCAAATCTCGAGGTCATGAAAGCATGAACTGACTTTTCTAATATAACACTAGGGACTTTGTAAAACAACTAATGTTGTAAGTTTTGCTGTGTACAGGTTTTAGGCCCAATAAGCATTATTATTATTATTGCCTGAATTTAATAAAGTAAGAAAGTTAATCATCCAGTTTTTCTTACATATTATTTATATTCTCTTATATTTCTTTACATACTCAGTTAGATTACACACACTGTAAACCCTACAGTTGAGACTACTCAAATATTTTGAGGAAGTCAGTTCGTTTCAGTTACGGGAAATCGACAACTCAATTACAGTTTTTCTCGATTGCTTTGATGCAGTTGTCAACTGAAACTCCACATTCTCAAAACAGTTAACACACAGGCCTAAACAGCGGCACTCATGGTCAAAATGACACATTTTGCTTGCAAAAGGCACATATCGTGTCAAAACATTTAACATATGCAACAAAAGCTAGTTTTACCTTCAAACTACATAACTTGCAAACAAGTATATGAGCTCTTTCAATTAATCATTACACAATGGACAACAAAATACAAAATACAGAACTCAAAATGCACCACCATTGCTTGCCATTGTAGCTTATAGCCAATGGCATTTGTTGTCTCTATTTAGGCTGTCAAATTCGCCTTTTTGCAAAGAATTGGATCAAGAATAAGATGTGCTTTGATTGAATATATATTGAATTCATGACATTTTTCAAACTGTGGCTGAAAACTGAAATACTGCATATAAAAAAAAACAGACAAAAGTAATAAAATACTGTAAATATTAGAGAAAACACATGTAAACTAATATACAGTCAAATCTATTGGGAGTATAGGACATAGCCATATTGACCTCCTCCATCAATGCTGGCACAGAACAACACAGACCTTCCATCGTTTATATAAGGTTTGCAGAATGATGGCTAATTGAAGATTTGTGTGAAGGAGTGTCAAACCGGTGCTTCAGTGATTTCATACTGATGTTGGTAGCTTTTAATAGTTAGGAATAGATGGATTCTGTTTGGTTACCAAAACTAAAACAATGGAGTTTGGACTGCTTGAATGACATCTGTGTTAACTGTTTGGAAAAATGGTGGGGAAAATGTGTCAACCCAATGAGAAAGGGTTTACACATTTGCAAGACCGGTCCTCTGCTCTGCTGGGATAGTGATAATGAAAATGAAGAGGAACCTAGTTTCTTTAACCAGGTCAAAGCAAACTAGAAAAACTGTAATTGAGTTGACCAAATGTGGCCTCTTCATTGAACTTAAATGTTTAATTACAGATAACTTAAATGGTTAAAGACCCCATATTATGGGTTTTTGGAAATGCCCTTCCATGTAGTTTGTAACACAGCTCTAAGTGAAGTGAAGTATCCAGCTAAGGCTTAAATCTGTTAGTGTACAGTGTTTAAAACGGTTGATTCATCTATAAAAGAGTCGACTCATGGTGCTTTAAACGAGTCGCCTTGATACCGAGTCATTAGGTGTTTCACCATGACGTACGAACGAAACCAAGTTATTCACGTGCACGCGCAAACCCGGGAGATTTCAAACCTGCGGCCCCGCCCTCTTACATAGAAACCCAGACACACACACACAAACATGCCGGTCGATTGAAGTCACACTGCAGATGGATATTATTGAGTCTCTACCCAAAGATGAAACCTCAGCATTATAGCCAAGCAGTTGGAAACTACTGGAAACTTCTGGAAACTACATACTACAAAAATAACTTCATCAGCATTTGTTAAAGGAAGGATCAGTAAAGAGTAACTTACTGATGGACGTCAGGATGGGTTTCTTCCTCCATTTTTCAAGTGTAAGTATGTGCGATTAAAGTTGCCTCGTTGACTCTAGCTTGCAAATGTATTTAGTTGTGATTTGTAACTTGTAACCGCGTGTACTGTATCAGGTTAACTCGCTTTATTCTCATATCGCGTGCAAAGCCACGTTAAAAACGTGACGCGTGCTGCTTTGTTTACGGAGCTCCATGGAGGAGGAGTAGTGTGTGTGTCTGTGTGTGCGTGCGTGTGTGTGTGCGTGTGCGCGCGCTGTCGTCCGGAGGTGTGTGTGTTTGTGTGTGCGCGCACGCGTTGTCGTCCGGAGCAGGGTGTTTTTGTGTGTGTGTGTGTGTGTCTGTGAAAAGAGCAGAGTGCAGTGAGTGCATCAACTGTTTTTGGAGTTTTTGCTCAATAAAATAGATAGACGTCTGTATTTTCAAGTCTATAGTCTGTATTTACATTGACCCACTGGCAGCTAAAATCCACGCCTACACTATCGAGCGTGTATGAACTGTGATTACTTTTATATTGCTGATTAGCTTTTGGGCATTTCACTCTCTCACTGAAGGCAGTCGACCAATCGCAACAGGCTGTCATTGGTCCAATCAGCACTGATTAGCTTCGCGCTAAGGAGGGGTTTGGGAACAAATGAATCACTGGACAATTCATACAGGAGTCGCTGGGATAATTAGGTAAAAATAAATGCAAATTATAAGACCATGAAAGTGTTTTTTGACCTTGCATGCATATTAAACTGTTGTTGGAGACCCTTACAACCAAGATATGACCCTATTTCATGTATAGTATGGGCTCTTTAAGTGCATATAACTTAAAATGGTTAATAGGCCATTAAATTAATAAGCCTTTATATTTTTCACTTACTTACTCTCAAGGCCATTTATATCAAAGTGGATATTTAGCTGCACCATGTTGGTGTTTCGTAACATAAAATTTTTATGACATGGGTTGTTAGCCCAACGCTCAACCACCAACTGGGAGGACCAGGACATACACACATAAGTGTGTACACACATGCGTGTACAGTATATATCAGTGAAGAAAATTGTATATAAGCATTTAAATATCTACTTACCAACTGAACTTTTCTCTTTCGTCAGATGGGTTCAGGTAGTGCCTCTGTCCTGCTGCGCTTCAGCAAAATTCAGCATCACAAGCAAAACGACCACCTTGTGTCATATAACATATATCGACAATCAGCGCTTTTGTCCAGGCAGAATTTCAAGTGCAACCATCATTTTAAACAGAGACATGGTGAATGGTTTAAAGAAATTGGAACGTTAAGTTCAGACAACTTAATTTATTAATTAAAAGTTGTTTTGCTGCCTAATGAGTAAGTTAAACACACCTGTTTAAGTTTTGATGCCAAAACTTTCAGTAATGTCAAGTTATATAAATTTAATATGTTTAGTAATGACAACAGCAGGGTTTAAAGAGCTGTAAAGAGATCTCATCAGGCTTTGTTAAATTATATTGCGTATAATCTGCACAGCATTAAAAGCTAATCCCGTTTCTTCTAATAGGCACTCTCCTAGCATGCTGCCCACTTGTATGTTGAACATTTCTTTGAGGCACTCCATTCTTAACTGGAATGATACTTGACAGTTGTCCATTTACATTTACAAACTAGTAACAGTCAAATATAAATGATTTAAACTACGGTAAAGCCTGTTGATGTATTGCAAGACTATCAAACTGAGTCCCTGGAGGGCCACAGTACTGCACAGTTTAGTTTCAACCCTGCTTCAAAACATTTAACTGGAGGTTTCAAACAAGCCTGATGGGTTTATCAGTAGTTTGATTAGGTGTTTTTAATTAAAGTTCAAGCTAAATTGTGCAGGGCTGTGGCCCTCCGGAGCTAGAGTTTCACACCTCTGATAGCAGCACTGAGATCAAGTAAGACTTACAGTGACTTATAGAGATGCAGATTTAGACCCCCGTTTACACTAATATGTTTTAGTTAAAAAAAGGCATAACTTCTGCTACAGTTATGCCTACTGTCCACAGTTTTAGACCCCAAAAACAAAGCATTTTTTAAATGCTAAAGAGGCTGTTTTCGCTTTACAACACTGCTGCTCCGTGTAAATGTGAATGGGGAAAACGGAGTCATTTGCCTTTATCTCACTGGGGCTTTTTCTCAATATCAAGTACACTATAATTCAGTTTAGCATCCTTTCCTTGTAAGTTCAGACTTCAAAGTTTGATATGGAAAACTCCCAAGGACACCTTAGGTAAATCTTTTAAAGGGAATAGTGTACTTTATAACATCATTTACATCACCCTGGCTACATTGTTTCTGTATCTTGACAGTAAAATGAAAACATGAGATAAGGAACTGCCTATTTTAATTTTAATATTAACAACTTAACAGACAGCAAAAATGTTAAGGCATACAGCTACATATTTATATGACTGTCATCTTTACTGTATGCATATTTGTAACGAAACCTATAACATAACTGCCTCGTTTCATTTTCATTGAAAAATTTGAAACAGTCTCTTTTGCTGAATATCAGTTTTAACTAGATATTAAAGTTTGAGGACAAACTTTATGGTGGCTTGAAAAGCCGAATCTGGAAGTTTGAAGTGGTTTTAAAGTGTAAATAGCATGTTAGTATGATTTTAGCTTGAGTTAACATATTACTAGCATGAATTAGCATGCTAGTAGCATGATTCTTACATGAATTAGCATGTTGTTAGCATGATTCTAGCATGAATTAGCAAGTTACTAGCATGATTCTAACATGAATTAGCATGTTGTTAGCGTGATTCTAGCATGAATTAGCATGTTACTAGCATGATTCTAGCATGAATTAGCATGCTACTAGGATAATTCTAGCATGAATTAGCATGTTAGTAGCATGATTCTTACATGAATTAGCATGTTGTTAGCATGATTCTAGCATGAATTAGCATGTTACAAGCATGATTCTAGCATGAATTAGCATGTTGTTAGCATAAATCTAGCATAAATTAGCATGTTACTAGCATGATTCTAGCATGAATTAGCATGTTGTTAGCATGATTCTAGCATGAATTAGCATTTTACTAGGCGGTTGCTAGGGTGTTTTAAGTGGTTGCTAGGTGGTTGCTAAGGTGGTGCCAGGCAGTTGCTAAGGTGGTCTGACTAGTTGCTAGGTGGTTGCTAAGGTGTTGCTAGATGGTTGCTAGGGTGTTTTGAGTGGTTGCTAGGTGGTTGCTAAGGTGGTGCTAGGCAGTTGCTAAGGTGTTCTGACTAGTTGCTAAGTGGTTACTAAGGTGTTGCAAGGTGGTCGCTAGGGTATTCTGAGTGGTTGCTAGGTGGTTGCTAAGGTGTTGCTAGGCAGTTGCTAGGGTGTTCTGAGTGGTTGCTAAGGTGTTGCTAGGTGGTTGCTAAGGTGTCCTAGGTGGTTGCTAGGGTATTCTGAGTGGTTGCTAAGGCGTTGCTAGGTGGTTGCTAGGGTGTCCTGAGTGGTTGCTAGGTGGTTGCTAAGGTGTTGCTAGGTGGTTGCTAGGGTGTCCTGAGTGGTTGCTAGGTGGTTGCTAAGGTGTTGCTAGGCGGTTGCTAGGGTGTTCTGAGTGGTTGCTAGGTGGTTGCTAAGGTGTTTCTAGGTGGTTGCTAAGGTGTCCTAAGTGGTTGCTAGGCGGTTGCTAAGGTGTTGCTAGGTGGTTGCTAAGGTGTTGCTAGGTGGTTGCTGGGGATTTGCTAGGTGGTTGCTAGGTGGTTGCTAAGGTGTTGCTAGGCAGTTGTTAGGGTGTTCTGAGTGGTTGCTAGGTGTTTGCTAAGGTGTTGCTAGGTGGTTGCTAAGGTGTTGCTAGGTGGTTGCTAAGGTGTTTCTAGGCGGTTGCTAGGGTGTCCTAAGTGGTTGCTAGGTGGTTGCTAAGGTGTTGCTAGGCGGTTGCTAAGGTGTCCTAAGTGGTTGCTAGGTGGTTGCTAAGGTGTTGCTAGGCGGTTGCTAAGGTATTCTGAGTGGTTGCTAAGGCGTTGCTAGGCGGTTGCTAGGGTGTCCTGAGTGGTCGCTAGGCCCTTACTAAGGCATTACTAGGCCGTTGCTAGGTGGTTGCTAGGCGGTTGCTAGGGTAATTTGGGTGGTTGCTAGGCAGTTGCTAGGGTACCCTGGTTGGTTACTAGGCAAGCCTCACATACATGCTTGATAAAACATTTATACTTAGTAAGCATTTCTAGCAAGTTACAGTACTTGGCTAGTCAATATTAGCATGTAGCTAGTCACTGCTAGCATGTGTAGCATATAGGAAGTTCCGTTTGCTAGCATGAGTCAAACGAGCCAATCTCCAAGTCTCTACGATGTTCTGATGCTGAGATATAGCTGTTGATGAATGGTTGCTAGGGTACTCTGTTTTGTTGCTATGGGCGAGGTTACAGAGTGAACTTGAATGTGGTTGGTTGTCTTAGTCGAATGAACCAACCCCCATGTCTCTATGACACTGCTATGCAAAGATATGCATCTTGGCCTATTTTAATGGAAGTCTATGGAATCAATTTGGGGGCGTGGCTTGTGAGCTTTATTATCATATTGAGATGCTCATTGGTTGTCTGAGTCAGATGAGCCATCCCCCAAGTCAATAGGACACTGCTATGCAAAGATATGCATGTAGGCCAGTTATTAACATGAGTCTAGTATGAATTAGCATGTTACTAGCATGATTCTAGTACAAATTAGCATGTCATTAGCATGTTTCCAGTATGAGTTAGCATGTCATTAGCATGATTAGCACATGAGTAGCATGTTGCTAGCATGATTGGCATGTCATTAGCATGTTAGAATTATAAGCATTTGATAGCACAGCTAATTACATTCTATAGGACAGTTGCTAGGGTGCAGTATGTGGTAGTTAGGGGTGTGGCTAGAAAGTTAAAAGGCCATCAGTGATTGGCTGCTGGCTAGACTGAGTTAAATGAGCTCAGCCATTAGTCTCTATGACAGTCTGATGCAGAGTTATGAGCTCACAAAGTTTGATCCCATGTTAAGTCAATGAGAGTCTTTTGTAATGGAAGTCTACGGGACAGTTGCTAGGGTGCAGTATGTGGTAGTTAGGGGTGTGGCTAGAAAGTTAAAAGCTCATCAGTTATTGGCAGTTTGGTAGTCTGAGTTAAATGAGCTCAGCCATTAGTCTGTATGACAGTCTGATGCAGAGTTATGAGCTCACAAAGTTTGATCCCATGTTAAGTCAATGAGAGTCTTTTGAATGGAAGTCTACGGGACAGTTGCTAGGGTGCCATAAGTGGTTGCTAGGGAGTGGCTAGTAAGTCTAAAGGCCATCAGTGATTGGCTACTGACTAGACTGAGTTGAATGAGGCCTGACTGTAGTCTGTAGGACAGTCTGATGCAGAGTTATGAGCTCATAAAGGTTGACTCAATGTTAAGTCAATGGCAGTCTTTTACAATGGAAGTCTATGGGACAGTTGCTAGGGTGCCAAAAGTGGTTGCTAGGGAGTGGCTAGTAAGTTTAAAGGTCATCAGTTATTGGCTGCTGGCTAGACTGAGTTAAATGAGCCCAGTTAGAAGCCTGTAGGACAGTCTGATGCAGAGTTATGAGGTGACAAAGTTTGACCCAATGTTAAGTCAATGGGAATTTTGGGAATTTTCCGGGTCGTTTTTCGGAAAACCGAAAGTCGGATCAGTCGGAAAAGATATAGCAACCCGAGTCAGACCAGTTTGAAGGTTTGACGAAAGTTTGAGGTATGAAGCTTGAAAGGGTTAGGAGGAGATAGACTTTAAAATTAGTCTCAGAAGAAAGAAGAAGAAGAAGCAGAATAATAATAAGTTTAAGTGAGATAACAGTATGTTGGCTTTTCAAGCCACCATAATAATCAATAAGGGTATTCAATAATATAATGAGTTTATACAAAATTGGAATTAAAGGCAAGCAATCAGTCAAATGTGCAGAATCAGTGTACATGGTTACATTATTATATTAACTTGTCTTTGCACTCAGCCAAAACACGTTACCTGATAGCTTCAAACTCAAGGACAAGCTGAATTAAATATCATGTTTGACAACTATAGTGAGATGAGATCAAGCAGTATATCCTTGATGAACTGTCAACGTGTGCTGCTCTCACCTGAGGAGATGTGCTGAAAGCACCCGCTGTCTGCCGGGAGCTCAGACATGAGCATACAATGCAGCGCATTACAGAGTGTGTGTGTGGTCATGTGATGGATGTTTTCAGTGGTATAGTGTGGATGGAGATGTTTTCAGAAATGCTAGATAAAACACCAGTGTAGATGTAAATAATTTTAAATTATATATATATATATATATTAAATTTAATTTTCAGCAACTACTGTAAGTTTAAAAGGCTGATTTACACTTCTGCACGCGGATGGTCAAAATAGCCTTTCTCCTGGCTGATGCCGACCCTGACTTCTAAAAAAAAATTTAATGACACATTGCGGCAATAAGTATTGCAAACTGTATTTGGTGGGCTTGTTATGGGTGATGAGTGTGGGCAGGGCCAAGAGCCACAGGAAAAGAGTGCGTCCATGAGCTTCAGATGGATACGTTTGTTTTGTGTTTACTTAATGATTAAAGTTGTTGCACACCTGCCAGTTCCTGCCTCTGACTAAGTGAAATTCAGCTACTTGTAAAATACTGTTGCACTACAGGTGTTTCTGTGAAGAAACACATACCAAACTCTGTCCCACCTCCCGCCTTTTGCTTTGATGGTTGATTCACTTATTTAATAGACAGCTGTCTAAAATGTAAAGCAGGTAATTCCCTGTTCCCTGAATTTAAATTAGATATAAAATAGAGACATTATATATTTTATTGTGTTGTAGTTGTTTTTTCTGGAAGGGTTCAAATAACATACTATCTGACAGGCAAAATACAAACATTTGTATTAAGTTGATCACAGTTTCAGGTTAAGTTTTAGTGTTGAAATTGTCCCGCATTGTCACACAAACTTAGTAATTGTCCCACATTTAGTTTGTTTGGTGATGGTCACAGGAGAAATCACTGTACTGACTCAACTCCTTGGCTAATGTAAGAATTATAAGGTGGATAATTATGGGGTAGATTTAAGCCCAGTTTACACTAATGCATGTTAGTTTGAAAGCGCATATGTTTTGCTACGGTTACGCCATCCGTCCACATCCGTCCTCTCTTTAGCTTGAAGGTGTAGGGGTAAGGGAAAGGGCTAAATAGCTCTTGTTACTGAGATTTTTCAGGACCACACCTGAAACCAAGGGGTACGAAAATTTCCCAGAATACACCATCTACAATGGCAGCCATTGCTGCACACAGCAGGAGATGCACAACTTAGTATTTTTTGTCATTATTACAAATGTATACAACAAACAAGCATGTTTTAATACATTCATAATGGCATTCGTGTTTTACCACCATGCTTTTAAAAAAAAACCTCTATAACGCTATCTATAATCCATAATAACACTCCTGTATAGTAGTCCTACAATACAAATCACTTGGATTAGGCAGTCAGGTAGTGATTTCAAGGTAAATTAATTAGGCAGTGGTGTATTTTTTGCCACAACTTTGGGTTAGTGCTTTTCATATCAATTGTGCTGACTCCTCACTCATAATGTGCGGGTGCACTTGGATGTGTTAAAATCATGTACTCACTTTACCTCAATATATACAGTCAATTTTATTTTGCTTTTCTTGTCTCATGATGGACAAGTACTAATTTATGGCTAAAGTGTTGGTTTGGCCCAATTGCATTTTTCAAAAGAACTTTAAAGTTTAGTTCACCCAAAAAGGAAAAAAAAAATTATAATTCCTCAAGTTTTCATACTTTTAACAAAGTATGTATGAAATTCATCAAATACAGTAAAGAACAGGACAGCGCATACCAAAAGCCGCCACCCTGCCATTACATCACCAGTTCTTGGAGCTCTTTGAACTCTCAGATAAGTGCCATACCTAATCAGGTTAAAGCACCGCATGCCACAGAGGAAGGAAATTCCACTCATAATGGCAACGTATCTGTTCCGCTCTTATGCGTCACATTCCTTCAGCTAATTAGGAGTAAATATCTGACCCAAGGACTGTCCGAATTAGCCCCCACCAGTGTGGTCCATCTGTTCCACTCGCTTAGCTTTTTTCCGCTCCTAATTTGCAACACAGATGACACAAAACATAAGGAAGCTCTCCATGGCTTGCACTCTCTCTCTCTCTCTCTTTTTTCTCTCCCTCCTTTTCCCTCTTTTACTCACACTCATGCTGCTCTCTTATTCTTTTCAACCTCTTTTACTCTCAGACTTTAGCTCCGATCATTATAGCCAAGCTATTAGTTATTATCCAGCTTCCATTATCTGTTGACAAGTGACCCTTCGACCACTTAACCCAGCATGGGACTCTACAACATACTTTCTCCTCTACTTTAGTTGTACAAACATCCCTCTTTATTGGAGTTGCCAACTCTGATCCAAATCAAATCATTTAATGCTGGCATGTATTTCTAGTGCCATTTTAAACAGTATCAGGTGTTGCTTTATTTTTACCCCACAAAAGGTCCCACAAAATGTGACTGTATATATACATTATGTGACTGATATTTTAAACAATAAAATTATAGTGTTGTTGTTAGATGAAGAGTCATCATTCTTATACTTAATAGCTATATTGTCAGTGATCCACACAAAAGCAAGGCATTCAGTGCTTTTATTTGTTTCTATCAGTGTTCATCAGGCAAGGGAAATGATGCAGTGAGAATACAAGAAATGTGATCTCTGGTATTATAATGTGAGGCAATTCTTGCTAAACTTTGGCTTATATTGTGACACATTGTGGTACATTTTGAAACTACTGTAGCTTCAATTTGTTGATGCTCTTAATCCACAGCTAATTAATGAGATTACTTCAAATATTATTATTATTATTATTATTATTATTATTATTATTATTATTACTGTTTTGATATGTTTAACAGTTCATGCAGAAAAAAGCAGTTTGTTATTGAAGCCATAGAAGTGGCAGTGACACAAGGGCTTGGGCCCCTCAGTGCTGCTTGCAGCTTTAATTAATATTATTATTTCTGTTTTGATATGTTTAAAGGAACAGATCACCTAGAAATACACAGCACAAATCTAAAAAATACTACATCAAACCGTGCTCTCATGACAGCCACTTCTACTTATATTAAATCATTAAATCGCACAGTATATGATCCTATGCGATTCAGCACTTCAGCTAACTCATTCAGCACTTCATCATTTCCGAAAATATCTTAACTAAGGAAAAGGTTCTGACTCTGAGCCAGTAATAAGGGATGAAATTAACATGGATTCTCATGGTTTATGAAAAAAGGTAAGTTGATAAGGACTAGTTTATTCAATTTATATGGTTTAGACATGTAATCCTTTCACATTTCATATAACCATTGTGTGCTTAATGTAACTGCATGTATATTAGGCATTGCATGATTACATAGTGGTGAATCAGTTTTCACTTTGCCTAAAGCTATGGTTTACTTTTTTTTTTTAAGTTTCTTGCAAAGGTTGGTAGTTTATCTTCATATAACCTCCGTGTTTGTGGGTGTCCTCCGGGTGCTCCGGTTTCCCCCAAAGACATGCTCTATATAGGTGAATTGAATAGGCTTGTTCGTAGTGTATGTGTGTGATTGAGTGTGTATGGATGTTTCCCAGTGATAGGTTGCAGCTGGAAGGGCAACCGCTACGTAAAACTTATGCTGGATAAGTTGGTGGTTCATTTCGCTGTGGCGATTAATAAACGGACTAAGCAGAAAAGAAAATGAATGAATGAGTAAATTACATCAGTGTTTTCTCAGGAGTCATAGGTATTAATTTTGCATTCCCTTGATTTTCTTGACTGTCATAGTTGTTGACTATATATATGGATCAGCACTCTTACAGGAAAAAAAAAAACACTGTGGCAAAGTGACCTGTCCCTGTCTGTTGGCTTGACACGCACACATACAGACACATGTACATACATGCATACATCACATGAGCTTTATGTTTAAATCACATGTGAAAAAAAGGTTATCCTATGTTTTGTGTGTGTTTTTAACAATGATTTTAACAAACGAGGGGCTAAAAATCTTCATTAATGTTTTAAAGGGCAAAAAAGTCACCTACATCTTGGACATCTTGGATAGCCTGTCTAACTTAAAACCTTCCACTGGCAGTGAAAATCCCACTGTGAGACATAATCTAATCAACTTAAATACAACATTTATGTAAACTGTACAATGATGACACCTATTGAATTGTAGGCTACAACACAGGTTAATATGGAGGAATAAAACATCATCAGTATGCGCTAGTTGTAATCAAATAGAACCAGGTGAATTGCAATTTGGTAACACATGAGTATTTCTATGTAAAGTTTGGGGTCTTATCAGATTGTTGTTTAGCAAAAGAACATGACAGTGGCTGTCTTTGAACCTCACTGGATTATGTATTGTAGGACCACAGCTATAGGATCCACAACCAAAAATATTGAAGATAGAACTGTTTCACGTCGGTCATCCTTCATCTGGGACAGCCCATAACATGTTTTAGCATTGTTCCAGCTGTGACGGCAGGTGCATGGGCCACACCCCCTTTCATCCAACACAGAATGTACTGCACTCACAGGTTACAAATCTATCTTTATCCCGTAATTCATTCGCTGTAAATGATCATACAATAAAGAGAACCGTCATCAGTCAGTCGCTTGTGTATAATATTGCAAATTTAAAGACATAAAGATGCTTACAGATGCGCATATGCAGCACTGTGCCACATAGAACAACTTAACAGGAAGCACATAACCAATAAGCTGCTTTAAAGGGATAGTTCACCTAAAAAGGAAAATTCTGTCATCATTTACTTACACTTTACCTGTTTCAAATCTTTGTTGTTGTTTATTTTGTCAATTTATTTTGTCAAGCTATTTTGAAAAATCTCTTTCGAAGATAACTTCTTCTGTGTTCAACAGGGCCACTGTGGCTAGTAGAACTCCAACGTTACTAGCCACTCAGCATTTTCACTACCCACAATTTTGTTGTCGGGAAAATAATCTAATATGCATAAATATGACTTTGACATGCTAAAATGACTTGATTTTGATTTTGTTATGTCCACATGCCCCCTCATTCATTTTACTTTTTGTCTATGGTGTATGAGCTTGCTCAATGAGCATGAGCAAATGGGTCATGGTTTCATAGTGTCATATTACAATTAGTTTTTATTTCACATCATTTTGCAGAGCTCAAAATGAAAGATTTACCAAATTTATCTCTGACCACACCAAACAATCCAAATCCACACCAAACAAATCTAAATATAGCTGTATACTAATACTTTTTATTTAACAAAACATTTCTTTATAAAAAGTAAATAAATAAATAAATAAATAAATAATAAACAATTGACATAAACAAAATATATGTATTATTGTCATGTATCTAAAATATGCACAGTAATCTGTCCTGGATAAAGGTCCCTGTTAACTACACATAAATCGGGAGCTAGTCATTAACAAATATAACTGTAAGCAAAAGAAAGCAGGTGAAATTGGTTGCCAGTATTTCGCCGTCAAAAATACGGTACAAACCGTAAAAGCTATTTCTCATTTATACAGTAAATTACTGTATTTCAATAATTTATAGATGTAATATGTCTGTATTTTGAATTACCAACATCTACACATCTTTTGTTACACAGATAGACATGTTAACACAGCCATATGCAGGTGGTGATGAGAACATTACATAATGAACCAATGCTTATTACAAACAACTTTACAAGCTGAAAAGTGTATCAGTGTATAGAAGATGCTCAGTGTCATTCACACAGCTACATAACACCAGTATGTAAGTCATGAAATAAACATTGTTTATGAACATTAGATGTAACATAAATTTCTAATGTACATAACTGATGGGTAAGCAACTAAAAAGATCCATATTAATGTCAACAAACAGCATAAAAAGTAATGTGCCATGCAGGGATTTCTGGGAAAGTCAGTTTACGATTATTCGCCTTATATATTAAGGAAACATATTGTATTGTTAACCAGCTTATGGATTTTTACTGTAGCATTTTTACAGTTTTTACCGTTGAAATCACGGCCATTTTTTACAGTGTGGTGTTTAACAGAAAAATGGAAACTCATAAAGCTTTAGAGCCACTTGAGTATAGTGAGTACATTTTTTTTTGTGTGAACTATCCCTTGAAGTTCAACAACCCAAAACAGTCAATCAACCAACCTGTACAAGTTCACTTCAAAAATTGAATTGATGAGTTTCAAGTTTGAAAAAAGAGTGAACATCATCTGTATTATTATACAGTGGCTATGTTGCAATATATACACTTAATTAAAGCCATACAAAGACAGACATTTTACGAAAAGATGCACGATACACAATGATCATCTAAATATCATTTACTGCAATGATGTAAGTGGTTACAGAAGAGAACCTGCAGTCATGGTAGGGCAATTTTTTTGTGTGTGTGAAAGCCCTCCATGGTAGAATGAATGTAGTGGAAACAATGTCAAAACCATACAGTGCATTGCATGCAAGCTATAAACTAATATATACCAAATATAAACTAATACATGGTTTCCGCTACATTCATTCTTCCATTGCGGGGCGCCACACCAAAATGCATCCCTCCACGGCTACATAACAGCTTCTCATTTAAAACATTGAGTCATTGTTGTTGTTTTTACTAGCGGGTTATAATTGCACCAAAACTTATTAAAAGGTAAGTGAATTATAACAACGCAAACTTTTCTGTAATCGTAGTAGTGCTGTGCGTTATTTGTTTAACCCTTTCAGGTTACATACTGACTGACTGACTGACAGACAGGTGCATGATGGCCAGGCCAGCAAACACGACGTGGCTTTCAGTTGAGATAAACAGTGTCCATAATTTTTATTTATTTATAGATAAAAGTCTATGGTTCTGCAAACAATGACTTAATTTTGCTGGAGTTTATGGCTGTTTCACTTTACTTTAGGATGCATCAATGCCGCTCTGTAGGTCTATTGGAGACATTCATAAATATTCATAGCAAATCTAATAAATGTTGGAGACATACACACTACATAAATGTGCTAAATCGCACTTCAGCAGCATTTATTTGAGAGCGCACAAGAAAATCTATGCTTGAGCAATGTATATATGTGTCTAATACTTTACTATATATTACTAAATATACTATACTAATATATACAATGATATTAGCCAATATATACTAATTGTTTGACAAAGTACATGCCATTTTAGTTCAGCTTATATGGCAAAAATTGTCTAAACCAATGCTAACAATTCTGGCTAAGACTTGTAATATAAGCCTCATACAAACACATACATAAATCAATGCATTTAAAATCAAAATAGAATAAGACTACATCTAAGTAGCTAATGATTTTGACCTGTATACAGCCCAAGCAGATATCAGCTATGTTTTTCCAGTTGGGTGCGATTCAAGAGCAACACTATTTGTGGTTTTGACTGTGACTCAAAGGGTGCAGTTGAGCCACGGTGGGCAGCAAGGATGAATGGAGGGAGGTTGAGGTAAACTAATGTCACCACACAATGATTTGTTACCTTGTATTTATGAAGCAGTCATAATTTATGAGGCATTCCTAATACTACTGCAGTGGACTTTATGACAGCTGGCTGCAGATGAGTAATGGCCAGTGATGGACATGGTGAGAGCTAAACTTTACATCATTCAGTATACCACTTCATAGAAAATCTTAAGATGCATGGTAAGAAGTCCAAAGTATGTCATAAATAATGTTGAGCTGGATGTTTTAGATACTTATTTTTATAATTTATGGTCAGTGAAAGAAAAAGAAAAGAGAGACCACATGAGTATGCAAGCAATCAATCTTCTTCTCTTTTTTTTAACACCTAAAGGATTAAAAGGTTATTTTGTCACTAATTCGCACATTGACTTTCAAACATTTATCTTTACTTTTTTGAAATTTTGAACAATATTTAAATTGATCACAAAATAAAACTCAAGAAATTGTACAAGAAAAGTCTTTCATGCAAAAGCAGGTGCAGCTTATTGTCTTGAGACTTCCGGTTCCATTCACTTGCATTGATTTTAGCAAATAAAACTGCTTGTTATGCTGGCTGAACTTTTGTTGTGTTATTTGTTGTGATACAGTTAATTTTGTAAAAAGGAAGAAGAAGGCAGGGCCGGCGATTCAGCTAATTAAAGTGTTTTTTTTTCATATAATTTTTCAACACGTTGTGTGGATTGTTTACGGTTCTTCTATCTCTATTACCCAATCACTGAGAAGAAACTGGTGTTAATCATAACTCTAATTGACCTACTCTCCTAACCTGCTCTCCGCTGTTGCAGGGTGTTCGATCTTGCCCTACCCGCCACATTTGTATTTTTATGTTTTATCATTATTAATTGTACTAATAGGCAAATGAGTTAGAAGTTCTATCACAAAAAAAAATTTAAAAATAACTTGGCTGCATTGCAGAATAATGTTAATAGTAGGGCATTTTAGGATGAAAGGCAAAACACAATGTACAGTTGAAGTCAGAATAAATAGCCCCCTTTGAGTTTTTTCAAATGATGTTTAACAGAGCAAGGAAACTTTCACAGTATGTCTGATAATATTTTTTCCTTCTGGAGAAAGTCTTATTTGTTATATTTCAGCTAGAATAAAAGCAGTTTTTAATAATAATAAAAAATAACATTTTAAGGTCGAAATTACTAGCCCCTTTAAGCTATATTTTTTTCTAATTGTCTATAGAACAAACCGTCATTATACAATAACTTGCCTAACCTGCCTAGTTAACCTAATTAACCTAATCAAGCTTTTAAATATCATTTTAAGCTGTATAGAAGTGTCTTGAAACATATCCAGTAAAATATTATGTTCTGTCATCATTCATTCATTAATTTTCTTTTCGTCTTAGTTCCTTTATTAATCTGGAGTCGCCATAGTGGAATGAACTGCAAACTCATCCAGCATATGTTTTATGCAGCACATGCCCTTTCAGCTGCAACCCATTTTTAAGAACCATCCATACACACTTATTCACACTCATACACTACAGACAATTTCACCTACATAATTCACCTGTACCGCATGTCTTTGGACTGTGGAGGAAACCGGAACACCTGGACGAAACCCACGCGAATGCGGGGAGAACATGCAAACTCCACACAGAAACGCCAACTGACCCAGTCGAGGCTCGAACCAGCAAACTACTTGCTATGAGGCGACAACACTACCTACACCGTGTCACCCTAGTTCTGTCATCATGGCAAAGATAAAATAAATCAGTTATTAGAGATGAGGTATTAAAACTATTATGTTTAGAAATTTGTTGAAAAAATCTTTTATCCGTTGAACAGAAATTGGGGAAAAAATAAACATGGGGGTTAATAATTCAGAGGGGCTAATAATTCTGACTTTAACTGTATATGTCTGTATTTTTCAATAAAATAGAATAAATGTTGATTTGCAAATTAATGCTTTATATGAGATGCTACAACAGGGCTGTCAAACTCCGCAAGGGACGCAGCTCTGTACAGTTTAGATCCAACTCTAAATAAACACACCTGATCATACTAATCAAATTCTTCAGGCTTTTTGAAACCTACAAGCAAGTGTGTTGAAGCATGATTAACAATCACATTGTGTGTCCGGTTAAACAGCTTGTGAAAAACATAAGAGACAAACAAAGACAGGATTTTCTTCCATATTTGAAAATATATACAACTACAAATCATTTTAAAGAGCACCTATTTTACCCCTTTTTTCAAGATTTAAGAAATCTTTTGTGACTCCATGGTGTGTCTGTAAAGTTTCAGCTCAAAACACCCTACAGATTATTTATCACACCTTTAAGAATATTGGAATGTTCTTCTCTCAACACAATGTAGCTGTTTTTGTGACCCGTGCTTTTAATGCTAGTTCTCCCCGCCCATTGTTCCCTCCACCTTTGCTGAGTCAGATGAACAGCAAAGTGAGAGAGATGAAGGAAGCAGATATCACGTAACATTTGTGAGAGATGCTACAGTTAGATGATTCCCAATGATTATTTGATGTATTTGTTGTGGGGTTAATTCAAGCCTTTTTGCAACCATGAGTCACACACAATGTCATTACAAAGTTCATGCACATACTGTACACACATTACACGTTAATACCCACTGCTGTATGGAAATCTGTTATGTTAATGTTCAAAATAAGCCTAATTTAACGTTAACAAACCAGGATTGAAGCATCTTCTTTTGTATTTGTACTGGCACGTGGCTGTGGTGACAATGTTAACTAAAGTAAATCGCTGTAAGAATAATTATATGCGTTACTACGGAGACATGTTTATAGGCGGCTGTCAATCAATTTGGTGGACGGGGAAACTGCACTCATATGTCACGTTGCAATGGTTCTCAAAATGTGAGGGATTTGGATCCTATTTTAATATCCGGAAATTAAAAAAATAGACTTATTGTCTTTATATCACTCCAGTATGACAGTGGACGCACTATACCTTTACATAGTTCTGTACAAACAACTTCCAAAAGATGATTTTCATCATAGGTGCCCTTTAATACGTAAATATAAAAATAAATAAAACTGTCTATTAAATAATATAGATCAATCTTTGAATATTTCCTGTTTGACTATAAGCTCTAACCTCTGATGTGCATATAAGCAGATCAGTCAAGGAGGCGAGATTGCAATAGATTGAATTTTTTTATTATTATTGGACATGCGTTTGGAATGATTGCACTTATTTGCAATATAAAATGATTGCACATATCATCAAGTCATCACTGCATTAGTAATTATTTTTTTCTAAACAGTTTTTCTTGGCTGATTTTATGCTTTTCCAGACAGAACGCAGAGCCAAAAGGACTGTGAGGCGGGAATTGAATACGGGTCGCCCATGACTATGAGTCTGACTATGAGTCGCAGTTCAGCCTCAAACTATCCAGAGCGATTTGCATCAATTACATATTATTACGTTACGAATTTGCATCAATTACATATGACAGTACACACTTTTGAAGGGAAGGTTTAGGTGTGAGTGAAAGCAAACAAGAGACCATGTGGCTCACCTTACTGTGTGAGTGTTTATGCCCCATATATGCATATTTATAATATCAAATTTATGAACCCAGCATACACATGATTATTTTGCTTCTTGACTTTCAGTGAAAGCAAGGTTTGTACTTTGCGTGTCCTGTGTGATAGATTCTTGTGGCAATGCACATGAGATGTGCAGTGCAGATTCAGTAGATCATCCCTCACTCTCATTTTGCAGTGATTTAGAATAAGTTTGTGGCTTTGTCACAGGTAAACATGATTTGGCAGGGCTCGGGTCACATGCAGAGTAAGTGAGGTGGTTAAGTACAGTCACAGGTCATTCACCATCGTTCTGCAGAGTCCAGAGTATATATTTGTCAATATTGATTTTAATTATATTACAGTATCTAATCATGTATTGCGTAGTGATATATCTATTAAACTCAATATACCTGCCTTAGTGAATAGACTTTTAACTGCATGGTTACCGCTACATTCATTCTTCCGTGGCGGGGCGCCACACCAAAATTCATCCTGCCACGGCTACATTACAGATTCAATCGTTTTTTAAATACGGGTTAAAAGGTAAGCGAATAATAACAGCGCAAACTTTTCTGTGACCGTAGTAGTGCTGTGCGTTCTGTTTAATCCTTTAAGGTGATATGCTGACATACTGACTGACAGGTGCGTGATGCGTGAGGCCAGCAAACACGACGTAGTTTTTAGCTATGATGAACACAGTTTCCATAATTATACTTTATTTATAGATAAAGGTCTGTGGCTCTGTATATAATTACTTTATCTTACTGGAGTTTATAGCCATTTCACTTTACTTCAGGACACATTAATGCCACGGTCTGCTCCGCAAGTCTATCGGAGACATTCATAAATATTCCTAGCAAATCTAATAAATGTTGGAGACATACTCGGTACATAAACGCACTAAATTACACTTCAGTCGCGTTTATTTGGGGGCGCGCAAGAAAAGCTGCACTTGTGCAGCGTATATTTGAGGGTGCGCAAGAAGTTTTGTGCACGAACAGAGGAAATCGGCGCTCAAGCAGAGATTGACATGCTTGTAGCGATCTCAACTTGTATTAATGCGATCTCAACTTACTGCACCCACGACATTTGTCAATGAAATAACACCACATGTAATGGTAGATCTGTGTAAAATACCCAACAGTCTGCCGCCACAGCAGGAAAAAATCCTAGAGGAAACACTGAACTGTATATAATTCCTCATTTTGTGTTCCTTGAAAGAAAGAAAGTTTGTATGCAAGTCATTCCTTTAAAAGAACTAAAAAAAAAATGTAATACAAAATGTAGAGTATAAGGACACACAAGTATAATTTCCAAAACAGTGTTTGTCTGAGATTTCAGTCTGTTTTCAGATTAGATAATGTGAATGTTTACATAAACATCAGAAAAAAATTCATTGCAAATATATCTGCATTGCCAGGTTTATAAAATGGGTTGTGTAAATATACATTTAGATTATATGAAGATGCTTATCTCGAAAATCTCTATTCCATATAAAATCATTTTTATTCTAATATTATTTTGAATATTTGGACTTTTAAATGCCTAATTTGGAGTTCTTGTGGTTTGGCTCTATTGGTGCTGTTTTAGTCAATGTGTGTGGGCAGTGCTGCTAGCCTTCATCTTCTGAATATGCTTTTGACTTGTGGATAGAGGAATGCTCATAAATGGAACATTAAAAGAGCACATAAAAAGGTCACTCTGTCTGTCTGTATTCAGGATATGGAGCGTAATAGTGTTTTGAGCTTATAAACCTTTAATATTTAGAGATTACTTTTGAGGCTCACAAACAGGCAGTGCTTGGTATGTTTCTCAATATTAGACCATGTTTATATCGACATGACAGTTAACTCACAAAATGTTTATTCAAATATTTTTTTCCCCAATTTATTTTATGCAAATATACAAAATGTACATTATTTCTATTTTAAATGTTTAGAATGGGTGGTTCATTCCACTGTGGTGACCCCCTTTCTTCAGGAATAAACCGAAGGGAAATGAATAAATTTTGATATGTGTATATCCAAAATCAACACTGCAAAACACAATAAAGCAAAGTTATGCAGAAACTTATAATGACAGTTATAATCACTGAAGATACTAAATCAATCTCTTACGTGTCAATTCTCTTAAAATTCAGTGAGTGTGTGCAATACACTACCTGACAAAAATCTATCCAAGTTTTAGGAACAGAAAATAATAGCTTAACTTCTAGTTGATTATTTGGTATCAGAAGTGGCTTATATGACAGGCAAATGCCTCTAGATTACGCTTATTTTACCAAAATAAAATATGATCATGCCTTGATATTTAATTATTTAATTAGGACAGTAAGGTCTGACTTTGCTTTGACAAAAGTCTTGTCTCTTAACTGAAAAAAGTATAGTATAAAATATAAAGTCATGGTGCAGTGAAAAATGAATTAATATTGTGTATGACTCCCATAAGCTTAGAGGACTGCATCCGTACATCTCCGCAGTGAATCAAAAGTCATCTGTAAAGGCTGGAGGTGAAGGTTAAAGTATGAGAAGTGTGCCATCCTGCTGAAAAATGTGCCCTCTCTTGTGGTTTGTAATGCAAGGGGCAGCACAAATGTCTTGATAACTCAGGTTTTTGATGTTGCCATCCACTCTGCAGATTTTTTGCACGTCCCGATACTGAATGTAACCCCAAACCATGATTATTCCTTCTCCAAACTTGACTGATTTCTCTGAGATACTTGGGTGCATGCAAGTTCCAATAGGTATTTGTGATGATTGGGATGCAGTTTAACAAATGATTCATCTGAAAAAATCTACCTTCTGCCACTTTTCCAAATGATCAACTGAAAATCAAGTTATTATTTGTTGCTATTACAACTGGAATCGACGACAAGACTTTTGTCAGGTAGTGTACTCTATACACAAAATTGCATTGTTTTTGACTCTCAACTAATCTAAAGGCCTCTGATTGGCCATTTTTTACCCATAAGCCTACAGTAAAAGAAATGTATATCATTGCTTATTTTTGTGCTTGATGGTTCCTACGGCTTATGGAATTTCTGAAATATCATGGAATTTTAAAAGAAATATTCCAGACATTAAAAGCCAGGAAATTATTTTTTTTCCAAGTCATTGGATTTCAGGGATTTTTGTTTCGTAGGTTACATTTTAATTTCCATTATTCAAAATCTATCTTTTCTATATAAAATTTATTGCATTGTTTTGTGCCTGCTATTATGGTTAGTCTTTTTCACCTCCATTTCATTCCTTTCAGACTCATCATCTGGCAGTCATTTAAGTCAAATGCAGTCACCAAACTTGTATGTACTGTACCTAACAGACTGTCCTAACAGACTGTACTTAATTAAGGCAGAAAAATACACGTTTTAGGAGCTTTGAATTCAAAACGACCACTTCAAAGACAGGGTGTTAAAAGACAACAGAAACACTAAACATAATTTGTAAAACTATTGTTGTTTTCA